>NC_060259.1:98007172-98660843 GCF_921293095.1 Ischnura elegans
AAAGGTTTATTAATACCTTATCAAAGGAAGAAAACTTTCCGACCTTAGCCAGTTTTAATATGTGATTATTAAGGCATGTTTCCCTGAGCTCTGTGCCTCATGCATACATTGGTAACCTCAGACGATGTATAACTCCTATCCTCTCGTGTAGAAACTAGGTCCCTGTGACGTCACGTGGAGTGGAATCGCATGGGCGCCAATCTGGCCTTTTTCAAATGAGGATAAAATTTGACCCTTGCCATTCGTCTAAACCGGTATTTCAAAAACCAAATAATTTGTGTATCATGAATACACTAATGGTGGGTAACGAATCGCAATCAATGCCTTTCGTTTTCTTTGATGAAGGAAACTACCCTATTGTGTCTTGCGCGTGTTCGGGTAGCTATGCCTTGTACATTAATTAAGAATTGTTACAATTAATTTACATCTAACACAGAAATGGGTACATGCCATAAAACTGGGAAAATGCCATATAACGTTAACGTAGGCAGTGGAATATTATTTAGGGAGAAAAACTATTGGCCATAAATACTTATTCTATGATTTGTGATTTTTTATTATTTTCTGGTAAAGGAAGCATGTCGAATGTTTCCTAAGAGCATTGTCCACAGTGAGTTATAAAGACGCAGGTTGGTGGGGAACAACTGCAGTTTTCCTCAGATAATATAATATCCTAAACAGCACCGGAAAAAAGCTTTTGATCAAGAGTCGTTCGAGGAATATTGAATTTCATAATTAGTTTATAACGGACGAGGATATGTAAGCAGGATTTACTAACAATAGGATGTAATAGACGGGTGAAGGAAAAAAATTTAGCCAGAGAAAATTCCATACCAGCAGTAGCTGACAAATTTTTGCCTCTCAGCTTCATATTTAAAATAATTGTCTGAATTAATTAATGACTATGGGAATTTGGGGGACTATATTAATATTGGAGTCAATATACATGTATTTATATTAATGAAGGGGGCAAATTTAATATTGGAGTATATTATGTGGTGTAGAAATGTCAATGTGATGAATTTATGTTGCGGGTTCAATTGTTTAGAAATCCATGTGCCTTTAAAGATATACAAGCCAACTTTTTAGAGAAAAGATGTAATACGAAATTCACTTTGGTATCTAGAAATTATATTTCTCATATTAATATTTTGAAGTCTCGCATATGCTTCAAACTCAAATCCACAGAGAATAATTTTCGTATGGACTGTCGACTCTAAAGTAGCCGGATGAAATATGAGGGTCTTTAAAAGAATACATTCCTTTCGCAGTCAAAGCGAGAGTAACTCCGTCGGTGGGGTTCAGGGACAAGCTATCTAGGGATCCGGAGAATAATAATTGCTCTCATTCATAAATCATCATGTCTTAGCCCAGCACGGTACCGTTGATTTCGCTTTCGTTATCAGACCCATGATAGTGCACCCGTTATCGTTCGATACCTTTTTTTGTGAACCTTCAGAGAGCGCATTATCAAACGCGACCGGCGCGCGCTATCTTGGATTGTGCTTTCCTATGCTAAGTCGGTGGAACCGTAATTGCTATCTCTCAATAGATAACTCAGTAAGGAGTAGTTTCATGCGCTTTTTCCTTTGCTTAGAGAATCCTAAAGCTTTGTTTGATAATACTTTGTGAGGGCTAAAATGATAAAACAGTGATCTATGATTAGTAATGTGATAAATAAAAGAATAACCGCTTATGACATTATAATTAGTCATAGATAGTGAAGTATTTCATGAAAAAAGTGATGCGATAAATAAAAGAACGACAGCTTGTAATATTATAATTAGTCCTAGATAGTGAATTTCTTCTTGAAAGATAGTACTAATGCAACAGCCATACGGAAAGAGCTAAAATTTTTAAGTGCCCAGTGAAGATGTCTCGAGGATTACCCACTCGGCTTCTAGAGTGTAATGATTCAATCGTCGCTGGATCAACTTTGTGGAATATCTTCATGTTAGTGAGAGTAATGATGACTTAGTAATTTAGTTTATTTAAATCAAACAGTTTCGACACTTACTATGTCATTCTCATGTACGATAGAGAATGACCCGAAGATGGACACATAAATGGATTGGTCACAGTCTTGTGCGAAATTAGTTTCACGCCAGGTTTATCGAAAATTCTGCCAGTAAGGCTCTGTTGCTGAGAACATCCTATCTTCAAATTTTAAATTAAATAAAATATACGTGTTTTATCTTAAAAATCATCGAGTACAAAGATATTCATGCTCAAAAAGTATTGCATTGCAGATTGAATTATTTACAAATTTATAGCATAAAATAATTTATTTTATATTTGATGTAAGATTTTTCCTAGGTAATTCAACCGAAAATAGTACATTGTCAAAATAGCTGTGGCATCCACTCAAAATTGGTTTTCTCCGGCTGAGAAAATTAATTCGTGGCGCAAAAATCCAAATTTTACAGAAGTTCAGGTCCAAATTTTGCTCCTTTTTTACGTCCGCTCAACAGTTTTCTGGGAATACAATACTTTCCCGCGAGCTACAGCCGCGCGTCACCCCTGACGGCGAGCTGGTCGCTCGCAGGCCGCATTCACGATCAGCGACCGTCATTTCCTTACGTCCCTAGCCCCTTCCCTAACGAAAGTCGGCAGAAGAAGGGAGGAGGCGAATATTATGTTTACATTTTTCATATCGTGTGTTTGTTGTAGTTTATCCTTTAAAATAATTACAGCACTGTTCTTCGAACCTAATAATATATTTTTAAAAAATTTTCAGGTTGAAAATTCCAAGAAATATGAGAGACTGAGAACCTAAGATACGAAAAGAGTTAGTTGCCTCTATTTACGTCCGTCGAATCAATTAAAAATGCTTTAATTATGTTATATAATCTCCACTCCTCAACGCGGTCATGAACAATCTCAGCAGCATTCCGGTGAGTTTTGGAATTTGTGAATCTTTAAATTTGTTTTCTTTCATGAATCGGCCATGGATTTATAGAACCATTTAATGGCGTCATATGCAAAATAATATTTATATTTCTTGATTCAACGAATGAGTAAATATTTCCTTTAGTAGCCAGTAACCCCTGTTGCTAAAAAATAGTACCAACAAGAGCCTTTACTGCTTCTCTCGCGCTAATGCCCAAGGCATCAAGGGTCAGTGCAATTTGGGGTGTAATGAGGATTTTCCTACCAGTCTATCTTTTACTTGGCGACTCCGTTGGTGTATCAATAGAATCCGTTTCAGAAACATCCCAGAAAAGGAAATCGAGAGAGATTTAGTTTTACAAGGCCTACTTAGTTTCCTGTTTACTCTTTAATTCAGACTTGCTGCGATACTCGTCATATCTTCTCTTCCTCTCAACTCGACGCGCTGACTTCTCTGCCTCCTCTCTCACTATAAGTGCTAGATCAAGGATCTCATTATTTGGTAAGCCAAAGGCGCGTTATAGCTGTCCCGGTAAACCAAGTCCACCCCAACTAGCCAGATTACAGTAAATTTCATGTTATGCGCATTTGTCTGTGATGTGGGTGATTAGTTTTGTTGGTGCTAGCAGAAACTCAAAAATAATAATTGTATAGAAAATTTCCAGAAATAGAAACACTTTGAAAACACTCTCTCTCTATAAGTGCTAGCCTAGGATCTTTTGAAGTAGGTACTTATACTACCGGGGCGCCCCGGTCGCATCTGTATTTTCAAGAACACTTTATTCACATCATTTTGAATAACCTCTAGAGCATTTACCGCGGGAATATCAAAAAAAGATCCAATGTTTCCTTTAATTCCATATCATTCTTTACCTGTCGCGTAGGTCGTCAAAAATTCATCTTTAATTTTAACAGCTCACTGCGCAGTGCCTCTATTATATATATTCCACGCATTTCTTGAATAATTTGAATTCTCGACAGAATAGTCCGGAGTGGGACCACGGACCTCATCGTTAGTCTCGTATTTGCACACACTCCTTGTTTCAGGGTTAAGTGGTTGTGATAGAACACCTGCAGCACTCCGCGAATCAGATTTTGATTTTCATTTGATTTATTTCTTTTACCTGGCCCAGATGAGGCCACAATCCGGCCCCCTCTTCCTCTGGACCAGGGCTCTCTTTACAAGGTTATAGATACGGAAATGAAGGAATATAGTCATCAGACAGACATCAGTCATCAGAGGCAGCTTATTTTTCGGGAAACAAGCGGCTATAGTTCCTGGGACGGCGATTAGGTATACTTCACTAGACTTGCGCGCGATAAACGACATTTTTTACCAATGGCTTTTCGACTCCGAAAATTTACTCTACGCCATTCGAAATCCGACTGAGATGGGGTTAAAGGCAGTGCTGTAGTTGGGCCGGTGCGGAGAACCCCCTAAAATCCAAACTCGTTATAAGCGTTCCGGTTGAACTAACTTTTTAAATCTGTAAAAAATAGCCCTACTGTAAATTGTCCAATGAACTTCATAAAGACAAATCGGAAATGATTATTTATTTTTTCAGAGTTATCTCGAGGCACACCTTGGAACTAATATAAGAGTTGGAGTTCGACATTTCAATCGCGGCCGGATGTTTAATACACGTTCATCTGTGGGCAAATTTTGGCGAGTACTGTCTAAATTGTTTTCCCAACCACAGCACTGGTTACAGGAGGTGTGAAACGCGCAAACTGGAATAAGAAAACATACACATAATTTCTCTAAACATCATTCGTAATCTATTCTGGTTAATCGCAACGAAACAGTCTCCTGAATATACAACAATGTAAAACAATCCAAGTTTTTAAGCAACTCCTCCCCTCTTCCGCCGACTCTCGTTAGGGAAGGCGCGAGGGGAATGGAAGGCAGTGAGGGGCGCAGGACCTATCAGTTGACTGTGAACGGCGAGCGACCAGATTGCCGTCAGGGGTGTGACGCGCGGCTGTAACTCGCGGAAAAGTATTTCATTCCTCGAAAACTGTTGAGCGGATGGAAAAATGAAGCGAAAATTGGTCTTAAAGAACTGTAAAATTGAGCGTTACACCTGAAAATGATGCTATTTTGAAAACCGGGAAAATCGAATGTTATTGCATTCATGCTCTTTCAGCCAGGGGCGCAGCTAATACCGGTGTGTGTGGGGGTATAGTATACCCACTAGGATAAGCGGTAGGTGTGAGATTAATAAAATGCGGAATTTTGAGATTAATGGTTCAAAACAGTCAGTTTTACGGCTTTCTGAGGGATATTTTATTAATCCTCACACAATTCTATTAGTAATATCAATACAATTAAGTAAAATGGATTAAAATTAAAAATTTCTCTGAGCTCTGGGGGGGTTTTATACCCCAAGACCCCCCTCGCTGCGCCACTGCTATCAGCGGCCTCCAAATGTTAAACAATCGAGCTGAAATTTTTAGGATGTCCATTCTGCATCCTATAGCATATTTTAAGAGGTAGAAATCAAAAATCCGAGTAAACGTAAAAAATAAGCAACACCCTACCCCCCACCAACGAATACTGCATTAGGCCCGCGGGTCTAGTGAGCAAGTTATCAAGTCTATTTGTAATTCTCGGGTTGCTAACCCCTGATCAAGGTGATATTTCTACAGTGAAACTTACCTCGTCTGATGTTCCGTCGTTATGTGGAAATTAGGGTTTTTCTCCTACTCAGACGACACCAGGGTCGAACAGGTCAAGGTGTCGCTCTCTGATGACGCCAACATCCGGTTCCGTATTATCGGAACGCCACTGAAGTTGCCAACAGCAGGCTGGGCCTCATCAGAAGATGAGTCCGAAGCGACATTCTGCTCCCTCCGCGCTGCCCAGTGCGCCAATCGGCGCCGGCGCTGCAGATTCCAGATAATGGAAATCCGGGACTTCATCGGTTCCGCTCCCTGCCCTGCTCCCCTCCTCATGGCCCGCAACTTGGGCAACTTTGACGCCCGCCGCCGGTCGTATCCGTCTGTGATGGTACTAGCCTCCGACGAGGTTCTCACATATCCGTCCTTAGGGCAGTGGTTAGGGTTCGACCCCCACCGGACATGACTTCGGGATACCCACTGAAGGATGCGACCCCGGTTCGACCCTTCTGTGATGGTACTGGTCTCCGAGGTACTGGTGTATGTTCCGTCCTCCGGGTGGTGGTCCAGGTTCGATCCCGGGCTGGTAGAACATTGGCCCAAGTCGTATTCGTCGACGACACTAGTATCCAACTCTGAGGTGCTGGTATATTGTCCATCGTTCGGGCGGTGGTCCAGGTTCGACCCCTGGCTGGATGAACCTCTGCTCCGGTCGTTTCTATCTGTGATCTCGCAGCTATCTGAGGTATTGGGATGTGGAATATCTTCCAGGTAGCGGTCCAGGTTCGACGCCCGGTGGGCATACAACGTGCGCTGATCAATTTCCTCTGATTCTAGCGAGGTTGCATAAATCAATGGTCGTCCTTCCTCCGGCCGGTGGTCAATGTCCGTGTTCTGTACCCTGGGTACTGGGGCTGCGGAATCTGTGAGTTCTCCATGTGGACGTGGTGTGGGCGTCTCCATGTGGTGGTATGGGATCGACTCCCGGCGGGAAGCCTCGACCACCGGAGCAGGCGTGTTTTCCGCCCTCTCAATGACGTCCAAAAGGACATCCGCCAGGGTTAACCACTCGCTTTGAGTGGCACATACACTGCCATAAGTCGCCATTAGGATCGGAGCCTTGGTCAATTCGCCCCCGCACGGTTAAGCGAGCTCTTCTGACTGCGGGGTCGAGGCCAGCGCTATCTTGTGGAGAAGCATCGGTGTCTTCGTTCCCCTCCTCTCTTCGGGTGCGAGGACGTCAGCACCTTAGTGGGAGGGGAGGGGGTTTTTCTCCCGCGTGTAACTCGAGGGTCTCCAACGAATTCCCCTCCTTAGTATTACTTTCTTGCAGAGTGAAGCTCGGCCCGAAATTAATATTTGTTCATCCCACCTTCCTCGCGAGTTGAGGCCTATCAGTTTACCCCTGAGCAGGGACAATGACTGCCCTGAAAAGTCTACTGGTATCGTATTGCAACTTTCGAAAACCGTTACCATGTTACATAGTGTTACAGAGCGGTATAGCAAGACGGTGAAGGTGCAGTTTTTGAATTTCCTATGCTGACTTCCTAACCTTGAAGTTTGTCATTTTACGTTGCCTTTCGTCGCAGTCGATGAACGAAGACAGTATCGCTGCAGAAAAAATGTGTAGGCCCGGCCAAGGAATTTAGTTGGTAAACCCTATAGGCACTATTTATGTAGGGTCACACGGCGAAGCTAATTGCGATGCATACATCAGATTTTATAATTTTGAGATAGATTTCAGAGCGTGGATGAGAACAAATGCGCAACGCACTATTGCTTATTACACGAGCTCTAAGTTGAGTGATTAATCATTTTATATGCATACATGGAATGGCTGCTAGACTCGTTTTGGTTTTATACTGCAACCGGGCTTTGTTACCTAGTTGCAATGGTTTTGGTTAATTACGTTTTGGGTGATTAGTCCAACTCTCGAAGAAACGACTTTTTGCTTAGCTACACAATGAATTTCGAATAATTATCCGATGAGAACATGCTGTAGACATTCTTTCTACCGATAGTGATACATTGAGCTAAATAAATACGTATGAATGGTTTTTACTTTTGAACTCATAAAAATACCTAGCCTAACATCAGATTTTCATTGCAACAGACAACACTTCATAATTTGTTTTCGTGAAAGTAGTATAAGGTCGTGCTGTTATCTACAGATTGCATCAACAGTCGGATGAAACTGAAGATGATGCATGTGTGCGAATTTGGCATTAACATCCCCAACTAACTTTTGGATGTGGCATTCCATTTGGTTACCTGCCGAAGTGCCACAGTTCGAGCTTCCGCACAATACTATGTGAATTCCTCCTCAATAAATTGTAATATCACCCATGGAAAAGATATTTAAGAAGGAATACCGGTTCATGTGTCTCTCTCGCCAATGCCTTGTTCCATTGCGAACTCAATCTTGATCCATGGAAACAATTTCCGCGATGTCATTCCATTCATGGGTGGATGTGTTTCTTTCTATATTCATTATTCTAATAATTATCTTCCACTAGCATTTATTATTTCGCAAATTAATTATAAACTCTCAAAAATACATATTACTTTGTGAACCCGCTTCCCGATTGCACATAATTTTAATCAATGTTGGTCAATCTTGGTGATTTGCAATGACTAGTTTGCTCAATCCCTAGAGATCGGACAGAATAATTTTGATTCTCATTTTCCATCCAAATATTTCATTATAACTTATTTTTTGTTTTCCTTTTATGAATTATCCGTCTTTGGATTAAACAAGTCTAAGGACTTATAATACGTCATAATTTCAGGAATATGGTACCCCAAAATATTTCTTATCATTCATATTCCTTTGTTCATGTTGCAGATTCTTGTAATTAATCCTCTTCCGTATCTTGCAGATTTCTTAAATTACACGATCGGCAGCTCCATTTATTGTAAAATGCAAATTTGAGCTACCCTACCTAGTTTACTTCCTTCATTTAGGTATTGGAGAGCGGAATTCGGCTTTTTTTCGAAAGTTAAATTATTCTCCATAATTGATATTTAAGCAATATTGAGCTTTAGGGTTGACTTTTTATTTTTAAATTCAATTTATCGCATTAACGTAATGGTGTTATCTGTTTTAATGCAATTTCAATTCCATCAGCTAAGTGTCGCCAAGTGGATTCATTAGAGTAAATACCATTTTTAAATATTTTTTGTTTTATGGAGTCTTAGAAATCGTCAGCAGCGCATTAATTTTGATTTTCATAGTTTCAGTGCTAAATTAGAGGGGTAAAAAATTGAGATGCCTGTTCAAGATACCTGTTATTTTGTGCAAGGACTTCATAGACCACTGGATAGACTGCATTGTTTCTATTGATAAAAAATTTAAAAAATGGGTAGTTCTCCCGGGTCTCAATTTTGAAAAAATGTATAATATGTAGTGGAGAACCGGGTAAGAAGCATAGTGCGGTTAAGAAGAATACACAGTTTTTCTACAATTCGCTGATATTTGGCGTCACGACACGCGTAGGCAGAGCCAGCTGATTAGCCAGGTGACTCCATGACAGTTAAAATAAAACAACACACATGTTTTGCTGTTTTCTTACGACGCTGTTTGCTCATATGTTTTTTGCACTAGTTGCCTAGTGATCAATCATGCGTTCTATTCATTTGATGGCACGTTTCTTTAAGTTTAATTTGTGACTGCAGTCTTCCACTAACCGCCAAAGATATCTGAAATTTGTATGAATCGTTTTAATAATGTGGCTATGGGCAAGACGGATATGGGCGAAACTGATAGGCAACTATGTACCATGAATAACATGGACGAACAGTTGTGAAGAGCACCACAACCGCCGCCACCAAAAGTATTATCCATCAAAAGCAAAAGGAAAATCGGAGTAGTGGGCAGTGCAGGAAAGGTGTACTAACCACTGCTATTTGCTATTGCAATGCAGCCAGTTGCTGTTTTCTTACGATTTTCGCTAAGATTTGTACATATTTATCTGCACCAATTCTTTAGTAATCAATTATACGTTCCATTTGTTCGATAGCTTGTTTCTTTACTTACATTTGTTCATATCCCCCAAATCCCATGCCGATAATAGCCACAATACTTATTCGACTATTTTGCATGTTCTCTGAGAATATGAGGTACCCTGAAGGTCTAAAACACCTTTGCCTGATTCCACCATTCAGGAAAAACATAAGGACCATCAAAACCAGCACCTTCGGCGAGCTTCACATCACTGTAAATCAGACCCATATCAACTATGGCCGCACCCAAAATGAACTGTAAACACAAGAGGTAATAACCAGAGGTACTGACGTCCACTTCTATTAAAGCTGAGCAGGCTATGAAAAATTAAAAAAATGAAGAACAAAAAGACGATGATATCTGAATTAGTAGAATCCAGAAGAATCAAAAAGACAGAGAAATGTGAGGCCAAATCACTGAAAAATAGAGTAAGCCGATTATCGAAGACCGGATATAGTGCAACCAGAGCCAAGGATGGGCCCATGAGAATTGCTAATCTTATACATGAGTAGGCAGCTACTTCTGAAATAATTATCAAGACTAATTAGTCAATTCTTCAAGTTATCCTTTTGCCCTTATGCCGTATCCATTTTGCCCAGTTAGTACGGGCAATTTTATTTAATCCATTTTAGGAGAAGTTATCGTTTGTGTTCTTATTTTTTTAATAGCCGAGATCAGAGTTTGTGAAACAAAGTTCTGATTATTATTAAAGAAAGTTCTTTTGATCATGTATTAGTACATTTTGTCTGCACTTCCCCTGAACAAATGCATCTTGCCCGGGCCTCCCTATTCGAGGAAAGTTAAGTCATAAAACATTCACGTTCCGTTAGGGTCCCGCCCATACTTATCCGAAATTCATAGCTTCACGTAGACATTTTGGCCAAGCAATTAAAATATTTCTTTATGGTATCTTTTATATTACTACGCTTCAAGGACCAAAATTTCAAGTATAAAGACTCAGGACTCAGCAATTTTTAATCATCATTTACCCTATGCACAGTTATTTTATAGCTTAAAGGTTCAATAGAAGAAATTCTATCTTTCCTTGATATTCCCGTTTCAAAAATTTTGACTTACCCCCTGCAACTATCATCACACACACACGCATCACTTTACCCTATTTTTAATTGTTATTGCCCTCGTAAACAATGTTGTGGACTACGTCATCCTAAATAAGTTTAAATGCATCATCAAAACACACCAATCCTAAAACATTTCATTAATATCACCATACTTAAGACAACAGCTATTTTTAGCCAGATTTTTTCGATTTCAGCCCACTGTGCGTCGCGTCGTTCTCCTCACGGGAAGACGCCGACCCAGTGCATTGGCAGGCGGGTGTTTATCGGTGATGGAAGATAGTGGCGAATGTGCTGATCATGAGGACCGCCCGGATGAATAAGTCCTTTGAAAATGTTTTGAATGCAGATAATGCGAGGACGAGGAGCTAAGCTGAGGCATTTTTCTTGCTTTCACTTCCAACCTCATCCTCGGAGAAGATGTGAACGAGCCCTCAAAGCGGCAGCGCTGCAGAAGAACGCTCAGGCCAACTTTAAACCCCATTCTATATAATCATGGAAAATTTATATTTCATACTTTAACTTGAATTTAATTTAAATCAAGATACCTCTACTCATTCTAGCGTGTTAATATAAAGTTTTCCACTGATAAAAAATTCATTGAAGAAAACGCTATCGTTAGAATCAACAATTCGGTAAACATTTTGGGCATCTCGTGATGTGGTATTCTTCCTCATCAATATATGGCGCATGCGCCGAATCCGGAACTCGCTATCGCTATGTATTTCCTCCAAGGTCCTAGCAGTACTGATGGCGCAAGACTATTAGTACGCAACTTTTGTCACCCGCAGTACAAGAAGACTAGAGGGATCGAGGGTGCAAAATTCCGCGTTTAATTTCGTAAACTACGAGGGCCGAGGACAATTACCATTAATATCCAGTGATTTACCTTTCTGATTTATTCAAAACTAGCCTTAGTGTTCTTGTGACCTCCATAAAATATACCTTCGAGTTTTATCACGAATTGAGAAATGTCATCATAATTGATTGGTTTCTTTTAATCTACTTATAAGCCTTATTATGAATAGTGAAAAACTATTTTTTCACGCTCACTTCCAGAACAAAAACAAACTACAACAGTTTAAAAATATGTGATTCTCCGTTTCTGCTCTATTTTCAACATATATGTTAATTATTTCATAGTATATAAATATATTATATATTTTATAATATATAAATATTTTATAATATAATATATACAATAATAATTTTAATTTTTGGATTTTGTAATTGAGCCAGAAAAAACGGTGAAAGTCTAATTTTGGTTTCGACCAGTCGACGTTATGAGTCGAGGCCCAAATTCGAGTGGGTGATTTCAATGGCCAGTACTTCCAATGCCCAGCGTTTGACGTCCTTGAGAGACTTCAATAGTATGTGTATTCTCTACACGCCATCGCCAGCTACCTCCTGTACTAGATTCTATGTCAGTGCTGCCATCGTTCTCAGTTTTCTGACATCCATCATTTTTTTCATTCAATGGAGGAAAAATTATGCATTCAAACTCAACTGTAATTTTTACATCGGATCAGAGTCAACAGTTATTCAACATTTTTTCAAACATTATACTGAAAGAGGAAGAAGCTCTGTCGTCCAATTCTTAACTCCAGGCCTGTGTTGAATTCGAACTGTTTAAGCAAATTTCCTAGGTCAATGAGGAACCGTGAAAACAAGGGGGAAAATGCAATCGCTGCTCTCATAGCATTGAAACTTTTAATGATTTATGCCACTATCCGATTTATGCCTTCGTTTTGTGGTGTAATTGATGATTTTCTGTCGTTTATTTTCTTTCCTTTGCCTAGTTTTGAGTACTTTTATTTCAATAAAATAGGGTCTAGAATTAAGGACGGCCGCGACTGAAATATACTCTTTATTTTTCAAGTTTGGAACTATTATGCTTCTAGTCTGCGCCGGGTACCTGAATCAACTGCATTACCCTGGAAGCATTATTATCAGCGCAAGTGATAGTTTGGATGTTCAAGTGGTTAATTATGCTGTGCCGCAAGAGTCTTGCAATTTTTATCTCTTTCCGTTGGGTTTAAGCGCCAATCGAAATCAATTCGTGCTAGGCTAGGGTGAGGCGAATATTTCTCATGTTAATTATCTTGAAAGTTAGAAATTCGAGTTGGTTAATAATTATTGATCAACAATCCTAATAGAGAGAAAATTAATTTTCAAGGAATTCCAGACGACCTAATTAGCCACTCCTCAGTAATTTTAGATCTGTATCCACTGGACTTCAAAAAATATAACGATTTTCTTAGCCTGATGCCTAAAAACAGCTAAACTGTACCTTTATCCATGACATCCCAAAGCTTTCATTCCTTCAACTCACGCGATAAAGGATTTCCACCAAATCACACCCACTACTACTCCTTCCATACTTATACAGCCGCAAAGTGCGTCCATTAAAGGTGGTGGTGGTATTTGGTGGAGGCGAGCGACAGCTGAGTCCGCCTGCGCCACGAGGCAGGGGTATGGAAGGAAGGGTAAAGACAAACCCCTCATCGGCATTAGCCTATCCTTAACGAAAGGCGCCAAGGGGACAACGGATTAACATCCAATCCCACGGACAGTTGTGTTTCAACTGTCCTTCAAGCAATTTTCAATCACGGATCTGGCAGTTTCGGAAAATTCTCTGCCAACGCCCAGTGGGCTGAAATCGGAAAAAGCTCGCCAAAAATCGCTATAGCCTTAATTATTGATAAAAAATTTGAAATTGAAAATTTTTGAGACTTGAACATTTAAATGACGAAAAAAGACTTATTTAGGATGATTCAGTCAAATATTTGGTCTAGGAGGCCAATAACAATTAAAATGTATGAAAGATATGTGGGAAGCATAGCTACCAGGGGTAGGTCGAAATTTGATACGGGAACAGATGGGGTAAAGACGAAAGTTTTTCTCTTGCCAATACCATTAAAGATGAAATGAAAATACACAACCTTGGTAACTTTTCACTGGAAAATTATTTATTGGTACGACGCGTTTCGACGCTGAGGCGTCATTCTCAAGTACAAGTACAAGTGCTTGAGAATGTCGCACCAATAAATAATTTTCCAGTGAAAAGTTACCAAGGTTGTGTATTTTCATTTCAACATGGATTTTCACAAATTAAAAGCCGAATCAATTGAATTCACCATTAAAGATATATTACCTCCTCTGGTAATTATTTTACTTAAAATCATTTTTGCACGAATTATTTTTTGCTGCAAATTTTAGTTTTTTGGCAATTTTTGTTAGTATTATTTAAGTACATAAATCATATTTACAAGAAGTTTTCACTCTTAGAAGTACACTAATACTAGGTTCCCGCAGAACAAGAAATACAAGGGGGACCCCCACAGAACCTGAAATACAAGAATATGATGTAAGCAGAAGCCTAATGAAAATATCACGGTTGGTGGCAATCCTAGACAACTTTCTGGCACGTTTTTCACGACAGCATCTTTTATCCTCGTGCACGGCTTCCGAGACCTCTTCAGAAAGCTGTCCAATAGGAAGAATGGCGTGTTTCTTTATTCCCACTCTAAATATAATTCTGAAAATAGTTGGTGGCATGTTACGTTACCATGGTTACGTTACAGCGTAGCATTTTCAAGGTGAGCCATTTTCACCCTAAAAATGTTACACTGAAACGTAACCTTGGTCGTACAAAATAAATCACCAAGTGGAAGAAGCAAAGCTTTTATTCCTTCAACTGCTGCATAAATGGGGCTGCCACGGGGCGTAATGGGGCCCTCTCATTGTAATCCCCTTCATCGTGAAGTATCAAGGAGATCACCTCATGTCCCTCCTTCTTTGGCGTAGGTAATCCTCGGGGATAGACACGAGAAAAAGATCACTAACCCGCCTCTCATAAAAGGGTAGTTTCCCTCATCAAAGAAAACGAAAGGCATTGATTACGATTACCCACCATAAGTGTATTCATAATATACACATTATTTTGTTTTAGAAATCCCAGTTTAGACGAATGGCAAGGGTCAATTTTAACCGCATTTGAAAAAGGCCAGATTGGCGCCCATGCGATGCGACTCCACGTGACGTCACAGGGATCTAGTTTCTATACGAGTAGATAGGAGTTTTACTTCGTCTGAGATTACCAATGAATGCATGAGGCACAGAGTTCAGGGAAACATCTCTTAATAACCACCCATTAAAATTGACTAAGTTCGGAAAGTTTCCTTCGTTTGATATGGTGATAATAATCCTTATTTTACCCGTTAACGCCTAGCGGTACCAAATGGTACCAGCTGGGAGTGTAGTGCTAAACGTAACTTTTTTTGTCATTTATCGAAACTTAATGGGGTTGTTGAGAGTTTTAAATTTATAAGAATATTTTCAATAACATTTTTCCGAAAAGTTTGCTATTTTAAAGCTGTAAATAAAGCATTTAGAGCCGTTTGAAAATTGAGAATTATCAACTATCCCAAAAAACGGAATTATTTAGAGCAAGCATTACGATTATCATTACTTACGCCTTCTGTACTGTTAATACAAAAGTTTTATTATGTAATTATTATTGTTACAACATTTTTATATCAAATAAGGGATGGTTATTTGATGTGAGCCTAATATTTGGGATGATATGATGCAAAACATTTTGGTTGTACCATATGGTACCACTAGGCGTAACTAGTTGTGGTAGTAAAAGGATAAATTTTGCACCTAATGACTCAGAATTTCATTGACATTTAGATACATGATTACCACAAAAATCGCAGAAACTTTTTAATTCAGGCGTTACCGGGTTAAGCCAAGCGCTACCTGCTAGCAGCCTTAATCGCAGTGGCACACACATCCTCGCCCCAGGATCACTTCCCTTTGCGGCAGCGGGAACCAGAATGACGTCACACGGGCTTTTCCCAGCATTCATACTTAGCCGTCGCGTGCTTGAAATTTTTCACTTTTCATTTAACCGCAAAAGATAGATATCGTCATTTAAAAATCTAAAAGTGTGAAATTCGTACTCCAGGAGTAATAATCTTTCGATTTAGGCAATAAAAAAATAATAGGAAACCATCCTATTGTTCGCGCGGTCAGCATGCCTCACTTCCCGAGTGCGTGCTCTTCCACTCGTTGTGCGGTTGGTGAGCTGTGTAATGTATGTTTTCAGTTGGGGGCAGGGGTGCGGAGGTGTAAAGAAGAAGGTGGTGGTGGCGAGTGGGCGGGTGAGCAACTCGTGGGGGTGGGCGCGAAGCAGTTACAACCTCTTACCCCTCCCCCTCCAGCATCTGGATGCTGGGCGCTGGAATTAGAAGCGTGAGGCGTTGCGATTCGTGGTGAAGGTAAGAAGTCCCCGGGAGTTTGAACGTAGATGACCTCATGAACTATTATTGTTTTCCCAATGGAATCGTTCTCTTCGACAGGGCTCATACCGGTCAGGGGAATATTATTGTGAGGGAAATTCCAGAGGCACAATATGACAGGATATAAGATTAAAGCCACGTGGAAAATGCAATCGGTGGATATACGCCCAATTGTCGTAACAACAACCGGAATCACACCATGTGAAGTGCTTCATCGATTAAAGAAACTAAACCTGGAGGGCATACTAGGAAAAATGAAAAAAAAGTCATTCTCGACACCAGTCATATTGTCCGATGGTTCCTATCTGTAGAATAAATGGGCAAAACACAGATGAACTTGACTTGGTCCGTTCACTGTGGACAAAACTTTTCCTGATAGCAAAAAAATAATATAATTAATAATAATTATAATTTCTGTATTTATCCACCGAATTTAGGTCAACGCAGTCCTTTCATACAATTAAGTTGATAGACGCGCACAACCATCCGTATTCTGGGTGGGAGAAAATCCACCTATGCAGGATTCTAACTTACGACCCCCGGATTATCAGGCAAGGATTTTTTTCCCACCGAGGCCGGATATTTTGCGGTCATCCTGAGGGGTTAATGCAGAATTGGCGCCACTTAGCTCTATTTCCACTACTACACGACTTTTTTTTACTACCATTTGAATTTATTTCACCCTCTATTTTCACTACCAATACCACTACACGGCTTTATTACTGCGATTTGACGTTAATTCACCGTATGCTGCAGCATTTTCCCTTGAAATCCCTTTGCCATTGATATAAAGTCAGGGAAATTCGACAACTTCGGACTGGAAATCAGAAAAAGTGGGAGAAATTGAACATGGAACGTTGGTATTCACCCTGTTTGACTAAGGATGAGATCTTTCTACAATTTTTTTGTTTGATGTTGATTGTGATGAATATTTAAAAATAAAGAGAACCATATGCATCCATGTTGCGATCGGTCTCCTAGATCTCGAGCATTTAGCGGCAGGAATTCGGTGGCCTTAACCCTTTCACAGATTAGTCTATGACGTCATGTGCTCTTGAAGAGCGGATCACCGCTTCTCAGCTACTTCTCTCCTCCGCCAGTGAGCGATTTTTTTTCGAGTTCACGACCTCTAATACTGATGCATAATCTAGTTAGGTGGCAGAGAGAGAGAGTAATCGCTTATTTCAGAGATCTGTAATAATAACTACGTCAATTAAATACGAGTCAATATGCATAGAAAGACTTAAGTGAATTTTGGGTACCAATGATTTCGTAGACGTGGATGTGGAGGCTTTAAAAATTTCTTGTATAGTCATTTTCGCCTTCTTTAAAATATACTTTGACTCACTACAAGCACATGACCCCAGAATAAATGATAATTTACGTGTTTTTAGATTCATTCAATCAATCAGGTTCATTCATCTCTATTGGAGTCCTTAATCATATTTTCCGTATTATATAGTCCTTAAAAGAAGATTTGGATGTTCCTTAATGATTTGCGTAATAATTCATATCTCCATGCATTTTAAATCTGCATTGAACATTGATAAAACTGACTCGGTGAAGGTTTATTCTATAATATTCGGTTTATTTTACAATATTTTCGCTTAAATCCTGGGATATCAAAAATTAACACGTGTAGGAAGTTTTACACATTGTTTTACATGATAAAGAATACGTTCGAGACACCTTAACTCGGCAGATGATTCCTCAACATCGATGTTGATGGAATGAAGAGATTCGTACATTTCCGTAAATACAGGCACTACTTGAGTGTCTTGGGAAAAACGACTGTTTTAAAGATGAAGGGGCATATCCAGTTTTATACGCAAACTCATAAAAAATAAAAATAATAATTTTCAGCTCAATCAGACAATGTTTGACCCTGCCGCGACGCTTTAGAAGTTTTTAAATCTCCGTTTTCCGCTTTCAAATAGTCTGCCTACCTTTAAGGGGGTCCAGGACGTCAGTCGCCAAATAACCACATATTTTGCGAGAGAATCGCTCTGAGAACATAAGCCCCCTAGTTTATTCCTTCCAATATTTTATCTGTGACAATGAGAATCGTTTTTGGTGTCCTTTTATCGGATTGAAGCAAAGGATATCGTTTCAATTAAACTCCTCTTTTCAAATGCTAATACGTACTAATGCACATGGTGAAGAAAGAGGCTTACAGAGTTTAAAAAAATTTTACTGAAAACATTGAGAAAAAAACACGTACATCCTTTGAATAAATATTTTTTGAGTGTCATTTATTTATGACTTGATATTTTAAATACTTGAAAAGAAGTTAAAGGGTTCAAGATAAATGTTTAAAAAAAAATAGATTACTCTTGGAGATAAACGTAAAAAAATCCAAATTTTAATATTAATAGTGCAAATTATTACATGTATTCTGATATTTTGTAAGGCTTAGTTGGACGCCTTATGTTGTCCTAGGGGTCGAACAGCCGTGTTCTAATTGGCCTTTGGCACGTCAGCGAGGTGGACCACGTACTGCTCCCGCTGGTATCTGAAAAAGGGAGATAAAGTTAGAACTTTTCTTTTCACGGTGTAATGTTTACCTAACAATTTATGATCTTTCAGTTCTTTATTGTCATAACGAACAGAACTGTAAATTGAGTTTCACATCCCATGACCACTCCTTGCTGAACTATAAGAAATGTTTTCAATTTCGAAATCACCTATAAAATAATTATCAGGTTCAAGTTGAAGGTAGAGCATTTGTAAACATTTAAATTCATACTACACCTTACTACACCTTCCATTAGAATATATAAGAAGTATCGCTACCTTCGTTAGGCCGGTTGTTATTCAGTCGGAAGCAAGTACCCAATGAGTCATACAGCCTCACGTCTCACATGCCATCAATGCTCCTTCCGAATGTGGTGCCTCTGGTTCCTTTTCCATCTCAGGGAATACCAGGTGTCAACGGACGAGATCCTTCGACTGTCCCACTTATTTCCACTGAATTAGGCTAACCCTTAATATGTGCTACAACGCACGAGAGAATGCACTGCTGCCAGAGGGGAAAATAGCCCCTGCTCTAATTGCAGCCTCGGATTTTTGCTATTTCGACAAATTTTTTCAATGCTAACCTGCGGTATGATTTGTCCCGTGTATAACGGCCTCTATGTATATTCGAAAAGATGATTCAACTATCACCGCTTCTGCCATTTTCAAGCATTAAATAGGAAATTAAAGCTTAACAGTATTGTTGTAAACAATAATTACGATTGGCATTGTTTATGTTAATATTTATTCTTAATCAATAATATTAGAAATTGGTCAACAATCGTTGCTCTCAACAATCAAATGAAATCCTGGAATACATAGATGCAAATGGCAGAAAGCAGTTATTCGTGTTTTTGACCCTTTTCCACCAATTTTAAAAATCTGAAAAAAATTAGGATTTTGCTTTAAGGTAGGAGTAACAACATATATTTTTTCGGCGTGTCTATTGTTTCCTAAAATTTTTAATTAAATTTTGAAAATTTCAAACTTATCTAAAAGTTTAGTTTTCGGTTAAAATTTTTTGAAAAAAAATCAGGATGGTAGATCATAAGAGTATACACAATTTAAAATCGAGAAAACGATTTTACAAAAATAAAAACTGGAGATATGGCTAAAAAACTAAAAATTGTGTTACAATTTTTTCTGGGGTTATTTTCCATTGTTGAGGTCTGAAACTTTGGTAAAACACATAATTTTGTATGCACTTTAAGTCTATATTTTTCATTTCTCAAAATATCAGGGGCACTTTTCACCATCTTAACCTGCTAAACCCTTTAACCTGTTTCCTATAATGAAGAAAATGAGAACATATATTGTCGCTCTTGTGAAATATGCTTTAACGACGGAGCATACCTTGCGTTTTATTCGTATCTGGGTCTCTTTTGAGGTGGGGGGCCTTCGCTTCGCGATACCGCGGGGTCTTGGATGGGTCGCCTGTGCCCGGCCCACGAAGGCCCGGGCCCCGCAGATGTCGACGCTCGCTCATCCTCCCGAGGACTTCCCGGTCTCATGTCTGCCTCATCTTCGGAGAAAGTGTACGAGTCGTCGTAGGAAGTATTCGAATCGTCGTAGGAAGTGTCCGACTCGCCGTTGGAAGTGTCCCACTCGTCGTAGGAAGTGTCCGACTCGTCCGAGTTGACGGAACCCGTGTCAAGCAGCCGAATGCCCCGGAACACCGCTGCGAAGCGCCGATGCTCCTGGAGGATGCGGGCGGTCCACGCAGCGCTACGTGACGGTAACCGAGAAGGGCCCGGCTGAGTCAGCGCTTCCCCCGCTGCAGACATCGCGCCTAATAGCGGCGGCTGATCGCCATCCCCGGATATCTCGCTGATGCTCCAGATGAGGTCGGACATCATTTCAGCATACACACTCCGCCTGACACGAGAGAAGGGGGTCAGGCGGCGAGGAGGATTGTATCCCATATCTGTCGGCCGAAAGGCGAATCCGAAGGCTAATTTTACTAATAACTCCGACGTTATTAAGACGACTAAGGCGATTAAGGTGATCTCCACTCGTCGTGGTTCTCTGGGGCCAGCCGATGGATACCCCTATTCTCACAGGCGAGCGTACTGTAGCTCCAAGCGCTTGGTAGGATGAGGAGCACCCGGTAGAAAAGCCGCTATCCGGTTGGAAGGCGGACACTCGGTAGGTGCGAGGGCATCCGGTAGACAAGGCGACACCCGGAAGAAAAGTCGGCACCCGGTTAGAAAGCGGACACTCGGTAGGTAGGTGGGCAGCCGGTGGAAAAGCCGATACCCGGTAGAAAAGCCGACACCCGATAGAAAAGTCGACACCCGGTAGAAATGCCGACACCCGGTAGAAAAGCCGACACCCGGTTGGAAAGCGGACGGTCGGTAGGTAGGTGGGCAGCCGGTTGAAAAGCCTATACCCGGAAGAAAAGCCGACACCCGGTAGAAAAGTCGACACCCGGTAGAAAAGCCGACACCCGGTTGGAAAGTGGACACTCGGTGGGTAGGTGGGCAGCCGGTGGAGAAGACGCTATCCAGTTGGAAGGCGGACACACGGTAGTTAGGCGATCAGCCGGTAGGTAGAAGGGCACACGGTAGAAAAGCCGGCACCCAGCTGTGGGGCACGGTCGCGCTTTTCGTTAAGTCGGTTGGACTCGAGAAAAGTCTCACTAAAGCAAGGATGGCGAACGCGGGACTGCTAGATATTGCACGGTCCACTTTCAGTCCTCTCGTCGGGGTGTGTGGAGAAGCGCAGTCCACGAGCGTCTATCTCGCTCGCTGTCGGACGTTCCTCCGCCCCTCCTTGCGAGCCTCCTGCTGCCGAGGTGGGGCGGTGCGGGGCGGGAGTAATGAAAAAGGCACATTCGGCGAATTCGGTGCGCCCGCACTTCTTGGATTGTGGCTCCGAAATCACAATAGAAACTAATAAAATTTTATAGTTTCACTTACGTTATCTAAAGAAGATAACTCATTGTGGTTGAAGCTATTATTGAGGGTTTGGTATATATAGATCATCCTCTTGGCTATATATTTTAAATGGGCATACCTTAATGTAGATTGGTTTCTGCCACAGTTTTATCATTGCGGTATGCCCGTCCTCTATGCATAAAATTGTGCTAATATTAATATACTTAGAAGCAATTGAAGGTGATTGCAGCTTGTTATTTTGGTTAAACCTTCCAGATTGGCCGGTACCTTAACAAAAACTTCCTGCTGCACACCACCACCCCTTTGCCCGTACGAATGTATCATGCTCCTTTAGGATAGGAGTTTGTCAGCTAATGATTGTTTGGAAAAAAATGGCTAATTTCCAACTTCCTCTTTTCCTTTGCATTAATTAAAATATAACAAAATCTTTTTTTCGCAAGTTCCGAGAATGGGCCTAAGTCTGGTGTCGTATTTATTTTTTCCATGATTACCTTAATTCGAAAATAAATAGTAACTTTTAATAATTTTTATTTTTGTGTTGATTTTTCTACTTGAGGGTTATTTTGCAATGCGATTAACAGTTACCTTGGTAATATGTACGGACTGTTTTCTCTTGGTGTTTTCCGACGCGACATTGCTGCTTAGACTGTCTCTATCTGTACTTCGTTATCCATTATACGTGAAGCCCCTTGGATTGTACGGTAAAGAAATCGGATATGTGCAAAATACTCTTAGCGCGATAAACATCGCGGGTTCTGGGTGGCTCAAGCTGCATCTGTATTTAAAGAATTATATCTGGCCATCGTAAATATATATTTCCATTGAAGAAAGACGGTTGAAGACGGCGTTTGTGGAATTTATTTTCATCATCATCAGTGGTCAACAGTCCTAAGATTGGTTTGACGCAGCTCTCCACTCAATTCTCCTCTCACCTAACCTTTTCACACCCACGTATTTCCTCTCATTCTCATCCTTCTTCACCTGATCATTACCATTTACCATGTATTTTGTTTGAGGTGTTCCTTTTGCGTTCTTGCCATCTGCCATCATAATGTTTTTCAGCTCTTGAGGTATCATTTTCATCATATGACTAAGTTTTCTCTGTGGAATTGACAAGTAACCGATTTCTGGAGTGCTCGTAATGGCAAGGATCGTTGTTTATGTGAGTCAAAAGGTTCGAAGTGTGGTTTACGAGTGTAAAGAAAAGGCGATGAGAGTTCATCGGAGCTGGAAGCTTCCTTCCACTGTACAATGCGTGCATGGGGACGCTGAGGAATAAATTTGTGAATAAAATAGTAAATAAATAATGAATTATTATAAATGATGTAAACGAGAAGAAATACGTCTCAATGTAAATGCTAGCGGATAGGAGAGAGGAATGAAGAGCTGCAAGTCAAACCAATCTTAGGATTGTTGACTAATGATGATGATGATGAGGAGTAAATGTATTCTAGAGGTATTCCAGTTGATGGTATGAAGGAGAGGTGAGATGGACGAATAGAAAAATAGGACGAGAAAGTCGTGGAGGAGGGGTGAGGAAAAGATGGGAGGAGATGAGTACAAAACGAGTACCTAGAGGAGAGAGACGCTGAACATCACATTACATAGGAAGGTAATAGATACGAGGAAGAAAACATGATTCTGTGCACTAAAAATTATTTCCTTGCTATTTTAAATGATAGAAAGGCTATGTAATAATGGTGAAGGCAATAACTGGCACAATATATTATTTAATTTTTAGTTGTGTTCTTTTACATATGCAGCCCATCAGGCATTGATAATTCACTTTTACTCAAAGTTGTATTTTCATCTGCGTTACCACTTAACATCTTTACCTTAACTTTCAATACATATCCATTACTGAATAATGTCAATCATGTTTGACGGGAAAGGAAAAACATTTTGAGAAAGGTAGTGCACTTGAGTTTATTAAAGTTACAAAATGTGTGCATGTGATTTCTTGGCATTAACCATAACGGAGACAGTGGAGTAATGATTTATTATAAACATATAACTCAATGCATTATTCACGCACTTCATTTCGGTAATCACTCATTTCATCGCGATGTTCTAGGAATTGATTCTAATTTACGGAATAGTTTCTAGGGCGACCTCCAGAATTTTTGACGATGAATGAGCATGATCTGTGTCTATTCCTTCCATTGAAACGACTTACTGAGGACTTTTTCGCTATTTTAACAGTTTATGGACAAAATAATTGAACATCCATCACTCAAAAATGTGTCTTTACCTGTCGACTATCCGGATGAAGAATTCAAGCGCTCCTCGATAGAGTGAATAGTAATAGTAAAATAAAGTAAATAGAATAAAAAACATGAAAATCCTAAAAATAAAATGAAATTTAAGAGTGGACAGTCCAAAGTGATTGATTAAATGATTTAAACCTATTTTGAGTGGTATTCCCACGCATAGTGATAGTGATTCAATTTTGCAGTTTCAAGGAGAAAAAAGTTCGTTGCTAAGCACATCTCACTTTACTTCCGTACTCTACCCGTTGTCGTCCCTTTCACGATGGTGCGATGCGAGCAAATTTTGGAAGCATGAATTGATGTGTGAAATTATTTTCTTACATTTTTTAAGAGAGTTTAATTTTTAGCGCTGCTGGCTAACGTTATCAGGAATTTGGTTCTATATTTAAGTATTTTCTCAAAGGCACATTGTAAAAGGATTGGTTTTCGCCACAATGTACCATTTCTGTTTAATCTGATTGGTTTAAAGTTTCGCCCTTCAATGTTACATTTTTTTTAAATGGCTGAGAATCTCAAGTACTATATATTCTCATTTCTATATACCTCCGAATTTTCATATTATTTTGTGTAAGATATCTTAATAAGATTCGTCAGACTAGTTTTGATACCCATAAATGCACAAAAACGTGTTGAGATGCTAATGTGCTGCTTCCTTTTTCGTTCATTTGTTGTATGTTGTGCTACCGTTACCCTTCACAATTTCACTCGTCTTTCTGAAGAAGTTTTCAGTAATTTCCTATTAATCAGGAAGCATAAACTTGTTCAAATCAATCATCAATATTAAGGGTCGTTTTACAGTCACCTTTCAACATTTCATCGAAATGAATCGTTTTTCTGCATTTATATATTAACCAGATGGCACAAACTTTTCCGTATTAATAACGGGGTGAGGAATAGAATTCACATTGAAATGGGATAAATGTGATAGCGGAAAATTTTGGGGAATAGCAATTATTTAATAGCGGCTCGTGTGGATTATCCTCGTTTGATTCACAGAAGTACTGTTGGTTGCCTACCTTTCGGAAGTCACCGACTAATACCGATCATGATGGTGTACTGCAAGATGAAACAATACAGGCATAGCTTATGAATACGCAAATTTTATTGTAAACTAGCTGACCCGCCAAACATTTTTTGCCATTTAAATTATTTCTAGTGAATATTTTGGTAGTCGAATAAAAAATAACTATCCTATTGAAAAAGTGTGGGGATGTGGTATATGACTGAAAGAGGAATGGCGGCGGAATGAGGAATTTTTGTGCATGTTTTTTCCAAAATTCGTCGTAAATCACGTGGAAAAAGGAATTCGAATGCAAGTTTGAGAATGTGTATTTATTTTTCAAATATGCAAAAGAAAAAGGTCTGCATACATTAACAACGAACTTTACATGTATTTCTTATGGGAATGATTCAGGGTCCAATTTAGGGCTTCATTGGCTTTGCGGAATAATGAAAAATAGTTTACGTCCTACAGGGGCGCAGCCAGGACTTAAGGCTGGTTTAGGTGCAACTAATACCGGGGTGTGTGGGGGTATGGAATACCCACCAGGATAAGCGGTAGGTGCGAGATTAATAAATTGCGGAATTTTAAGATAAATGGTTCAAAATGGTGAGTTTTCCGGCTTTCTGGGGATATTTTAGTAATATTTACACTATTCTATTAGTAATATCAATCCAATTAAGTAAAATGGATTAATCTTAAGCATTTCTCTGAGCTCTGGGGGGGGGGGGGGTTAACCCCCAAAAACCCCCCTCGCTGCGTCACTGACGTCCTATTCTCAGATCCTCTTGACATAAACACAAAATTTCATGGAAATCGATCTAGCCGTTTCGGAGGAGTTTTGCTACTAGCACTGTGACACGAGAATTTCATATATTACATTTTTTATGATGTTGGGCACGATATGGTGGAAGTTCTTAATATTAGTAAATTAAACATTGCAATATTTCCACTGAGTTTTACTATGACACTACGCGCCCCGTCGTCGCAAACCAAACGACACACTTAATAATGTTGTTTGCAACGACGAAACGCGTCACAATAAAACTCAGTGGAAATATTTCAATATCTAATTTTACTAATATTAGATTTTGTTCAATAAAAATTATTCCCTTGCCATTTAAAATGATAGAAAGGCTATAAAATAAAGGTAAAGGCAGTACCTTGTATAATGTATGATAGTAAACATTCTTATAACTGTAAAAATATCCTTGAATAAGGACTTCTCGAGTTTACAGCCAATTGGAAACTCGAAAAAATCTTACCAAGCCAATTTACCGGTAGAGCACCGAGTATCTTTCTTCAGTAATTTCACCTCTTTCAACTACGATAATTAAATTTTTAAGTTAAATTTGTCCTCTTAATTTATACACATATAGAATTATATTAGCGTAACTAACACTTATTATTCAATATACCCAATTTAGAGTAAAATTTCGTGCAACCTTGTGTCGTGTGCTATTTAGTCCATCCGCCCTCCCCCAAAGACAGATCTTGGATAAGCCATTGGCGAGGCATGCATAAATATTTTTGGGTGTGGCGGCAGAAGTATAGAAGGGATGAAGTTGTTTAAGCCAAGTTACTCGTAGAGGGTGGATGGAGTAGAGTCCTTTCATTCCTATCGAAACATGCTCTCTCTTCAATGGCCTTTCGAAAAAGGTGGGGTTCAAACGAACTGACCAAGACGAGAGATTTTCTCGGAGACGATGTGGTGGCTGTTCTAGAGTAATTAATAACGAGAGCGGTTTCGGATTCTGCGCAAGCTATTAATATGGAAATGGCAGAATCCGAGATTGCGTGATGGGCCTGCTTGGCTGGCTTCGGCGATAACGCTTGTTTTCATACAGGCACTCCATTAACCCTTTCTAACCTAGAGCTGCTTCTAGGAGAAATTAAATTTCAAGACTTTTCAGTTTAATAATGTGAATATTTTCTACTCTACAGTTTAAATCTTTTCTGATCAGAGCTGAAAATGTATACATTCTTGATGTTACTTAGAACCAACATTGGGTTGTAGTAAGTTAAACCAAGCATTTTGTAAGCAGTTAGGCGCACAGGTGCAAATTTACACCTAAGATGAAATCCTGCAAGACTAAATCATTTGGCTTAGCAGAGATCCGAATTGAGTGAAAGATTTTTGAATGGAAGATTAAATGATAGTTTTTTTTCTAGATTTCTCCTTTTAACTTGGACATAGGTTTCAACTCTTTACCGGTCATTATTCAGATCTTCACCTGTCCTAAGTACTTATCCTTCTTGATCTGCCCAAAGTATTTATCTCGTGAGAATATCGTTTCGGTCAAAAAATATTTTTGTTGTAAAAATGACGAGGCCACAATGAAGAGACCAGGGGCGCCAACTCCATGGGGCCTGAGGGGGCCCGAGCCCCCTCAAAAATTCGTTATGGGCGTGAGGAAAAAATGTGTCAGGATTGTCGATTTTCCCCGGAGTGTCCAGATATCGAGATTCGAGTTATCAGGGTTCTAATGTTGATCATATGAATCTTCTAAAATGCTTAAAAAACTTAAAACTCACTATTTATAAAATTTCCCGGGGCAAGATCCCCGGTTTGGCCCCCCCCCCAATATTTTTTGTAAGTCGGCATCCCTGGAAGAGACTACTTCTTGTTTCCCTCTGTGAGCCAATTTCTCTCCTCTTGACTGAACTTTGACATTTTGCGCCTTCAACGCGGAGTTCAGTATTATATCTAATCCTCATTATTTTCACAGCAAAACATTTTTTTGACTCCACCGATATTCCTGAGGGATAAGCACCCAGGGAAGGCCAATAAGTACACGAATAAAAAGAACCTAAGGTAACGAAATACACTTCCTTGGCGTTGGGAGAAATCCTAGGTGTCATTGCAGGGGCTAGTGTAAATCCTGGAATTTTAAAACTGTGAATGTATGAATCGAGATTCGAAATATGAGCATCGAACAGAGCACCCTTGTCTCCAGGGAAGCAGCGACCGCCAGTAATCTTGCCACCTTTCAATGGAATCATAATGTTTATATTACTATAATAAGACACAGTATCTATGAATGGAATGAACACCGACGGAGTCTGTCAAAAGGACCGACAAATTATCATGGTGAAATGGTGGCAGGAGTGGATCGTGAGGAAAGACCTTGAATTAATATTAGGGGGGTGGGTTGGTGAGGTAGCTAAGTGTTGGCTTCACCAGTGGCGCAGCGAGAGGGGGTTTTGGGGGATAAAACCCCCTCCCCAGAGCTCAGAGAAATTTTTAAGTTTAATCCATTTTACTTAATTGGATTGATATTACAAATAGCCGTAAAACTCACCATTTTGAACCATTTATCTAAAAATTCCGCATTTTATTAATCTCACACCTATCGCTTATCCTGGTGGGTATGCCATACCCCTACACACACCGGTATTAGTTGTACCTAAACCCCCCCAGCCTTAATTCCTAGCTGCGATCCTGGGCTTCACAGCCCGTGACCCTTGTCCGATAAATGATGTATAAAATAAATTCATGATTTGAACATGATTTAGAGGTAGGAACATAATTGTGGAGGGAAATGCCACTTAAGCCACTGCCGGAGAAAAACCCCAAGATGGTCGCCATTCAGCGACGGACGTTTTTCAAAGCACTGAATGTAAGTAACTCTGTACGCAATCACACGCACGAGTGCATGTCATGGAGAGGGCTTCTGGCCCTCACTTATACTTATACGCCCCTATTTATTTTCACTCCTATACATACAGGGATAGCACTCAATAAAACCTGAATGCATAATTTCTGTACATCTTTGACAAAAAACCGCTCCGACCATCACGGGTGGTCTGGCCAGGTCAGCTGATCGGCAATTGTCCCAACAACACTCACATCTATCGTCAAGCGTACATTAAAGGTAGAATAAAGAATGACTCGGATTACTAGAACCAAGCTTTTTTCAATTATAAAATTCTATGTTTGTAAGTTGCTTTAAACAGTATGCATATTCAGTGTAAAAAGATTATATTAAAAAATTAATAAAATAAAAGTGCTCGAAGATAAAGGAGAACCAGATGCTTTTTGAAAGTATTATTTGAAAAGTTTATTTTAGAGGTTTTTAGTTTCACTGCAGTTTTGGGGAAAAAATTATTAAATTAAATTAAATTATACATGAAAGAACCATAATACTTTATTAAATGGTATAAGCTGTGAAATTTTAACTTTTCATCGTATTTTTTCTTACGAAATTGCTATTTTTTAATTAACTTTATCTGGCTGTTGCGCTGCACCCCTGGACGTGTTGCCGCGCTTCAGAGGAGCTTTCCCGATGAAAAAAGTCAACTTGGATTGTAAAACGAGATCTCATGCACTTGTTTCATCATATTTACCTAGTGAAAATCCTAGTTTTCCTCCTTCTCTTCGCTTAAAGTGTACTTTTTATAAAATTGCATTGACAAATGAAGCATACGGCTCGTCATTATTACTCTCTTTAGTCCACTCTGCCAGCACGTAAGTGGAAGGTGGGAGATCCAAGGGACTGAGGAATGTCGCGCGAATCGAGATACTTACGCGCGGGGCGGTTGGTGGGACGGAGGCGGGGGGCGCGCGGCGGGAGCCTTTGAGGCAGCGTTTCGGCATGAGGGAGTCAAGATACGACCAAACGTAGAAATTTCCCAAAGGGCTTTGAAATATTATGTTTACCCTAGAAAATGTTTAATCCGGGTCGAAAAACTCAACATTCAAAATAACTCGATCTTGACCCACATCTCGTGATCTAAAAAAAATATATATATATAATAAGGGGTCGTGAAACATAAAGTTTGAATTCAAAATAACTGCATAGCGGCGATCCGACGTAGAACGAACCTGGGACTTTTTATATATTTTTTCTCGCCAATTTGCATATTTTAAGACCACGAATTCTTAAATAGGAACATATATAAAAAATAAGCGTCGACCTAACGTACCATGTCCTTTCAATGGGGCCTCTTCGGTGGCGAGGGGCCCTCATCTCCCAAGTCCAGAGGGTCATAGGTCAGTTGCCGGCGGCGGGCACGCTGCTCTTGCGCCACGCTTCGAGCTCCCGAGGACTCCTCGCCGTCGCCGTTGAGGGTCGGTGCGAGATGCTCATGGTTGCGGGCGGGTCGCGGCTGTGTTTGCCCATTTGTGAGGCCACTGTGAGACGGCGGGATTCCTCTAAGGTCATAGGTCACTTGCCGGCGGCCAAGCTGCTGTAGAGCCACGCGTCTAGCTCCCGAGGACTCCTCGCCGTTTCCAGTAGAAACTCCACCGTCGCCGTTGAGGATCGGTGCGAGATACCCTTGGTTGCGGGCGGGTCGCGGCTGTGTTTGCCCATTTGCGTGGCCACTGCGAGACGGCGGGATTCCTCTAAGGTCATAGGTCACTTGCCGGCGGCCAAGCTGCTCTAGCGCCACGCTTCGAGTTCCCGAGGACTCCTCGCCGTTTCCATTAGAAACTTCACCGTCGCCGTTGAGGATCGGTGCGAGGTACTCATGGTTGAGGGCGGGTCGCGGCTGTGTTTGCCCATTTGCGAGGCCACTGTGAGACGGTGGGATTCCTCGAGAAGGTCGTAGGCGAGGTCCGTTGACGACCCCGCGGGGAAGCATTCTCACCACACGGACATACATTTCCTCATTGCGGGCGTTTTCGATGATCAACCACAATACTTCGACGACGAATTGCGCCCACTCATCTTGGAGCTCTTCCGAGAAGTTGCGCGGTCTACGACGGTAGGAACTCATGTTCTCGAGCGTAAATTTCTCAGTATTCGTGAGCGAGAGTTGAGCGCGTCTGGCGTGGAGCTCGCAGATATACTCACTGCTGGCGACCCTCCCCTCCGCAACCTCCCCTGAAGCGCGGCAACACGTCCAGGGGTGCAGCGCAACGGCTCGGCAGATCCTCGAATCCGAAATGGTATGCGGTAGGGGCGGTGTGGAGTGATTGGAGGCCCTCGGCTGAGGCTAATGACGGGGCCCCCTTACCAGGAAATTCGGGGGTCCTTCCCCGGAAAATTTTAGGACATAGCACGCCCAGAAATGGATTTTGACGCTATTCTGGCTCTAAAAAAACGAATAAAATTAATTAAAAAATAGCAATTTCGTAAGAAAAAAATCCATGAAAAGTTAAAATTTCACTGCTTATACAATTTAATAAAGTATTATGGTTTATCAAGTAATTAAATAATAATTTTTTTCCTCGAAACTGCAGTGTAATCTTAAAGCCTCTAAAAAAAGCTTCTCAAATAATACTTTCAAAGCATCTGGTTCTCTTTTATCTTCTGGCACTTTTATTTTATTAATTTTTTAATATAATCTTTTTACACTGAATATGCATACAGTTTAACACATTCAGTGCGGATGACATATATATATGTCATGAGGGCTTTTCCACTCAGGCGGATGACATAAATGTATGTCTTCGGGAGTACGTTTTTCCGCTGGTCACTAGGGTGCTCCGAGTGCGCCTAGCGTTACTTTTTCACTCTCCCGCAGTTCGGGATTGACCTTACACCATTGCGGAAGTGTCCGTTTCTAGTTCTACGTGTTCCTTCATTTTTAGTGTTTTTTTGTTTACTTTACTGCTATTTTTGGAACAATTTGGCAGGTTGAGAGTTTTCTTTTCATTTCCTTCGTCTCTTTTTCATCATTCTTATCATAAATATCATAATCATGTCTTATACATGGATTATTTTTTTAAATTTGTTTTTTTACCTTCATTTTTAATTTATTCATATTTTATGTGCTATCACAAAAATTATGATTAGACTAACTTTTTTATTAAAGATATTTATCCCCGTTTCATACTCACTACATTATAAAAAAATGATCTTAGTGCGGTGCTTCAGTTAATGATGTTATATTTGAATTTCTTTTGCTAGGAACATTTTTTATTAATGCAAATTACGTTTATCCTGGGTGATTTTTTTGGGTATTTTTTCTACTTTTACGGCATATTTTCTCATTCGTTTCCCTAGGTCAATTACCAATCCTCTATTCATTTCGATTTTATTTCATTTTCTGAGTTATTCATACGTGTTGGGTTAGCTGCAGATTTTCTTCCTTTTCATAAAAAAAATAACATATTAATGGCGTATGCAACACTGCATTACATTATCTACAGTATTGGTCTGTATTGTTTTTACTCGTTTATTTGTTTCCTTAGCTTTGTAAACGAAATTGCGGAAAAAATAGACTCAGAGGTGTTTTAAGCATTACGGCATTTAACCATTATTTATTCCCTTGAAATAGTATTTTTATCTTATTTTTTAATTTATTCATATCATATGTGCAACCACAAAAATTATTATCAGACTTAGTTTTTGTTAATAACGTGTATTCCCGTCTCAAAACTTACTATTTTATTCCAAAATGTTTCCTTGCGGTCCATAAGGTCGTATTTTATACTTTATTGATAATTTTAAAATAATTATTGCAAATTACGTTTTTTACATAATTTGGGTTTTTTTTCCTAATTTTACGGCATATTTTCTCAGTCATTGCTCCGCTTCAATTACTTGTCCTCTGATCATTATGGTGTTTTCATTTTGTAGGTCATTAATACATTCTAGTGTTAGGTACAGATAGTCTTAATTTTCATAAAAACTAAGGTATTAATCATGCAACACTCCATTACACAAATTGTACTATTTTGCTGGATAATTTTTAAGGCTCAAGGTTGGAGTCCCTCCCTACCAGCGGCACTCCCAGAGATTATTTCAACTTGCAAATGATATTTTCTTTGAAATAATCCTCTCATAGACGGAGAAAAATGCAGAAAGCATTTTCCTCCGAAATCCTTCACCAAGGGCCTTCACTAAGGGCATAATGGATTGGAAGCTGTTGGACAGGGAGAACTGGAAACTTGGCTGGGCCTTCCTCTCCACATGGGCGCAATTAGGGTTAACACGATTTCTAACGATTGGAGGTCAGAATTAGTGTGAGTACCGATATTCGGGAGAAAATGTGCCGTGATAGGTTTATAGGAATGATGCAGGCTCTTCATTTCTCCGCTAACCGTGAAGGCATCCGTAGGACAGTGACTGCAATTTGCCCAGAATGTGAAGGTCAACCAGGGCACTATCTAAGGCCTTGCTTTCAAATATATCATAAACATTTGTGAGAATTTTTATCGAAATGTTTCAATTTTGCAATAACTCTGAGGTAACATAGATTTTAAAAAAATTTTATCCCATAAATTTATATTTTTCTTGCCGTTCATTGTGTGTTCTACTTCTGTGACTTGAAAAAAAATTAAATCTACGGCCGTTGAAACAAATAAAATACACGTAAAGACTAATTCCAAGATATTTCCGTCATTAACCTAAGGAATCAATGGTAGAAGAAGTATTATAAACGGAAATATGAAAAGTTCACTCCTTCATACAAGGAAAATTGCATGTGTGTAATGCGGGTTGCGTGAATTGTCAATTACTAGTGACGGGTGGCATACATGTATGTCATTAGGGTTTTTTACAAATTGCTTGAAATAGAAACAAAAAAAATTGCAAATTCTGTTGTATTACTTCCAAGACCACCGTTATGAAGGAAAATCACCCATCCGTCACTGGAGGTTTCGGTGAAAATATCATCCGCATTGAATGTGTTAAGGCAACTTATGAAAATATAGAATTTTATAATTGAAAAAAAAACTTGGTTCTACTAATCCGAGTCATTCTTTATTCTACCTATAATGTACGCTTCACGATAGATGTGAGTGTTGTTGGGGCAATTGCTGAACAGCTGACCTGGCCAGACCACCCGTGGTGGTCGGAGCGGTTTACTTAACACTCACTTTATACACATGATGGAATTCTTTCGAGTAAGATATTCTAGAGGTAAACTAGTCCTCCATTCGGGTCTCTGAGCGGGGAGTACCTGAGAGGGTATATAGGTCAAATGTGATGGGATATTAAGGATAGGAACATGAAACGTTAGATCGCAGTGGGCTTGAGAACTTGAAGGTGGAAATGTAGAGAATGAACCTCAATGTATTAAAAATCAGCGAAATGAAGTGGCCCCAAGAAGGAGACTTTTGGAGTGGAAGCTACAGAATGATACACACAGGATCGCTAAATGGTAATTCTGGAGTAAGGATAATGCTTTGAAAGAGTGCCGGAATACATGTAAAAAGGTATCTGCAGTTTAATGAAATGATAGTAATGGTGAACAAAGAAACTAAACCCATAGCTACTGTAGTGGTGCAGAGTTACATGCCTACATCAGATTATGAAGATGAAGAAGTAGATGACGTCTACCAAGATATAGGTATGTAGTGGAAGCTATTAAGCAGGTAAGAGGGGAGGAAAATATATCCTATTTTAGTAACTGGATCATCGTCATCAGTGAAGGTCAAGACAGAATGATAACTGGGAAATATGGATTAGGAAATTGAAATGAAAGAGGAGAAATGCTTCTTCAATTCTGCACTGAACACAGACTAACAGTCACCAACTCTTTATAAACACCCCGTGAAGATAATAAGTGTGGTAGATGCCAGAAGACCTTAGAAGATGCCAAATCAACTACATTTTAGTGAAACAAAGATTCAGGAGGCAGGTGAAGGACTGCAAAAGCTACCCAGGGGCAGATATCAACAGAGACCATAACTTAGTTATGAGGAAATGCCACCTAAAATTCATAAATTGAAGAGAGTCGTGAAAAACATATGGCAGGATGAGAAATTGAAGGAGGTTCAGAATCAACTGGCTTTTAAAGGAGGTGTAAAAAAGACAATAGGGGAGGATACGACAAAGAAATCAGTGGAAATGAGTTGTAAAACCACTAATAGTGGGCTGCAGGCAGCAGCTGAGGAAGTTCTTGGTAAAAGAAAAGTTGTTATGAAAAAACCATGGATCTCACAGGAAGTATTGGATCTCATTGAATAAAGAAGAAAATACAAGGCTGCAAAAAAAAAGACAGGCAGAATTGTTGCAAGAGAATAAAGAATGATATGTGTCTTAAAGCAACCAAGGAAGCATGAATGAAAAAATCTGCGAACAAAATAATCTTGTGCATGGAAAAATAGAGGCTGCTTATGGGATAGTAAGGAACCAGTTGAAGGTCGTAAGATGTGAATACCTTAGGGACAAAATTGGGGAACTAATGATTGAAAATGAAGGCAAAGGGAAAATGTGGAAGGGATATCAGGAAAATTTGTACAGAGGAAGCAGACTAAGAACAAATACTATCAAAAACGAGAAGGAAATGGATGAGTATGACACGGGAGCCCCAATTTTAAGATCAGAATTTGATGTGACTGTAAGAGACCTTCGGATAAATAACTAAGCATCTGGAATTGATGATATTCCCAAAGAGCTAATTAAAAATGCAGGAGATAGGACATTGTACCAGCTGCATAAAATCATGAGTGAAATGTATTTGACCGGTGAGATACCAAAGGACCTCAAGAGGATCATTATTATCCAAATTTCTAAGAGGAAAAGAATGGAGAACTGCGAGTATTTAAGGACCATAAGCCTGACTATACATGTGTCGAAGATACTGACAAGGATCATCTATAGAACGAAGAGCAGAAGAGTTTCTTGATGAGAACCAATTTGGATTCAGAAAAAGCAGAGGCACAAGGGAAGAAATTATCAATCTCTTTGGCTGCTCATATAGAAGGGAATGGAAAAGAACAAGCCATTTTTTGTTGTGTTCCTGGACTTAAAGAATGCATTTGACAATGTGAATTGGAAGCAGGGATGGCAAATGAAATGAAATCAAAATGCTTCGTTACCACCTGGAGGGAAACAAAAGTTCAAGTCCTAGGTTTAGTTTTGTTCCCTCAAAAAATTAAAATCACCAAGGAGTTTAGTTTCGACCCAGGAACAAAACTCCCGGGAACAAAACTAAATTAATCTAAACTCCGGGAACAAAACTAAATTGAACAATATTCTTTCATTACCATCCGGAGGGAAATAAAAATACAAGTCCTCGGTTTAGTTTTTCCCACAAAAAATAAAAATCACCAAGGAGTTTAGTTTCGACCCAGAAACAAAACTCCCAGGAACAAAGCTAAATAAATCGAAACTCTGCTGCTCATAGTTAAGTTTCTATCCCAGAAGTTGAGTGGAGGGAATAAGAGGGAATAGTTTCGAACCATTACGTTTGCCATACGTGTGGAGATGTTAAAACATTGAGCTTGAGAGAAAAATCAAATGGCCAGTTTGTGTTCACCGTTCTCCTGTTAGTGGTAAAACTCTAATGCATCTAATGATGGCACACCTAACCTCTACTTCATTCAACCACACTTCGCACTCGGTGAGTGGGTTGAAACTAAACTGCTCGATGGTGAAGCATGTGGTCCCTGCGGTGGGAAACATTATCTGCATTTCTTTTCGTCCCAGAGTTTTAGTTTACTTTTGACGCAAAATAGTTTTGACTCTGATTTCATTTCAACCCTGAGTTGAGTTCCACGGGTTTAATTCTTTTTCATTTCGTTTCTGCATTTCGCACTTGGGAATGAAAGTATTGAAATTTTACTGGTTTTGACTTTCGTTTAGTTTCAATTTCCATTCCTGATTGGAGCACAATGCTTGAAATCCTAAAAGAAATTGGAGATCTTTACAATGACAGAAGAATCATTCACAGTTTATACAAAAACCAAGTAGGGGTGGTGAAATCAGGGCCCAGCTGTAAATGAGCAAGAATTAGGAATGGAGTGAGATAAGGCTGTGCATTGTCACCTGCAATTTTCAATGCTTACATCGAGACAGCAATAAATGAAATCAAAGAAAAGGCTTCCAGAGTGAATATTAGATTTGCTGACGACATAGCCATCATAGCAGAAACAGAAAGATTTGAAAAATATTCTGGTTAATATAGGTAGGGTAATGGGTAAATACCATTTGAAAATAAGCACAAAGAAATAAAGACATTAGTTTGTAGCAGAAGAGAAGTCAAGACTAACTTTAAAGTAGGGAAACAAACACTGGTGGAGGTGGATGAATTCTGTTATTTGGGAAGCAGGATCACTATAGGGACACGAGAAGCAAGAAAGAAATTATCAACAGAATAGCCCAGGCGAAGAGACCTGCTAACAGTGGCGAACTTAAATATGAAAGTAGGGAAACAATTTATAGAAACCTACATTTGGAGTATACGTGGAAGTAAGGACGTGGACAATGACGGCAATGGAGAAAGCAAGTAAGCAGGCCTTCGAAATGTGGTGCTGCAGAAGAATGAAAAGGATCTGATATGTCCGCCGATTAAGTAATGAGGAAGTCTTAAGAAGAGTAAGAGAGAAGCTTTGTGGAAACCTTGATAAGAAGACGAAGCAACCAAATCGGCCATATCTTGAGACATGATGGCAATCGTCGTGGGACAAGGAGATGGTATGAAAACAATAAAGGAAGACCTTGAATAAAATGTATGGAATAGGCAAAGAAGGATGTGAAAGAGAAGAAATTCTGACATCGAAAAAGATTAGCAGATGAAAGAAATTTCCAGTTGAATATTTTTCTCCCATTATTGATATTATCATAAGAGTGTAAAAGTAATTAGAGGGAAGTGGGAGGAAAATTAGTTTTGGTAATTTGTCTAGTATCATATTTATGGCAACCTGTTTACTATCAAAAAAAATAACAGCAATCGGGAAATTTTGTCCGTGGCTATTGAAAATATTTTTTTCGTATGATTGATATTTCTGCAATTAATGCTAGATGCTAATGCAATCTATTTGTCGAATAATACAGAAAAAGAACCTCTTGACCAACTGTTTTTGAAAGAATTAGGTGTCTCCTTTTTGGAAGGGAATATTATAAAGACATCTGTCACAAAACATTTGCCTAAATTGCTACGCTGTGAGGCCTCAAACCTCGTCCTCCTGGGTGAATGAATATGCCCTTGAAGAAAAGACTACAAAGTGAGAAATAATGCAATCAGTGTGAAATACAAATATGTCTTGGGCATATGAAAACTGTGTAGGGCATATTTTCCAGAAAATTAGTTGCTAATTTTGTGAATAATAGGTTAGCCTTATATCGGAAAACACGGGCTAATTTTTAATATTAGGGATAGTCAAATCATTTTTCAAAATTCTGTAGCCACAATTTTTTTTTATAATTTCCTAGTTTATTGAAATTGCATTCAAATGGAAAAAATTTGAATTTTATTTCATGATTTCAATTGAGAAATTTGCCCCTTTTTTAACTTCGAAATATGGATATTAATCCAGCAAATTCTATTTTTCTCTTTTAGCATGTTGAACATTACTTTCAGCATGTTTTATAAGATATTTCATACCTTAAAACCCCAGCAAGGAAAGTTAGCATTAAATATTTTTACAATTTTCGAATAAGCTACATAGAAATCTTGTTGAATATTTTTCTCCCATTATCGATATTTTCATAAGAGCGTAAAAGTAAAGTCTTGGTATCAATTTAATTAGGGAGACCTATTTTTTTAAAAATCACAACACAGCTATACCATTTCAAGGAAAGAGAAAAAAATATTTTCTTTGCACCTCAGATGCCTCCTGAAGTTACATTTTGCTGTACACCCTTTCCCCGGTTAATTGATATAATTTTTAAATATTTGCAACCTACAATTAACAATAAGGAAAATATTTCTCTATATTTGCAATTTATATTAATTTTTTTTGCTCAGGGAAAGACTTTAATTTGTCAGTAACCCTGTCTTCTTGTGGTGGTACCTTACCCATTTTCGTTATCCCTAGCTCTTGCCTTCAACGCAATGTGTACGTATAGTTCAACTAATTTTAGCTTTAAAAATCTTTATTCAATTTTTTAGTGATGTGCAAATAGTGCCTATGTTAGCTCTTGGCATGTCCCTCACCATTGTTAGCAAAATAGGTGTTTTCCAAACCCCAACCTTGGTAACTTCATTTTCTCGATTCTTAAATTTTGTGGGTGAAGAAAACTAATTTTGATCCTCATTCAGAAGAAATTTTTGGAACAAGCGCTCAAGCAATATTCAACAATTTGTGCAAACATACAACCGTACCGACTGATTTTTATGTGTAGCATATGGGAATCTTCCCCTTTTATGTGCACGGAAATATCATTATGTTTTAAATAGAGAGAGACACGTGAACCAGTTTATCTTTCAAGCTTACATTTCTACTTCTGTCCATTGGTACAACACCTGGGAATTTTAATTTTTACGTTTTCTATATTTTTGCTTTCCTCATATCCTAGTAAGGGTTAAAATAAGAATGGACCCAGGTAATTTTGTGGATTGTCACAGCATCGATTTGTGCTGAAGACATTCTCTGGTTACCCCAAAGGCTTATGAGGTACTGGTTTGCTTTAAAATACTGATGAAAATATAGTTTGGTGAATATACCTGGCAATCATTAATACCTCTGTACTGTTATTAGAACATTAACATCACCCGTACAAGACATAGTCTTTGAAAAAAAATTGTACGTTCTCCTCATTGTATTTATTTATCAGTTAATCTAGAGAATATCAGTCAATCGTGCCCGAAGTGAAACCTAAGCTGTAAACATTACTCAATGATGCCTGTCTAATTATCTGTGACTCATGCGATTGCTGCAGAATCGGGTGAACCAACATTGGCTGATATGCAGGGTGTTTCAGGAGGAATCTTCAATAATTCAGGAGGTGTTAGGGAAGACAATTTTATGCATTTTTTGTTCATAAAAATGGGGTTGCAACTCTGTATTTGCGGAGCTATGGCAACGCAAACATTTTTGGATGCACTTCCCAGTTACTGCCTAAATGGTTTTTCTTGGGTACGCTGCCTTATCAGCATTTTATTTAATACTCTAGAGTTAAAAAGGACATAAAATTTAGGTTGGACGAAAACATGTGATTGTAATTGTTTGAAGGAAGTAATCTCAATTGCTCATTTTTCGAATCTCGATTCATGCATTCACAGTTTTAAAATATTAGGATTTACTCTAGCCCTTGCAGTGACATCTAGGATATCTCCCAATGCCAAGGAAGTGTATTTTGTTACCTTAAGTTCTTCTTATCCATGTCCTTATTGGCCTACCCCAAGTACTTATCCCTCAGGAATATCGTCAGAGTCAAAAAATTTTTTTGCAATGAAAATAATGAGGATTAAAATATAATGCTGAACTCCACAAACTTTTTTTGAAGGCGTAAAATGTCAAAGTTCAGTCAAGAGGAGAGAAATTGGCTCACAGAGGGAAGCAAGAAGTAGTCTCTTCATTGTGGCTTCGTTATTTTCACAACAAAAATTTCTCCTGACCTTAACGATATTCTCACGAGATAAGTAATTCGGGCAGATCAAGAAGGATAAGTATGCGAAAAATCCACAGAGAAAAAAATCATTCGCCTTGACCGGGATTCGAACCCGGATCACCCATTTGCATGGCCTCTGTGAAACGGCGGGATTCCTTAGGAAGGTCGCAGTCAAAGTCCATTGATGACCTCACTCAGAAGCATTCGCACGATATGCACAAACACGTGCTCGCTATGGGCATCAGGCAAGTCTGACTGTCTGAAAGGCTGACAAAGGATTTATAACAAGTACCTATATTTCCCCCATCTTCGTCACAATGATCTTAACTTTATTTCCAGCCTAATAATAACAGCCATATTTACCATTTTAGTCAGAATAATGAGCTAAGATATTAGTTTTTTTTTCACAAATAGCTCTAGGGTTGGCAAAAATTTGAAATGATCATGTCATCCAAATGTGATGCATATTTTGCAGATACTATATTGGTTAGCAATTTACTGGAATATAGCTTTTTCTGTGAAAGGGGAAAAATTAGTCACCTTTCTTCTATTGAGAAAGTGATATCATATCCTGCTTAAGTGTTTCCAGATAATGCTTAGAAAGAATGAGGCTCTAAATTTAAATGTAATTGATTGGGGCCTATACTCACAGTTATCTAATGTAGCCTTATTCCATGGTTGGAGTTGCCTCAGTGATCAATTTCTCATTCAAGAAAAATGAAGAAAGATATTTTGAGAAAATATATGTGACATTCTGGTTTTGCGATGGATGAATCTTCAAAATTTATATAGCATGCTTTAGATATTGCCACTAGCTGCCTCAGCTCAGTCTTAATTTCTTTATAGATATCATCAGACAAGATCGCCAATAAGTCGGGACTACTCACAGATATTGAGGTGTGGCTCATCTTTGGGCTAAAAGAGCAGCATCCATGCTAAAGCATCCATTCCCAACAGAACTTGATGTCAGAGGATAGCTTATATTGAGTACTCTAAAATTCTGTGTGTTATTTTGCATTTAAATGTCACATTATCAAAATGTGGCTTCAAAAAATTCTCTTTTTGCTGACGAAATGCCCTGATTTTGTTGGGGGAAGAATTAATTCAGTATGTCACTCACAAAAACGGGCATATTGTCTTTTTTTATATAGATTGTCATTTTATGGCTATTAGCACAAAAGATTGAAGTAGTAAAGTTCAATCACCTTATGCAGCTGTAAGCTGACATGCTTTAGAAGGAGTCATATATATCATATAGTCAGTACATAAATACCTAATGGCTATGAATGAAATCAGCTGAGTGTTACAACAAATAAATATTATTTTTTGCCTTTACATTTGATACCACAATTTAATACTTAGAAAATGACTCGTGAGATACTTCATGGTGAGAGAAATTAGGCTCTCTGTTGTGGAACATAGCAGAATATTGTCTTTATAACACAGATATTATGAATGCAAACACCTCTTAACGTATACCTAATGAGACTGCTTAGTTACAATCCGAGATAGATTGGTAATTTGAGACATTACCATGAATCCATAAAATAAGAAATCAGATATCATATTAAATAAATGGGTGGAGGTGATATTTCATGTATTTCCCATGCATTAAACCTGTTTAATGAAGATACTTTGTCTTTTTCACACAGATTTTTAATACCTGGATCGATTTAAAGAACAATGTCCCATTTTCAAGAGAGAACCAACTAACAAAAATATTTCATGCAAGGCTTTTACATATTTTCATGAGGAGTGCTAGAAGGCTCAAGCCGAGAGAAAGGGAGCATTTATGTCAGGACCTAAGTGCTCCCTCCCACCAACCTAAGCACCCCTACTTTCATCTCAGCAACTTTGTGCAATTTCTGAGAAATAAGATTTTATAAGTTATATATAGTTAGTTTATAAGTTATAAGTTATATTTAATGGATTTTAGACATTGCTAATTCTTTTCTGTGTCGGCAAAATCGCAATAAATACCCTAAAGGACGCGATTCATATCTCTCGAGAGAAAGTTTAAATTTGCATAATCAATGAAAGACACAGTATTGAAATCAATAAATAGATCGTAATGTAAATCAATTTCATAGATAATGGTGATATCAAATGATGATTGTATCTCGATTTGCCATACCTTATCAAGCTATTTGTAGGCACTTTCCTCTTCATCATCGTCGTTTTTGTTTGAACTTGTTGAATCGTCAATCTCGACTCCCAAATCTTCTGGGTTGATTTCAAGAACCATGATCTCCACTTCTTCGTCCGCCCACTGCATCCAAGGGTCCTGGACTTCCGGCTGTATTTCGAAAGGCTGCATTAGGTCGCCGGATGGCTGCATTAGGTCGCCGGAGGGCTGCATTAGGTCGCCGGATGGCTGCATTAGGTCGCCGGATGGCTGCATTAGGTCGCCGGAGGGCTGTATTAGGTCGCCAGAGGGGTGCATTAGGTCGCCGGAGGGCTGCATTAGGTCGCCAGAGGGGTGCATTAGGTCGCCGGAGGGCTGCATTAGGTCGCTGGAGGGCTGCATGAGGTCGCCTGTCGGCTGCATCAGGTCGTCGACGGGCTGCATTAGGTCGCCGGCAGGTTGTATCACCATCTTCGAATCCTGAGGCTCCAGATCCCACTCCATGTCCCACAGTTCGTCATCCGCTCCCAGCGTCGACGTCTGCACTATGATGGGCATCCACGTATCACCGTCAGTCTGCGTTGAATCATCATGCTCCGATTCCAGCGGCATGGTATTCTCTTCTTCCTCCTCCAGCCCCGTCGACCTTGCTGTTGTTTGAGCCTGCGTCTGCGAGCCATCAAGCGGTGTCGCCGATTCATCCGCCTCTTGGAATTGTGTGAGGATGGTTCCTTCTATGGTGGTGGCTGCCGCCGCCAATTGTTCTATTAAGAGGGCCTCCGGAGTGTGCCCATCAGTGGAGCCGTCGTGGCCCGGATTCACTATCGCGGACCCAAATAGTCCAAACTGATCGGGGTTGTCGGCTAACTCGAACGTGGCCCAAAATATGTCTGAGATTATCTGAGTCCATTCGTCGGTGGCCGGGGCAGAAAAAGGGGTCCTCCGCCTCACGTACAAACCCATTTTAAAGAAATAAATATTCACTTTTCGCTCCTCTCGGTATTAAGACGTCCGCCTCAGTCGCTACTCTGCTTGTAACCGCCCGGCTCCCCGCTAGCGGTCGCCTCCCATCCTACTTCCCCTCCGTGGTTCGTCGCGACTACATTGTAAGAAGTCGCGTCGCATTCTTACTATGTAGTCGCGACGTCCAGTGTAGAGTTGCACTCGACCTAAGACGTTGGCGACGAAATGTATACACTTTTCACGTGGGCTATCCTCGGAGTTGCGAGGCGTATCATTTTTCCAAGCTAAGCCAGCTGTCGCTCCAAATAGTCTCGGCCACCGTTCGTGGTTCACATTTGCTTGTACCATATGAAACAATACTAGAATCTTTATTTTGTTTCATTCCTTGAGTGACGTTTATTCCCTTCTATTTTTCTTCTTCGAAACCGCTGTTTTAAAAATTCTCAGTTAATGATGTCGTATGCCACTGTTGAAACAATGACCAAAAGCTATCATCAGTGAATTTCCTAAAATGTGTAACTATTAGTAAAAATTTGCTGTCACAGGTTATTTATATCCATTTAATAGCTGCATTAAAAGCATTGCCTTGGTGACGACCAGCGCTCGGGTAGAAAATTTTCCACGGGGAGCATTCTTACAATCAGTGGCGCCGACTCCATGGGGCTTGAGGGGGCCCGAGCCCCATCAAAAATTCGTTATGGGTGTGAAGAAAAAATGTGTCAGGCTTTTCGATTTTCCCCGGAGTGTCCAGATATCATTCGAGTTATACGGCTTCAAATGTTGATCATACGACTCTTCTAAAATGCTTAAAAACATAAAACTCACTACCTATAAAATTTCCCGGGGAAAGATCCCCGGTTTGGGCCCCCCCAATTTTTTTTGTAAGTCGGCGTCCCTGCTTACGATACATATTTTTATTAGAATTTGACGTCATAGCCCAACAGGATTTTCTTTTCGCATGACATTCCCCCAAATTAGTTCCAGCATTGGCGAAATGAGTTTTCCTTTTTGTTTAGGATATATCACGATGCAATTTCACTACAAAACTCTTTGGACTACTGAGGTTGTTTTTCCACGCGAAATATTGTTTGACATGTTGGTATAGGTAACAGCATTGTTGTTGATCCTGTGGGGGACATAGGCTATGCGTCCCCCCAATATTTAATGCATAGGATATATCCCCCACAGAATTTAATGAGGTTGTTATGTATTAGCGTAAATGGGGTAAATTATGATTTAAAATCACAATTTCTGTGATCTATTTTTTTATTTCTGGGGGAGGACCCCCCATGGGTGATATTCCATGCCCCTGACCTCCCGAAAGCCTGTCCCACTCAAAAGTTTTCTGCAATCGACAGCAATTGCAAAAGAAAGACGGATTGATGGTGGTATGGGAGGGGGCAAGATCAAGCCGTATTTCTTCCGTCCGCTGACTTCATTTAGGGAAAGCGCTCTCTTATAGCTATCGTTTTGTTGCATATTTTAACCTGCGAAGCATTATTTTATTTGGGTTGCTGAAAAAAATTAGGTAAATGTCTGTAATCTGCATTCCATTTTTGTCGTTCAAGATATGATTGCACGATATCTCCAACAGTGGTGAAACGAGTTTCACCGTTTGCATTTACGAATTACTCTTGTGAATAACGATTATATTATTAAGTGTTAAGCTACAAAGGAATATTTAAGTCAGTATTTTTTCAAACTGTCGCTGTTTCCGAGTTGGGTTATGTTGTAACCGCTCGATCTGAGGGGTCAAACCACAGAAACTCCATTAGGGGGGACAAGCCTACGGCTTTAATGAATTGTTAGCGTTTTAAACAATGAACTTGAGTCCTAAATCGAGTTTTCCTTGCTCGGAATAACCTCAAGCGGTTCAAACACAAAATTTTATTGGAGTTAAAGGTGACGTCTGCTCAGGTTGTTACCTGTTTGAAGCTAATTTCTTGATTGCCGGTTTAATCAAAAGATGCTTTTACAATGGAAATTGCTGAAATCAATTTTGATACATTACTCCGTAAACATTTTGCTGTTGGCGTCATATTTCACAAACAATTTCGGTCTAGAGTAGAAGAAATATTAGGTAGGCAAGCAGATGAAATAATGGAAAGTGATGAATCAGTGTAAAAGACAAAGCAATAATTGCCTGCGAGGTAATCATGATTAGAGCATGGGCGGAGTTTTGAGGGGACAGGGGCAGCCTAGCACCCCCAACTGAAATGGTATTTGTTCGAAAAAAGTACCAAACCTGTGCATACAAGTACAATGAAAACAAAACATCAAAAGTTATAAAATAAATTTTAGTCTTAGATAGTACTTAAATGGCTTTTTTCAGAGGCTAATATAAACAAATTGGAACGCTTAGTGGTTATGTAATACCCCCCGTTTCACTAGGGTTCCATGGCCCCTACACCTCCGGCAGTATGCCTGCCCCCCACCCCCCCACCCCCCCCCAACATAAAACTCTAAACTTCGCCCATGGATTAGACGTACAACAGTAGAGCTTACCTTTTACTTCATGTGATGGTGGCGATTGCTTCATTCTTTATGGTCAAGGATCTTATTCAGGTTCAGGCTGCTGCCCCCTCACCTCGTCGGTCTTCCTGACTGTCACGGGCAACAGATGACCCCTCGACATCTCGGGGAAGCTCTTCTTCGCCCTCGCTTTTCGCCTTTTGGCATTCGCTACAGGTGGTGTGCAGTTGCAAATGCAAGTCCTCGGCCGCCGCAACCGACCACTCCTCGTCCTCTCGGGGAAGCCCTCCCCGGCAGTCTCTGTGCCTCCAGGAGCGGATTGTCCGCCGTTTGAAGAGGCGCCAGCAAGCGCGTCTGGTTCACTATCGACGGGAGTCGGCGTTGTTCCTTCCGTGGGTGCCGAACTGCGAGAACGGCTCGTTCCGCGTCTTTCCTCCGGCTCTTCCCCATACCACAGAATGCTTCGTATGTAGGTGCGCTCCTCTTGGTCATCCAACGTATCTAACCATCTTATCTCTACTATCAGCGGGGCCGATTCTTCCTGTTGCACTTCCGAGGACGGGTCCGCACTCCTTGAGCTCATATTGTCGTTTGACAACTAGGTGAGAAGTTTTTGTTCCACTCTCGACGGTCGAGCTCGCCGACAATGGCCACTAATACCGACGCGCTGCCCACCTGCAACAATGGTGGCGGCGTGTCTTTGCCGCGACAATTAATACTCGAAATACTCGACAGCTCCTCGAATCTTTAAATGGTGATTGCAACGGCTTTTCTTTTTAAAAATGCTGACTTATGAAACATTTCACGCACATTTCGTTTTGTGTTTAAGTGCAAAGAACTGCGATTCACTGTCCACTTTTATGGATGATCAATGCGATTTTCGCCTTTAGTCGCATGTAGCATGGTATTAATTACTAAATTCTATGATTTTAAACGAACAAATTTACCTTTACATGAAATACGATTTTAAGGCATAACGAGTTTTCAATGAAAATTTTTTAAATATCAGCTAGGACCAGTGGCGGTGTGGGGTGATTGGGGGCCCTCGGCTGGGGCTCATGATGGGGCTCCCCTCACTGGAGGATTCGGGGAATTTTTACGAAATTGCATGCCCGGAAATGGATTACGATGCTTTTCTGGCTCATAATGACTAAAATAAAGTTAATGAAAATGAGATAAATTTTGCAAGAAAAAATACAATGTTAAGTGGGAATTTCACAGCTTAAAATATTAATAATGTATTCATGGTTCTATAATCCATTAAGTGAATTTGTTCCTTGAAACTGTATTGAAATATGTATTTTTAAAAACTCCAAAATAACCTTTTCGAATAATCCTTTCTATAAAGCATCAGAATCTCCTTCATCTTCTGTCACCTTTATCTATTTACTTTTTTATGTAAAACCTTGCTCTGAGCACGCTGTCAGTAAAGGAACCTAATGAAAACTTAGTGTTATAATTGTATAAAAACTTTGCTTCAAGTAATCTGATTCTTTTTATTACACTTTTAATATGTGCTTTATGATAGATGCGATAGCTGTGGGCCCCCCCCTATGGTGGGGGCCCTTGGCAATCGCTGACCAACTGTCCTTGGTTTGGACCGATGTATATTGTGAAATCGTGTTTCAAAGAACTCTTAGATAAATTAATGAATGATAAATAGATTCTTTTATAAGTTCAGATAAATATTGAAGTGTCAACTTGCAATTATCTGTATTATGTGGCATGAATTCACATTTAAATGCCCAAGGATATTACCGGTGATGTATTAAAGGTGATTATTATGTATGGAAAGGTTTTGTCACAGCTGAACTCCCTTATTTCAATTCTTCGTTTTTTTTCTAATTTTGCTAATTTCTGCAGATAACCTCTCATCATGGTATTACTCTAATTGTGTCAAGGGTTGAATCAACTTTTACACGGAGCACCAGCAGAAGGTGAAGGTGCCCCTCACTTTCGTAGCCACCATCTCTTCCCATCAGGTTTCTAAAAGCTAATACCAAACTATTATTTTTCTTATTGGAATCATGTTTCTTGAAGGTCTCAGTTGCTAGGACATTGCCAGTTTGGAAGGTCAGGGGTTTAAAACCCTCGCAAAATTTTCTTGAGACAAGGTCTTAGGTGCATCACAAATCACCTGTACTGTATGCATATTGGATATGCTGGGTATTCATGGCATCATAATAGTATGGTATAGGGAAAATATTTCTGTCACAACTTTCGGCTGGTATTAATATGATTTTATTACCAATTTTAGCATCCAATTTATCTCTAGAAATGCTTATTAGCTCCCTCAAAACCGGCAGTTCATTGTGCAGACTAAAATAGGAATTAGGATATGAAGAAAAATACTTTGCACTTTTCCACATAAATATACGCGGAAAAGTGTTAAGTATTTTTACTTCATAACATATACAATTGGTTTCCACAAGGCTTCAGCCGCCATCATTCATTTCATTGAAAGAGGAATTGTTTGACATGTCATGCAATTTTAATATTCAAGGCAAGCTTTAAATGTTTTTGAAGATGGTTACATATAGAAGTATGCACATGATTATTTTTCCATTACAAGTCATTCCTAACTTTCGTATGTACATAATTTATAAAGTCAGTCTTCAATTAAATGATAGTTATCAGGAATGCTCGATTCTACAATAATGAAATTAATAGAGGTTTTTTGGTGATTTTTTTATTTTAGAACATCTTTTTGTATCCATCTTTTCTGTAAATTTGGGTTTTCACTCATAATTTTCTCTCTCTTATTCATATCTCATTTACATTCATTTTCTTGATGAACTTTGGTAATCTCTTTCTAGAACAGGTTTTTATATAATGAATTCATTGTGGTTCTGTATTTCCCATATGTTTTTCATATCTGTTACTCTTTTTAAGTACATATATCCTCCCAAATACACATTGATGAGATTTATTGCTTACCCTCCAGGTATCATGAGAGGACCACCAACAGCCGCCCCAGGGAAGAGTGACTGCAATTTGTCTCTTCACAGAGGGAAGCAAGAGCTCCATTGTCTTGGGCATGTGGAAATACAATAATTCTATGGTCATTGGGGATATGCGGTCAGCCAGTGAGGGGGTCTCAGTCCAAGACATAAGAGGTTTTTAATAATAATAGACAACAGAAGTAACAAAATCGAATATGACTTGGCTCCTATCAGTCGTTAAAGAAGAAAAGGAATTTCTCAATTGGCCGTATAATTCTCCCTGCTCATCCACCTTGCAAGTCGAAAAAATTTTAGTGAGTGAATATGTGAGTGATTGCTTATTGAGTGCAAGTGTTTCTACGGATCACTGGCTGTCTTTAACAGGCCCATCCTGTAAAGATTCCTGGTTTTTTGTGGAGCAAGAATCCTTAGCGGAGGTCCCCACAGCCCCCACAAAGGATCTTGTTGTGTATGTTTGTGTGAGTGATTGTGTGAGTGTGTGTGTTTTTGGGGCTTTCCAGTTGAGAGGCTGGTGTTTGGTCCCTGCGGGGAATTTTCTCCCCCTTCCCGCACCAACGCAGTAAAATTTTTTCGACTTGCAAGGTGGACGAGCAGGGAGAATTATATGGCCAATTGAGAAATTCCTTTTCTTCTTTAATCTTTCGAGGCCGTAGAAGCTCAATCCCCATTTTTCCTTCTATCAGTTGTGTCTAATTATGCCAGAATACATTTATTCTGAAATAAACATGAAACACGAACACCATCGCCCAGGGTTTTATGACGGATCTCTCAGAAATGGAAAGCTTCTCCTCTACAAATAGCATTTATGAATGGCTGGGGGGTAAGAGGGCACCAAATATGATCAAACCAGTGAAGATAAAACAATGAGCGACACAGAAATGGATGTATGTATGTATTACAATGCAACATGCGTGTAAGGTGACCACTATCTTTTAGCAATCAGCTGCCTATGATTTTATGTATCCAATTACCAGCCATCTTCTTCTGTTGGATACAAAACTCTTCTCTTGTACACAAATCCATTTGCAGTACCTTTCAAATCTCTCCAACTGTGTCGTCTTGTTGTCACTTGTGCATTGTGACAGTTCATACTGTTTTCGGTGTTAGGAGGTATCTCGCTTTTATTAAGTGAAGCCCAAGGGTAAAAATCCTTTTTCACGAGTGAAAGTACAGGCATTGGAACATGCAGATAAAGAAAAGAGTGGTGTTGTGGTGTTCACAAATTAGCAGTTCCTTTTTTGTGTGAATAAAACTCAAATCACTGACATTCTGAAACAGGAGACCATCATGAAGTTCTAGACAGAATATCATAAAGAAAAATTTTTTTTAAATGATCCCATTGGCAAACAAATTGGGAGCTCTTCTCTTTGAGTGGTTCACAAAAGTGAGTGCAAATAAATTGTCAGGTTTGGATCACTTTCATAAGAAAAAGCACTTGAAGTTGCAATGGCACTGGGGATAGAGAACTTAAAGGCCTCAAGTGGATGGCTGGAAAAATTCCATTTAAGACATACTATCATGTTTAAAGCTGTGTGCGAGGAGGCTGCAGATGTGTGCAAAGAAGGTGCCATGGAGTAGAATGAGTGGTTACCTGTGCTGCTGGAAAACTTCAAACCCACTTACATCTACAATGCTGATAAAACAGGATTTTTTCAGGGCCTTACCTAACAAAACTTTGGCCCATTAATCAGAAAAATGTTCTGGAGGGAAGGCATCTGAAGATTGTCTGATGGTCTTACTTAGCGCGAACATGGAAGGTGATTTTCTGAGACCGTCGGTGATAGGAAAAGCTGAAAATCCAAGGTGCTTCAAGGGGGTTGAGTAGAGAAACTGTCCATTACGTGGAAATTAAATAAGAAGGTTTGGATTGCTGCGGAGATAATGACAGGGTATTTGCATAATCTCAGTGAAAAAATGGGAAAGGGAGGAAGGACGATTTTGTTATTTCTTAACAAAGCTCCTTGCCATACCAACTTTAACCCTTTATCTGCAAATGCCAGAAATATACGGCAGTGTGTTTCTTGATCTGGGAGGCGAAAGCTGAAAAAATTGTTGAGGATTTTCTTATGCAGGCAAACGAATGCAGTAAATATCTGACTCGTACCACTCCCCCTTTTATGATCATCGCAAGTATGCGAAGTCTTAGTTTCTGGACCCAATTCAGCAGGGATTTGGCCTCATCCTCCAAATCTGGGAGCACGTACCTGGACCCCTCGTCTTATATTTCCCCTCTCAGTAGTAAGGGACCATGGTCATACAATTGTTCATTCAGCCATTTTTCGAAATATATATTTGTTCCTTTCTCAAAAACTATAAGCAAAGAATTATATTCTTTGTCTTTCAAGCAGCTTTTACAATTTTTAAATGAAATTACCATAAATATGAGCTTACGACTCGATTTCAGTATAAAAATCCACGTGAACTTTAATGAAGCATTAAATCAGTTTTTATTGACATTCAAGCTTTGCTGAAAATTAGAAAACGCACAGAAAAAAAACGAGGAATTTAATTCAAAGTCTGCAATTTATGGGCATTTGTCTATGTAGCTAATACATATAAAACAAATCATAAAATGACCTCAAATGTATGCCTCTGGTTGGGTTATGAATTCGGAAAGAAGGAAGCCCATACACCTTAGGAGTTCAAGATATTGCGGATTCCACAGTAGGGGGGGCCGAAAAAGGTTGGAGGTGAGAGTGTGTGATTATCCACAAAGCCCTTCATAATGAATCTCCTGCAAAAATGTTCTTTACAGAGAGAATAAAAGAGTCTCTTGGAGCTCAGTTCAGCAGTCATGTCAAAGAGAGAACTCCATCATCTCAAAAGGGTTGAGTTAAAAAATATCACATTAATGTTTTCCCCAAACACTAAAATTGTATTTCAACATAAAAATTTCCATTGGGTGAAATTTTTTTGCTAAATCATGGTTCCAATATGATTTAATTATCACCAGGGGTGGATGACTATACAAATGAAATGCAGTTGGACATGTTTTTGAATACTGCAAGCGAAGGTGGTGAATGTGTGAGTATTGATTTTAATTTGTTAATCGTGGACCTCCTCACGACTGAGCTTTAAGCTACTGGGTTGTGGATGGTGGGTCTACCTCTAGATACACATAAGAGGTTAGCTGTGATATAAGCGAGTTTTCTAGTCGAATTAGCAGTCATGAACGAAAAGCAGCGGCATACCGAGGTGGTATGGGTCTATCACTGGGTAAGATAGGCCATCTAAATTATACATAAAAACATGGGAAGATGCAGTGACTTTGCGACTGTGGGTCACCAACAAATATCTCTCCCATCACCCGGGGGAGAGGGCTGCAGCTCTTCTTCATATGAGTTAACCCATTTATGCCTAGTGTTCCATTTTAGGAACACCTGACGCAACTTTCTAATTTAATGACTACGACTCATTATACACCAATATGCCATGGTTTTTCTTCCTATACCTCTTTGTAAAGGTATATTGTACTACGGGGCACAAAGAATTAGTCAGTTTTGCCAACCCATCACAGCCATTGTGTTGAGAAATATCGGTCTTTTTTTTCAAGGCAGTTTTTCTGAGACCACCTCAAATGTTATATGTATTAATAACTATTTACCATTATGCCTGAATGCTGTAAATTTTTCTCTGCATGTTCAGTAATAGTTAACCTATTGTGCTTTAAGAAGATAATTTTGAAACAATGTATTTTGTTTTAGTTATAAGCGTTTATTTAACAGTGTTCCATTTTTGGAACACTAGGCAAATCCACTACTATTATGCATCCATTCAGGCACTCTGAAATATTCACTTTAATTTTAAATCAAGTAAGCAATTAGATTTGGAACAATTAATAATCTTCCCGGTTCATTACTGTGCGCTCCTGCTCATCTCATTCATGGTTCTTAAGACGAGAACTTTGACCATGCTGACCTTTTGCTGATACTGGATGGTGATACTATGCTGAAAATGACGGTGTATCGGCTTCTGATTCGCCTCAGCCTCTTCTGGATCAAAGAAAAAGGTAACAAAAGTTGTGCGCAACAGGCATGCAGCTAGGAATAAAGGTTAGGGGGGTTTAGGTGCAAGTAATTCTGGGTGGTATGGAATATGGGAGGTTCAGGTGCCCTCCCCGAGAAAATTTTTATGATAAGTGGTTCAAAATTGTGAGTTTTACGGCTTTCTGAGCAATATTTTATTAATCCTTGCACTATTGTACAAATAATATTTATCCAATTAAGTAAAATGGATTAAATTAAAAAATTTCACTGAGTTCTGGGGGGTTTTATCCCCCAAAATCCCCCCTTCGCTGCGCCAATGGTGCACAAATGGAAGAAAGCCGATCTGACTGCCCAGCCGGTAGGAGGTAGAGTTTCAGAAGAACAAGTCATGAAAATGAAAACTCCTACCGAATATTTAGAACTCTTTCTGGGTATTGAAGTGATTGATATGATTGTCAAATATTCCAATTTATATGCTGCAAGTAAGGGCATAAACCTTGAACTGACTGTCGGTGAGTGTCGTTATTTTTTGGGAATAATTTTCCTGAGTGGGTATAAATTCTGGTGTGTTGGAGCCTCTGTTCCGAGACGGTGTGTGTTTTGGGAGTAAAGACCAGATTCGCATAATTCTCTAGTTAGTGGTGCAATGAGACGTGATCGATTTGAAACAATATTTTCAAATTTGCATGTTGCTGACAATAGGGTAGTTTCCTTCATCAAAGAAAACAAAAGGCATTGATTGCGATTCATCACCCACCATTAGTGTATTCATAATATACAAATTATTTGGTTTTAGAAATACCGGTTTAGACGAATGGCAAGGGTCAATTTTATCCTTATTTGAAAAAGGCCAGATTGGCACCCATGCGATGCCACTACACGTGACGTCACAGGGACCTAGTTTCTATACGATTATGCATGAGGCTCATAGCTCAGGGAAACATATCTTAATAATCACCTATTAAAACTGCCTATGGTTGGAAAGTTCCTTCGTTTGATAGGGTAATAATAATCCTTATTTAATCCAAGCCCTACCAGCTAGCAGGGTACTCTGCTACTTGGTAGCAGCCTACATCATATCATGGCTCAAAGCCTCGCCCCAAGGTCACCTCACACGGCGATAGCTGGAACCAAAAATACGTCGCGCGGGGTTTTCCTAGCATTCATACTTGGCTGTCGCGTTTTCGCTTTGAAAATTTTCACTTTATTTCGCAAAAAATAGATATCGTCATTAAAAAAATCTAAAAGCATGAAATACGTACTCCAGGAGTAATAACCTTTCGATTTAGGCAAGAAAAAAATAATAGGAATCCACCCTATTCTAGCTTGAACCGCATGGACAACTTTTCCAAGCTACAACCTCTCATTGAGCAACTGAACGACAGATTTATGAAATTTGTACCAAATGATATATACTTCAGCTTTGATTAGGCCATGATTCCCTATTTTGGTCATCATGGGTGCAAACAGTTCATTCGGGGTAAGCCTATTCGGTTTGGGTATATATTCTGGTGTGGTCCAACGCGTCTAGGCTACATTTGTTGGTTTCAGCCTTATCAAGGATAAAACCCGAACACTCAATACTAATAATATGGTTTAGGTGCTTCAGTTGTTTTTCAATTTACTGAGGCACTCACAACGCAGCATCCTGATAAATACCATTTTGTGTTTGACTATACTTTTTCACAAGCATTGCACTCCTTGATAAACTTCATTCTATGGGACAGCAAGCAACAGGCACAGAGAGAAAAGATTGCGTAGACAAACTTCCTTTACTATCTGATGCTACCCTAAACATAAAAGATAGGGCCACATTTGATTATGTATTTGATTACCAAATTGATGAAAAAGACAATATTGCTCGTAGATGGAATGATAACAGTGTTGTGACTGTTGCATCTTGTGGTGCCGATGTCAATCCTTTGCAACAGTCGTCAGTTGTTATTCTCAAAAGCAGAAAAAAAGATAAAAGTTAATCAGCCAAATTAAATCAAGGTCTATAATCAGTATATAGGAGGAGTGGACCGAGCTGATGAAAATATTGACAGGTATCAAGCATCAATCCATGGAAAGAAATGGTACTCAAGCCCTCCGGTTATTCTGCTTTGAGCTGGCTTTACAAAATGCATGGCAATTGCATAAAATAAACGATGTGAAGCCAATGGATCTTCTTGAATTCCATCGCCGTGTGGTCTGTCGCTATATAGAGACATGGTAATACTGCTGAGCCTGGAGGGAAAGGGAGACCATCTATGAATCGTAAACTTGACTCACATCATGAAGGCATGAATCATGAGTGTAAAGCAAGGAAAGCAAACTTGCTGTGTCCAATGTCACAAAAATAACACTTTTCAATGTAAAAAATGCAAATTATCATTGCATGTTAAGTGTTCATCTGGATATCACTCTTAGTAGTGAGCTAATAACTGTCTGAAACTAATGTTTTGCTAGTTACCGTTGAGTTCCTTATGGTAGTGGATTTGCCTAGTGTTCCATTTTTGGAACACCTTGTAATTAATAATTGGCAAGAGATACATTGTTTTTTCTTTCGGATATTGTTTTCATACGTATTTTTATCTACAATATGTAAAAATCAGGGTAAAATTCGCATTTTTCAAACTTTCGGCATAAATGGGTTAAGGTGGAGACCAGTGGTCAGTACAGCAATGCTCATTTCGCCACAGGTGAACATTCATTTAACAGCTATCACACTGTGATGAAGAAGGCCAGAGGAAACCACCACATTATTATCCCAAGGAGTAACAGCTACTCCAACTCTAAATAATCAGACCTGATGGAATTCTCTCAGGCAAAACATTCCAGGGGTAAACTATAGTCCCCCATTCAGATCTCCGTGAATGAGGGACTAGTTCTCTGAGTCGTGTATGCTGGCTCGAGGTCGGCCAGGTTTCGCACCCACCAGGAGTCAAATGAGGACCTAGCAGGACAATGCCAGGAGACACCCCCCACCCCCCCTTCGCTGGCTGTGGGGGCATATATAAGGCCTTCCCAGGGACGAGATGGGACTGCCTCCGCATCGTAACATGTGCCGTCATTCGTTGTTGCTTCGTTGCTGCAGCTTGGGCCACTGTCCAGCGATCTTCCAGTCTGTCATAAGAAAATTTCTCACACGAAAACTGGGCATTATTCTTATAAGAAAATTTTCATAAGAAGCTTTTAATAAAAAAAATTCTTATAAGTATCAATTACAAAATGTTATTTATGAAAATTTTCTGATGGAAAGATTTATTATAAATATCATAGATATCAAAACACTTGTGCAAACTTCTATAAAAAGCTACATAAGATTTACATCTCTGAGGATACAAAGCTAGCATTATACCTAATTTAATCCAAATGTAGATGTCTATATCTGGTATACAGCAAACCTAATGATTTACCAAATGTAGATATCTCTATCATTAGTGCGCATCAGGCAAGGACATTCAAGCTCTGTAAAGTTAACCTGACTGGCAAGATAAGGGGAGATACCATAGAGGTCCTTTATGTCATTTGGTTCTGCATAAGGCTAATGTCCCCACATGCCAGTGGCGGCTGGTGGTAATTTATCTAGGGTGTGCATTAGAGCAGATATAGGATGATTTAATTATATTATGTTAATTCTAATCCATGAGCGTCATATTTCGTCGTAATAGAATACATAGCAAGCAAAACATATCACTGGTACACTCTACCCTTAAAATTGCATGAACAGAAATAATATTAGCATGTATGAAAATAATTATTCTCAACACACCTTTACAAGTGACGGTAGTTGAAATTCATTCTCTTTTCCTTACACCCTATGAGGAAGTAGTGTAGAAAACGGCTATACAGATGGCTCTGTAGACGGACTAGGATCCTGGGCGCAGGTAGTGTAGGTGGCGGCTACACCACTACACTACCTGCCAGTCAGTCACCAAAAACATGCGCGTGCGCATTCGCATGGTTTTGAGTCTGCTCCCATCGCCCCTTTCAACAGCACATACCCCCCCGCTTACCTCGTCCCGCCAGAGCTCCCTCAAGCGATCGCACAGACCGAAAATGCGCCCGGCATGATGCCACGGGATCGCACACTTGTAGAGCGGTGAATTCGAAAAGGAGATAGCTGTAGCGTTCAGAGGCTCATGTTTCTTGCATATGCAGACAGTACTTGTATCCTTCGCGTTGCAAAGGAATAGTTTTCTTTTATAATTTATTCATCTTTGGGTGTGCACTTGCTAACATGCGTATACGCACGCGCCGCCACTGCCACATGCTAAAAGAAACTAAAAGCAATGGAACCAACAACAGCCTAGAATGATAGACTGATAATAGAATATGACTTCGGCAATCACTATACACAATGAAAGATAAAGGAATTGCAGTATGGAATATGGTTTAACTTGGAAAATTGAAGAAACCGATGAAATAAAATTCAAGTTTGACTTGGGATTCTTCAAGAAATAGGATAGTTTCCTTCATCAAAGAAAACAAAAGGCATTGATTGCGATTCGTAACCCACCATTAGTGTATTCATAATATACAAATTATTTGGCTTTGGAAATCCCAGTTTAGACGAATGGCAATGGTCAATATTTATCCGCATTTGAAAAAGGCCAGATTGGCGCCCATGCGATGCCACTCCACGTGAGGTCACAGGGACCTATAGTTTCTATACGAGTAGATAGGAGTTTTACATCGTCTGAGATTACCAATGCATGCATGAGGCACAGAGCTCAGGGAAACATCTCTTAATAATCACCTATTAAAATTGCCAATGGTAGGAAAGTTTCCTTCGTTTGATAGGGTATTAATAATACTAATTCAAGCCAAGCGCTACCTGTTGGGTAGACACTCTGATACCTGCTAGCAGCCTGCATCGTAGCCATATCCTTGCACCAAGGTGGCCTCACACTGCGGCAGCTGTAACCAGAATGACGTCACAAGGGCTTTTCCCAGCATTCATACTTAGGGGTCGCATTTTCGCACGCTTGAAAATTGTCACTTTTCATTTAATCTCGAAAAATAAATATCGTAATTTAAAAATAAAAAAGCGTGAAATACGCACTCCATGAGTAATAATCTTTCGATTTAGCCAATAAAAAAATAATAGGAAACCACCTTATTAGAAGGGAAGGAAAAGAAAAAATTGATAAATCAAATGCATGTGTGCAATATTTATTTAAGGTATCAGAGAGAATGGCCTGTACATACAGACTTGAATAGATATTGAAAGAAATAGACAAAGTAAAATGGAATTCAATGCCATTGGAGAAAAGATATGTAGAATTTGGCTAACAATAAGTGAAAGATTTAGGGAAATTAAAAGGAATCACAGAAACACTGATTGAGAAGAATAGTTTATGCATTTTTCATAAAATAAAAACTGTCCAGTACACCAGGGCAACGAATGTTGCGAAATTTTGCAAAAATCGTAGGTTTGGACTCTCGCGTTCTTTTTGTTGCTTTTTTAGGTTAATATGCATTGACGAATATTAATAAATAAAAATGAGTTACAGGGATGCTGACTTACAAAAAATATTGGAGGGCCCAAACCGGGGATCTTGCCCCGGGAAATTTTATAAGTAGTGAGTTTAAGGATTTTTAAGCATTTTAGTAGAGTCATATGATCAAAATTAGAACCCTGATAACTCGAATCTGGGTATCTGGAAACTCCGGGGAAAATCAACAAGCCTGACACATTTTTTCCTCACACCCATAACAATTCTTTTTTTAGGGGGCTCGGGCCCCCTCAAGCCCCATGGACTTATAAGTTAACGTATTTGGATATCCAGGCATTCTAGATCAATACTATGTAACTTTTGGATCAATACAAAATGGAAAAATTGGGGTTTTGCCAGCTTTGTTTGATTTCCACCTTCTGTGGCCCTTTATTGTGGGAAGGAATGGGGAGAAAACCCTTGATTTGGCTCGGCAAGAGATATGGTTGAAGAGAAAACTTATGGAAGGTTTTGAAGGGGGATCCTGACTGTGTGTAATTTTTTTCAGGTAAATTGTTTTCTTACTACCTTATGTTGCAGATAATAAGCAGCTTGAGGGTTCCGTCTAGCTGTTTGCGTTAAGCTGATTAACCCAACATGTGAACTATTTCATTTGTCTTTGATAAACTGATTTCGTTCTTAAAAACATGAAACATTGGACCATTGGCGAGTTATGAGTAGTGGATGAAGGGGGCGGCATCTCCTTAATTTCTGGAAAAAATGGGTAGATGGCAATCTTTAAGGAAGTAGACCAATGAAAGTTTTTCTTTCACCATCTTAAAAAGTAATCCCAGTAACTACAATAGGTTGAGGAAATATTGCAAAAGGGTTGCGCGAGGTTGCAGGATGCAGCTAGGCGTTTAAAAACATTTCTGCAATGTCCTAATTACATTGCTGATGCACTCATTGGATCTGAAAAATTTTATAACATAATATTTCAGCTAAAGGATATACATATTCAAATCTGATTCATCCCATTTATGAGACACTAATTGTATACGATAGTGAAATATTCTTTAGGTTGCAGAAAGGTAGCGGCAGGTTGCCGGTCACTTAGCAGAGTGTTATTTGGACATAGTTTTCCCCAAACATGTATTCAAATATGGGTTTTAGAATTTTATTTTAATCTACTGGAGCAAATTGGCTCTTACAATAACTTTTTTTCGGCCTTCAGACAGAGTGTGTTTGGCATGATGTACTTCATCTTTACCAACGATATTGGGAAGCTTTTCTTATACTTAGGGAATTCAAAGGCCAGCATGAGAAAAAGGCAGTTTAGCACCACGCTAACCTGTGCCTGCATTTTTTGTACGTTAATTCTCATTGAATGGGCACTTATTTGGGGAATAATAACTATCGATTATGTGACAGAAATCGAAACCCTTCTTTTCAGATTCTTTTTGTTTAAAACCAACATTGGTATCTTACAGCCATTAATATGTTAAGTAGAAGGTAATAGATTGGCTGAGATATGCTAATTCAAGGCACCAAAGAAATATGAAGAAGGGTGAAAAATCCGTTTTGTCATAAATAGATATATTTTTTCTTTAAAGGCATATCGTGAGTATTATTTTAAAGGGTTGCATAAATTTTGCAAGTACATTGCAGGAGTTGCATAAATGTTATTAGTGCGGATCCGCAATACCACTCAGTAACATATACCTAGGGTATTTTAGAGGCATTGTGCAATGCGCATATTTTAAATGCAATACCCCTCGCAATTCCTCTATAATACCCCAAATTAAAGGCGGAAAGTAATGAACCTCCTCCCCCTCGCAATGACCTCCGCTCATGTGACCAACCGGGTAGTTTTTGAGATATGCTATATGTTAGCTGATATCGTTCTTTGTGATTCCTTCGAGTTTCCCCTTCACATACTTGTGATTCCAATTCCTAAATATCCGAAACTGCTGGATTTAAATCATGGCTCTCTGATTAAAAGACAGCTTTCTATGTACGGAAAACCCTGATAAAAATAAACTCCACCATGGTGGGTAAAGGAAGGGTAGTAGCCTTCATGGTGGGTAGTTACGCCTTGCACAGCCCACGCCCTACCCACCATTAATGGTAAGGGAAGGATAGAAAAATCCTTCGTCTACCCTTCCTAGGAACTCCTTCCCTTACCATCCGTGTACCCTTCCTCTACCCACCATTAAGGGTAAGGGAAGGATAGAAAAATCCTTCGTCTACCCTTCCTTGGAACTCCTTCCCTTACCATCCATCTACCCTTCCTCTACCCACCATTAAGGGTAAAGGAAGGGTAGAAAAATCCTTCATCTACCCTTCCTTGGGACTTAGCATTTATAACTGAGGAAAACATATCCTGAAAGTGTCTCCTCAGCTACTTTCACCTGCTAAAGAGTATTGAGTCCTGTACAAGAACGTAAGCAGTCTTTGAAAGCAAAGATAGACGGGCTACACAACTAATCTTTAAAATTCCCTTAAGGAAAGCAATAACATACATATTCAGTGGCTTAGCCAGGGGTGGGGTACCGGGGATTTTGCACCCTCCGCCCCCCGAAATATAAAAACACAATCATTTTCCTTCATAAAAGAAAACAAAATATTGAAAAATAATGAATTTAAAAAATATTTCTTTAACTATTGAAGTTTTATCGATTATGAAAAGTGTTTGAATTAGTTGAAAACCCATTACTTAGTATCCTGTTTTTCTAAAATTTCCCCACCTGGTTTTGGACCCCTCCCCCAAACGAAATTCCTGGCTACGCCACTGTACACAATAGTTTCTATAATTGTATGAAAAAAGCTCATTTATAAGTTCTTTCATTCATATTTTTGGGATGTAACCTATTTGTATGGCTGACAATGAGACATCGGGATATTGATGTTTGGTATTTTTTTCTGTCTTATAAATTTAGAAATCACTGTTACAACTCATCCCCATTTGTTTAATTTAGTTGCTTAGCGATTTTTTAAATTTTTATGTTAATTTATGGATATTTAGTTTTTACATTAGTCCTACCCTTCCTGTACCCTTCATTAAGGCTGGCCAAACCCTTCCCCTACACTCCAGGAAGGAGAGGGCGTACCCACCAATGTTCTAAAATACCCTTCGTGTACCCTTGCTGAAGGGTATAGGAAGGGTGCACCTATCCTTCCTTTACCCTTTATTGAGGCTGGCACAATCCTTCCTCTACCCTTCCCCAACACTCCAGGAAGGAGAGGGCCTACCCACCAATGTTCTAAAATACCCTTCGTCTAACCTTGCTGAAGGGTATAGGAAGGGTACACCTATCCTTCCCTTACCCTCATTGGAGGGTACACCTCTCCACAATGGCGGAGTTTATTTTTATCAGGGAAGCAGCAAAACGTAACTTATTCATAGACCTATTCCCAAACAAAATAATATCCCGCACCATAGAAACAGTCGGACGATGGTAGTTTCTGATTAAATTTTTTACTTTCGTCTACGTAGCCAACGTTGGATAACTTCATGAGGAAATGTAGCAGAAAATGGCTCGAGAAAGGAGAGCTTTTTACTCGAGAGCACAGAGTATATACTCTGTGTCGAGAATAATGACACCACATAGAGAGAGCAAGATTGAAGGCCAGAAGAGTCATTTTACGTAACCATAGTCGAGCCACAATGGAAAAATTTTACGCATCCGTTATCCCTTAGTATTTTTGAAATCATAAGGAACGCATGGTCATATATAAAGTCCTCGAAAGGAGTAGCATGCAGCCGTTCACCCAACGACTCCAGTTTAAAGATGCGCAGGAAAAATGTATCATGAGTCAAGCATAACCTTAGACCATATAAGCTAGTGGCTTAAATGGTCTAAGATCATAACCATGAACATACATGTATGTTCATGACCATGACAATCATGACACCAAATTTAAATCGTAACTGTTACGCGGGAAGACGGTGCGAGTAATACCAACATTCACTGGTTTTTTGGACAAATTATTTATTTCAGCATAGTGAAATTCTTCTGAGTATTCCGTGGCTGTAAATCATTGTAAATATTCAAACATTTTTTAAGGGAAAATAAAGCACATCAATACGAGTTTAGAACCAAACTTCGATTTTTAGGAAAGGCAAACTTTTAAAGGTTGGCAGCACTGTTTGCCAGCAAATGTGTGACAATTTTGTGCTGGCCGTTGTGCCTATGCGAGCCCAACGCAATTGCATAAGTCCCATGCCGACTTATCCCAATAAAATCAGGGTTATCACCGGGTCGTGTCCGTCTATGAGTTCGAGGCTGTTGAGCTGTTGAAATCATAGATTTAAGCAGCTTGTCAATATGGGAGACATTATCAAGTAAGTTTTACCCTCATATATTTGATATTTTACCGGTAATTACTCAGTTCTTTCAATTTAATGCCTCATAAAACTGATGTTTTGATTTGGAAATGCTTCCATGCGGTCATTTACAATTTAAATTTTGAACTGCAGTATTTCGATAAAATTCCCTTATGTACCTTTTAAGCTCATGATTCTGAAGAAATCAGTTGCGCGTGCTGTCTTTTAACGTTGAAATCAGTGCCGTACCACTTTTTGTTATGCCGTTCCTTAACTTGTATTAAAATCCACTTTAAACACTCAAGGTACTTCTGGAAATCTAAACTTTAAGTCAATTTAAGGAACTTTTGGTTGTGATGACTAGTGGTCGCAGTGAGGTTGTTGGGTCGTTGGAGGATTAATTTGGATATCCATTAATCTTAGACTTCTCTATTAACAAGTTTTGCATGGAATAATAATTGACAGATTTATGTTTTAGGTGTTCTATGTTGTTACTCATCGATTTAGGTGTTCTTGGATCACCTGCGGTTGTTAATATTTTCGAATGTGTTATCTTCGTAGTCGCAACTTGTAGTGTCGGCAAGGAAAGCACTCTGACTAGTGTCCTTGTTTTTCTCGTGTTTATCATTAATTATCATTTAATTACCTGTCGGAGGAGAATTATTACTTTTCTTATACGAGGCATTAGAGGATAAATTTCCGCATTAAGAATTTAACAATATGAAGTATAAATGTGTGGACCGTCTTGGTATTCAAAACACATTACAAATGCGAATTTCATTTTGCAGATTACTATGAAGGTCCTAAAGAGGTAAAGTTGAATTCAGCACCTAATCATGGTTGGCCCTTCGTATCGTATTGCCTTTTCAACTTAATTTTTACATTGATTTTGATTTTCCTACAACACTTTAACATTTACTAGAGCAACATAGAAAATGCTTATATTTCTTATTTATTTATGTCGGCAGTAGACGGTGGGTACCCATTTATTTTATCCTTGATTTGTGTATTTTTTATGTTGGAAAATACAGTATATTCTTCATTCCGATACATGCGATAGGAAACCTGCCTAATTAACTTTATTTTCTGATTATTATGATAACAAAAAACTTCCTAATCATATGGCTTGTATTCTGCTATATTTTTACTCGATATTTGAAATGCTAATTTTACCCCAAGATACTCATTTTAATACATACTGCTATTGTTGAAATAATATTTTTTTATAATGTCAGGTTGTTGCATAATGTGTTCTATTTTGAATGAATAGTCACTCTGCAACTGCCAGATGGTGCGGCCCTTTTTTGATTTGGAAGAGGAGCCAAGAATCTAAATGTGAATAGTTAAATTGTGTGAAGGCTATAGTGAATGAATGTTTTTGATTTTGCCCATTAGATATGATTGATATACAAAATACCTTTGTGGTCAGTTGACTTTACACCTGTTGGATGTTAATATCTCGCCATAAGTTCTGTAATGTTGTCATCCTTTTTTTTAATGATATTTGAAGTGGATATTAAATAATGATAAAATCTGATTGTAATAATATTGTTATTATTCACTTCTGTGCGAATTATTTAGAGAATATGTACATTCATGCATTTTTGTTTCAGAAGTCATTTTTTTCATTTCATTTTATTTCTAAACAGTTTTCCCTTAGTATATCACTCTAGTTACTTGCTATTGGTATAGCATTGTTTATTACTATGCATTGCATATATTTAGGAAATGTCAAACTGAGAAATAATTGATTGCACATGTAATGAGAGTCAGCAAATTTATTTGTATAGAATAATGTTGTGAAAGTGCGGTGGATGGAGCACTTGACTGCAAATGCGAATTCCTTTTTTCCCTAGAACCATAAATGCCAATCGTAATTTCGTTAGAGCATTTCCTTTTTATGTGCAAATGGCTGGTGTCCTAACACCCCGTACCACACGTCTTTTAGGTGGCTTGTGGGGTAGTATGTAGATGTAGACTGATAATCAAAGGGTCCTAGGTTCAAATCCTGGAAGAAGTCTTCGGTCACCCAAAATAAATCCTTACAGTGCCCTGTATCCCTACCCTGACCACGTGAAATTCACATCTCTCCTGCTTGGTTAAAGTGACCTATATCCTCACAAATCCAAACTAACCTTGAACATTTTGTGTGACATGTTGTCTACTGCTCTGCTTTACTTGTCAAGTGTGGTGAAGATTTACATGTTCGCATAATTAAGGTTCAATGATATAATGTAATTTGTCATATTTTCAGGGAAGGACAAATATTGGGGCTTGGCAACCCATTGCTTGACATGACTATTGCCGCAGATGAAGAGTTCCTTGCTAAATATGATCTGAAGCCTAATGATGCAATATTGGCAGAAGAGAAACACATTCCTCTCTATCAAGAAATGGTGGACAAATATGAAGTTGACTACTCTGCTGGTGGAGCGACACTCAATGCCCTCGAGGTGGCACAAGTAAGATTATTTAGCTCAATTTTTCCACCAAAAGCAGGAGAATGTGGACTCTCCAAGAATTTTTGGTAAATTTTAGTTTTAATTCATATTTTTCTTGAATTTGTGCCATGTTTTTAATGCATAGGTTAATATCTCAACTAGTTTTTAGTGATAGTAAACTTGCAGGCTTTAATTTTTGTGCATATTTTTATATTGTGCTAATTTTTATTTTCATTCCAGATATTGCTAATACAGGTTAAAATTGAAATGCTTTTCTCTTTGCTTAAAAGGCAACTGTGGAGTGTAATTGGCTATTATGTTATATGTAATTGAGTTGCATAGAATTATAACAGTTTGAGTCCTTTTTTATTGCTTTAATCAGCATGCAATAATTTTATTGCTTTCAAGCTATAGATTAGATAAAACTTTTGTTACTGATGGGCACATTCAGGAGAGTTTGCACTCAGAGTACTACCACAATGGCTGTGGAATTTCCCCATGAATGTGCCCGCTGTTTAGCGGCTCAGAGTGAGCGCTCAGTCATTTCTCTGTGTGGTCTTTTTGGCCTCTACTCGCTTGAGCACTCGTTGCTGATTGACCAGAGCTCAAATGTTAGTCCTTGGTGACCAGAGGGTGTGTTGCTAGATGACTCAAAAGCCCCTGCATAGTGCCATCTCGGATTTCACTCAGGGAGGCTAACAGTATGCAATCCTCTCCTTTGGTCAGTAACAGCACTGAGCGTTGACTCCCCCTGCGTGTGCCCAATGAGAGAGTGGGTATTTAGCCATTTGTTATTGTAAATTTTAATTCTTTCACTTAAAAACCTATTTCTTCTTTTATTGAAGGTGGGTAGTTCCCAATGGATTTTGCTAGATAATAGTATTTGTCCTATGAGGATCTTAGTTAGTGGTAGTGCAGTATAGATGAATCTATTTTGGAAGCACTAACTTCTTTTGTTTTGATGCTTGGTATTAATTTCTCATGTAACATGTTGGTGGATAAAGAATCTTAGTGATATCAATAATCACTCTGTGATATTATGCATTTGAACCCATTCTCTGCCAAGGTAGGTGGCATTCACATTGGGGTCAACTTTTAAGTCAGCTCTCTTATTATTTTCATCTTATTGTTACCTATTGAGAAATGGGTTCAAGCATTTTGCCATTGGGGGCATGATATAGTAGTGTCTTAAGGATGATGAAAAGTTGTCCAAGCATTGAAATTTTAACAATTTTCATACTAAGCCACTCCACGTTATAGTTGGTATTTTTGGTGAATGGAACTACAAATTTTCTGTGAATCCCAGTGAAATGCTTACTAAGGGTGTTCTATAGATGAATGGTGCTTATTAACATTTACTATCTTGGAAATGCTGTGTAATGTTCTTGTCATTTGTTTCTTCTGATGGAAGATCGTCTTACTCATGTTTATATTTCAAATGGATTTTGGGAAAACAAGTATTATTGTGTGTTCCACATTTAGTCGACAGTACAGGCCTTATGGAGAACAGCGTAGCCAAACTGCCTCTCCTCTGGCACGCATCCTGTTAACTTATGCAAACACTCATAACAGAGTGACAAAATGGTTTAGTTCAAACAAAGAATTTGAGATTGCACGAAAAGCGACGGAAAATAAAGGAATTTTTAAGTGAAAAGGGCAATTCCTTGCTGGAATACACGTTGAAACATCTTTTGTTATGGTATTAGTGTACTAATTCATTATACACTAGATGAATAATGAAGTTAAAAATTGTAATGTAAAAATTGACGAGCGGAACGTTTATTTCCACTTCCACGGCACTCTGACGAATACAAATGAGTGATTTAAATTTATTTTTCGCTCCAAGTAAAGTTTACGGTGGACTTAAAAGTGGTCCTCATCTCCTACAGAAACCCAAACCCTCTTTTATTACCATATTGTTTGCTGTCTTAAGTAATTTCGTCACCTCTGATAAATGTAAAAACTATAGATTGGTCGAATAGCAGATTTCTCAAACTCGAATATCAAATGCGAATGGTAAATCATAGCTCGAATACTCTAATATCTCAATGTTCAAATACCTCGAATACTAGAATTGCACAAAGCATATTAAATGTCATTCATCTATTTCACTTGATGAATATATAAATAAATAGGGTTATACTAAATAGATTTTAAAAATCAACTTTTTATTTCAAATTTAATGAAATCATTTGCATCAATAACATCATTATAAACCATAATTAAAAACATCATTAAAACAAAGAATCATTGAAAACTAGAGATGGGTCAAATAGCAGGTTTCTCGAACTCGAATATCGAATTCGAATAGTAATTCATAGCTCAAATAATAGCGGGCCTGATATATAATTTTCCTACATCCATCGTTTGATGAAAATGAGAGGAAATATATGCAATGTGTCACTTAAGGCTAATAACCACGGGCATATAGTTTGAATCTTCCCCACAAGATGAAACTACCATAGGGAGATGCTCAATGCCGTGGGATAGTAACATAAGTGCATTTCCTGAGATCCACTATCCCCCTCCATTCAGCACTCACCTCCCCCCTCTAAGCTTTCCTTTTATCCAAAATCAAAGAAAAGATTCCAGCTCACGCATGGATCTATTTACCTACGACCTGATTTTACGATCTGAAGACCTTAGCTTGGAAAGAAACTATCAAGTTACATGAGAAAAAAGAAACCTCTTTTCATGCCTCCCCCTTTCTGGCCCGGTGACCTTTTTCAGCTTACCCGATTCAAAGTTCCCTGTTTCTGGAGGTCAACTACTGCGTGTGTCACCAATTAGCCCAAAAGGTGTCTAACAATGACTTTCGGCAATTCGTATTATACTCTTATTAGATTGAAATATTAGTGATGTGCACGTAATTCAAAAAAGAATTAGATCAAACACGGCATGTGTCTAAGTTTATTTAAGCATTTTAAGCAAGTAAATAATTGGAAAAATGCAATGGAGACTTAGATTTCTGCCTCCACCCTCGGTACACCCATGCCCCGCCTAGCGCAATGTCGATATAGTGCAAAATCATTACACAGGGAAACATCCCAACGCTGGGTAGCCTTATCAAATACCTTTAACGTTCTCTTGATAAAATGTGAACTTGCACTAAGTAAACATGAAATTGCTATAATTTTATGCAAATTTATAGTATTGCTTGCCTCAAATCTTCTTCTTTATTCATGCATTAATCAAAATCCATTGTTGTGCAATGGCCAAAAGCATTACTCGTCATGCAGTCCAGATAGCCGGCCTACCAAAGTCATTTATCTCGCCTCCTTAAAAGAATAGCATTAGTGAATTTAGATGATTAATTAAGTGTGGAGCTAGTGGAAATGAGATTTTTGAAAGCAATACTGTTTGAGACGTAATTTTTGCCATCATAGGTTATTGGGCGAATTGACTTAAACGTAGAGGGTCTACGCCTTAAGCCTTCAAGGCTATCGGTATTCACAGGGGAGAAATGGAGTGGTGCCTGAGTTCCGTATGAATACCATCAACACGTAGAAGGGTCCGCCAGAGAGTCTCAAACGCAATGGCTTCATTCCCTCCCAGCAGTCGTTGGCCCTCTGCGTCTCAGGAATACAGTGCAGCAGTTGCCCAGCAGTGGGTGATTTTGATAGAGCCATACGGAGTACAAACCGAGAGAACAATGACAAAAAATAGGAATGCAGGTAGAAAAATCAAGAAGCTATCACGAAAAATCATTTAACCTGGAAGAGAAATTTAAAGTGATCAATTGCTGTGAAAATGGAGAGCGTCAAAGCGATATAGTGCATTTATATGTTTAAACTAGAGGTGGGTCAAATAACAGATTTCTCTAACTCGAATATTAAATCATACCTCGAATATTCGAATATCTCAAATTTGGAATGCATCGAATGCTAGAATTGCGCAATGCATACTAAACGTTCATTTTTGGATTTTTCCCTCTGATCATTTTTGGTTCCCCATGTCGAACGATATCTGTTCACCACTCTTTTCCGCGAATTTGGTGTAGTTCGTCAACTTGCCTAAAATGGCACTGCATGCACTAAATGACTGGAGTCCTCTACATTGTTTCCAAGTCAACTACCAACGACGTGCGTGCGACAGTGTATGGCGCGAAAGTCAAAGTATTCGAGGTCATACTTTTACCATAATTATTCGAGACCTCAAATATTGAATACTTTCTAGTGTTTGAATATTCGCGGATACTATTCGCACATCTCTAGTTAAAAGGCAATGATTTTCCAGAATATTTCTGTGTTTATCAAGGCAGTTTTTTAGAGTCATTAGATGAACCTTATTGACCATTTATCTATGGAGAAGTAACCTAGTCATTTTTCAAAGCTGCCGCGGTTTTTACCTGTGTTATTTAAGTCTTCTAACAGTAGTTGGAGAAGAATATTTATTTTATTATCGCTTTTATACGTTGTACTGAGTACTTCAGTGCATGAAGTTTAGTGGATGCATATGACAAATGTTTTTAATGTTCTATCATATCCTCCTGAAAAGAATTTATGCCAAATATTCGCCGGTACAAAATCATATCCTACGTAATTTATGATCGTAACTGAATCATAATGAAATAACTAATTTAAAAGAACGTACATTCACCTGACGTTACGGAAGGAACTACAAATGTTAACCTACTAAGGTTATTTTGGAAACAGGCTATGACTGTAAATTTTTTTCTTGTCACTGAGCGATAGAGGGCGTTACAAATGGCAGTTAGGCGGGCTGCCGTTAAAATCTTGTTGGTGTTGGAAACAAATATCTTTTGCGAAGATAATAGTTACTATTCGCTACTAACCACAAAATTCTTGAAAAAAAATTTTGAAGATATTATTTGAATGCGTTTTCTAAATTGTACGGGAATTTCTTTAGCATCTTTAGCAAGATCATTGATATTCAACTTGAAAGAATGGGAAGTTTAGGGTCGTATGATTTTTCACACCTTAAAATCAACAAGAAAGAGCATTTTTTAAAAATTCCATCTTAAATAGCCACCAAAAACGTTAAACAAGGCTAAGAAAGACTGGAAAAGGGTGGTAGGAACAAAAAAAAAATGTTGCCACTTATTACAAATGTTTGAAATTATGAAACTCAATATTATGAAGTGCCCATTTTCTGGTCACACTGACTTTGTATAATCAAGAGTTTACTGTATTAACATTTCTGTTACGACAATGAGTATTGTCTGTTCAGGATACACATAGTTGTGGCTGTATCCTGGATAGTTGTATATTTCACAGTATGCATTGACAAAAGGCTCCTTTTCCGACCAAGAATTTTCCCTCACCGTGCAAGCCAAAGCAAGGAGCTCGGCCGAGCGGCACCATGATATTTTTTTTAGATCAAAACCATATAACTCCCTTCGGAATTGATGTAAGTTAATGATTTGTTCACTAAAAATAACTTGGCAGTTTTCTCCCAATTTAATACTCAGCATACAGAGAACTACGAAGTAAGAAATGTAAGCTATTAAGTGACTACTTTTTACCTGGCAGAAATCCAAATTTTCTTGTAGCAAAGGGTGTTACGTTGATATAACAACATTTTAACTTCAGTTAATGTAAAGTTGGTGATAACCTTCAAAGAGAAAAGAGTATGAAAAATTTTTGTGTAGAAGATTCAATCCAATGTAAGTAACGGTCAGGCGATAATTACGAGAACAAGATAAAGTAAAAAAAACACACATTTGAAACGGAAATTTATGAAAATGTATTTTACAGCCTTTGCTGCAATTTTTATCAAATAAACTTTAGGCACCAATGAATGCAGCATCTCTTTCTACATTAGAATACATCATTAAACAGTGCATATCACAATAATAATTTTCATGCTGCTATGGACAACACTGCTCTTTGGGCCTTATGGAGATTAACATGGCAAATGAATCTCTATAAGAGCCCCTACTGTCAACTGAATGTGGAACGCACTCTATACAAAATGGCTAATTTTTTACTAGTGGTGATTCATGCATGCTGAATATGATTTGAGTACTAATTACTAGTATTTAATGTGGCTGATATATTATCAGATTTCTCTTATACATACAGATACCCTTTATGTAGTATATTTGTATACCTTGTATTCTCATTTTCTAGTGATGGCTAAGCCTAAGCTATCTAGTGTTCAAAGTCATCGTTGGCAAGTGGAATTGTGTGTACTGATTCCAAATTTATGCATTCACGTACAGGCAGTAGGGTTGTGGTCTTAATCTCTAGTAGCATATCCCTGCTTGTTAATCCATTTTCCCTGTAAGTTTCAACTCGGGTGCTCTGCATTCCATTATTTTGTAGCCAGCCACATCTGATCACATCGGAGGGCTAGTTTCATTTTGAAGGCATTAATTAATATTCAGCTATAATATCTGATACAATCAAAAGTTCTCTTTGATTTCCTTTGCTTCGTGAAATTCTTTTTGAATGATTCAGTACCTTACGTGATCAGGCCTGAAAATTATTTTACAATGGGCCTTTTTGTGGGATGTTTTCTCTGAAATGGATATTATCTAGGCACATAAGTATGCTTCCAAACAAGCATTTTTCTCAGCAGTAAAATATATGAAGGCTGAAGTTGTTTTCATTTATACTGTATTCTGCAATCGTTCTCTGAGGAAATATTTTAGAACTACATGACATTAATTGTTGATCCTACTTTCATAATGCCAGCTTGATCCAATGCCTTGGACATCAGGAACACTGGGGATTCCTTTAAGTAACATCAGGCAAGTGGATTCAGTTAACAATACATTTTTTGCATTGTAGGCACTTGTTCTGCATGAAATCTGTGATTGATTTCCTTGATCTGTGTATATTGCTTGTATGATAAAGAGCTGAACATTTCTATTGAAGACTAGAATCCATTTCAGAGAATAAGTTAAGGCTCCATGCTGAAAATTTGCACTGAATGGCATTATAATGGTATGCAGCCTGAAGTAATTGCTTGTTCAGGGTATTATGTCTTTTTCCTCCATTGTCATTATGAAAGTCGCATGAATGGGCTCATTGAATTCACAGTTTGCATGTCTGTAGTGAAATTCACTGCTAAAAGTATGCTCTTTAACAATAGGAGGAAACCTTACATGCTGTAAGAAGAAATCTGTTGATTTTTTAAATCAATAGTGATAAAAAAAATGTTGTTTCCTCATGATGGTGGATCATGGATGGATCAGTATGGTCTTCCTGTGACATGATACATATTCTTAAGCTGTTAGCTACTGAGTACTCTCCCTGATCAAAATTTCCCTAACATTGTTTTGGATACCATTTCTTTTGTGAAATCCTGCCAAATGTAACCTATACCAAATGTTTATAAAATAATGCTCACGTCCAAGGGCACTCAAAAATTTTTCTGTGGGTTATAGCAAATGTTTCTTGCATGATAATGTAAGATTCTGTATATCACTGGTGTATAATGCATGGTTGTATGATATACGTTTGTCTGAAGTGGTTTTGAAATACTGATGTAACATGTGCATAGCTGCTTAATATTTTTCAGCTATTGATAATTAATGAGCTGTAAATCTCTGTGCTTCTAGATGAGATGGACTTCCTCATTGAGGGAGTTTTTACTCTACCCATCATTACTTTGTCTTTTAATTAAGTCCTGACAATTATGGTTTCAATGTGTAATAGAAGTTAATGCCTTTTAAGTTTAATTCAACCTCAACCTACTTGCCTTAGGGATGGTAATCATGAAAGCTATGTTTTTGTGAGTTTATTTTCCAGATGGGTTTCCCATATAGGTACTAGTGCCATTAAACTTTGATTCACTATAGTTTATTTTAGCCCATTAAATCGGCGTTGTCACCGTATGTAGTCTCAAGAAGATACAGCTAGCCGATAGTGGTGCTCCAAGTGGTTAGCTAGAATAACTATGCATATTATGCTATTTCTTCTTGATTTGCCCATTGATTTAGATAATGGATAGTCCTTTAGCAGATAATAGATTTTATTGTCATAGCGTGAAGGTGATGAATGATAAAAATGCATAGGAAACCATTCATTATAAGAAAACGCCAGGTTCAATTGAGGGATTGCAAACATTTGACCAATTTAGGTTTGAACTTTTTTATTTGTACAACATGTAGTACTAGAAGGAGGGAAATTTGATCAAAATTCACATCTCCGACAATATTTTTTACTGCATCATTTAAGAGAAATGTAAGTCTTCATGAATGCTGCACCTCATCCTGGGAAAAAAATCCTCCTCCAGAAATTCACTTTCCCTCGTACAATGGCCAGTCCGTCAAAGAATACATATATCATAGCGGTAACACTATAGTCTTCTGATGAGATCTGCCACAATATCGCTGCAAATAATACATCTGCCAGTAACGATTATGTTTGATTTTGTGTCCTTGGAAGAGTGGTTCGTTCCTGTGCAATGAGTTTGACAAGAAAATTTGTAATCAGACTCAACCATTCGCATTGAGTGAGTTAGCATTGTGATAATGCTGTGAGCTATCCATTGTGAACACCCAAGAGTGGAGGTTCAAACCTTTTGAACAGAAAGTACCTAAACTTCATTTCCAAGCTATGGTGAAATTGCATGGGAAATGAAAGTGCATTGCTCAATTAATTCAATTGCAATAATATTGAATTTGACTGTACTTAATATTATTTTTGAAACTTGCAAAATGCACTTATTCTTAAATTTTATTATGATTTTGTTAGAATTAGAACTGCACATGTAAGGAATAATCCAGCACCTTAGGAAATAAAATGGAAAAGTTGCTGCTTACTTTTGCTTCAATAATTTTGAGTGCTGAAAATGAATTCAATAATATCGCTTGTTTGTGTATGACATCCCAAGTGTATTTTTTTTAATTCATCATTTTGATTAGTGTTTTGAGGTAACAAGTTAATGTATTCAGGGAAAAATGATGTTAAGTAATTTTAAGGTTGAAAAGATGTCCCTGTGAATGGTTTTTATTATCTTCCTTCCTCTCCGTTCATACTTTACCCTTTCCCTACGAAGGCCGTGTTTCCACGGCTTTGCGGTCAAGCATGCCAAGTGGGTACCAAGCGCCATTAGGGTCCCTAAGCGCGAGAGGTCTGACCCTTTCTTATTGTCCGTGGGGATTATCTCGGCCCATTCCGGCACTTAATGTCCCAGTCAAGGAAGGTGCTCAAGGTATTTGTTTATAAGTTAGAATAACTAAAAACCTACATATTGCATTTATTGAAAATCAATGCCAAGAATTACATTCTGGATGTTCTGCTGATCGGTTCCAAATTATAAATGGAACTCTAGCGTTCATATTAACAGAGTTCATCATCACCTAGAGCAAATTTTGGAGACGCTAAGGTTAGATGTTTAATTGTTATTTTTAAACCTTGCTAGCAAATTTATAGGAGCGATATTGTTATGATTTACATCTAAAGATATACTTGACTCTGTTACACCTGTTGTCATTGCCGGTCCAAAGCCCGGATGCAAAAGAAGGATGGGAAATTTACTCTAGAAACAGTGCTTTGTATTTTTTCTTATTTCGTGCATAATATGAATTTATATTTATCTAAGTGAAATTGCTTTATAAATATAATTTAGCCATTTCAAACAACAAATTTGTTAGATTCAAGTAGTTTTATGAGAATTTTCTGGGAAAATATGTATTCTTGAAAAAAACTTAGGTTAGATTTACCTATCTGTGTAATTTTTTGCATTATTATTGTACAACTTTGTGTATTAATATATTTAGAATAAAGCTCATAATATGTTTATAAACACTTGTTGGAGGTAAAAATTTAGATGTGAACACATTTGTATAAATAAAAATTCATTTTTAGATTTTTCACCTTTTCTCATGATGTGAATAACACTATTAAGTAATAATGATACGAGAATAATATAGGGATTTATGGTTATGTAATTTGCAAATGATAGTTATTTGGTGGATTTGCTTGAATTTTCATTCCATACAACACTGGTGAAGAGGTGAATTGGATCTACCAGTAGACCAGGAAATACTCAGCCATTTTTGCTATTCCCTCTTATAATTACATCAGTTGAAATTTTGTGTGTGAACTTAGTATGGCATCAGTACTTAATTGCAGTAACAAAGAGCACTACATTTTAAAGCTAGTTGATCAGAATGGCCAAAACTTTGAATGGCATATTTTAATTCATCCTTCAGGGATTGAAAGTATTAAATTGATATTTCTCTTGATATAGATATTACATATGTACTAATGATTACAGTTCTGTTTTAAATGTAACTTTCAAATGTAGCCAAAATATATGATGGAAACATTAAATATTTGTCAAATGAACACATTAAAATATAGTGGGGTCCGTAAATTAGAGGTTCATTCTGACTCGAATCACTGATATCCTAAAGATGAAAGAGACCAAGTGAAATATGATTTGATGCTTTCCCGGCGAATATTATGGGTAAACTCTTCTCAGGATTCCCACCGGGTGAATTTATGCATAATGGCCAACATTACAAGCTCCAACTCTGGGCTCATCCTCAGGGCTGAATATTGTTTTACTTGTTAGAGGTTGCTAAGTCTCGTTGTTACTAGAGATAGGTTGGTTCCGGTACCCAGTTCTCGATACTGCCGGTTCTTGCCTGTGGAACCTGTATTGAGAACTGATTGCATAAAGTGGGCACTTTGGAACCGGCTTGGAACAGTGGCGAGGATTTGAATTTGGTACCCAAAGCCGAAATGGTCTGCAGCGTATTCAAGGCCAAAAAGTAAAATAAAAAGATAAAAAAATGCAAAACTTTCCCATCACATTACGTCCACGTTTTTTTCTTTTGAGAGTTGCTCCCTAACACGTGCATTTAAGGGTTCGTCAGTTTGTCGCTCTCGCAAACAATGTTACATTTTCGTAGCTGCAGCCGCTTTCAAACGAGCGGACTTTTCACATGCTGCCATCCACGACACGGTGCCGTTCATTCAACTTACCATAGGTCTCTATGTCAAACGAGTCGAATCAATCCATTGACGGCACGGTCCCCATTTCAATCCGGCCTGGTGATGCACCTTCTAAGGCGTGAAATACAGTCAATGCTACATTGAGGCCGCTTTCAGATGATTTGACTTTTTGCCAGCTGCCGTTCATGTGAAATTCGGGTGGTTCTCAGATGAGACAACTCTCTGCAATGCCGCGTGCCGTGAACGGCGGCCGGCGGAAATTCGTATCGTCTGAAAGTGGTCTTAAGATTGAATCATGTACATGTACAGTAATTCTTCGGCATACAAGCAAGATGTGATCTGAGAGATTATTCCGAAGTTGATAAACCTATGCAAGGCATCGAAAAGTGTGGTTATCCTGCAGAATGCAGCACTGCATTACAATTTTGCTCAGCTCACGGCCGCTCAGTTTATCCACAGTGTAGCTGTATCAGCGTGTTGAGCAGTTTATTGTTGAGGTTATAAGAACGGTGACTGTGAAGCATGCGAATAAGTTGTCAATTTAAGTAACAATTGAAGCAACATTGCAGAATACAGAATATATTTTGAACTGACTCACAAGTTACAACAAATTAACAGATGATGTGGTCAGGAGTTGGGGGAATTTCAGTATTGATCCTGAGCATGTTAACTGTGCTCCAAGGGCCATTTTCGGGCCTTCAAAATCAACATCAATCACTACTTTTTTTCTGTTAATGCCTGTTCAGTACTGCAGGCAATATTTCTTCCAAAAAATAATAAATAGGGTAAAAATATTGAATTTTTATAATCAAAACCTTGAGGAAGTACCAGTGACTGCTTGATGTAATGTGACAAATTGGTCGATCTTATATTCTTTAACAGAGCTTTCATGCTAATTTACATTTTTAGTGAAATTATTTTCATTCACTTCTTGTGGTTGTTCATTTAAATTTGCCATTAATTCAGATAATTTAGTTCATTCTTGGAACCGAGTATTGAGAACCGAAAACTAATGGGTGAGAACCGGACTGGTACCGAGAACCGAAAAAATTTAAGATTAATTGTTATCATTATCAAAACCATCCTTAATTGTTACAATAAATTTAGTTAGTTAAAATATTAAAAAAAAACTAAAAAGTATGATCCTAGTACTTTTATTGCACTTATATGCAACTTATGAAACAATCTACTTCCTTATGTGACCTTTTTTTGAAAAATTATGTTCTTTAACCGTAATAACGAGCAAATTTAGTCAACTGCATCATGATTGGCTAGCTCTGTGACGCTAGATGGCTCTAGTTACTGATTTACGTCTTCTCGGGTTTTCCCTCTTTTGTAGTATATCATGTAGAACAGGTTTCCAGGTATTGCTGATGGAGTACCCAGAATCTCTATTGAAGTTATTTTCCTCCAGCTTTATTTCTATAGCTTCCTTTGTGAGGCAATCCGAAAAACCTTTGGCATGGCAAATGTTAAAATGTTGGCCATTATCGATAAATTAACCCAGTGGAAATGCCCAGAAGAGTTCAGTCAAAGAGACCTAGTGTTTGCGAAGTCTCAATTTAAAAATTTCATAGGAAAAACAAAGGTTTTACCATTTCTTGGCAATGCTCTTTGCCATCCTAATTTTAAGTTAAAAAATATCAAATTATTTTTTCCCACGAAGCACTTGAAGTGTATGACAACCAATGGACTGAGGCATCAATGAACATTTCTAAGTCCGTAAGAGGCAGCTCATTTAAAAAAGCATGTTAACTAAAGTTGACGAGGGATATTCCACGCTTGGATGGGAAAGTTGATCATTGTTTTGATGCAATATTTTGAATTAAGGTAGAGTGATAAAGAACATAAAAAGTTTAAATATGAATTATTTGTTTAGTTAAATTGGGGTTCGGTAACATTGAATTATCACCAAAAGTGGAAGGAAAAATAGATTTGCCATTAGAAATATTATTAAGATGAAAGGTGATTGCCCTGTTAAACGATTTTCGTAATTAGAATGATGAGTACAATACTATCGACATGAAACCTTCGCTAATGTATAACAGGCACTAGATTTTTTCTGTCTAGCTTATCTAAACTTACATAAATTGGAAATGTAAGTTTTACATGTTGTAATTAATTGAAATTATTATTTTTGACATAAAATAGTCACAACAAAAGAATTCTAGCCAGATTACTAGTCTGATGCAACTTTTAAAATGAAGATATATGCAGGTGTAAAGTAATAAATCAAATAATAAGGACAAAATATGACCCATCGAAGGGCGTCGCCAGCGGTGAGTTGGGAGAACTATAATGACTCAGCCACTCAGCGAGAGGGAAGGGGGCTGCGAAAGCATGGGAGGGTAGGGACTCTGGTGGGGATGGAGTGTGTTCTCTGGGTGTTTGGGAACTTTACCTTCTTAGAAGCTATTCACTGGAGGGAATATGGAAGGGAGCAAGAAATGACCGTGTAAGATGATGAAATGTGAAGTCTTTTTTTCTCGGCAGAAACGTGCGATCTAAGTGATTTGTGCAGTTTGAGTTTTCAGTCTGTCTCATCTTGTTTGGGTCTAATACTAATAACACAAGCCTGAATTTTTACGGTTCTACAATCTATAACAAGTTTTGTAGATGGAGTACCATTTATTTTTGAATTTTTATTTGCCTAAATCCAAAAACTGTCTTATTTTCTACTAGATTGAGTCAGAATTTTTTTTTTAATTTGCCACCTGTCTTTTTCTTGAACTGTCATATATGGATGAAAATCGAAAATATAAGACGCACAATTATATGTGTACTAACGTGTAAGATTCAACTTATTGTGCACATGCCTACTTTTTCTAATTATTACATGTAATCCTTGCTACTTTCATCATCGGATATATCAGTGGCAGTTATATTAATACTATTCTGCTAATTAAAGCAAAATTATGCTGTTGGAGTGAAAACTTCTCATCGCTTTTTGGTGCGGTCAGAGATAGGAACTCATGATTCGTTGATAAATGGTTTTATAAAAGTAATGGAACAATGAGTAAAAAAGTTAAATTATATTGGAAATGCATCATATTTGGACTCATTCATTTTTATATTTGGTGCACATTCCTATTCTTGAAATCATACGGAGGTAAAACACAAATTACCGGAAGTTATTGGTTGTCACTGAAGAACACTACATATGTGACTCATGCTATCAGAGTGTTTCAAAAATTGGGGACCAGGAAGGTAGGTCGTCGGCTATAGAACTCCAGGCTCTATCCATTCCTACTTGCCATTTCACTTCCAATTTTAATTTTTCACGGGATAGTACTTCCATGCTTAACATGCTTGAAAATATCAAAAATACTCTCTTTGTGTTGGGACAAGATACAGTGTTTGGTGTCATTTTCTTTTGAATTATATGCATAATATGAATACATATTACAATATAATCAAGATACCTCATCATTTGCCGAAAGTCATGGTTAGACACATTCGGGCCAAAACGGTAACTCAATCTTTTTGGCCTCCAGTAACTGGGAGCTTTGAAGAAGGTTGGCTGAAAAAGGTCAGTTGACAAAAAAGGGGAGGGGCGAAACACGTTTCTATTGTTCTCATGTAACTTGATATTTTATTTAGAAGGATTTATGGTCTTCGTAACATGAAACCTGAGAAAGCAATTATTTGGGGTGCCAGAGGCTTTCTGGGGGGCTACGTAGGGGGAGTAAAACGTTAGAGGGGTCGACTGATGGGTGGGGGACAGTGGATTTTGGGAAATGTGGGACGTAGTTACTATTCTACGGTGCTGAGGTTCTCCCGATGGTAATTCCATCTCTTGGTCAAGATTCACACTATGTGCCCGTTGTGTTTAGCCTTAAAAAGTGCTGGCAAAAGCGCTGGATATGTGAGCATTTATTCTAATTTGTTGACTGTGGGCCATGAGGTTGACATGGAAGAAATTTCTAAATTAAGTATGTACTGTTGATGAAAGCCAGGACAAAGTTAGTGAAAGTGACGTCAGTGAGACTGACCCCAGAGCGGAGTAGATGCATGTATGTTGGTGTGTAGCATCTAATAGAAGTGTTAAAAATTATTTTGTATATCTGAAGGAAATGTTAATTCATAAGTAGACTTATGGATGTACTGCTTAATTTGAAAGAGAATGCATTTAGTACAGAAATAAACCAAAATCAATGATTTATCCACGCCTAAATGAACTGTCAAGTGGTAGGTTTGCATATTAAAATGTGTAAATGCGTTGAGTTTTTTTAAAATATACATGTTTGTAATTGCTTTACTTAATTTTATGATTTCCAATTTCTTTTTAATTATCCAGAAATGGTATTTGTAATAAAAGGGATTCTTTCAGCTGCTTGAAATAATTACAGCATAATAATTGAAATATAACATAAGTGTGAGATTATCAATGGGTCACCACCAACTTACAGGACACCTCTCACTTACAGGCATATTTTATAGGGCCGTTAATGTCTGTAAGTGAGAGGATTCACTGTTGTAAGTCATGAGAGCGATTTACCTACCGTGATGGCAGAGCTTGATATCTTGATGAGTCTGCCATGAACATTGTTTGTCTAATGAACCATCTTTTCTGATTAATAGAATGCATTTAGTAAATAGTGTATCAGAAGTTCAGTTCCATGTAGTAAGTGTGTAGATAATGTGTATTCCAATATTTTAAGGTGTGACAAGGGTATGATGGTGAAAATGGAATGCTACATCTCGAAAAAATAGATAATACCCCTATATAAATGTGGGTGACATTATGAAGCATGAATTCCTTTTATGTTGTGTCTGTAAATCTTAATTTTTGGCCATGCATTTGTCATGAAGATAATTTTTAACCGAAAAGCATACTCTTTTGTATATTTTTAAAGAGTCTAAAAATCTTGCAATTGGCTGTTGTGCAAGGATTTGGCATCAAATTCAATAGAAAGATTGGCTCTGTGGCACTTCCCTCGAATTGAAGTATAAATTGATGTTCAAAAGTGTCCTCTTGCCATGATATGCAGCATTTTAAATATTTTCAAGTTAATTTTCCATTCACCAATGAGGGATTTTGATTTCTTTTGTATTCCCCATAAAAATTTTTCGTGCATAGTTGTATTGCTTTCTTGCAAATAAAGTCTGTTGTTAAGTAGGAAGAAGACCTACTTGACTATGGTGCTGCAAGAATCGCGCAATGCAACTGACGTGCATGTGACATTATGATTGATTTTAATTAAACTGTTTCACTACTATTTTGTTTAAATTTGGTGGTAAATTTTTAAGAAATAGCTTAGCAAATCCACTTATGGAATAGGTATTATGACTACATTTTATTAAATAGTTGATAAAACGTTTCGTCTATAGAAAATGTCATATTTGAATTTCTAACTTCTGGACTAATGACACTCTGGTGATGATATAGGAATAGAGTTCAATAATTAAAACAAACAAACTTTGTATTAATCCACCAATTTATTTTTGTGGTACGACTAGTTTCGACGCAGCGGCATCATCCTCGGGTACCTATCAGGCCAACGTTTGAGATACTTATAATTTTGTAGTTTATAGGCACCATTTCATCTTTTTCATTGTTTTCAAGCCAAAGTATGTTAAATAAACATTTTTAAACCATAAATTGGCTTTGTATATTAAATATTTTTAGTACTTCTCTAATTATTGCTTATTTTATTGGTAAAATTTGAAGAACTATAAAGAAGGATAGCTCTCCATTTTTTGAGCCCCAAAAGTATTAATTTATATTGCTGCCTATGTTAGCATATTAGGACATTATTTTTCTACAAAAAAATTCTTCTAGGGAACGAAAAAATTCTCCATGGCATTAGTAAATTTTCATTCCAACTTTGTGTAAATATTATATATTTTATTTTAACTAATCGATTGCCTTCACATTTATGATGATGTAGGGAAAGGGAACAAAAAGTGAATAAATTTAGAAGTATATGTTGCATGAAAAGAATTATACGTAACGAAGATTTACTACGAAAAATTTGCAAACGTAAGTGTTATCTTTACCATGACCTAAGTGTGTGATCTGACTTTCAATGTCATAAATTATTCAGCAGCCATAATATCTGCCCATTTTCGTCTACCTACGTGCGCGTAGTATCCAACAAGCCACCTGAAAGATGTGTGGCATAGGTTGTCTATGGCACAAATTAACTAACCATCAAACATAGAATAGTACTGCCACTATGCATTGTTGATATGTATAGCTAACTATCGTTGAAATATAGTCGTAATTTTCTTCGATTTTATACTTTGTGAGTAAATCACTTTAGGATTCTTGGAATATTAGGAATTTTTCGTAAACACAAAATGTTTTTAGGCTCTTAACATTTTTTCTTCAAAAAAATATATGCACTTTCTCTCTCTCTACACTGCAGTTACATTCTTTACTTTTCAGGGCGATCCACATTGAGTGTGTTAAGAATCTGTGCACTAAGAAGCATGGAAGGATTACTTCTTGAGACCTTAATCACAGTAATGTTTTTTGGAAAATGATTAGATGGAAGTGGTTTTGCATAGATCCTGGTAGCCTACAGAGTTCTATTTTTGGCCGAGTATATTTTATTCAGTTTACCTGTTGGCCATGGCGTAATTGCTTTATGCACTCCTACTTGTCAATAGATGTAGAAAGAATAACTTCAGGAAAATAGGGGATCTTGAGCTAAAAGAATACATATTATGTTAAATATAATGCTCTATTTTACATTCTTCAAGAGGCCACCTACACTAGTTTAAATTTGAGGAAAGTGTAACATACAGGAAAACAGTTCTTTTTAAGGGTGACTGGGACATGATAAAGTGGTGCAAAGTTGAGGAAAACTAAAAATGGGATATTGCAAAATAGAGGTTTTTGTTAGCTTATGGTGGTAGCTTAGGTAGTAGTAATTTTTTATTTGAAGTACCTAGGCTTGGATTTTAAGGAAGCTGGAAGTTTTGTGTTGGCACACAAGTAATAGTAATGAGGTTCACTATTTCCTATCTGGTCGAAGAATCACTTGCTATGGGCATTGTGTGCCACAATAGTGTTACCAGCAACTGATTGGTCTCTGAAGTTAACTATTATTTGGTTCATTTTAATTAATGCTTTGTTGTTATGTACTATTACCCCTAGTTGCAAATAGTTACCCATAGTAGCAAAGTAGTGGTATATGGTTCCTGAATTATGATCTCAGCAACAATGCATACTATAGTAACATACTTCTGCTGCCACACTAATAAGGGCATAGATATGTGTATGAATAACTGCATACATGAAGTGTAAGTTGGAAGATATGTTAGCCTAATGATAAAGTGCAGGTTTTTGAACTGGCGAGTCCTAGGTTTATATCTGAGAGAAGCTTCAGGACAGTCCTAAATGAATTCCTGAAGTTTCTGTCATGTGTCGGAATAACTTGAGAAATTGGTGGTAGCTCTGGAGTACTCTTAATATGGGAGTTACACATTAATGGCTATCACTTATTGGCCCATTGTTGGATTTAAACTCTTTGAGTAGTAATTGTTAGTCATGACAAAAATGATACATGCAATCAATATTTAGATGATATTTTTCCTCTAATTCCCCCTCTGAAGTGAAATTTTGAAAAATATGGACTACTTGTGAACTTTTTATCTACTGATAAAAGTGAAGTTCTTTGTGTAAATATAGTTGGTGCAGTGGAACTTCAATCTATTGTTCTTCAGGGGGATGGACTAAAAATTGATGAATGCGGGAAAACGATCAATGTGGGAACGTTAGGCTAGGTTACCTATGTCCCAGGAAACACAAGATTTTAGCTAATTACAGGGTTACTATTACTTTATGGAAACTCTTAAGGCTGTTTTACATGGGGCATGGAATTGCACAGGTTAGAACTGCATTTATTTCTAAAATGGCATGGAATTCTGCGAATGCATGAACGAAATTAGAACTGGGGCTATTTTGCCATCTCACGTCCACGCATTCTCGCATGTGTTTTAGGAATTCACTGCTTTACGCGACGCAATTTTGACTGCGCCTTCGTACACACGTCAAATTGTGCAAGTACGTGCCCTGTGTAAAAAACGGCCTTTAGGTCATATTGTTGATTTGACTAACATCTCTTTCAAGTATCCTAAATATTGATTTTGCTTACTATTTCCTTGCTTGAACAACGCTTAAATAATTTATAATGTTCTCGTGTTTGGTCTCATTCATTTTCTAATTACATGCACATTACTAATGTTTCAATCAAATAAAAGTATAGTACCAATTGCCAAAATTCACTGTTAGACACCTTTTGGGCTAATAGTGTTCAAAGCTCAAACTATGTGCCTGTCGTTATTAGCCATAAATGTCTCATTGCACATATTTCGTCTCGTTTTCATCAAAGAATGGATGTGGGAAAATAATACGTTGGGACTGCGATCATCAAATGATCGATTCAGGAAAACAATACTTTGGGGAACAATAGGTGTGGGAAAAAATTAGAATGTCTGTATGGAACTTTATTTAGCACCAGGAATGGCGAACGATGAATGCGGGAAAACGATCAATGTGGGAACGATAGATCAGGGTTCCACCTTAGTAGTGTTGCATCTTGCCATGATTGTGTGTGCTGGTATAATTATTGGTCAAGTCCAAGTTACTCTGGTGTTTAATGTTTCTTAGTGAAATCCTACTACAACCTTTTGCTCCAATCACTCATCAGTATTGAGTGAGGAATGGTATTTCTACATTTATTCACAAGTTCTGGGCGCAGCTGTGTTCTTGATGTGCATAAAGTGGTAGTCACTCGAACATACATGTCATTTGACTTCTTTCCCCCAAGCATTTAGTGCATTATTTATTTTTGCCCATCAGAAAATAATTCAAGCCTTTAGGGGCAAAATAATTTTGCATTCATGAGAATGTTACTTTCCAATAATTTATAAATTTATATTGTGTAAGTTAATATTTTTCTCATCCAACTTAATTTCACAATTTTTAAGTGGTTACAATTTGCTGCAAATGAGTTGTTTCTTTTTTGTGGATTCTGTTGATAATGTTGTTGGACTGAAAGTATTTGTCAGGTTCCTATTCTCAACTACTTACGTATAGTCACTTCCAAAAGTTGTCCCCACGGCCAGTGCAAGAACTTACGTTTCCGCTGAGCTTGAACTTCAGGTATTGCCTACGCCTTCTGTGCGATTAAAGAAAATACTTGGCATTAAATATATTCTAGTTGCGCATGCACAAAGGGCCGCCTCTTAGCAGAGCGGGATGCAGGCATTACACATTCAGCGATGAGTATACCAGTTATAAAAATGGCCTACCTCAGTAATTCTGCTTCGTGTGGTAGATCTCAAAATAGTCTAAGCAAAGTCCCACGTCACAGTTTTCACACCAGCACAAACTAACTCATCTCCTGGAATGTTTTGCGCGGACGACACACCTCCTTTGCGGATGTTGTTTCTTTCCTGAGGGAGGGATCCTTCTGATGAAATGTCTTTCTGTCAAGCAAGGCACTAAACTATCGGCAAAATGTCGGCCGGGCACTCGGACATCCTCTAAAGCATATGTCTGACACAGTTTCTCTGCTAGCTGGTCGCAAAATATGGAATGGTCGTTTTTATTTGCGTTTTCCCGGTATATTATTAGAGCATTCAGTACAGCCAAATTCAGGAGTCTTCTAAATAGCTTCATGTACCACTTGTTGAGACTCTTTCTTTCAGTCAAGTATGTTTGAAGTAACTGATCTTTTAGATCCATCCCACCCATGTATTGATAATGATCAGTTATACTTATTGGTTTTATGAGTTTGTTCCCTCTTTTTACTATGGTCTTTATTTCTATGCCATGGAATGCAGAAATCATGGTGATAACTTTTTTATCTTTCCACTTAACAGCTGAAACTGGGCCGCAGTGTTGAGCAACTACCTCTCCTTTTTTTCAATTGTTTATCTTTCAACTTTTGAGGGACATTTTTTTCTATTCATCCTCAAAGTTCAGACACAGTCAGTACCGTAAGAAACTTTCAAGAGCTAAATTCGGTGGGTTGTACAAATTGTCCATCCAATGTGTTCTGCCTTAATTTAGTAAAGGAAACTAGGGATGTGTGAGTAGCACTTTTTTTATCTCTAGTCGAGTGTGATAATTTCTGAACCAGGCAATACCGCAATGCATACTACAATATAGTCCACTACCAGGCCAAGGCATTAGAATGACTTATCGACTTAAAAAACTGTATTATTACATGAATTTCATGATAGCCCTTCCTGTCAGCAGATTGCTGGACCTGCTAGCCTCGAAAGCTCTGTAACCATAACTACTCGACTCGACTCGACATTTGTAATGTTACTCGAAACGCTCAAGTCGAGTACCAGCTACGGTAACTGAGGCCGATTTTTCAAGTTTTTGCAAACTTTTTTCTTGAAAATCGTCATTTATAGCACGGAATATCATCTTCATTGACTTAAAAACACTTAACTGAGGATGGTAAAAAGGATTATGTATAGATTGACTTGATCATTTAACGCATTACTCGAGTGAAAATACTAAGGATAGGATATTTTTCGGAACCATCCCACGCATTAGAAATATGGCTCAGTTATTGAAGTATAGTAAAGAGATTAAGTCGGTATGCTTATGAGAGAAAAAAATGAGCTGTTTCCGTGAAAGGCAACAACTGATACCCTTTTTCCTTTCCACCTTCGCAGAGGTGAGTTGCGCGGAAAGCGAAGTTTTCACATCACAAGACATCTTTTAGCCTTTTTTATTTCTGCGTCTGTCCGATGTGAAATTCATTTGTTGCGTTTAGTTTTTTTCTTGAACTTAAAAAAACAAGAGTTTTTAAGGTTGATTAAACGACATGAGAAGTATAGAATTTTCTTTGACTCTACAAAACTAAGTCCTATAGTTCGTTTTCTTTGTCCACTTGAATTCCATGAACTTTTATGATCCATAAAAATCATTGATATAATTTTTAATAAAAATTCCGCAGGCTGGCTGAGCATGTAGACTAATTGGTTTTTCTGCTTGAGAATTTGAAAGGGCCAAATATTACATGATTCATATACGTAGCATGTAATCTTAATTATAGCTGTGAAAATGACTACATATACTCAGGGCTCTCCCTTGTAGTTTGGATAAATGTATGACTTAATTTAATGGCCAACATATTACGTGGGGTTAGTTAATTTCAAGTGTGCCTATGGAACTATTGAAGACACGTTAATTTTCATTCATCTCCTACTTCTGACATTAGCCATCAACGATCCTCATTATATTTTCCTACTTACATTAGGCTAGACATTCATCATAGAAAACTGGAGTAGAATATCTAGTAAGACCTATTCTCTTTACCCTCTTCATTGACGATATTACGAGCTGTGCACTTTCTAACGCATGCGGAATTCTCCTCTTTGCAGACAACTGCAAAATATTCAAAATAGTTGAGAATACTTCTGACTCTCAGTCTTTGCAGTCTTCCCATCATTCCCTCGAGGCCTTGTGCCTTCAGTGGCAACTCAAAACTAATACAAGCAAATCAAAATACATATCTTTTTCTTTAAAATGCACCCTCACTCCTTATAAATACACTATTTTTAATGAATTTGTTCCGATAGATTCCTCCATCAATGACCTGGGTGTAACTTTCGACCCCAAGCTAACTTTTCTTCTGCACCTCAACAAAATGAAATCCCAGGCCATTTCAGTCATCGCAGTTCTTTATCGACCCACTATTTCACCAATCCAATCGCCATGAGAGCTATTTTCACCGGTTGCGTTTTCCCAATCCTCAAGTACTGCTCCGTTATTTACTCCACTGCCAGTCCCTCCAACCTTAAAATTCTTGAACGCCCAGTTAATTTCTTTATTCCAGTAGTCCGACACTGTGTTCCTCACCTCCATAATTCTTCTCGCTCTGAAGTAATGTCTGCCCTATCATTGGTCCCACTATCCTCCTGTAGGAATTTTCATGATATTTCCTTCATTTACAATGCCTTAAATGGCGAGTTCCGATCCTCAGAAATACTGCCTTTCTTTTCACTCCACATTCCCACCCGCTTCTTCCGTAATAACCACCTGCTACACCAACCTAAATTCCGTGTTTCTCTCTCTCAGAGATAACTTTTTTACAGACTCCCTACCTCTATCAATACCATTTCGACTACTCACCCTTCCCTGGATCTTTCAATGCCCATCAGATCATTCAAGAGGCAGCTTCAAAAAGCCATCTTCTGAATCCTTTTTTTTTTTCTTTTTTTTATATCCTTTTTATAGTTTATATTTTTTAAAGCTGCAGATTTTAAGTTGTCTATTCAATGTAAAGGCCGTTTTGGCTGTGTTTGAATAATTCAATAAATAAATAAAAAAATTGGATTTGAGCCAGCCTTTTGAATTCACGTGGTTGCTAGCTCAATTTAGCTAAAATTTATGGTTTAAAAATGTTTATTTTATGTAATTTGGCGTGAAAAAAATGAGAAAGATAAAATGGTAGCTATAGACTATAAAATTATAAGAATCTTATCCATAAATATTGATATTAAATAATGACATACGCTTACGTGGAGTTCCAAATATGGATGAAAAATAGAGGGAGGTTTCGAGGCTATAACTTCCATTCAAATACTGCTATTTACGAATGGCGCACACCACATGAAAGAAGGAAGCTTGCTGAAGGCCATACATATGATTGGACTTGGAAGTGGATATTAGTTATGTATGGAGGCAGAGAAGTGAGAGAAGGCTCCTAGACCGACCAGCAGAGCTCCGTATCTTGGCTTGGACGGGACTACGTCAGTTGATGTGCTCTGCACTGAATGTGTTAAGAGCAGGCTAATGCCGATGCCGATGATGTTTCTCTCCACCATGTACTAAATCATATTTTTTTATGTTTCATAACCTTCTCTTGTGGTGCAAATGACCTCAGCTGTAGGTCGCTTCCTCCAATACCATACTATACATCTGCTATGCATCTCATACATCTCATCGGATGTCTTAGAATAGGTGCTGCTTAATTTCACATACCAACTTTTTCCTAATTCTAAAAATGTGGCACAGCTTACATGCTAGTGTGATTGATATTTAGAAAAAATGTGGTATTAGACCTCTTTTCTTCTTCCATGTTGTATGTATAAATGATTCTATTTTTGTGGTGACTTAGTTTATGGAATGTAACGATTGTAATTAAATGTGTAATATTTATTTGTATGCTCATGAACTATACTGGTGGAAAAGTCTGGTTATTTTACGATGAAAATATCTTTTTTTAAATTTTTGCCTTAAGTTTTTTTCCGATAATACAACACATGTAGTAGACAAGCAAGGCATGTGCATTAGATGTTGCTACATTTTAGATTCTCTGCAGGGTAAGGAGGTTTTCCTTTTCAAACCCCCTTTCACAGCCTCGGCATTTTTAAATGTAGTGGACTGGTGGGGGAAAGACTGCATTACCCATGCCTCTAACTGTCTCTGAATGTTCCAGATTATTAGCGATTTGTATATATATTTTCTTCCATTTTCCTCTACACTCAACTGCTGTTTTAGGTTATTTCCTTATTGATGAAATATACTTTCTTCTTTTTTATCATATTTTTTTATGTTTTCATATTTCAGTATTCAAGTATTTCTTAATTAAGTATGCCATTGACCATACTTAGTATGTCATTGTCTTATTCTGTGTGTGAACTGTTGTATTTTAAGGTGCCATGATTTTTCGTAAAGCAGTCATTAAATTTGATTATGTATACCTCTATGCACAAACTTTGATGAAGGCATGTGATCCCAACTGACCAGCATTTGTTGAATTTAGGTGAAATGACATGTTGATCATTATTATTAAAGCTCTTTTGCTATAAAATAATTTAATCTCAAAGAAAATTTCTTTCAGTAATGCTTGCACGGTATCAGTTTAGCTGTTTATAGTCACTGTCTCTACATTCCAAAAAGAAATTTTATTGTTTTAATGATGAGGTATTTATTTCAGGTAAATGACTGGAAAAATCAAATATTTATCTTGCATTAGGATAAAATGCTTTTCGGTTAGCATAAGTAGCCATGCATATATAGAAAGAAATGTCTAGTTTTCGCTTAAAATTTTTAGGCATAGTGTACTTAAGATATGTCTACTATGTATTACTTTGAAGAGTATTTTACCAAAAGAGATAAGCCAACAAGTAGATTTCATATACATGCTTACATTGCTATTATACTTTAATTTTGTGCTCATCATTATGTTATTTCATTTTAATTGCTTAGTATTGAATTTAGTTTAAAATAACACCCATTTCCATTCTTATTATTTTTCAGTGGATTATTGGAAAACCCTATACAGCTGTGTTTATGGGCTGCATTGGTCGTGACTTCTATAGTACAGTGCTGGAAGACCGAGCGAAGGAGAAAGGTGTAAATGGCAGATTTCAATACAATTCTGAAAAGCCTACTGGTAAATATCTCCTTTCAAAAGAGGTGTATCGTTGAATTTAAAATATATTTGGTTCATGCTTAGTGTCATTTACTGTCCCTGAAAATACATTTTTAGGTAAAATGATGTAGAATGAACTGTAAGGGATTTGCGTAGTGTGTGTTATGCTCATTGACCCTGTATAATTATATATGTATTTGCACTCAAATTAAAGAGCCCTTCCTCTAGGCCATAACTTTCAATTTTTGATTTGACAGTATAGACATGTCAATGTAAACATTCATTATTATTATTAATTCTCTGAAAGATAGCCCAAATTTTGGAACTTGGGGGTTGATGAGAATTAATGAAAATACAGTAAAACTTCGATTTTACGCACTTCGATTTTACATCAAGTCTCGTTTTTACGCAGCGGCACTCAAGTCCGGCCGGAAAGCATAGGGAATTGCAATGGTGAAACTTCGATTTTACATCTTTTCTTGATTTTACGCAGTTTTTCGATTTTGCGCAGCATAACCCCATCCCCTAAGAGGTCGCTAATCTTGATTTTACGCAGTTGTCTTTCGGCTTGTTTTGAAAATCCGACTGGAGCAATATGCAGTTAGGTTATTATTTCGTCTCAATGAGTTGCAAAAATGAATACAGGAACGGTTGAAATGACGTCGCGCTGTTGAGCGTGAAACTAAAAACATCGCGAATCTAATTATTGCTTCCCCGTAAGCCCTCTCAGTAATATTTCAGGCTCCATTACGCACGCGAATGTCGCTCTTAGTTCAAATTCGCCGTAGAAGGATATAGAACCCTAAAACACACGGCAATCGCCGTGTATGCGTAACTACTTTTGATTAAGACATGATCGCTGGAGATATTAACATTATCACCTTTCGTTTATTATTCGACTTATTGATCGACGCTGTTTATATCCAGAATTATGAGCTACGGAATATCTATCCCCAACGCAAGGCTTTTTAGAATTTTGCCAACGCTATGTTTTCCGTCGCCCCAGCGAAATATGACGGCGAAATGAGTCGTTAAAAATACTCCCGTGCCAAAATTTTGGCTTCCAAGGTGATCCAAAAAAGATAGTCGTACTTCTAGTATGGACGTAAGTCGACGGTGATTCAACACGATGGTAAAAGCAGCATGCATTGTCTCATTCCCAGGCTAATCCCACAACTGCGGGACAAATGGAGGCGGGGAAAAATTGCTTGCGCTGCGCGCTTATCAGAACCGACTCAACTTGTATCTCGTTGTCAGAGGGTTTAAATTAAACATGGTTGGAACTTGAATAGCTATTAGCTTAACTCCGCTAGGTGGCAAGCGTTTTAACGGAACGGGAGTTAATGCCCTCGGAGAATAACTCGAGTCGTCAATCGTCATGTAATAATTGAAGTCAAATTCAAGACGTGAGTGATAAGGTAGTCCCTTTAAACTCAGGAATGGCTTGGTACCATTAAATCGAAATACAAAAAGTGTCCGGAGTTGTTATCATGAATGGGGAAGCAAAATATTACGTGAAGCTGAGTCACACGGCTTGTGAGTCGAAGGTCCCGGCGCTGAATTCGCGGAAGAATGCCGACAGAGAAGCTATTCCCGGTAGAGTCAATCTACTAATGCTAAAATTTCATGGGGAAATGCTTTTTTAATGCGTATAAATTATAAAGAAGGAAAATTTTTCCGGACTATTAGTCATTTGTTACTCATCACGGGCGGCATGACGGCAGTTATGCGGTCATTTAAATAGCTCATTTAAAAAAAGTGATCTAAGCACCGGAAAAATCTGAATTTCCGAATATCCCGGGTCCTGTGTGCTCCGTATTATCTATGGTATGCTATTTGGAGGTAACCAACGACTGGGATCATTAGCGCCATGAAGTAAGGGCTGGGGGGATAGGAACCCTATGTTGGCATTAGCCAGGTTCTAATGATAAGCTCAAAAGGGACCAGGACTTAACTTCCCATCTGATGGACAGAGTGGTGCACTGGAAGTGCCCTCCACATTAGACTCAAGTAGGGATAGGGCCAACTCTGATAAGTCTCTGCTACTGCCAGGACTTGAACCCAGGCCCAGAGGGTGTAAAGCCTTTGTGATGTATTAGCAAAAGTTTGCTCCCTGTTAATGGGGTTAATTTGGATGATTATCCTCAGGTATCGTGCGAAAGTTGCGGGTGACTCCCGTAAAAGTTATCACCGCGGCTAGTCCCGGTAAACTTTAAACTAATCCTCAGGTATCTCATTTCTTCAATCTCCAATCTTTGTTTGTCTGCAGGTGGTTAAACGGATATCCTGAAAACTGCTTTTAATGAGAATATTTTCGAAAATTAGGTTCTCTGCGACCATTTAGTATCACCATTCCGAAATTTCTCCTGGGTAACAGAAGTAATCTTAGTGCCAGAAATGCTGGAATTTCAACCATTTTGTTCAACCATGGGAAACACTGTTCAGGAATGCAACGTTGTTTCTCTTAAGGTAACACCTCATCTGTGGTGTTGCTTTTGAGTAAATAAGATTATTAGGCTTCATTTTCCGAGCAATAATGAGCAAGTGCTATCCTGAAAACTATACTCCTCCTCAATACCAACTCTTGATTTTACACACTTTGATTTTACACAGTGCCCATATTTCGGTCCCTCCAACTGCGTAAAATCAAAGTTTTACTGTATGTCTTAAGAAAAAGGTGTGTAGTATATGAAAAAAATTGATGAAGTATGAAATCTATTATAAAAAAGACATTGTGGTTATCACCACCAAGGGTATTAGTGTAATGGCCTAGGGTAGTAGGTTAAACCCGGTAAATCATCACCTTAGTTTTTTTTCATGTTTTCATGGTATCCACCTTGCAGTCATGAAAGTTAATTATAAATGGGAAGGTAGAGCAAACTACAAAAGAAAATTAAAAGAACAGTTCAAACTGAAGAAATTGAATTCAGCGGTGAACACTTACAGTTGAGCGAAGAAACAGATGTGGATGATCCATTTTAAGGTGGAGGAGCATGTATAACATTAGGAACAAATTATTAAGTTTTTCTTTAATTAACCCCTTGCGCTGTAATGACGAGTCTAGCTCGTCATGAACTTTCGGCACCTAAGCGCACAATGGCGAGTGTATCTCGTCATCGGATTTTCATTATTTTAGCACTATTTAGAGGAACAATATAATTATTTTGAAAGCTTAGAAATGTTAAAATATACATTTTATGCATAAACTATTAATATTTCATGAAACATGATGCATTGGAAGGATTAAAATGATTTTATTAGAGTAGCAATAGCTGTGTTCACCATGCTTAATAATCACATTTTATTTCACGGTTCTACGTTGATTAGAAATTACAAAATATCACTTCATCACCTATCATTTAAAACAGAACCACAGAAAAAAAAATAGAGAATAGGAGCACGATATTGAGAAATTTAATCGAAGTGGAAGGGGTTAATTAAAATTAGGAAAACTGCTCTTCTCTTAAAAAAAAAATACCCCTCAAAAATTGCCGGAAAACTTATGGAATCATAATTTTGATGCCTCTAAAAAATTTGAATCAGCGAGCAAAGAAAAAGAGACTCATTTGCATAAAAAGTTGATGACTTGTGGAGTAATTGAAAGTACATTATTAATTTTTCAGGCTTTGGTTCAGATGAGCTCTAAAAGCTGAGAAACTAGATTTGGTTAATTTGTGTTGTTTGATTCCTCCCAAGCAAAATTCTCCTAGCTTCAGTTAAAATGACCGAAATGTATCAATTTGTCAATATTATTCTCTTCTGGAGGAATTTTGCGGTATCTGTTCCTTGAATCTCAAAAACTCTTGGCTGAATCACGTTCCTTGCTGAGGCCTTCAACCAGCTCCTATCTCTCATTGTGCGTTGTCCATTTTGGACTCAATTTTTGACCCAATTTGAGACCCATTTCAAGTTGGGAAGTAAATTGAAACTTATTTTTGAGTAATTTAAGAAAGGCATAAAAAGTAAACGTATGAAATATTTGCTACATTTAAGCCAATTTGTTTTTTTGGCCTTTAAACTTTGCTTGGCTTAGTGCAATTAGTTGCAAGATCCCTTGGAGGCTTCATAGGATGTTATGGTACAGTAAAAAAAACTTGCAGTTTCTAATCAATGTTATTTTCAGTTAATGTTAATTTTGTTATCACAGCACTTGTTGTTGATTGTATTCACCCTGGCTAATGATTTTCAATGCTTATGGTAATGGTGGCCACCAGGGTTTAAGGCAAAAATGAGGAATAATTGTAATGCATTTATCTCACGGCCTCAATCCTTTTACAAATTATAATTGAAATATAGGAATTGCTCAATCATCAGTAAAAAAAAAATATACGTACTATAAAAACAGCATGCAAGGAATATTAGACTTCTTTGTATCGCCAAATGGCCTATGTTATACATGTAAAATAGATCGGATTTAGCGAGGTCAAAAAGTTCCTTCCACTGTGTACGCTTGCTTTTACAACAGATATTTCTCGAGGGCGATGCACCGCTGAGCAAGCGTTAACTATTATGTTTTTTATTATCTGTTTATTAAACTAAAAATACTAGATGTGTGTCAGATCTGCGACACCTAAAGTCAGTTACGTCCAAGCAATTTTGTGATATTTGGCCTTGAGAATGCTCCGTGCGCTCCCATTTTACGTTCTTCTTTTGTTATGCCCAGCTATCAATGAGAGGGGAATGGGAGAAAGATGACAGTGAGAGAGGTAGTTAGTTCCCCTCCATCTTCTTTGGCTGGCTTCGTCTCTATAATATTACAATAGGCTTTGTCTTAAGCATGGGAACTTACATTGTAGTGAAGCCCCCTCTATCTTTTGCCGTGTCAGGTAAGGAAGTTGAAAGCGCATTGTCGTAGTTAGATCGGCGCCCTTACATTGACTTTCGACTTATGGAAAGCTAGAGCAACGTTACCTGTTGCTGCATGCTATCCGGCGTTGTATATTTCTATGTTCCATTTATGCATAGTAATGTAGTTCGATCAAGACATCGTCCGCTATTGCCAGGTAGGAAAATCACAATTATTACCAAGATGGTAAAATAACAATCAACCGTAGGTTAGCAAGTGAGTACTCAGCACCACCGAGTAATCAATTGTGAAATATTTGTAAAAGCAAAATTACTCTGCTGATAGCAGAAATCCTCTTCTTAGTGACCAATCATAGTGAATCTTCATTATCTCTTCTTCATACTCTCCAAAATTCAGTATAATTCAAACTTTAAAGACTGATATCCGGAGGCAGTTTAGTATCTAATCATTTACGAAGTTCACAATATTAAAGAAAGATACAATTCATGCAGTAGTGAACAAACTAGGAACACCTGGCAGCCAAAAATATTTGTGGCAAGGGGAACATCCACAAGTGGAATCTGCACTTTTCAAGTGGTTTTATCAACAAAGGTCTCCAGGACTGCCCATAAACGGTGTGATGTTAAAGACGAAAGTTGACTACATTTCCAATGGGGAAAAATGTCTTTGCGAGAAATATCTTGTATCACCGAATCACGCCGTATTTCAGAGAATCTTTCGGCCAATTTTCTCAACTGACTGATGTACTGGTTAAACATGCAAAAACTTGACAGAACTGATATTGTCGGTATGATGTATTTGCAAAATTATCCAAAAACTTCCACCGCATACCAAACATATTGATTCCGACTAGTTACTCTGTTTTTACAGCTTTCTTCGGCGATCAAAATATACAAGAATGGGAATAAAATCAACGAATTATTATTTTTTTAAATTGAAAATCCCCCATTTCCTTCTTTAAATATATTACATATGTTGATACTCAATTATATTGTGCTGGATAATGACTTTCTACCAGTTTAACTTTGTTAAATACTGCAGAAACAAAAGAAAAACTGTGTATACGAACGATTATGAGACTAGGGTGGGTTTATGCAACTCCTTCGGATACAAAGAGCACTTGGCTTTGCGAGAAATTTCCGAGGGGTTATGAGCACTCGTAAAACTGGCTTCTACTGTACCTATACAAAGTAGGGATATTCGGATCGGTAACCTCGGATCCAAATATCTGTGGATATTGCCCTTCATCAGATACATCGGATCCTAAGTCGCAGAAGACATCGGATCTGGATCCGAAATGTTAAATTATAGCTTCAGTGAATGCAACGCCCCACAAGAGTGGAAAGAGTTCAGATTCTCTTTTCGAATGCGCCGTCGCACTGCGATGCTTGTCCTACTCATGAACCATTTTGTTAAAAAGATCTCACAGGGGTTACATAGCAGAATTTCGGAGAAATAAAAAAGGCAAAATACGCCTAGCACATTGTGTGAATCTTCCCATGAGATTGAATAAACATCGGGGGAATCTCAGCATTGTAGGATATTAACCACGCCAAAGTAACTACGTCGCAGATTTCAGAAAATCACAAGCAAAGCATGAATCTTCCCAAGAGATTGAACAACAATTGGGGGAATCTTAACATTGTAAGACAATAACCACGGCGCATATTTCCCAAAACCACCCTCGGCCCTCCATCGGCCCTCCATCGGCCCGTGCCTCTGATTTTTTTATTCTTTTCCAAGATCACACAGACCATAAATCATTGTTTCCGAAGGAAAATATCAAGTTTCACGAGAACAATCGAAAGGTGTTTCATTCATACCCAGTCTCACCAACTCACCCCTTTTGGCCTACCTGCTCGATTCTCCGTTTCTGGAGAACAAATGCTAGGTGAGTGACTGTCTGGGCCATAAGATGTCTCAATAGCTTCGGCAATTGGATGACGTGCATGAGATTTTAAAAAGAATGAGACCAAACGTGACACATTTCTGACGATATTTTAGTTTTTTCAGCTCTAATTGATTGCCACTAACTTTTCTAGTTTCAACTAGACTATAATTATATTCAACACTGTCCAAACAGCACAATTTTCAAAGAAGCAAGCGTAGCATTAGCCCCCTCAAACAAGTAGAGACGGAATGTCACCCGGCTTCGCTTTGAAGGCAGCGACGTCACAAAATCTGACATGTTCATCCTCGACTCCCTCATTAGTGGTCTCGTTGCTTGAAAGATCGCGCTCCTTCGCCTCCACCTCTCCTTTACGCACTTCTGCTGCCCACCCCTTCCTCTCGATGTCGCTGAGCAGTTGTCTCGTTCTGTTCACACACTCGTAGCACATGAAGTCAATGTTGTTCTAAACATTGTCAATTACTTTGTAGATTGCGCAGTTGCAATGTAATTTAATGATATATTGATGAAATATTTGATTGTGTGGAAACATTTTTATTGAGATAAGGAGAGCTCAACGTATGTCATATGCGTGCACTGTGGTGTGAAACTATCGTGAGTAAGTGCAAAAATCCTGGATCTGTCCATCACTAATTAAATGTATTATACAAATATTAATCTTTATTTGTGACAATGATGGAAAAAATAAATGAGAGTATACCTAGATGAATACATTTTAAAATTTTAAAAATTGTTATAAGTGGACTAACAATAAATTATAGTTAATATATAATGAAATTTGTACTTAAGAACAAAACAGACTAGTTAGGTAGGCAATAACAAACGGGTCTGTTAGGAATTTTTAAATGAAAATTTTGGTTGATGAAAAATATCAACATCTGAGCATATGTTATTAAAATCTCTATCCTGTACATAGGTAAATAAAATATGTAATTGCAACCACTGTATGGAAGGGAAAATTGATTTTTAAATCTTGTATGTAATGCAGGAACATTTATATTAATTAGATCTTACAAATCATAAATCGTTTATTTAACAATGCAGACAAGAACATCAAACCCAATTGTTTTCTCCTGTTATACAGTGAATTGAAATAAAGTAATTGTATAAAGTAAAGTGAATTAATAAAACATTTATTTGATGATTTCAATTGGCATTGATTACTGATCTAAAATATCAAATCGGAATCTTAGGACACTGAGGTGGTTGACACATCGAAGGACTCTGTGAGTCATCGGTGAATGTTGCTGCCTCAAGGCAAGGACTACATGTTGTGACTCATGCCAGGGTGATTACATTCAGTTGCATTCTTAAATCAAAGCTATTATTTACTTTTTCATTTGCATCTTAGGAACATGTGCTGTAGTTTTGACAAATAATGGTGCCAACCGGTCATTATGTGCCAATCTGGCTGCAGCCAACTGTTTTACTATTGACCATCTGAGAAAGCCTGATAACTTCAAGTTTGTAGAAAATGCTAAAATGTACTACATTTCGGTAAGTACTTATTAATTTATACATTATGCAGTCCAAGGAATGATGAAAATGATAGTAGAACTAAAGTGATTTTATTCCATTTTTTTCAGGGTTTCTTTTTAACTGTCTCTCCAGATTCAATCTTAGAAGTTGCAAACTATGCGTTATCAAAGAATCGGCTATTTATGATGAATCTCAGTGCTCCTTTCATATGTCATGCCTTTAGTAAGCAGTTAATGGATGTTTTTCCCTTCATAGATATTCTTTTCGGAAATGATTGTGTAAGTATATTTTGTGCTCCTTTTCATCCCTAAAATGAAAGAATTTAAAACAAACTATAGTAAATGATACTCTTCCTTTCTATGTTGTAGATGATAAAATACTTGATGATGCCTGCTAAAAAACAGGATTATCTCAAGTTGTCATTTAGCACCCTTGGATTTTCATTTATCGAACATCACTAAGCTTGGCTGGAACTTAATGGGAAGGGGGACTTATTAACACCCTCTATGTCTTGCATTGAGGACTGATGTTAACCCTCATTTACTCTTATTAATTTAGGAAGCTGCTGCTTTTGGTGCTTCACAAAATATTGAGTACTCAAATTTACAAGAATTGGCTTTAAAGATGTCTAATTTAGAGAAGAGAAACACAAATAGGAGCAGAATTATAATCATCACTCAAGGTGGAAATCCAACTATTGTTGCCAAAGGTGAGTTTTTTCATCTCATTTCAATTCACTTGACTCATTTTATTGAATATGTACTGTGTCTTGACGATAGTTTTGGCTGAGACTTTTTTGGAAGCAATGCCATCAATGTTGGATGAAAATATTTTTTTCTTTTTGTGTGTTAAACTCAAATTCACTTCATGAGGAAAAATAAGTGTGAAAATGAGTGAATTGATGGACTTTTTTGATGCCAAGACAAGGTGAATGTTTTACCTCTCTTGATTATAGGAAAAACCAATGAATATTGAGTAAAATTCAACATTTTATGTGGATAAGTGGTACATTAGGGTGGTCCTTATTTTTCGATTTTTCGTATTTCTCTTGGGATGCCCCCTCATTTAATGCCAATTGGTGTAAAAACATATCCTGTAAAATGTTATTGCAATTGGATGACGGGAAAACATGCTGCATCGCACTCAAAGTTGAGAAATTTTGGTATTTTTGGCTGTTTTTCGGATATGAATGACGATAAGAAGGCGCTGGTATTTTTCAACTGATTTTCTATGGTTACTAACTATACACTGGACATTTGGCATGCTGCTCCTAAAATATTTTCCATTTGTGACCAGTGGTTCCCGAGATACAGCCCCAAGAGTGAGCGTGTCCCACCCTAGGCAGACATTTTTTGGTGGCACTCGGGTTGCATGCACTCAACATTTGTTGATCATTCTCACTAATCGTAAAACCATAAAATTGTTTTGATAAACTTTAAAATTCCTCAATATAAACTTGAATACTATGTTTGTCTCCGCTTAAACTGGTGTTAATTTATTGTCGGCAATAAATTAAATTAAATTTAATAAAAATAAATTAAATTTAATGTCGGCAATAAATTAACACCAGTAAACTGGTGTTCATTTAATGGCGGCATATACTATTGATTTGTGCAGCATTGAACTGTTTGATTCATTGTAAAAGAAATGTTTTAGTCCATGAATTTGATTTTTGAGGAGCTGCTATATCGCTGCTATATGTGGAGCATATCAATTAACCCCCTACCCCCCATATAGTGGGGTAGCATTAGTCTCACTATTGCAGCCTTTGGGTGATGTAAATTAAATTTTGTGAATGATGTACGTATTGATCTTTCTATGCCTGCTATTTTGGTTTTGGTCCAGTTAATCACTCCAAATGTATACGTCAACACAGGTACAAATGTGTACAGTGTACCGCAAAAGTATTGATGGCTTTTATTGTATTTCGTGCATTTAATTCTGTTTAACAACCAGCACAAGAAGCATTCTATTGAATAGAAAGGTAGAACTATGGGCCCAGAAGGAATTACATGGACGACACATCAATGACCTCAATCAACCATATGTTGATAAAATCTCATCAAACAAATGGTTGTCATTGGGTGAACTTTAAGGAGAAACCGAAGGATTCATGCTGGCAATACAAGACCAGGTTGTTCACACTAAAAATTATGCAAAGTACATCCTGGGTGATAAAAGCATAACGGATGACAAATGTAGAAGATGCTAAGTGCCAGAAACAATCCAACACATTATATCTGGCTGTAAGATGTTAGCTAGTACAGAATATTTAAGTAGACATAATCAAGTAGCAAAAATTATCCACCAGAAACTGGCCTACCAATGCAAGTTAATAGATACCAAGACCCCATACTACGAGTACCACCCTGAAACAGTTTAAAATTGATTACGATTTGCCTATCCAAACAGATAAAACTATAGTTAATAACAGGCCAGATATAATGTTGATAAGAAATATAGAACTTGTTACATAGTTGATATTGCTGTGCCACTGTGGCATAACATCGAAAAGAAAATAGCCAAAAAAATAAATAAGTACTAAGAATTGGCAATAGAGATGAAAAGAATATGGAACAGGTTTATATAGCTCCAATTGTCATCTCAGCTACCGGTGTCATTCCAAAACATATACAAAACAGTTTCAAAATACTCAACCTTCATCCAAATACATACACCAAATTGTAAAAGGCTGTAATAATTTCAACCTGTCATATCACGAGAAAATTTCTCAACGCAATTCAGTAGTAAAGAGTTACCTTGGTGATAACCCGTGCTCTTAACACTAAAACAACTCCGTGAAAGCTGAAGAAAATTTAAAGGAAAAAATAGTAATAACAATAATGATATTAATTATCATTTGTCTGCCTTATGCTTTAAAATTTAATTTCATAGAATTATCCCGTCTTCAATCTTGACTCATTCATGTTGTAGATGGTGCTGTGAAGGAATACCCTGCACCTCAACTGCCAGCTGAAAAGATTGTGGATACCAATGGAGCTGGTGATGCATTTGTTGGTGGTAAGATAAATCTAGCATTTTCCTACCTCACTCACAAGCCCTTGTATTTGTGATGTTATTGCTGTGAAATACCACTTTTGGACACCCTAGGAAATGCACTTGGATTGAAGGCTGTGCAACAAAATAGCCAATTATTTAGAGCCTTTGTCATCCAAATTTTCTTTGGTAAATTTTGTGTTGAGTGGTATCATGTTATTTAAGCTTAAAAACCTATTTTTTATCAATGGGATAGCATAAAAATGCGTTTCTTTAATAATTCATGAAGGGATTTCTCCTGGTCAAGGCAGCAATGGCAATAGCACAATTCTTGTGTGATTAGCCGGCCAGACCCCATGAAAGGGGACTTAATTCTTTGTTTGTTCATGAATGGGTAAAAAAAACTACTTTATGCAGCAAAAATTCAGGAGATTAACTTTAAAATACTCTATTATAGCTGAAAAGTTGTTTCGCTACATTTTTAGCCATGCAACTGGATTTATTGCCAATGGTGAAATAAACTTGCAATCTTACCATCAACAGTTAAGTTTACTGTTCGTTTATGTTAAAAGTTGCTTATTTTTAACAAAAGTATTTAAAATTTCAATCTCAAACTATCAAGCATTCCATTTTATCAAACAAACATTTTTACTTGTAGCTTAAATGCTATGCTCTTTTTCTCACAGGATTCTTAGCAAAGTTGGTGGCTGATAAACCAATTGAGACATGCCTTCGTGCAGCATTTTACACTGCTACTCATGTTATTCAAAGAGTCGGCTGTACCTGTGTCGGAACACCTGATGAGGAAATTCTTCAAGATTAATACTACTCGGCAGTTAATATTGTCAACACAAAATAGCCAATGAAGAATCTCGTAATGTTGGCATGGTACTTCTATGATACTCAAGTAGCTTGCTTTATTTGATGCAAATCTCATGACCCTACTTAATGATTGGCGAAAAAGCTCTCGGCAAAGCTTGAAAACAATCGAATCAAATCAGGAATCCAAAATGGTAAATGGCTATTTTACTTAAATTTTACATTTTTGTCTTTTTTGTGCAGTTTTTGTCGTTTTGAGATGAAGTGTGTGGAAATTATCCCGAAACCTCCAAGTATTTTATTATTACTCCCTTGATAATACACTTAAAGTATCATACTTAATGTAATGCCATAATATTCAGTCAGTTCACAGTATATTAGGGACATGCATGACAAAAAGTACGGTGAAATATGAAATTAGGCCCATCGAATAAGTTCTGAAGTCATTTTTTACCTTCACATTCATTGTGTAAAATTGACTTGTGTTAATTTTTCTTGTTGAGTATTAAATAGTTATTAGCATTAGTACTTCTGGGAGGCCTTGTGCTGTGCTTAGGGTCTTTGACATAACTCATCCATGTTTAGATGGATTGATATTGTGCCAAAATATGAGTGCAGCTTGAAATAAGGAAACATTTTGCATGAAGTTTCTCAGAGATGAAGCATTTTAATGGATATTTATCCATCCTTCACATGCATTATGGCCATGTAAGGTAGATTTCCGGTACTGAATAATGCCAGATTCCAGTCGCACAATTCATTTAAGGTACTACGATTTCGCATTGCGGGGAAATTTCCCTTGGAAGTAGGTATTAACACTTGTTCCTCTGGAAACAAGCTGCATTTGTTAATATGAGCAACAATGTGAAAACCATAAATTGGAAGAAATTGTTTGTTTGTGAAAAATGTTAGCAGTTAAATGATGCTAATTTATTTTCATATTATATTTCAAGATTTTACCTCTGTAAGTTGTATTTTTGGTGTGTATATTGTGCTTTTATTTTGTGTTTGAGCTGCAACAACACCTTACAAGCTCTACTTGACCATCTTTCTCTTGCAATTGGCACTAAGGCTACTCCAGTGATTGTTATTGAGTTCCTAGTCATGAGCTGTCTTGGCTTGGGGCTTGGGCATCAATAGAATTCAAAAGTGCTATTCTTTTAGCCAATGCCATCATGATTTGTTGTAAAGTAAGTCTTTAATGGTGAGTTTCTGTTTGAAAGAAACGTCAGGTTTTTACTTTTCCACCCCTGCCTTGATGCAATGTGACAGATACATAATTGAAAAAAGGGCATGAGACTACGGCCTTTCCTCTGCCCTGTCAAATTTCTGGAGCTACCTTACTTTCAGTGCCTTTGACTTTGTCAGGCAGCATTTTTGGCTGTTAAATTGAAGTATGCAATGAGTTGACCAAGTGTCTTGCCAGGTTGTGAGAAATGCCTTGCCTTAATGTCCCTTTATGGAAATCGTCTCTATCTCAATTGCTGTCCCCATGACAAAACTTGTCTCTGTTACCATTTTGCAAAAATATTTTCGAGCCTGAAGCTCATACGCAATGGGTGTGGGCATATCCTAGAGTTAAAACTTTTACTATTTCAGATTCTTAAGTTACTTATTTCAAGTGGCAGATATGATCTCCTTTGGTTTTAAAACTCAGAATAATTTACTACTGTGTGTTTTTTTTTTGGTGTTGAACACCTAAATTGGAAGTGTGTCATTGGTTACCATTTTATGAGATTTTATGAATCGGTATCATACATTATTTTGTATCCAATTTTTTTGTGCCAATTAAAGTGAATGCTTGGTAAAATTGAGCTCCAAATGACTTAAGTAAATGAGGGAATCCATTTTAAATATTAAGTAATATATAAATAGTTCTTGCGCATTGTAGAGTGAGTGAGAGATGTAATCTTGTGGATTAGTACATACCTAGTTTTTACCCCTAGAGTTTGCTTTGTTTGTCAATTTTAATTCATTGAATGAGACTATGAGTCGAAAAAATTACAGTGTTGTTCATTTAGTTGATCCGTCAAAAAATATTGCGAACACTTATTTATCCCCCAGGGAAATTTTTCCATGCTATGCTTTTTTCTTTTGTAGGGTAATATATTATGTATTAACCAAGGGCAGCTTTTTATAAGTTGATGTCACTTTAAAATTATTTTCCCTTGGTGTGCCTCAGCTTATTCTTATACATGAGATTTAGTTACTTAATTTTTTATTCACCTAACCGCCTGGTAATTATACATAGTTTTAAGTGTTGTTACACGTTGTGCTTGAAGCACTGTGCACATTATTTAACCATAAAAAGTTATATCTGCTCAAATTCTTCAGTTTTAACATGGATACTTCAAATCTCAATGATAGGGAGGTGTAAACAAAGGCATGAGTATTTGGGTTTTTTAATGTGATAGTTTTCCATTTACCATAGAATTTGGATTGAGAATTCTGGTTGACAGAAAATATCTCATGTATCCATATTCATTTTGACAGAAAATATTGTCGGTATGATACCAAATAGGGTTTTAATGGATGGTCAATGTGCTTAAAAGAATACAGTTACTGGTCCAATAGCCATTTAAAATCTTTTCAGTGGTAGGTACTGGAGATGGGTCGGTTCTGGTACCCGGTTCTCGGTACTGCCGGTTCTTGCCTGTGGAACTGGTATCGAGAACCGATCGCATCAAGTCGGTACTTTGGAACCGGCTCGGAACGGTGGCGGGGATTTGAATTTGGCGCCAAAAGCCAAAATTGTGTGCAGCGTATTCAAGGCCAAAAAGTAAAAAAGATTGATTAAAAAATGCATATATTATATTTCCGATCGCATGGCGTCCACGATTTTTTCTTATGAGAGTTGCTGGCTAACACGTGCATTTAAGGGTTCATCTGTTTGTCGCTATCGCCAACATTGTAACATTTCCATAGGCGCGGCCGCAGTCAAATGAGCCGACTTTTTGCCTGCCGCCGTCTACGGCGTGGCGCTGTTCCTTCAACTTACCATAGGTCTCTTTGTCAAACGGGTTGAATCGATCCATTGACGGCACGGCCCCCATTTCAATCTGGCTCGGCGATGCGCCATCTAAGGTGTGAAATACAGACAATGCTACATTGAGGCCGCTTTCGGATGATACAACTTTTTGCTGGCCGCCGTTCATGTGAAATTCAGGTGGCTCTCAGATGAGACAACTCTCTGTAATGCCGTGTGCTGTGCCATGAATGGTAGCCGGTGCAAAATCGTATTGTCTGAAAGTGGTCTTAAGATTGAATCATGTACATGTACAGTAATTCTTCGGCATACAAGCAAGATGCGATCTGAGAGCTTATTCCGAAGTTGATCAACCTATGCAAGGCATCGAAAAGTGTGGTTATCCTGCAGAATGCAGCACTACATTACAATTTTGTGTTTGCTCATGGCCGCTCAGTTTATCCACAGTGTTGCTGTACCGGCGTGTTGAGCAGTTTATTGTTGAAGTCAGGGGTACAGCTAGGAATCAAGGTTGGGGGGGTTTTAGGAGCAACAAATACTTATGGGAGTTGGGGTATTGCATAACCACCAGGGTAAGTGGGAGTTGCGGGGGCCCTCCTCCAGAAAAATTTTAAGATTAATGGTTCAAAATGACTAGTTTTACCGCTTTATGAGAGATATTTGATTAATCTTAGCACTATTCTATAAGTAATACTAATCCATTAAGTAAAATGGATTAAACTTAAAAATTTCTCTGAGCTCTAGGGGGGGGTTTATCCCCCAAAACCCCCCCCCCCCTCGCTGCGCCACTGGTTGAGGTTATAAGAACTGTGGCAGTGAAACATACGAATAAGTTGTCAATTAAAGTAACAAATTAAGTTACTTCGCAGAATACAATATATTCTGAACTGACTCACAGGTTACAACAAATTAACGGATGATGTCATCAGGAGTTCACTTTCATTTCACAGTCAGGGGTATCACTATTGTTCCTGATGCTATGCAGTATATAAACTGTGCTCCAAGCATATTTTGTGCAGGCCTTCAAAATCAACATCGACCACTACTGTTTTCAGTAAACACCTGTTCAGTACTTAAAGACAATATTTATACTAAAAAAAGGAATAAATAGGGTAAAAATGCTGAATTTTTTAAATCAAAACCCGGAGAGAGAACCAGTGGCTGCCTCATGTAGTGTGACAAATTGGTAGATCATACATTCTTCAACAATGTGGTATTTAAACTTTTACTAGGCAAATAAAATTTTGGAGACTATCTTAAGTTTTTTTTACAAAGCTTCCCTCCTGATTTATATCTTTAGTGAAATTATTTTCGTTCACTTCTTTTGCTTGGTCATTAAAATTTGCTATTGTAGCGTCCGCCCCGTGCTTTTTGTGCGACGGGGATCGAACTCGGCTTCGCCGTGTGGGTCCTTGCCTTTGGGTGCCGTAAGCAATGAATTGATTCAAGCTGTAGTTTTTATAGATAGGAAAAGGCACTTTACCTTTGGGTCTCCCGAGAAGCGTACCGGCTTGAACAGGCGGAGGTCGCGAAGAGGCGGATAGACGTCGGGCGTTCGGCAAGGCTGACACTCTCGCTTTTCCCTTGGATGTTCGCGGGATGCCGGGAAAGTACTGGTTACCGACAGGGTATCTCAATACGGCGCGGAGTAGACGGGCGATCTCTGCTGCACCAAGTGACGACCCCTCGTGATACACACCCCGGTTGTCACTCCCCAAACACCAACTGCCTTCCTTCAGATTTTGAGAGTTTTTATATTCAAAATCTTGGCCCCCTAGGTCCTATCCTCCCCCCCCAGTTGACCTATAGGACTATATGGGGCTCTAGGAAGTGGAGTGTTTGTTACGACAACTCCATGGTGTTGCATCTTCCCGTCCTCTCCAAGAGTATTTTTGTGTGCCGTATTTCGCCTTTCGCTTTCTTAGCCTCGAGTCATCCTCCCCTTCCGCCTCGCTTCGCGCGCATAGTCACCTGCTAGCGAGGGAGTAAACACTTTCGTAACCGAATTTGCCGCAAATATCTTGCGCTCAAATTCCGGTCATCACACCGCTCCCCGCTGTCTCTAAATTGAGCCGTCTCTATCACGAGACTGCTCACATTTTAAACCATTTTTTTTTTTTTGTGTGTGCTTCTCGTGAGTGTCCCACCCTCCAGTTAACCGCCATTTCCTCTTTATTCTTATAATACAATGCTTGTAAAGTTTTTGTACAAAAATTTCTTCTTGTTACTGTGGAGCTCGTAGCATCTCCATCTCCTCTGGTGCCGATGGTGTAGGCGGGGGTTGAATCGACCGCTTCCGGAACCGGCGGAAGATCGCGACCCCCGTTGCGCATATGGCGGCTCCTGCCGTAAGGATCAGGCCAAGGTAGGAGATGGTGTGCACAGATGGTACCCATGACGGTTCTTCTAGGGCCTCTGCTTCCTGGAGCATCTCGTGGACCTGCTCCACCGGAATACCTCCCTGGCTCCCGAAGATGCGACGAGACTGGTGGACGAGGTTCTCCAGTCTCTGTTGTTTCTCCGCCGATGGGTTGTTGACATAGTGCTGTAGTGGGCCTTGCAAGATGTCCTTCATCTCCGGCATGTAGATATCCCTCCGTCGGGTGGTGAGGGCTGAGCTCCGGTGGAAGAAAGGGGTCAGCACCTGTCCCTCGCTGTAGCCGGAACATCCGGGTCGCAGCTCCACCACCCCGGTGCCGCTGAGAAAGTCTTCTGTGACGTTCAAGGCTTCCTCTCTCCCGGGGCATCTCTGTAGGAAGTGGCTCCTCCGCGGGACGCTGTATACCCACCGATTGGTGGACTTGGTTCTGTAAAACAATGCTCTGGGGTGGGGGATTAGTACATTGTACCGTTTTGTCAGCTCTGCGGCCAACCGCGAAGTAACGTTACTAATCTTCGCGACGATTAGTTCATTTCTTCGTGCCAGAGCGTACGTGGAATTGACAATAGTCGCCTGCAACTTTATCAAATGCACGCTCTGCTGGTTGGTTGTTTTCAGCGACACCACATCTTTTCGATCAATGCCCTATCGGACGACCCCGACCTGAAGGTCCGACTGCGGCCCTGCAGCCCTTCGGAAGTACAGCGGCTGCCCTTCTACCTCGATCACCCCACCCTGGATGAGCGGCGGGAGCCAGCACCTTTTTAGAAACCAATTAATATTGTCCCAATTTATCTGTCTCTTGTATGCATAATTGGGAGGAGGGAAAAAAAATATATATATATATATATATATATATATATATATATGTATATATCCAATAAAATAAAAATAAAAAAAAAAAAGAATGAATTGGAGTTGCCCACGACTTATTATCCACCTGAAAACCGTTTAAATCCCACACGAAAACAACCGAAAATCTTTCACCATTAGTTCCGCGCGGCCATCCCGCGTTTCGTCACCCCTTTTTGTTTACACTTCCCTCGTCAGCTCGACCGGTCCTCGGCTGCGGAGGGGGTACCGATGTGGCGGGGGAGAGAGGGTGGGTAGTGAGGGAGGGGAAGGTCTTGAAGGGGGACCCGTGTCCCACTCGACACCTGGGACGACACAATATGGCGGGAGGGGAGGGGAGGGCTCTTGCCTCCTCCGTCGTCGTCCTTTCACTTTTTCTTCGGCTGGTAGGGGAGGGGAGGCGGGGGCACGAGGGGCATCACTTAGTTTGCACTGTTTTAAACGATTCACATGCACTATTTGAGCGCCTTTATGCCCTTGTACACTTTTAATTCTATAGTTCACCGGACTGGTTTGCTCTAAGATTTCATATGGCCCTTCCCAATGTTTATCTAACTTTCTAGTTGTCCCTGGCCGTGTAGCGTCTTTTCGCACGAACACCCAGTCCCCCTGTTGGAACGATACTTCCGTAGCACGTTTGTTATACTCCTTCGCCTGTGCCGCATGTCCGACTTTTAGTCTTTCCGCAACGGCTTGGAACGAGAGTTTCAAGCGCGCTTGGAGTTCGGCTGCGTAATTGCTATCCGTAGCGTAATTAATGGAGGCTGGTGAAGTAATATCGTCGAACGGTAGTTCAATATGCCGCCCGTGCATAAGGAAGTAGGGGGTTTCGCGGGTAACGGAGTGTCGGGAGCTCCTATATGCTAACATGGCGAACTGTACCCAAGTATCCCAACTTCGTTGATATTTGTCAACAAAGTGAGACAAAATGTCCATTAACGTCCTATGGCTTCGCTCAATCAGCCCATTTCCGGAGGGATGGTAAGCAGTTGTCTGCAATTTTTTTATCCCTAAGAGCTTACACACTTCTCTCATGAGTTGGGAGGTGAAGTTTGCCCCACGGTCCGTCAATAATTGTCGCGGGACGCCGTGACGAGTAATGATTGACTCCACAAATACCTTAGCTACCGTTTCCGCTTTTTGATCGGGAATGGCTATCGCTTCCGGGTACTTGGTAAAGGCGTCCTGGAAGGTAAGGATGTATCGGTTCCCTCTATCCGTCATTGGTAGTGGTCCCACGATGTCCATTGCCGCCCTCTGCAGGGGGCCAGTCACCTCTGGTAAAGACTGTAATGGCGCCCTGTTTTGTTTCTGCGGGTCTTTACGCAATTGACACGAATGGCAATGCGTGCAATAGGTGATCACATCACTTATCATCTTTGGCCACCAAAATTTGGCCCCAATGGTCCCCAGGGTGCGTTTTATTCCCATATGGCCCGCCCACGGTGAGTCATGAAACGCTCTAAGCACCCTCTCCCGCATGCTCTTGGGAGCAACCAACTGCTCTTCGCCCCTTCTCCCTTTCCGATACAAGATCCCCTCTTGATCGGTATAAAAATCACTTTTTCCCCCGGATTTTTCTATTTGCTCCAACACCTTCCCACACCATTGATCCCTTGCCTGCTCGTCTCGTATTAATTGTCTATCCCATACAGGCTCGAAAGGTGTTTGAATAACCGCCACCGGGTTACGAGACAAAACGTCGGCATTTTGGTGTACTTTCCCGGGCCTATGTTGTACTTCGAAATCATATTCGCTTAGGAGAAGAGACCACCGAGTCAACCGTGACGATGAATCTTTTAGCGAAAATAACCATTTCAAAGGCCTATGATCCGTAACAACTGTAAAGGCCCTCCCGTACACGTAACACCTCATATACCTTACCGCCCATACTACCCCCAGGCATTCCCTCTCTGTAGCGCTGTAATTACGCTCCGCTTTATTTAATTGCCGGCTAGCGTAAGCGACTACGTACTCCCCACTGGCATCCTTCTGGGCTAAGACGGCCCCCAAGGCTTCCCCGGAAGCATCCGTGTATAGTATGAAAGGTTTCTTGAAATCTGGGTACCGAAGTACCGGCTCATTACATAAAAAGTCTCTCAATGTTGCGAAAGAGGCAACGGCTTTCTGAGTCCATTCAAATTTCACACCCTTCTTAGTGAGTTCCGTCAGAGGTTTAGCTATTTGGGCGAACTTCGGAATAAATCGGCGGTAATATCCAACTAAGCCCAAAAATCCTCTGAGTGTCCGTAGATTATGTGGAGGGGGAAAATTACTGATTGCCCTAATTTTATTGGGATCTGGCTCCACTCCCTTCGATGAAATAATATGCCCCAAATATTTCACCGAATTTTCCAAAAATTTGCATTTGGCGGGCTGTAATGTCAGACCCGAGGCCCGCAATCGCTCAAACACTTCCCTTAGGTTAGCCAAATGCTCCCCGGTGTCTCGACCATGAACAATTATATCATCAAGGTATACGAGACACTTGCTTCCTTTAAGCCCTGATAAGACGGAATCCATCAGTCTTTGGAAGGTGCTTGGACTATTGGCCAGCCCGAAGGGCATCCTGAGATATTCATAATGCCCCTCGGGGGTCGAGAAAGCAGTTTTTTCCCTATCTCTTGGCTCAACTTCTATTTGCCAATAACCACTGGCCATATCTAGTGTGGAAAAATATTTCGCTCCTCCTAGTTGGTCCAGCGTCTCTTGAATATTTGGCAAGGGGTATTCGTCTCTCCGGGTAATCTGATTGAGTGCGCGAAAGTCTGTGCAAAAACGGAGCTTCTCCTCTCCGTTCTCTGATTTTTTCGCGACTAGCACCACCGGCGCACTCCAGGGGGATGTAGAATCCTGAATAATTCCCTGTGCGAGCATGTCTGTGATGTGAGTGCGCATTGTCTCCCGCTGCGTCTGTGGAACCCGATACGGTCGTCGAAATATGGGGGCATGGTTTCCGGTGTGGATTTCGTGGCGCACTCGCGACGTTTTACCCAGTGGTTTCCCTTCCCTGTGAAAAATGTCCCTATACTCCAATAACACTTCCCTTAATCTCTTTCCTTCCTCCCCCGGCAATTGCAAACACTTAGTTTCTAATTCCGCGGGAAGGCTATTCTCCCTCCGACTAAATTCCTTATGAGCGGCCTCCGGAATTTTAAATTCCCGCGTAATGTTTCCCACCACCATATTTACGGGAATTTCCAATTCCTCATTCGAGACATTAATTAATTTCACCGGGATTTGATTTCCCTCCAATCGGCGCACAATTCCTCTTCCGACCATGATCCCATGGATAGGAACTTCGACCGGTTCCATTAATAATGTCTGCTCGCCCTGCCCTCCGTTCTTCCCGAGGATCCCCATAGTGACCACCTCACTGCGCGGGGAAATCCGCGTGCGCTCTTTTAGTCTAACCATCTGAGGATTTTCCCCTTTCTCTCGTCTCCCTCTCTCTTCCTCCCGCGCTAGAACCCCCGTGTCCCGGCCAAAGACAACCGCTTCCAAAGGGAAGTCTTCATTACCCACTCTCAACACTTCTGTTTTTAGATTTAGACTCGCTTCCATTGTCCGAAGGAGATCCAATCCTAAAATGCCGTCGGCGGGTAATCTTAAGTCCGACCCCACTACCTGAAATTCATGGAAAAACGTGCCTTTTCCTAACCTCACCGGGAGAGTCACCGTCCCCGTTATGGCTAGGTGATGGCCAGTGACTCCGCAAAGTTGTGTCAAGGGGGGGTGAAGGGGGTGGTTGGGGCGGGGGACTTCTTCTCTGAGGAGGGACAGCGTGGCTCCCGTGTCGATGAGAAGGGTCGCGCGGCTGCCTCCCACCTCGACGGACACGGCATAACCCGTTGTGTCTGCTCGGCGGGTTGACGGCGCCAATCTCTCCCGCTTTCCTTTCACCATCGCCGAGTCCCCTCCGCGCGGCGGGACTGGTGCCCGGAGGGAAGTCCGTTTGGGTGGGTGGGGCGTCGTCCTCTCTCCGCCGGAGCGTTTCTTCGTGGGTTGAACGCCGTCTTCGTCCCTCCCGTAAGGTTAGCATTGGGGGGAGGGGCTCGCGATCGGACGGGGGGAGGAGGGCTTCCCGCCCGAGGCAGTGCATAGTTCCGAGTGGAAAATCTATTTGCTCGACACTCGCGCCTCACATGCCCCATCTCGTTGCAATTAAAGCAGCGCATGGGGTTTATTACGCAATCCCTTGCGAAGTGCCCGTATTGTCGACACTGGTAGCACATTGGCCGTGATGGCGCGGGTAAAAAGGGCGGCGGTGATGGGGGGTGATTATCGCGGTCACCCGATGGCGTGGTGGGACCGGCCACTAAACATAGTCTATTTCTGCCTTGCTCGTCATTTTGTTCCTCCATTTTCGCGAGGCGCACTGCCTCTTGAAAAGTGGACGGCTCCCGGATTAACACGAATCTCCGGATCCCTTCCCTCAGCCCCTGTAAAAATTGTTGTAACATCGTCTCCTCCCGCACTTTGGCCCGCCATCGGCGTTCCTCCGGGTCGGTCACTGAATCTTGCTGAGTTTCGCCCAGAGCTCGGATTCGCTCCGCGTATTCTCTCACCGTTTCGCGACCCTGTCGGCAGTCCAGTAATTTCCTCAACCTAGCCCCTGCGTTTTCCCGTGCGGAGAATCTTTCCCTTAGCGCGTTTTTCAAGGCCTCCCAATTACTTCCTACTTCGGGCGCGAGCGTATTCACAAATAGCCTTGCCTTGCCCTTGATACGTAATTTCAATACCATTACTCTATGGTTAGGACTCCATTGGCCCAAAGTGGCCGCGGTTTCAAGAGTTGTCAAAAATTCCTCGACGGCTATCTCGTCGTCCTCCCCTGAAAATACTTCTACCGCGTATAAAAACCCGGATACATTGGCAGGAGCCATGGTGGGCGGAACGGTGGGAGGATCCGGCATTTTTAAATGGATTGTGTGGCACGGCTTACTTTTAAATGACTTCCCGCGGGGTCACAATTCTTCGTGATGCCACCGTAGCGACCACACAGCAAAATTTTGACAAAGAGCCACGAAACTACCTGGCTAAGGTATATTTACAAATCGGAAAACACAAATTTTTACACGAAGAAGGAAAACATGGGGACACGAAACGAGAGACCCGAAAGTACAGCTTGTATGCAAATCACGCTTCTGGCTCCTGTAAGTGAAACCATTCAGGTCTTACAGTGCCCTGGCATTTGAGAGTAATCTTCTCACTCGGAGGCGAAATATCAATCCCGGAATGGGAATGACCGAACAACATCTTTCCTGAGTAAAAATTTTGATTGCCTCAAAGAGCGAAAAAATTTTAATTCCTCAATCTCTCAAAAAAAATGAATTCGCCCCATGCGGGCATTTCAATTATCGACACCGCTGCCACCATTTGTAGCGTCCGCCCCGTGCTTTTTGTGCGACGGGGATCGAACTCGGCTTCGCCGTGTGGGTCCTTGCCTTTGGGTGCCGTAAGCAATGAATTGATTCAAGCTGTAGTTTTTATAGATAGGAAAAGGCACTTTACCTTTGGGTCTCCCGAGAAGCGTACCGGCTTGAACAGGCGGAGGTCGCGAAGAGGCGGATAGACGTCGGGCGTTCGGCAAGGCTGACACTCTCGCTTTTCCCTTGGATGTTCGCGGGATGCCGGGAAAGTACTGGTTACCGACAGGGTATCTCAATACGGCGCGGAGTAGACGGGCGATCTCTGCTGCACCAAGTGACGACCCCTCGTGATACACACCCCGGTTGTCACTCCCCAAACACCAACTGCCTTCCTTCAGATTTTGAGAGTTTTTATATTCAAAATCTTGGCCCCCTAGGTCCTATCCTCCCCCCCCAGTTGACCTATAGGACTATATGGGGCTCTAGGAAGTGGAGTGTTTGTTACGACAACTCCATGGTGTTGCATCTTCCCGTCCTCTCCAAGAGTATTTTTGTGTGCCGTATTTCGCCTTTCGCTTTCTTAGCCTCGAGTCATCCTCCCCTTCCGCCTCGCTTCGCGCGCATAGTCACCTGCTAGCGAGGGAGTAAACACTTTTGTAACCGAATTTGCCGCAAATATCTTGCGCTCAAATTCCGGTCATCACACTATTAGTTCAGATAATAAGGGTTCATTCTTGGAACAGAGTATCGAGAACCAATTGGAGAGAACTGGACCAGTAGTGAGAACCAAAATAATTTAAGAACTGACTCATCCTTAGTATCTACATATTCTTTTGACCATATTGGTAAGAAATGCCAATTTTTGTCAGTAATCACATAATTTTTTCCTAGTTTATCACGTAAATGGTATTTCATTTTATTCAATATGTAGTGTTATTTGATATACAGCAGACTCCCGATTATCCGGCGGCGGTTTATCCGGGTTGCGGATTATCCATGCATGATTTTAACTCTCGCTCAATTTTTCCCGCGATCTTATAAAAAAATGAAATTGGACCCAAAATTATCGGAATTACTGCATTAATGCTAGGATACACCAGGCTTATCATTTCCGTCAGAATCCCGTTCGTAAAACGGAAGCGATCGCGCGCTAGCTGCATTCAAGGGATCACCGAGTTCGTGTTTTCCAAGCCTAGCAGTGCGCGAACGCACTCCGTGATCGCGGATACACGTCCGGCAGCAGTTGCAACCCGGGCAACTTGTGCGAGACGCGACTGCGTGGCGTGGTGCCTGACGATGTAGTTTCCGACATCGAGCAGTTGTTTTGAAGCGTTTGTGCAAATCACTTTTCTGTATCCCCGATCACACAGCTACGATAGTGTGGTTTTCGAAACCAGGCCTTACATGGAGCATTAATAATACGAGTACAACCATGTTATTGCCGCTAAAAAGATCGCGAACTGGCGAAGAAAGCTCTCATTGAGTCCGGGAAGCACGCTAATAAAGCAGAATAATGGCATAAATAATAATATATTGTTTGTTTTACGTAAATTATGATCATTACAAGACATTGGATTTGATGTTTGGGTTATCCGTGTTTTCCGATTATTCGTGCCGTCCCTCCCCATCATTAGCCCGGATAATCGGGAGTCTACTGTAATTATATATTGTTGGTCATGGAACTTCAGCAGATATCTATTCAGTGTTTTGTCATTAGATCTGGTACCTAAGTTTTTTGTGTTTCTAATTCATGACCGGTTTTTAAAAGTATTATATAGTAGTAACAGCGAAGGGGTTTTTTTCATAATTTGCTATATTGTGGGCCTATGTTCTTGTTTTATACATACCTCCAGGTATTTTGAATTACTTATGCTTGAAACTTAGGACAGGAGGAATGATAGGCATTTGGAACAGTTTGTTGTGTTTGCATTTCTGCATACTGAATAACCCTGAGGAATGGCATTGTAGTGAAATAATTAGTCTTGGTAATATTAGTCAAAGAAACATATGAAGGATTATATTTTAATTGATTTAATGCAAGTAAGTACTTGTTTCAATGCACTCAGTGGACCTGAATATAAATACCTTGTACGAATAGTTATTCAGTATAATGTCCTTACCACTCTCTCTCTCTATCAGTGATACTCCCAAATGTTTATTTAGGTGGGTGAGGGGAGGCCCAAGGCACTGGCATGTGAAATTCGCTCTTGAAGGGTAGGGAGGCCAATGCCTTGGGCCATCTATGATTTTCGGTGGGGCCAGAGGCATCGAAAAAGCCCATTTCCATAATTCTTATGGAAATATAGTTGTTTAGACTGTATGAAACATTTGTAATGAGACATTGAGAAAACTGCTTTATGATGTAGTGTCTTGAAAGCCTTATGCTCCTATTATGTCTTCATTAAGGTTTCTGTAGGTTGTCTTATGGGTTGATGTAGGTTTTCTCTTCCTTAAAGCAATCCTATCCTATTTTTCTCCTAGTAATTCCTCAGAATCACTATATAAAAATAGAAGATGGAGAAAAAGACGTAATTTTTGGAATCACACATGATTAATGTAATGAGATTCGAGTTTTAGTTGTTTTGATAGCCTGAAAAATCCCTAACACTTGCGTTTTTGCTGGCTATATTATGGTGATTCTACATGCTCAAGAGTTGCTTATTGTTTTAGGGATTAAAGTTGTTGAATAATTCCTGCTTAATGCATTGTATTGATACTAGTATGGCAATTATTGGAGTTCAAACATTATTTGTTAATTTAAATATGTAGTCATATCTGAGTATTGCTAAGAAGGTAAGGCATTACAACTGTTTGGCATAAATGTAGCTCGGCTTATGAAATTAATTCTATTACTGGCTGGGCTGTAGATGAAAGAAATGAAGAGGTTAAACCACTTTGGAAGAACTTATATTCTATGCTGAATGTTCATGGAATAGACATGTGCGTAATAGTAGTTTTTCATTGAAGAACACATGCAAAGCCTTTTACTTGATTTATATAGCAGTTGCTACTGAAGTATCACAATACATATTTAAATGATTGTGTTGCCCTATTGCACACATGAACTTTGTTCGAATGCACATTGCTTAAAGTTGTGGTGTTTGCAGTTGTTGAATGTACAATTTCATATGGTGGTACATATAATATATAAATGTAATGATACTCATAAAGAGTCTACCAGGGAATCCAAGGCATTAAGCAATTTAGAAATTGTAGCTAAGTAGGCAAGTGTTGATTTCTGTATTTTGATATGATTTACTACTGCTTTAAAGAGGTCGTGAAGTCCATATTTATATGCCAAAACACTTAGCTTGTGCCTACTGAAATAGGAGTATGGCAATGAGTGCTTTAGGTGGGAAAGTGAATGTGAAGTAAAACCTTCCTAAGGTGTATCTTCCATAGTTGATTTGGGTGCCAAGTGATATTACAATTCAGTGGACGGATTCCCTTATTTTTGTAAGTTAATGGAACTTAAATACCATATTTATCTGAATATAGTCCCCTATTTTTTTCCAAAAACGTCCATGGTAAAAGTAAAGGGGGGACTAGATTCAAACTCATTTTTTAAAGTTTTCCCAAAAGTGAAGCCTCAAAATAGGAGGGGGGACTTATTCAGAGAAATACGGTACTTAATTACTGAGTTAGTGTCCCTTTGTTAGGTACTAAGGAAAAAACGAACGAAGCAGCATTCTTTTGATCTTGTTATGATATTGGGCAATTTTTTTGGTGTCCTCCTGTTCAAGTTACATCAATACCAAAGAGATGAGGATACTTTGCTGTTTTGACATAGTTGAACATGTATGTTTTATTATGTTTCATTGACCATAGATTGGTCTTGTATGTTTTGTTTCATAAACGATTGTTTAAAAGACACTCTAATATTCTGGGCCATGGAATATATCTTAGGGCCCTGTATGTGCAAGATTGTGAGCTTCAGTTTCACTATGTATTTGATACGAGTACCTTTGTTGATTAAAATTTTATTTCATGGGCATTGTAGTCATTTAAGTGGTTGAAAACTTATTTCCTCTCTATTTCTTTAGCTTTATCATTTCCTTCCATCAAGAATCCTGGTGAAAATGAACTGTTCACAAACTGTTCTTATGCTGTGCACAAACCGTGCTAATGGTTCACAAATTTCCTGGGCTGTTCATGAAGTGTTTGGGAACTGTTCACTCGTTCTAACGTGGTACCCACGAACGGCCTATGAACGGAACACCTTGTGCACAGCTCCTGCACGGCTTCTGCACAGTTGGCCATGAACGCTTATTGAACAGATTATTAAATTCAGCGCACCTCCCCCACAGTTACTAAATGTATTATTTTATTCATGCCATCCATGATTCACTATTTTACATAAATGATGATCATTAACATATCATTATGAATTAAGGAAAACAACCATCATTGTGTTTGTAATTTTCTTAGCAAAATTAAAATCGGATATTTCTTACAACTTGACAAATGTCCTGGGCGGTTCCAGAAGAGTTTGGGGACTGTTCACACACTAACCTGGTACCCACAAATAGCCTATGAACGGTACACCCTGTGCACGGCTACTGCACAGTTGGCCATGAATGCTTCCTGAACAGAGTATTAAATGCAAAAGCCCAGCCCATTTCTTCCACAGTTACTAAATGTAACATTTAATTAATGCTATTCATGATTCACTACGTATTTTACATAAATGATAAGCATGAATAAAAAAAGACATGAATGGGTGCATTATAAGGCAAGACATTTAAAATTAGGGCAAATATGTTCAAAAATTCAAAAGTTTTATTAATTTCGTGTGAATGTTTATGCTGAATTTTTGGTGAAATGTGCGTTGACAGTTTTAATAAAAGTGTTAAGATATAAGTACAAATGTTTTGAGGTTGCTATGCATTTACAACAATAATGTGAGCAAAGTTAATAAAGTTGTGAATGTGTGACTTTCGAATACAATCCAGAGCTTGTGCAATAACTAAATGTACTGCAAATAACCCCAAAAGAAGCTTGAAAATCTTTTCCCAAAGACTTGAGAGGTCTTCCTGAACAGTTTAGTTTCATCGGTATGCAACACTTCAGTTCAGTCATACTACAGTTTATAAACATATCTCCAAAAGCTTCCTGAACAAGCATTGGTATTATTAAATTGATTTCTTTTTCTTTACATGATGATAAAGGTTGCATCCCTGGTGAAAATAAATTGTTTGCGAACCATTCCAGAAGTGTGACACCAAGTGTTCAGAACCTGTGGCAGAAGTGTTCATGAACTGTTGGGGAACCATTTATGGAGTGAATTTTGGCCCATTGAAGTGATACAAACTGTTCAAATAAGCTGTTCGTGGGGTATTTCCCTGCTGTTCATGAGGTGTTTTCAGATGTGCATGAAGAATACTTTAGCTGTTCAGGGAGCATTAACATTAATACCAATGATGATTAACGTCTCGCAGTATAGGTCTGAGAATAATATGGAAAATTCTTTGCCAACATTTCAATATATTGCTTATATTATATCTTATTCAGGGCTATGAGTGATACATGAAGTTGACTCATGAAGGTATGAAAGATTATTACACTGTTTTGTTACAATTAAAAAGTATTGAAAGAATTCAATTGTACACAAATGTAAAAGAAGAGATGAATTTTGACATAATATGTACTTCAAAATTGAATTGTTTTTACATATATTCTTTTATTTTAACAAAGCATTGTAATAATCTTTAATGCCTTCATGTATCAATTTAATCTAATCATTATTATTCCAAGCCCTGAATAAGATATAAGGAATATATCGAAATGTTGGCAAACAATTTTGCATATTATTCTCAGACCTACTCTCCAAGATGCAAGTCATCATTGGTATTATTGTAAACGCTTCCTGTACAGTTAAAAGAATGCTTCATGAATATCTAAAAACACCTCATGAGCAGCTGGGAAACGCTTCATGAACGGCTTGTTTGAACGGTTCGTAACACTTCATGTGGGCCAAATTAAAGTCCGAGAATGGTTCCCTAACATTTCATGAACACTTTGGGAACAGGTTATGAACACCTAGTTAAACACTTCCTGTACGGTTAGAGAACACCTCATTAACAGCTGGGAAACTTCATGAACGGCTTGTTTGAATGGTTTGTAACTCTTCATTTGGGCCAAAATACTCCATGAACGGTTCCCCAACAGTTCATGAACACTTTGGGAACAGGTTATGAACGCTCTTGTGTAACACCTCTGGGACGGTTCTTGAACAGTTCATTTTCACCAGGGGAGTGTGTTTACGACAAGTGAGCCTTAATGGAAATGGAGTCTTTCACTTAAATCTGTTACTTTAGGTCTGTAATTGGACGTGTACAAAGTGGTGAGGATTGAGGAATATCACTATAAAATACCTATATGGAAATTACCTCTCTTTCGACTTGAAAATGTTTCAAGAATTTGGATGATAATGATTTAAGTATTGGATAAGGATTCAGGAAAAATATTAACACTATAATGCACTTATTTAACTCTGCTTTGTTTCACACAATGCTTTGATTTCATAAAAGCCCACTTCTTTTTATGAGTGAAAAGGTTTTTAGGGTGTGTGACTAAGTACTAAAGTCAATAGCCATTAATTTAAAAAATAATCAATTAATTGGAACCTAATGTTAGCCCTTGCCAGATACACTGCTTTGCATACAGTAAGTCACAGATTTGTTACTTATGGTGAGGAAAAGTTTGAATCATTTTTTTAATGCGAACATATCAGGAGTAGTATGTATTATGGAGTCAGATTTAGTTCTTGATAGGTGGCAACCCATATGATCTCACTGTCACTTATGTTTTAATCCACGGTTTCAACAGGTGCTCTTATATAAATTGACAATTATTTATAGGGATGAGAAAGACTTCATGGTTGGCGATGCTCATGGGCAAACTATAAATAATCCTTGCCGAGTTGTTGGTTTTCCCAGTCTGGGCCCTATCTTTGATTTATGATATTCAAGTATTTTTTGGGAAAAAGGGGATTGCATCTCTTTATTGGTCTCAATATGTGCATACATTTAGCCATTGTATCATCTACTCCTCTTAGGCTTTTGGAAGAAATTCTGATGATGTTGTATTCAAAGAAATTACCATTCAAATTTAGGTTGAGGTTTGAAAATCAATTGATTACCTATTTCATTCTGCAAATCAGTTACTTTACTTCCTCTAATTTAAATCCATGTTATAAAGAGTTTAAAATTCCATTGTATTGAATGGAAACTGCAAACCAAGTTAACATCATTTTCAGTATATCATATCAAGAAAAACTGCTTAACTATTAATCAATGCAAATTGGTCGTGAAATAGGGTCAAACCATGATGCTATTAGGCTTGACTTCGTGGAACATTTGTATGGTATTAAGAGAGAGATATGTATGGTATTGATCTCTTAAAAATTTATGTAGGATAAAAAACTTACCACAGGTCTACCTCAGTGTATAAAGGGAAATCCAATCCCAAGTTACTTATGTTATTCATCGTTCTTCTTATTTGTCATTTTTCTCTTTGTTGGTGCGCATGTGGTATTGAGGGCGCGAGCGTGGTAGTGTACCATCTGCACTATTGGCACAAATTTTCATTATTTTATCTATGCCGTGTTCTTAAATATTTTATTATTGATATTTATATTGATTGATTTTTATTATGAGCTGTTGATATACTTTTCCATCATTCTGGGATATTTCGGGTAGGGGAAGATGAAATGGGAGCCGAAAAATGAAGAAAGTGAAAAAATTGCGAAAACAGGAAAGGTTGATAATTTTTAATGCATTTTAAAAATTATTAATGGAAACTAATTCCCCCAAATCTACATCCTTACCATTAATGATCATGTTTTAGAACTTTTCACCTCTCAAAAACCTAATAAGAAATGTAAATGCTGATATAATCCTTTTCATTCCTCCAAATTATAACAAAAGTGATGAAAATTAGAGGGGGGGCTTCCCCCGAAAATGGTGGGTGATGGAGGAAAGCGGATGTCATCAGCAGGAATGGTACCAGGGCTCGAGAAAAAATTCTTTTTTGCCGTCCAGTGTTATCTGTATCATCTGGTCAAATTCTCCATACCCATTTCTAGCATTTTCCTAGGCTAGTGAAGCCCAGATTGGACGGAAGAGATAGGATTGAAAAGCCTTTATTCATTCAAATAAACTTATGGTTTTACGATGAGTGAGAATGATTTAAAAAAATTTGAGAGTATGCAACCCTCGTGCCACCCAAAGTGTCTGACTGGGGTGGTGCGCACTCACCCTCAGTGCGATATCTCAGGAACCAAATGACAGAAATATAAGAAAATTGAGGTGATACTCTGCAAATGCCTAATGAGTCGTAGAAGACAAAAAAGTGATAGAATAATCCGAGAGTGACATCATCTTCAGTTATGTCCGAAAAACGCTCAAAAATACAAAAATTTGAAAACTTTAAGTGCTATGTGGCACGTTTTCCCAGTATTTGATTGCAAAAATAATTTTCACGATTTATTTTCTCAACCAATGGAACAAAACTGGGGGGCGTCCCGAAATAAATTCGAAAACTTAAAAAATAAGGACCACCCTAATGTCTCACTTCCGTATAGGAGCATACTCCATGTAGGTTCTTATAAATTGTTTCTTTACTTCCATATTTAAGTTCCGCACTGTAAGCAGGTCTCTATTTTGGTGGAATGCTCTCTTCGCCTGGGCTATTCTGCTGGTAATTACTTTCTTACTTACTTACTCGTCACTAGTTATCTTGCTTTCCAAAAAACCGAATTCATCCACCTCTATCAGTTTTTTCCCCTATTTTAATGTTAGTCTTGACTCCTTCTCTTCTGCTGCATACTAATATTTTGGTTTTCTTCGTGCTTATTTTCACTTGATATTTACCCATTACCCTACACATATTAAACAATATTTTTCAAATCCATCTCTGTTTCTGCTCTAACGGCTATGTCATTGGCAAATGTTAGCATGCTAATTTTTTTCCATGGATATTCACTGCCAATGCCTTTTCTTTGATTTCATTAATGGCTTTCTCAATGTAAACGTTGAAAATTACGGGTGACAATGTACAGCATTGTTGCACTCCTTACCTAATTCTTGCTTCTTCACAGCTGGGCCCTGATTTTATCACCGCCACTTGGTTTTTGTATCAACTGTGAATGTCATTGAAAAGAACCCCAATTTCCTTTAGGATTCCAAGCATTGTGCTCCAATCAATGTTGTCAAATGCCTTCTCTAAGTCCATGAACGCTACGAACTTTGGCTTGTTCTTTTCCATTCTCTTCTCAATGAGCAGTCTAAGGGCCAATATTGCTTCCCCTGTGTCTTTGTTTTTTCTGAATCCAAATTGGTCCTCATCCAAGTACTCCTCTGCTTTTCGTTCTATTCTTCTTTAGATGATCCTTGTCAGTATCTTCGACGCATGTGTAGTTAGGCTTATGGTCCTAAAATCTTCATAGTTCTCCGCTCTTTTCTTCTTAGGAATAGGGATTATAATTTTCCTCTCGAAGTCCTTTGGTATCTCACCTGTTGAATACATGCCAGTAATGATTTTGTACAGCTGGTTCAACGTCTTCTCTCCTGAATTTTTAATTAGCTCTGCAGGAATATGCCATACGCTTTATTTATCCTAAGGTCTCTTACAGCCGCATTAAATTCTGATCTTAAAATTGGGGCTCCCATGTCATTGGCATGCACTTCCCTCTCGTTTTCGATAGCATTCGCTCTGAGGCTGCTTCCTTTGTATAAATCTTCCAGATATTCCTTCCATCTCTTCCCTTTTTCTTCGTTTTCAATCATTAGTTCTCCGTTTTTGTCCCTAAGGGTATTACATCTTACGCCCCTTTCCTTGAAGTGGTTCCTCTCTATCCTATTGGTAACCTCTACTTTTCCATGTTTAAGATTGTTTTGTACGTCTTCACAAATATTTTTCATCCATGTTTCTCTAGCCTTCCGTGTTTTACGACGTATTTCGTTCCTTATTCTCTTGTAACAATTCTGTCCTTCCTCTGTTTTCGCAGCCTTGTATTTTCTTCTTTCTTCAATGAGATCTAATACTTCATGCGTGATCCATGGTTTTTTCATAACGACTCTTCTTTTACCAAGGACTTTCTCAGCTGCTGCCTGCAGACCACTTCTAATGGTTTTCCAACTCTCTTCCCCTGGTTTATTGGTCGTATCCTCCCCTATTTTCTTTTCTACAGCCTCTTTAAGAGCCAGTTGATGCTGAACCTCCTTCAATTTTTCAACCTGCCATATGTTTTTCACGGCTTTCTTTAATTTTTAAAATTTAAGGTGGCATTTCATCATAACTAAGTTATGGTCACTATCGATATCTGCCCCTGAATAACTTTTGCAGTCCTTCACCTGGTTCCTGAATCTTTGTTTCACTAGAATGTAGTCGATTTGGAATCTTCTATGGTCTCCTGGCATCTTCCACGTGCATCTCCTTCGGAAGGGAGTTTTGAATTAAGTGTTGGCAACCACTAGCCTGTGCTCAGTGCAGAATTCAAGTAGCCTTTCTCCTCTTTCATTTCGATTACCTAACCCATATTTCCCAGTTATTATTCTGTCTTGACCTTCGCCAACGACAGCGTTCCAGTCACCTAAAATAATTAAATTTTCTTCCCCTCTTACCTGCTTGATAACTTACGCCATATCTTGGTAGACATCTTCTACTTCTTCGTCTTCATAATCTGACGTAGGCATGTAAACTTGCACCACTACTGTAGCTAAGGGTTTAGTTTCTTTGTTCACCATTACTATCATTTCATTAAACTGCAGATACCTTTTTACATGTATTCCGGCACTCTTTCAAAGCATTATCCCTACTCCAGAATTACCATGTAGCGATCCTGTGTGTATCATTCTGTAGCTTCCACTCCAAAAGTCTCCTTCCTGGGGCCACTTCATTTCGCTGATGCCTAATACATCGAGGTTCATTCTTCGCATCTCCACCTTCAAGTTTTCTAGCCTATCACAGGTTAGTAGTGATCTAATGTTCCATGTTCCTATCCTTAACATTCCATCACCTTTGACCAATGTACCCTCTCGTGTAGTCCCCGCCTGGAGATCCGAATGGGGGACTAGTTTACCTCCGGAATATTTTACCTGAGAGAATTCCATCATGTCATTATATAAATTGAGTGGAGTAGCTGTGACTCCTCGGGATGATAATGTGGTGGTTTCCCCTTGCCTTCCACATTGCAGTACTACAGCCGTTTAAGTAAATGTTACCACGCCCGTAGTGAAATGTGTGTCAGTTACCTTACCCAAGGGTAGCCCAATACCCCCTCAGAACACCGCCACTTTTTGTCCACGACTGCTTATTCGACGAGAGAGCTCGCTTATCTCGCTGCTAACCTCTATATCTAAAGGTCGACCCACCATCCGAAACCCGGTAGCTTTAAGCTCAGCCGCGAATACATTATATAAATTTAAAAAAATATGAAAATTGATAGTGATTTTTGTCTCTTTGTGGCCCACTCTCCCCGATGGCTTTTGGATCTTTTTCATCTTCTATTCCATATTCAAGGCCGTAGAGCTCATATCCTTATTTCGACCCATCATTTCTTTTGAATTTATTTTAATATTTAGGTTGATGCATTAGAGAAATGGAGAAGTTATATTTTTATACCTCCGAGTAGAGGTGATGAAAATTCATTTTAATATCATTACTTTTCGAAAGTGGACTTTCAGTAGCTTTCCAATATTTTTGGAAAAATGATCAAATTTGATTAAAACCAAAACACTAATGCATACCAATAATTTTCAGGCTCTAATTAACAAGGTTAATACAATCAATTAAAGATATTTGTTTTATAATAGTTTTTCATATAAATGATATATACTGTGGTTGGTGATTTCAAAGTTTATTATGTAATTTATTCAGGTGACATTTACAAATCAGAGCAGTCAGATAAAATTTCAGAATACATATACATCATCTTTTAAACTGAAGACAACACACCAAGGTTTTTATAAATGTAAATGTATATAGAAATCTGAAAATGGTTTACAAAAGAAAAAGAGATTACGAGAATCAGTACAAACGCCAGCAATCATTTGAATAATTGAATAATTTACCCCTTAGTGCTGGAATTACAGTTACATGCCTTTGCATATTATGTATTAGAAAAAATGACACTGGACCCAATCACCACTCAAAATAACGATGAGCTTTTTCGAAGTCTTGGCATCTTTTCATCGACGAGCCACAAGAATGTGTAACAGATCCAAATGGATTGTTGAATGGCACCGGTTACTCAGTCATTCCATCAAATTCAACAAATTAATAATCCTTCTCACAACTCCATCAACATTCAAAAAACCAAATGCTCCCTCAGTTCTGAAGCAATGTTCTAATCTCATAATGATTAAAGACAATTCCTTATACCCTGTTTCCCTTCCCTTAATTTCTTTCACCCACTGTTCCCTTGGGGTACTACAAAAATCATGAATTACATATGTTTTGTTCTCAGACTTTTCAGAGTTTTCCGTTTGTATCCTGATAGTAAAAATATGTTTAACTGTTACATAACAAAACTTTTTAATTGTGTAATTTATGAGAGTCCCTTAATTTAGAAAACATATACTGGACACAGTTGTAGAAAAGGTGTATGATTATTTCATCCCATTGCGTCACGTAAAGACTAGAGTAGGACTTGAAATACATCGGACAGGTACAATATAGCATTTCATCCGTGAAGGTTTTCATTCACTGATTCTAACTACAAGTACAAATTTTATACCACTAAGTTTTTTCATGTCACAATAATCACAGAAGCTCATACATGAGCATATTCATTGCTCAGTAAATGAGATAAGTTAAACTATGAGAAAAATTGCCACTTGTAGCAATAACGAAGACCCACCCATTTTTTTTAATACTAGCAAACATAAGGATACCTACATTAGATCATTGAATCATGTGATGCCCAACATATGAAGACAAAGACATACTCCAGTGTAAACATTGAACATCTAACATATACATGATAATAAGAAAAACACTTACTCAATGACATCAAACAAGACCCACTACTAAATTCACGCTAAATCCAATAATATTGCACATGAAGAAACTCGTGTTCGAGTCATTCTATGCAAAAGGGTCAGCATTACATGAACAGTTAGTTACCCAAGAATCCCTTTAGTTCTTGATTTTATAAGGTAAGGACTTTTTTGGGTTAAAATATTCCCTTAAAATTTGGATTGCCAGAAACAAAATCATATCACCATTAGCTGGCATAACAGTACATATAAGCCCATATGTCAACATAAAATATAGTATCCCATACAGCAACAGGTATGCTTACTCTTCCGGTTGAGCATGTTTATTCAAAATGGATTCCAAAAATAAAACTATCTAGACCTTAAAAAGTTCAGTTTGACATTTCATTACCTAAAAATATCTTAACAGTTAAGATCACATGAAGACCCACAAAATGGTTGAAACTGGATGAAATAGGTATTATTACATACAAAAATCATGAACAAGCATATGGCACAATTCCAAAACTTAGTTCACTCATAACCATTAAATTCACACAGTATGCCACAGCACATTTAAAAGCTGAAATATCTTATAATATGCTGTAAATATATAGAAAGAGTCATCAATCTCAGCTATTTCGTCAGTGATTCAGAAGTAGAAACGTTCGTACAATCTATGCAGAGTTAAAAGTCATTCAAAATATAAAAGAAAGCCTATGTCATTTCCTGGTAGGCATCTTTGGTGACCTGTAAATTCATAACTCACATCCTAAAGAGCTATCACTTGCTGTCAGGGTCTGAACAATGGATTCAAGACCTCAGTCATGCCAAAACAGCACTTGAATGCACAACCGCAAATTGACAGGCAAGCACATTAGCCAACCAGTATGCTTGGCAGGTGTGGCAACTAGACTCATCTATAAATGCAACTCCAAAAATAAAATAAATGCAAACAATAAATACATCACTTCAACAAAATTATATTCATGACACTTCTCATTGAAATAGGAGGAAATCCAATTCCTTCAATCCACTCCAAAAGTAAACTCGTACGCATTATCCCGCCAGTAAATACACAGCCACTGCCTTTTCAAGCACGATTTTCAACATCCTCTACACATTAATAGGAAAACTCCAGATTGTCATTCAAGAACCCATCAGAAAAATTACCCATGTTCCCAGAGAATAACCATTAATGAAATCTTGATGAAGATAGAAACTACTGCCCACATAGTATTCGGACCCTTAATGCTTTTATCCAACACAAAATAAAGATCTATATGAATGGCAAAAGCTACCCATATATAAAAAACCAATTAGCCAAGTTTTCCTCACCAGATTCATCGCCAGCAAATCTAAGGATAGGTCGGTTCCACCATTTTGTCTACTCTGGTATGTCCATCATTTCTGATTCTGGTTTGATTCTTGTCATTAATTCTTGGTTATGATTCTTTATTAAGTTTTTCTTTTTTATCGCTCCAACTTAAAAATCTATATGTTAATGACTTTTGCCCATGTGTATATGTATCATGAAAATGCCAAAAATTACACAGTAAATTATCTCTCAAGCAACTGAATCTATGGCATCACTCTAAATATAGCTATTAATACAAATTAGCTATTAACAAAAAAGTTTTCAAATTTAGTGCATAGCACAAATTATTACAGCAATTTGTGTACAATTTTTGGCTTTGGTTCTGATTCTAGGATTCTGAATGGGTGGAACCAAGAAATAAAGAATGAACCAACCTATCCCTAAACAAGTCATATATTCTAGACCAGTACCACTCCTATTATTCACAGCATATTTTTTCTGTACTCATGAGTACGTTAATCTCTCATCTTTTCACAACTTATCTACAAAAAAAACTGATAGTCACCCATGGCATAATGAGACCACTGCAGAATGCAGTTAAATATAAGGAACATCATTGTAGATCAAATCATAAAAAAATAAATATCATAATACTAGAATAACAAGAATAAATTACTATCATTACCCAATTTACAAAAAATACGTATGAAAAAATATGTATGAAAAAATATATAAAAATATTGAAAAGAAATGATTCACCCATTGTAAAGCAATAATAAGTCTGCAAAAATAAAGGCTTTCAGAGAGTAATAAAATAGAAAATTCAGAGATTAGAAATTACATAAAAATTACGAAATAAAAAATAAAATTCTTTCTGTGCACGGGGATAAGAGATAATATTAAGTATAAGATGTGCAAAATGACAGCAAAAAGGCATATCACAAAAATAGAGAATCCTTCTACTTCAAACAGCATAAACAACTTTTTGGAATAATTAACAACACGTGCAATAAGTAGACCAGCACCTTTGGTGGGGTAAAATCTTTAAAACACTAACTAAATGGAGATTCAACCACACGCACATACAATTGAAGCCAACATGCCATCAACTAATTATGGCATTAAGATTCAAGGATTCCACTCCATTGTTGACTTTTATACTATTTATATAGTCTCATCAAACCTGAACTCTTGGCAACAGATTAAGTTCCACATTTCTTGCTAGAGCTATTCCCCTCTGTCAGTTTTGAGCTAAAAAGTTTACACTAGGCAAATAGCTATATCAGACAAACAGTTTTCTGAACAATCTCCTCATATCAATAAGTTATTCAAAAACTCTCAAAAACACCTCCCAGTTAGCCACAGTCTCTTAGGAGTACCTAATTTGGCACTTATGAATGGAAAAAATTACTTTGTTGTAAAGTATCAAAACCAATTCATCATTAGCTTCCTGTTCCTCATAAAAATGCTTCAATTTGAATGAATCCAGAGCATGAATATCCATATTTGTAGATGTGGTATATAAATATTTGTGCAAGTAAAATAGTTTTCAACATTTTCCAATGAACAAAGACAGCATGCAAGATGATATCAAAAAGATCAATTAAAAATTGTAGAATACACAGCAATTAGAATATTGATGAACTGATCATACACTCTAAAAAATCATATTACTTTCTCTAAATAGTAATGTTCACAGATATCCAAACATCCAAGGATTTTGCATAAATTTAACCTTTCAATACTGTTTAAAAATTTCAAGAACAATAAACAAACTCACATAACAATAGCAACTCTCTTATATATATATCTCTCGTTTTACCCCAAATTGTTAACTTTCATATCAGCCAATTTTATCTATGTAACACTCAATCTCCACAGGAAACACTATTCCCATAATATATTAAATGTATTTTTAACTAATCCCCTTTGCAGAGAATGACCCATGAGCCAAATTTTATAATAGACATCCTACGTTAATCTCTCTATGCAAATTCATTCCTAGTAGACACAGGAGCAAACACTGCACCATTTAACAGACAAGTTTTGACTACTGAGAGCAGGATCTCCTCTGGGAAAAAGACAATTCAACTACTTTGAGCTAGGGGTTTTTTTTGCACACAGCTCAAATTTCATAATTACGGAATTTGCTCACAACCTCGCTTGGTGGGTCAGAGTCCCACTTGACCCCTCCAATATTGCGATTGCCATAGTGAATATTTGCCCCTCCTTCCGAAGCCCTCCGCTGACTCTCGCGGGATGTAGAGGGACCAGCATTGGCTGTGGTACCTTCAGCAGGCTCAATCATACGATCTTTGGTTTTTGGAATAGACCAGTGCATTGACTGCAAGAAAAATATGGGAAATTCAATGTATATGGTACATCTTTCGTCTGTTGGGAAATAATGAAAGTAGACGGTGATGATTGGTCAAACTGCACAATTAATGGAAGGTGAATGATTAATAATTGTGTTGCATCCAACAGAAGGTGACTGGAGCAACTACCAACACTTTGATATTGATTGGGCCTCCCAATTCAAATTTTTTCCTTTGGGAGGGGTGGATCTTCAGCCTTCAATGAAATGGTAAATTTATACGTAGATAATCCATTTTCTACAATTCATTTATTTGTTATTATTTGGTGGTTCACCCTTAACCCCCTCCCCAACGATGCCCTGATAACAAGATAGGGTATTTCCACTAAGCTCCAATTTATTTTGAGGTCATATCTTAATTTCATATTCATAATCATTAATTGATTAAATAGGATTGAATGTACTGTAGGAGTAGCAAATTTTTCTTATGGAAAAACCAAGAACAAAAATTATGAAGAAAAAACTACAATTTTGAAAGTTACAGACAGAGGTGGGCATGAAAATGCAGTCATTTGAAAGACATATTTTCCGAACTTTAGTGATTTGCATCGACCAACAAAATTATGAACCCTGATTTCTAAATAATAAAATATCAGAATTCAGTTGTAAATCAATTAAAAAGAAGAGACTAGAATTTTGACATACCTTTCCTGCAATGAATTGGATTTTTTTATTTATGGCGATTAAGCTGATACCGTAAAAGTTACCTATTAATTTTCATTAATTAAATAATAATAACTTCTGATTAAATGTTTAATATCTGATCTCTTATTACAACTATTATTATTTCTGGAAATATTTATCATTTCTTCAAATAATCTTTTAGTTAAATTACTTACAGTATCTAAAATTTTGATGCTTTTGAAGTTAAAAGCATAGCATAATATTATCGCAAAAAACATTTTTATAACCTTTTCATTCACCTTTTACCTAATAAACTATGTTCTCATATTCATTCATAGCCCTGATGAAGGTGTATACATATACTGAAACATTGGCAAAATGTTGCATTTACAATTCTTCAAGACCTATACTCCAAGGCTCTGAATCAACATCAAACTGAGAGGTCAAGGGAAAGAAAAAAACTCAATTAATTTTGATAGACAAGAGAGAATATGCTAAGGGCTTGTGACAAGAGCTAGGGAGAGGCATGCTCTGTTGCTTATAGGCATAGAAGGTGGATATTGCATCAGGCCTCATTAAATTCACCTAATAGGGGTGAGGCATCCTTTGTAACATACATTCCTCCTCTTTTAGAGGGGGAAACTTTCGCTTCCTGTGACATTTTGATGTAATAGATGAAGATGCTGTTGGTATTGAACAACCTCAAATTTTTTTGGTCTCCCAGGAGAAACTGTCACCTCCTCAGTGATGGTATGCATTATATGAATTAGGTGTATCGTGGCAATTTCCTCTCATCTGCATTTATCCTTCAAATTAAAAATTTTGACAACAAGAGGAAGAGAGGTAAGAATTTTTGATTCCCCAATTTTAAGGAGTAGAATTCCATCTCCTCCAGTGTAATTACATGGCATTTGCTTAGCATCGTAAATAAAATGCATTAACTAAGTTATCACCTGAATTTTTCAACGAGAACCAAGAGTTGATTTGGACATCATCATCGTGTACAAAATATAAGGTATCTGTGAGTTAGTACCAGTTTTTTGAATGTGGTGATGACGTACAATGAATTGCTATGCATTTAATTTACAAGGAAGTTGCATAAATTTCAGTTTTAAGGTTTCCACATCAATTAGATGCACTATTACAATCCATTTTTGGGTGTTAGTCTGCGTGCTTAATATTTAAACTTGAAGTTTCGTTCCTCCTGCTGGGAATGTCGTCAGGAGAGACCCAAAAATGGATTGTAATGGTGAAGATACGTCTCTTTCGGGTAAAACACCGCGTGGGTCCATTGTTCTCGGACGACAGTTTCGCCGGCGTTACAGTCGGCTTCTTTCCACCACTTCACTGACCTGAAGAAGCCGACTGTAACGCCGGCGAAACTGTCGTCCGAGAACAATGGACCCACGCGGTGTTTTACCCGAAAGAGACGTATCTTCATACTCATCGACCCGCGGAAGCCTGCATAAGGAATGTAATGGTGAAGTTGCATTAAATTAATACATTTTTATTGGTGGAATTACTGAATTTGAATTTCACAGTTCAAAAGAAGATTGTACTCTGAAAAATAATTTTGGAACTACAATTATATTTTTGATTGAAAATATAATTTTCTAGAGTATTTTATATCTAAATACAATTTAAATGTATTGTGCTCACCTCTGATTATAGGTAATATAGTTATGTCTCTGAGAGAAACTACTTTCTCATGCATGACTAAATGACTTGTAAAAATAAACATTTCATAATTTAAGTATGTGAGCTATGCCTAAACAGCTACCTAATTTTCATAAGTCAGATTTTTCAATTGCAATAGCCTAGATGGAAGTTACTGGCATTCATTGAGTATGCACTTATAACCAATTCTCATGGTCCATATGGATGTGGCCAATATGGCTACCTAATCCAGACTTCCAAAACTGCAAGTGTTTCCAAAAGTTAACAGTTGAGACTTGAAGAGTTGCATATTTCAGGAGTTTAATTTCATTTTGGTAAAAATGAAATCAATGTATCCCGGAGATAATTAGAGCAAATAGGACAGATTTCCCTAAATAAAAATGCCACACAGTGTCACTGTGAGCAATGAAACAACTTGGGTCATAAGAAAGAAATGTCATAATATCCCATCACAATCTACTACTGTACTACTTCCCAAATAACTTCAGGCACAATGACAACTCTTGTTTCTCACAAGTGCGGTGGAGATAGAGACAATTGGCCAGATAGGTACGCTAATGTGTAGATATCCGATTACCTATCCACTAGGATCTCATGGCACCATCTCCATAAATTCCACACCTAAATCAAATGATTTAATGCGACATGTTTTCTGTAAATGCTAAAACTCGCTGTGAAAAGGTAATCTAAGTTATTAAAGCTTTTCCAATCGATAAATAAACGACCAAGGTTATCTTCACATCACAAATCTGAAAAATTAAGGCTTCAAAAAGATATTCAAAACAGGTAATTTTGGGGTAGCTTAACATAGGCTTCGTTGAAATGATTAACTGCTCACCTGCTGCACATGCTCTTTCATTCCGCACCATTGTTTGTAGCTAATACTTATACCACTGCGTCTCCATTTATCATAATGAGCGCGCTTTTCTGGATCACTTAGTATTTCTTTGGCTTCCTGATGGAAAATAGGTAGGAAAGGAAACAACAGGTTCAGCGAATCTCCGAGTTGAATCATAAAAACTATTTTTACAACCTTTCTAAAATGCTGGGAATTTCGCAATACCAACTCGAATGTGAGATAGAAAGTATTTGAGCCACAGCATTAGAACACAAAAGCTTAACTAATCATACCTTTAGCTTCTGAAATTTTCCCTCCGCTTCTTTATCACCGTTGTTCTTATCCGGATGATACTGCAAAGCCCTCACTTTATACTCCGTTTGTATTTGTTCCATCTAATATTCAACAGAATAAATTACATATGAACACGACTGGTAACAAAACATACTTCAAGGATGCCTTATTGATACCTACCGAAGAATCTTCATCACAGCCCAGGATGAAATAGAAATCTTCCTCTTCTTTTCGCTTATAAGCAAGGATTTCGTCGATGCCACTCATATTTTAATAAATACAAGATCACCTGTTGAAGAGACCGCTTTACTAAACTGCCGACCTCAACCGAAACAGCTGCCCTGGGAATAAGGAATTTGTTGCGAAGATGTGAACAACTCGTCTTTTCGCAGTTCGCCGAGAGAGAGAGTGAAGGTTGTGGGAAATTACCCAATCGTCATAGCTTTTCATGACAGCGCGCGAAATAGAAATTTTAACTCTACTGTGACATTTGGATGATGAGATTTTCTGGAGATTTTTGAGCCTATCTAATTTTCTAATTTTTGAATTTAAATTAATAAATATATTAATTATTTTCACATTTAATCGTTTAATAATATCATTTTGAGGTATTTTCATTAACCTAAGAATACTTCACAACCAAAGATCATTTCTTGAGGTATAAGATGATGATAAGATAAGATAAAGATAAAGATATTTATTTCACTGCCCCAAAATATTACAACATATGCATACATTAACAGTGAAATTAGACACCCCTTAAGATAAGTCTTCATTAGGGGTTGCCATTACATAGAAATAAGGCAATGCTCGGCAGTACATTTTATAATAACCTTTAAACAAAAGTGAGGAAATGACTTATCACTGGAGTGCTGTAGATAGTTCGGATATAAAAAGCTCGTTATGTCCTCACATATCAAGTGTATACTCTGAAATCCGAAGGATGCTTTTTATGTAAATAACAGTAATGAGCAATTGTATATTTTTCCAGAATATTACGCAATAATATTTAACATAAAAACTAATCTTTTAAAAGTGAATTAAATTTCTGCTCCACTAGCAGCAAATAGCATTCCTGAGGTTTGGATTATTGTGATGGCCATGATTCTATCTCTCCGTTTCTAAGAGAAGGAATTCCGACAATAACGAAAACTTTACAGAGGAGTCGTATTCCTCATTGTGGATCTCTATGAAGCGTGCCTGTATGATTAGGGATTTTATTTCGCTCCTCATTTAGAGTAGATCTATGCTTAGGCCATATTATTTTATCATCTTAAGGCAATATTTTCCTGTAAGCACTAAAAGGAATACGTACCTGCAAGTGCGCAAAAACATAAGTGTATGATGTTTTCTTTGTTAGCCTTCATCATAGCAACTAGCTATTGCCTAACATTTTTAAACCTTAAATGTCAATGAGTTTCCTGAAATCAAAAGGGAGAGAACGACAATCCCCAGTGATTAAGACCGCGGGGGAAATATAGGCAATGGTTAATATTTTAAGGGAATGGGTGGGCTTACTACAAAATTGAGTTTCATCCAGGAAATTTGACGGCCATCGCATTTCTTTCCTTTTCATCCTTTAGAGTGTGTGTAGATTTTTCGAGTGTGGTAGATAATCGGAGAAATTTTTACCTAATCCTAGGCTTCAGCAGTGACGATGATGATATTTCAGCCCCTTTCGTGGCTCCGAGTAAGCTTTTTGCCAAATCTTTCTCGGTTATTGGGAGACCCATCATCAGGGAATTATAAAGTGTCAATATTAATTACTCCTTGTTGTCATTGCCTCCATGAGGCTCGGGCGACAACACTACTCTTCCCAAAGGAGACGAAGAGTACCATCTGAATAGATGACGGAAAGTCAAGGAGGTTGTAAATACACACCGAGTGTATTTACAACCTCCTGGCGGAAAGACCAAATCCCGTCTGCCACCTAACCTACAGTCAGGGAACTTTAAATAGTTTTGTGGGAGAGAAAAAGGCACTTGATTGTTGTACTTACTTGAAAATTAAAATTCAGAGCGATATTTCTCCTTGAGCACAGCTTCAACAAATGGAGAACCTAGACCGAAAACAGCTTTACCGGCGACAGCTCGCGGCAGAGACAAGGAGAGGTGCTTCAAAAAATTTGGAAAATTACTCTAAAAAAAGACCATTTCTTCCAAATGGGCTAGAATTGGCAAGAGCGTTCTATTTATTTTATCTAGTATACCTTTCAGGAACTGATTCAATCTTTACTTTGAGTATTAAAAATAAATTTCCCTGCCTATCCCTCTAAAATGTTGAGCTTTGCCTAAATTGTTAAGTGGACCCTGGCACTCCTTGTGAGCTCAAATCTGAATCAAAATATTTCATTTCGACCCAATTTCTGCTTTAAGATCAATTTGCTAGTGATTTTTTTGCGTCTATTTGTCTTATCGTATTTATGAGTTGAAAGCAGAAGTGGAAGAAAAATTAAAAAAATTAAATCCTATTGAAATCCGGGCATCGAACGGTTAAGGTCGCCCGTAGCGTCATGGCTCGGGGGCTTGCAGAAACTCCTCCCAGACCGGGATGTACCTCTCTTTGAAAAACGAGCGAGGAGGGTCATTCGATATTTCGATTGTACGTTATTCGATGGAAAACATGAAGTTCGCGTACCAACCTCATAGAGACCTCTGCTCTCCCGAATATCGACCCTGATCTCCCACTAGGTAAAGCCCTGGCTACGGACTTTATTTTCTCCTGCGTCAAACTTCCTTGCTGCAATGGTAGTGGTTTCTTGAACTGTTTGCACGTATTAAATGGATTGCAATTTAATGCAATATGGCGGTGATTAAATTTCATAATCTATTATAAATGTATGTGGATAATAGATATATTGGGAACTCGTCTTTTTGACCTCACGTCCTTATTTTACATTATTGCTGGTTCAATTTTCCTCGCACTATCGTAACTAGGTCATGCAATGTGGTGCCTGGGTTTTTAGGGTTGCCAACTGCGCAAACTATTTGGGTGCAGGTATTTATTAGTCCACCCTAAGTATTCTCACTTCGAAAGATTTACTTAGAGAGATTTCTTTTATATTTATCAGCTTTATTTTAATTAGAAATAGGAGAGAGAACAGGAGGCGAGTTAGGCTGACGTATTCACAATACATCTTATGGCTGTAGTTAGGACTTGTTACCACATACTCTTCATTGGATAGTGTAATTGTAAAAGAGCTTTTTTTACCAAATATTTTAGAATATTCACAGTTGGATGGATGAAGTGTGATTGCTTGATTTTAATTCTAGAGCATCGGGTATTCAGAGAACCTGTATAAATTCTCCGAATACCGTATAATATCCGTTTTTAATGTAATCAAAACATAAAAATATTTTTAGGAAGTCTTCGTCTAGTTAATATTGATCGATATCCCTCTCTCTTCAACTGCCGGGGAAAAGTAATATTTATGTACGCTGAAGGACGTGACGTTATGTCAGGGGCGTAAGCAAAGATGGACTATTGAGGCCTGGGACTCCCCCGAAACGAGGAAAATTTTTAGGGGGCGTCGATTAATTACGTGAGAAGTTTATCTTTCTATGAATGGAGTCGAGCCGAATCTCACCTAATCTCACGTGGGGATGTGACAGGTCTCGGCAAATATCACGTAATTTTTTTCCTGGAGAAAGATTGTGAAATTGCGAAAAAACTGGGTTAAAACAAGAAAAACATGTTTCTGGATTCTAATACGTCTTATTCCGTCATTGTAATATTTATCGCGGTGCAATCGTAACAAGTGAGCTCTCAGCCCGTCTATCATCAAGTCACCACCTAAAATATTTTTGTGTTCAGGCGACTACGGTTTAGAGCGGCTAAATCAGAGCGAGGTTGAAGGGACACGTGGTTTTACTTCAAATACTGGGTATGTTGGTTCTTTTGGTCACTCTTGAGACCACGCCCTGTGAACTGAAAGAGGGTGAGTTTTCTTTTGCGACTTTTATTAGTTCCAATTCAAGAATTACGTTGCTCCATTTTGTTCCTGTGGTTTTAGACGACGTTCTTAATAATCATTAATACTAGCATAAAATGAAAATTACCAAGCGAATGAATTTTTTTTAATTAATCAAACGCAATCGAACACAGGTATCCAGTAAATTCGCGTTGCTCTTCAAAATGCGTTTTGGTCGTGTTTGCGTTCCGATGTGGATTTTAAGCATTTATCAACCGTGTATCTAGGAATATACAGGCCGACACCTTAGCCAGCGTTTGGCCAGCTCAAAACGCTTAGCTAAACGTTCGGCCCGTTCTCAATGCATTATTAGCTTTGCACCTTGTCAGATCGACCGTAGGAAAATTTATGCTTATAAATTGAAATGGCCATAGAGTGAATAGTATGCCGTTACGTGCTTTAGCTACATAAAATGAAGAAAGTTTTACAGATATATAGAACAGGGGCGCAGCTAGGATTTAAGGCTGGGGGTGGGGGTTTAGGCACAACTAATACTGGGGTGTCTGGGGGTGTGGAATCCCCGCCAGGGTAAGTGGGAGGTGCGGGGGCACTCCTTTGGAAAACTTTCAAGATAAAGGGTTCAAAATGGCGAGTTTTACGGCTTTCGGAGGGATATTTTATAAATATTTTCACTATTCTGTAAGTAACATTAATCAAATTAAGTAGAGTGGATTAAAATTTTAAAAAATTCTGAGCTCTGGGGGGGGGGTTTATCCCCCAAACCCCCCCCCTCCCTGCGCCACTGGTATAGAAGTCCAAAAATGTAAATTACCAAGCAAACGATTTTTAAAATAAATACAACGCATTTAAGCACATTTATCCAGTAAATCCGACGTATATTTACGTTTTTGCCCAATTAATACGCTTTTTAATAATCACTTGCTAAACAGGGAAGGGGGTCGATTCAAATATCACCGAATCTTACCAAGAGGGATGGGGAAAATCGCCAAAATCACCTCACGTAGCCAATTGACTTCACCGACCACAGCTACCGACCGCCCGTCACAGGCCTAGTTACAAGGTACTACATTAACACGTACGAGGTATGTGTGAATGCACGAACGATTTTGGCGGACCGGAACGGAGCGTGTACGAATGCATGAGCGAAATTAGAACATGTTCTATTTTCTGTTCGTACGTTTGCACAAGCTGAGAGGTTACTCGGTGCATTTTCATGTTCATTCACGCCTTCATAGATGTAGACATTAACTGGTACGTGTTAATGTACCGTGTAACCATGCCTTTACAATTATAGTTATTGCAGTAATTCCTATCCATCTACTCGAACTATATGGAACTCACTTGCCCTTTAATTTCACATTAATTACAAATGTACAACATCAATATTTTTGTTAAACGTGTCGAAAAACCCAACGGAAAAGGCCAATATGTGCTGCTTTCGGTGGTGTGGAAATAAATAAGTAAATAAATAAATTACTTTATCTAACCGTTCTTGGCCCTCCACAACATAAACAACACACCTTACTGCAACAGGCGTTATGGTTTGATGTAGTGATTAGAATGTTGACATCCTCCCCTGAGGGACATGGCTCATATCCCGGCGATGTTACAGAGGAAGCCCGACATTGTTTCTTTGTTATTTGTGTGGAGTACACTTCAAGTACACAATATTCCGTCCGTCGCATGTCATGATGCTCCCAGGTCCAGGAGCGGGTACAGAAAAAACTCAAGGGGGGCGCAAAAGATATATTTAGCTACCTTAACTTTTATCGCAATAAAAAAATAACCATGCAAAGTTTAAGAAGGTTTTATTTAAACTGAATATACACATAGACCGGACTTTACCATCTTACGATATAAAAGAGTTACGATTCATGGGCGTACCCAGCGAGGGGCAGGAGAGGGCAGCTGCCCCCCCTTAGAGGCAAAATCGCGAATGTCTTTAAGGAAAATAATTTTAGAAACTAATAAAGAGTTGTTACAGTTTCCTTAAAATGTTTGTTTCATTCACCTTTTCCATGCTTAAATATTAGTGTTGCCGCGAGAGGAGACGAGACTTGAGCCAGTCTCTTCTCAGTCTCGTTTTCCGCACTCTGATATCGTCTCGAGTCTCGTCTCGTCAGCCCCAGCCTCGTCTTGGTCTCGAGTCTCGGACAAGACTCTCGTCTCGTTACCCCCAAAATAAATTTAGCACCATAAAAAGCCGTTCCCTTTCGTGCGTAATCGCTGAATCGGTACCTCGAAATAGGAAAGCCATTAACATAAAGTTTAAAGCCATAAGCCATTCAAGCATAAGCCCACTGAACATTGCTCACAACAGTACACGCCGTCTCTTCTTTTCCCATGATTGGCACAAACTCCACACCTCCTATGGGGGTTTTCTTCCAGCAGCAGGAGTTCTCCTTAGGAAATGTATTTCGGTGAGTCTTGGTACAAAATGTCTAAGGAGTGACGGCCATGCCCAAACTGTCCGTATGGAGTTGCATATTTAAAAATTAGGGACATGCGAGTACTCGAAAATTCGAGTCGAGTCGAGTAGTTGGTACTCGATTCGAGTTTTTCGAGTAGTATTACGAATGTCGAGTCGAGTATTTTCGGTTACAGGGATGTCGAGGCCAGTTAGTTCAGAAATCTGCTGATAGGAGTCGCTATCATGAAACTCACGTAATAACATAGTTTTTTAAGTCGATAAGTTGTATTTATTATGCCTTAGCCTAGGTGTTTCAGCTTTTTTATACGTAGTAGTCAACCACTATAGCGGTCGACGTGGCCGATCATGGTCGCAGCCAAAAATTAAGCCTAGGGGGGGGTTTTGAGCGCAACTAATACTTTGGGGTGTTGGAGTATTGCATACCCGCGAGGGTAAGTGGGAGTTGCGGGGGCCCTCCTCCATAAAATTTTTAAGATTAATGGTTCCAAATGGCGAGTTTTACGGCTTTCTGAGGGATATTTGATTAATCCTAAGACTTTTAAGTAAGTAATACTAATCCATTAAGTAAAATGGATTAAATTTAAACATTTCTCTGAGCTCTGGGGGGGGGGGTTTAACCCCCAAAACCCCTCCTCGCTGCGCCACTGTGGCCGATAACCGTTTCGTCAGCCGCGGCGGCCGACCGTCATCTGAGCCAGTGGCGTAATCGGAGTGGACCGCTGCGCTGCATCGTGCATGCCATAAATGCTAAACTCTACGGTGCATACTTTCTTATGCGATACACTTATGCCCAACTATGCTTTCTTTACCCTAACACCGAGAGAAAACGTAAAAATTGTTAATACTTCCATGGAAAAATAACAAAATTTGGATTCATGCGGACAATGCAAGCTTTTCTCGGTAATTGCAAGGTCCGTAAATTGACTTCACAATTGGTGTCATATTTTAGCTTTCTGAGTACTACGTACGTCCGGCGTTAATTATTCCTTTGCTGCGTTTAGTTTCCTCGTTAAACCAACCAAGAAAGAGTTGCTATGGTTGATTAAACGAAGTAGGAAACGAGGAAAAATATTTTTTGTCTACAAAGCTTAAGCTAAGATCTACAGATCTTTCAATTTGTCCTCTTAAATTCTATGAAGATTCAAGATCCATAAAAATCGTTGATATAACATTTAATAAAAATTACCAAGGTTTCCAAGTCATGCAACTTTTGTAAAATAGTACTTTTCCAGCCACACAAGTATGTTGCGAAAGACCATTACTACAGTAACATGAATTCAAAACCTGGTGCCTGAGCATGCAGGAGAATGAGTTTTTCGGCATGAGAACTTGAAAGGATCAAATATTATATGATTCATTTACGCATATTATCTTTATCACAATTTTGCAATTGTCTCAACAGAGGGCTCTTCTGAGAAGTTTGGATACATACATTAATTAAATTGACGACATATTATTTGAGGTAAAGTCATTTAAATTGTGCTTATGGACCTGTGAAAGACGCATTAAATTTCATTAATGTCCTAATTGTGACACAATTATCATCAATGTTCAATTATACTTTCCTTTTTAAATCAAACTAAGCATTCAGAATAGAAAATTCACTTGGGAATTGGCAGAAATGAGGACATATTAAAGCATGCATCGCTGTATTGCCTAGTTCAAAACTCGATACTCGACATCAAAAAGCACTACTCACACATCCCTATTAAAAATATTATCTAAACTAGCTGCACGCGAAGTGATAATATGGCCAATTTTTTATTCGTGTTCTCCCTGTGAATAGCATATGAATTGAGGACTGCGGATTTCAAGTCTCCTAAATAACTTCATGCGCCACTTATTATGGAGTTTTCTTTCCATTAGGTACGAATGCAACAAATGGTCCTTGAGATCCACCCTACCAATGACTGTATTATAACCTAACGCACAAACAGACTTCCGAGTCTCATTTTTACCTTTAAATACTATTCCCATTTCGTAGGATCCCCAATTATAAATAAAAATAACCACACATAGGAAATACACCTGACGAGAATTGCAATACACTGCCTGAAAGAACACCACACAGCATGAACGGTTCTAGTGGACTGAATCGCGTGGTTTCGAAGCTCCATCAAGAGACGAGAAAATATCTCGAAGGGGTTCTGGTATACGCTGACTGTTAAGAGGGAATCATATCTTCGTTGATTACTGTCTACAAAAGAAGAAAAAAATTGTAAATGCCGAGCGAAGCACATGGCCTGGTCAGCCTGTCGACTCTGGACTAGCCCGAACCTGGTGCCACGTGTCAGCACGTCAACTCATCGGAACTCATCTTTTGAAGCCTACGCGACCTTCATTTGATATCTACCGCTGCAGCTGCTGCGGCAATCACCGCGGGACTTCCCGCGAGAGACTTCGCGTCATTTCCCCGTCGCCTACGGGGCACCCGTGGGGCCGCGGCTGGCTGGGTCTGTCCCTAAATTCAGACCTGGTCACCGCGGTTATCACCTTCGGGTGGTGCCTAGCACCCGGCGACTCCCCTAAAGGTTTTCCTGGATGTTAGTACTCGGGCCTCTGGGTCATAGTATCGCCCATTGCACCCCCGAGGAACACGGAAGGGTTCCCTCGTTAGGACATTAGGCCCTTACAAGCCCTCCCTTGTCCTCCCCAACGAGCCACGTGGCCGCCATGGAACACATGGCGGCCTCCGGAACCAGCGAATCAGAAGCTTCCGATGAACAAATGGATTCCGAATCCCAGGAATCCATATCCCCGGACTCTCCTGAGGCCAGTCAAGACGCCACTACAGTTACTGTGCATCAAGAGCATGGTAGCGTCAACGCCAATGCAAGTTCATCAAGCGAACAACATCTGGCCAATCTAGGGCCCGCTGATCATGGCATTATTCCCGCGTCACGACCTCTGGTCGACTCTCCGATTATTATTCCCACCGAAATTGAAGAGCCAGTCATTACCTTTTCCTTCCCAAAGGCAAAACTGTTAGATCCCGCGTTTTGTTCTGCTGTCGGATTACCTCCCCCGCTAAACCCTATTGACGATAAATTCACCGAATGGAGAAAACGGCGCCGCATCGGCACTTCACCACCACTCTCACCACCGGCTCTCCAAATCAGCAATAGATTTGATGTTCTAAGCGAAAATCCCGATATTGGCCCTCTTCAGGGCCCTACCCAAGACCTCGCTACTGGAATCTCTGAAGCCAGCGCCACCCCGTCGCAAACACAGGCTCCACAGACCTCTGCTACCTCCCAACGACCTTCTTCCGGAACCCCTACCACCTCCACTAGAAAAATTCCGCCCATATTCTTAAAGGATCAGTCAAACTGGTCGATAAAATACCGAAGAATGGTAGGAGCCACCTCCAGCCCTCCTGTCTGCAACACCACTGGGACCCAAGTCCGGGTGCAATGCCATTCTCCTGATGACTACAGGAAATTAGTCAAATTATTTTCTGAAAATAAATGGGAATATTACACGTACCAGCTCCCGGAGGATAGAAAATGCTACCTTATTGTGCGTGGCCTGATGAGAGACACCGCGATCGATGAAATTCGTGACAACCTAGACGTGATAGGAGTTTCAGTCGATGATATAGTGCAGCTTCGCACCACCAGGCCCACTAATGCAATTCGCCAGCAACGCGAACGAGAACTTGCAGCCAATCCGGAGCAAACTCTACCACCTCTGCAACCCCGTCCTTTGCCGCTATTCCAGCTGAAACTATCTAATGCTGATGACAAGGACAGATTTATGAAAATCTCGCACCTATGTGGCTTAAAAGTCACAATTGACAACTACAAACCGTCTCCTGGCCCCCCGCAGTGCACCCGCTGTCAGAACTTTGGCCACACGTATAAATCATGCGGGCTTCAAACGCGCTGCGTCAGATGTGGCGGTAACCACTCGCACTCAACCTGTGATGTTTTCAGACCTGCGCCAGCCAAGTGCGCAAATTGTGAAGGCCCTCACCCTACCAGCTACAAAGGTTGCCCAGCTTATAAATCCTATGCAGAGAAGCTAAAAAGTAGCCGTAATCTCAGAGCAACTCCCGTCCCCACTGCTGCTGATTTTCCCTCGTTTCCGAACCAATCCTCCTCCGCTGCTACTCCCTCCGCCTCTCCTTCACCTCCTCCTGACTTCGACATCCGTTCTATCCTCTCCTCGCTACTCACCCCATCCATCAAACAGAAACTTTCTTCCTTTCTAACTAACCTCGTCAAAAAACTCCTTACCCCTTCCTCTACCCCTAAATCAGAAATTATCTTTAACGAGATTATACATATGGCACTTTCCCTGCTTAGCGATGTCTAGACAACCAGCCTCACAATTGAAGATCCTACAGTGGAATATTTACGGCCTGCACCCAAAACAGGAAGAAGTTCGCCACCTTTTGATCCAACATTCTGTTGACGCTGCTCTGATACAAGAGACTCTTCTCAAGCCTGACAAAACCATTCACTTTCCTGGCTATCAAAAATTCAGAATGGACCGCCTTGACAATGCTGGTGGCGGAGTTCTATTGTTAATTAAAAACTCCTTATCGGCCACTCAACTCCCCTATAATCAAAAATCCTCCGTAGAAGCCGTCGGCGCCTCCATCCGTACCAGACTCGGCAACGTCAACCTTTGGTCAACCTATCGGCCCCCGAGGAAACCAACTAGGGAGGAATTCAAGCAAATCGGAGAACTCCTTCAAGACCGTTCCATAGTAGGAGGAGACTTAAATTCCAAGCACGTCTCTTGGGGCTGCAACCGTAATAACCTGGCCGGCTCCATGTTACTGACTTGCCAGAGAAATTTAAATTTTGCCCTGCTTGCTCCTTCCTCTCCTACTCACCTCTCCTCTCATGGCACCTACGACATCCTTGATATAGCCCTAACCAATAACTTGCCATCCTCCGCTCCCCCAACCACTCTCGATTCCACAGCCTCCGACCATTTCCCAATTATCTATTCCATTCCTTGTTCCCCCGAGCAGCGGGTTCAAAACCTAAAAACGAAAACGAATTACTCAAAATTTCGTCGAATTACAGGTGACAACTCGCATGAATTGTCCAACCTCCCGCTCACCACCAGAGCTGATGCTGATCTCTTTATTGAGAAACTTACGTCTCTGATTCAAGATGCCGCCAAAGAGGCATCCTTTTTACCGCCACCTTCTTCGTTCTCCGAACCCATTCCTCCGCACATTCTTACGACAATCAGACATCGTAACGCTGCCAGAAAGGTTTGGCAACATACCCGGCTCCGAGAAGATAGAATGAAGTTCAACGCACTCCGCAACAGGGTGCAAAGAATAATTAAGGATCTTCGCCAGAAATCCTGGGACTCAAAAGTGTCATCGTTGCAAGGCTCTGACGGCTCCATTTGGCCGATCACTAAGGCCCTTAAGAATCCAAGGCGCGACCCCCCGTCATTAATCTCTCCGGATGGAAGAGCTACCACGAACGTGGAAAAAGCCGAAGTCTTCGCTTCCATGCTCGAAAAGAGATTTATTAATGACCTGCATTCTCCTCATGAGCAATCCTGTGAAGACACTTGGCTGAGTCTGCAGCGCTGCCCAACTAGTGAACCAGACTTCATTACTCTCCATGAAATCGAGGCCACTATCCGCATCCTTAAACCCAAATCTGCTCCCGGACCGGACAACATCCCCAACAGGCTCCTCAAAAACCTTCCTCAACCTACCATTCTTCTCCTGCAACAACTTTACAACTTCCTTCTATCCACCTGCTATTTCCCATCTTCATGGAAAATAGCCAAAATTATTATGATTCCCAAATCCGGTAAACCTCCCACCCTTCCTTCATCTTACCGGCCCATCAGTCTGCTCTGTACGTTATCCAAACTTTTTGAAAAACTCATCCACCGCAGGCTCAGCCAAGTTCTTCTGAATGAAGACATAATTAGACCGGAACAAACAGGATTCCGCAGGAAAACCTCCACAGTTCACCAGATTGTTCGCCTCGCTGAAGCCATAACTTCTGGCTTCAACCAACGGTTAATCACACATGCTGTGTTCTTGGACCTCGAAGCAGCCTTCGACCGGGTTTGGACCCTGGGCCTCATCCATAAGCTTTCCTCCTTAAACATTCCCTCCCACCTCCTCAAACTAATTCAATCATTTATATCAGACCGCTCCTACTTTGTAACCCTTAATTCCGACATCTCTTCCCGCTATCCCATATCCTCTGGCGTCCCGCAAGGCGCCATCCTATCCCCCATACTCTTTAACCTTTATGTAAATGACACCCCTTCCCTTCCAAACACCCAACTATTCCTCTACGCAGACGATACCACCATCCTTGCCCAGGGTTCGGACCCGGAACGAACGGCTGACTTGGCGCAAAGTCACCTTGACGAGTACGAGGACTGGGCTAGCGAGTGGAAGCTCAGCGTTAACGCGACCAAGTGTACGCATGTTGTGTTTTCCCGGCGAACCAGGACAGGCGACGGCCAGCGGCTTCACTACGGAAACCAGCGGATTCCTAAACAGCTATCCACTAAATTTCTTGGAGTTCTTTTGGACAAGAAACTCACCTGGAAGTCACACATCTCTTCCTCTATTAACAAAGCAAAAGGAGTCCAAGCGGCGTTATATCCCTTATTGAAATCAACCTCGCCTTTGCGCTTAAAAACTAAACTACTTCTGTACAATATCTGCATCAAACCATTATTATCCTATGCATCTCCAGCCTGGCTTCATGCAGCACCAACGCATCTCAAGAGGATTCAATCCGCCGAAAATGCCATACTGAGGAAAATTATCGGGGCTCCCTGGTTTATCGCAAACAGAAATATAAGAAAAGACCTGAAGATTTCTCCCCTTCTCACAACCTTGAAGGCTTCTTTGGCGAAATTCGAAAGATCTTTTGCCGCCACTCAAAACGACATACTGAAAAACCTTTGGGACTATACCCCTTCAGTTCTGGCTAAACATAATGTCCCAAAAACCGCCCTTATCCCTTCCCATATCCCCACCCCTACCTAAATAAAAAAAGTAAATTAACGAAATGCCATGATCAGCCAGCGATTTAATTATTCCGGAACCAACTAACTGAAATGAATCCCTCAGTAGACAGCTTCACAGCTGGGAGCTTGAGTCTACATACCAACAATGAAAAATCGGCGTTGCGTTGCGAAGCACATGGTCTCTTCGATTAGGACTAACAAGGTGGACCAAACACAATTGGTGCTTGAGGTGATGGCACACATGGAGAAGACAGAGAAGGAAGATATAGAATCTCATGATAAAGTAGCTGACCCTTCTTGACGTCTTACAAGCAGAACGGGCAGCAGTTTTCAAGATAGTACGTTTGAAGAGCGAAATTGATTTTTAAGACCAAATTCGTCGAATCACTGGTTTAAAACGGAATATCATCGAAACATTAAAAAAAATGTGAGGGCATGAAATAGCTATGAATCGCTAGATTTTATTGAAAAGGAAAAAAAAATTCCTTTAAAAAGCAGAGTAATTAATTTTACTTAAAATACAATTTCTGTCGGATGAAAAATGTTAGAATCAGAAGTACAGGAAGCATATTGGGTGCGCATGACGGCATTGAGAGGTTAGAGAACTTGACCGCAAATCGAGGGATCTGAGTTCAAACCCCGGTCTGGGTGAATGATTTTTCCTCTCATAAATTTCGCACAAATCTGCAAATAGATTTTTTCTAGAGGTTTCTGATTCCTTATAGAATGGACTGCATACTGCTGAAATAGGATTTCCCTCCGCTAACTGGTATTTCTGGAGAAAATATGATAAATGGAGTTAGAATGTGTGGATGATGAATAAATTATCCAGTTTGGACTTTTTGGTCAGATGATCCAGTGTGGACTTTTTGATTAAATGGACTTTTGGCTTGAAAAATAATTCAAAGGAAAGTCAATTGCAGTCATCCTTTTTAATTGTAACATCTTCGACACAATTTAGTGACATATACTCACTAACCTCGGAAGATATATCATGCAGGAAGAGGTATTTCAACTATCATCCGTCTTCCTGCCGAGGTAATTTGATCTGCGCAATTCGAAATGGGCCATAATTTTCCTCTAGCAAGCAAACTATAAGAAGTATTACAAGCGCCGCTGAGCAATATTTCACATATGCGACTATTATCCAAGATCTTTTTGTCGTAGGAGTAAGCACTGAAATTTTCCACATTAGAAAATAGTTCCATTTTTGCCGGTAAATTTTCCAAGGTTATTATCGCAAGAAACAAGGAAAAGTAGTAAGCCATTAACCATCCCTAACATGACTCCAAAAGTCACGCTCATGCATTCAGAAATTGATATGTCGGAAAAAGTTCTTTCTTATAGTTAGATTTATCGAAAAGTTATTATTGAATTATATTTCAAATTTAATACTTAATAAAAACGTAAAAGTTACTTCGTCTTAACAGAAGGGAGGGCATAATTTGAGGGATAAAGCTATACCAAATACCAATTAAGGATATATATCTGTATTTCGAGACTTTCGGGAGTCTCGCGGGGGTGGTATCGTCTCGTCTCGTCAAAAAGCGGTCTCGTCTCGAGTCTCGCGGCAACAGTATTAAATATTAACTATAACTAGAATAGCCATGGCTTCCCCCCCCCTAGTTTTTATCCTGGGTACGCCCTTGTTAACCCGGTGTCCCACGGTCAGGTTTGCATCCAAATTATTTGCATCAAAATTTTTGTACCAAAAATTTTGATGCAAAAATTTGTATGCAACTGAATGGGGGTCTCCCACGATCCATCTCGTTTGATGGAAAACAAACGAAAGACTATATTTATGTAAACAAAAGTGGAAGCTTGTGAAGAGGAGGATTCTCTCTTTTTTAGCAGTCGAAATTGTCTGAGCAGGACTCTTGAACATCAAAGAGGCGAAAAAAAATAAAACGAAGGGAGTGTTGGAATTGGCCTTGGTCAGAAAGGGGATATGAAAGCGTTATAATAAGTGTACTAGCCATTTTAGAGAAGGAGTTGGTTGCCGAAGTTCCAGTAAATTATCGATATTAATTGACGATGAGAGAGGATCTTTTCATGTCCCTTATCAGCAAGGTTGAGGGAAGAATAAAACGCCAGGATACAAACGTAAGGCAGTTTATTCCCGCAAGGAAAATGTTATTAATAAATGATGGACATTGTAGTTGAAATGATGTTATGAATAGTGCCGTAAACGTGCATTGAAATCACATATTTTCTCTGCTCATCGAGCAGTTGCTAAAATAAGGTCCTTATATCCTATAATCATAGTGATCGAAAAGGGCAGCTGTAGGGTTTCACAGGTTCTAATTTCTCTAATTTTTTGCTAATTCTTTGATAAAGAAAGACACTAGGTACTGTGCACATGTAGTAGGTCGTTTCGTTAGTAAAAGTTTTATGGTGGTCATCTACATCTACCTACTACCCAAATGCAAGCTGCCTCAAATGGCGTGTGGCTGGAATGTCAGGATGTATTCTTATAAAATGTTCCAACGAAATTACGCCTTGCATTTATGAAAGTCCTTTGTCGTGCGGGGAAACAACGAATTCCCGCACCTATCCGCTTGCCTAAATCTCTCTCTCTTTTATTCGTTTTTGTTGTGCCTGGAAATGTGGTGGGGTTCCAATATGATCTCCGTGTCGCTCTTAAATATATCCATTCTCAATTGTTCAAGCAATCTAAGCCTAGCGCGCAGCCTCCCTAGTCTCTAGCGGCTCACAACCCAATTCGTTTAACGTCTGTGTAACGCTTTCTGCATGCCCGTACAGTTTTTGACGAATCGCGAATCTTAATAGGTTGGAAGGAATGAAGCCTTCAATAGGAAGGACTCCACGGAAACCTCTGCAGTATCTGTTAAAAAAAATGATCCAAAAAAGGTAGGAAATTGATCTCCTGAAATATTCTTTAGGATTTTCGGGGGGCGCGTTGCTTCTGTTTCTTTGACGTATGCATGTTACCTGCAAAGGCGCACCTAGGAATTAAGGCTGGGGGGTTTGGGTGCAACATTAGACCATATAAGCTACTTAGTTTAGCTACGTAGCTTATATGGTCTGAGGGTGTAACTAATACCGGGGTGTGTGGGTGTATGGAATACCCACCAGGATAAGCGGTAGGTGCGAGATTAATTAATTGCGGAATTTTAACATAAATGGTTTAAAAGGTGAGTTTTACAGCTTTTTGAGGGATATTGTATTAATCTTTACACTATTATATTAGTGGTATTAATACAATTAAGTAAAATGGATTAAACTTAAAATTTCTCTGAGCTCTGGGGGGTTTTATCCCCCAAACTCCCCCCCCCCCTCGCTGCGCCACTGGTACTGGTTATCTGTATTGATATATCAAATCCCGGCTCATATACCACTTGAAGAGAGTTTTCGGGTAGACAGTTGAATTCAAGTTCGGCTTCGCGTCAAATATCAGCAATACTTAGTACAATAATAAAGAACTTCAATAGTTTAGAGTTAACCTTAACTGCTATTTTATATTTTTACCTTAAGTGTAGGAGTTGGTAGTATTAATTAAGTTGTAATTATTTACATTGTATTTTTTATGAGTCCCTGAACACATAATCACCTACAAGAGAGCACAAAATTATTGATAGGGTCCATTAATATATATGTACAGTTACTCACTGATAATAATATGTATCCTAATATTTTTCCTGTTATTTTCTTCTCTATTGGACTGTTATAATTCAGCTATAAGTCAGCTGATTTATATGTACGAAACAAATTGTTAAACATTGTGCTTAAAAATAGTTTGAGATATGTTTGTTAATTCAGGCTTAAATTTCTCTACAAAATTAGTACCTCAAATGTTTGCTCAAGTTTTGATCTACACTTTAAAACAATAACTAATGAGTATGGATAAAAGCTACGTACTTGTGACTATATCTATATGCCATGCAAAAATTAATTAGACACAGTTAATTCATAACAACCAAAAGTCTATTACTGGCCCCAAAATATGCTTCGTAATATTTTACATTTTTACTTTTGATTTTTGAAAGGGTTATTCGAAAAGGTTATTTTAGAGGTTTACTAAATTCCAGGGCATTTTCAGGGAACAAATTCACTAAATAGATAATAGAACCATAATATATAATTACAATTTATAATCAGTGAAGTTCTCACTTTTCGTAGTATTTTTTCTGCGAAATTTTATTTTTTAATTTTTATCTTGTTTTAAAGAGTCAGAATAGCGCTAAAATCCATTTCCGGGCATGCGAATTCCTACAATTTTCCGGGTGGGGCGAAAGGGGGGGATGGGCGGGGTGAATCCTCCGCTGAGGGGACCCCATCATGACCCTCTGCCGAGGGCCCGCAATCACCCCACACCGCCCCTGCCCACTCCATTAACAAACATAGTACATATAAACCTGTCCCCGCCATATTTTTTTTATATTTTCTGTATTTGATAATGGTGTAATAGCCGAAACCGGTCATAGGTCAATTGCCGGCCTCGGTGGCGGCGGGGTAAAGTCCTCGCCTGCCAAACCGAAGGTCGCGGGTTCGAGTACCGCCTGGGTAGGTTGCCCCTATCCAGGGCATGGTTGTGTGTGATAGTTGTTGTTTCATGTTATACCCTCCGATGTAAAAGGCCTTGTGAGCTGTTTTCGGGGCGATGGAAATAAATAAAAATAAAAAATAAAATAGAAATTTTTATAAATATATTGTGGAAGTAACAAAGTGTCTGTTATTGATGATATGGAGCCCTTCCGCCATGTCCAAGCTTCAAGTTTCGATTTATGCTAAAGGCCGCTTTAAACGGCACATTTAATTGAAAAAGCTGACGTATACACGAAGACGCAGTCAAAATTACGTCTTGTGAAGTAGCGAATTGCTGGAACGCATGCGAGAATGGCAAAATAGCCCCTGTTCTAATTTCATTCAAGCATTCGTGAAATTGCATGCCAGATAAATAAAGAACTGCAGGTCTTGCCTGCGCAATTTGGTGCTCTGTATAAAACGGCCTTAGAGGTTGACTCGCACATTATAATGGGAAAATTAGGATGAATGAAAAGTCATTTAAAAAAATATAGAATCTCATCTTCGCAAAGCTATTTTCCTGGAAAAGTGATTCTAAAAAAAGTTTATAGATTTTCCCAGTTTTTTATATTATATATTGTCTATTCATCTCTCACGTATAAGCAGAATCAATTTCTTATCATTTCAAAACTTGTTGACTTAATATTTAGTCGCATGTCATTTTATTATTTTAATAGGGTGGTTTCCTTTTATTTTTTTAATGCCTAAATCGAAAGATTATTACTCCTGGAGTACGCATTTCACGCTTTTAGATTTATGAATGACGATATCTATTTTTCGCGATTAAACGAAAAGTGAACATTTTCAAGCGCGCGAAAACGCGACGGCTAAGTAGGAATGCTGGGAAAAGTCCGTGTGACGTATTTCTGGTTCCAGCTGTCGGCGTATGAGGTGACCTTGCGGCGAGGCTTGAGCGCTGATACGACGCAGGCTGCTCGCTGGTAACAGAGTACCCTGCTAGCAGGTAGCGCTTGGCTTAAATGACGATTATTAATACCTTATCAAACGAAGAAAACTTTCCGACCATAGCCAGTTTTAATGGGTGGTTATTAAGACATGTTTCCCTGAGGTCTGTGCCTCATGCATGCATTGGTAATCTCAGACGACGTAAAACTCCTATCCACTCGTATGGAAACTAGGTCCCTGTGACGTCACGTGGAGTGGAATCGCATGGGCGCCAATCAGGCCTTTTTCAAATGCGGTTAAAATTGACCATTGTCATTCGTCTGCACTGGGATTTCTAAAACCAAATAATTTGTATATTATGAATACACTAATGGTGGGTAAGGAATCGCAATCAATGCATTCCGTTTTCTTTGATGAAGGAAACGACCCTATTTGGTCAACCGCACGCCTGTTGCGTGTACAATTTCAATTACCCCAACGGAGAAGCGGCCAACTGTTAATTCGAGTATTGATGTGATTACATATATACTATATTTCTCAACATTTTACTCTCGATCTTATGACTCGTTAGATATGTCATGTGAGGACTGGAAATTTATTTTCAATCTAGTGTTCAAGGAGCATACTGATATGCTGTAAATCAATGAATGTTATCGTGAAAAGGAATCGACTCAAGTTCGACTTCCCTTTCAGTATTATTTTACGGTTTTGCAATAGAAAATAAGAAAGTAAATATGTGCCATCATGAACGATGAACACTTTAAATATTATTTGATATTAAGAGCAATTATTGTCAAGATAGTACATGACTAGATGACAACTTGCGGCCCGTCATCTAGCGATTATAAAAAGCTGTGCCTGGTCATATCAAATGCCATTCGGAAAATTTAACGGGCTTAAAACAATAAAGGGAGCCTTAATTCGCTTTTTTCCGATCTTAAATAAATGAAAATGAAATAGCAGATGTTGGTTGCCAGCAATCCCTCTGGCCATGAGGAATCGGGTCGGAGCATTTGCAGGCATACTGAGTACTAATTTTCAATGATATCATGATTCATTTGCCTTTACTTTAATTTTTGCGTACGAAACGAGTTCATTTGGGCATGATTGATTTAAAAATGTGTGCTCGGCGCATCTTATTAGTTATAATTCCGGTAATTCTTCGTCTAGCCGAGGTACATATTTTTTCTGCTTGCTCCGGAAAGCTCTTTTAGCAGGTTTTCTTTTAGATAGAGTATGACGGCATTTATACTTGAAGTGGAATTTAATTTCTTCAAGAAAATGTGGCGGAAGAGATGAGATGAATCATTTGGCTTCTCCGTGATTGCGTGATACGAGTTCCCACTCTCATCAGCAGGGGATATACCAATCTGATCCCTACTCATCGTACTTGGATCCATGGACATTGCGAAACGTAATGGAATATTCGTGGAATATTTTCTAATGCTGTTGTTCTCTTCAAGGGCGTACCCAGGATCAAAACTAGGGGTGTGGGGGCAAGCCATGGTTGTTCAAGTTGTAGGTAAGATTTAAGGATGGAAATGGTGAATGAAATCAACATTTTACGGAAACTGTAACAGCTCTTTATTAGCTTTTAAAATGATTTGCTTGAAAAAATATTATTTTCCTTAAAGACATTTGCGATGTCTTTGAGAGGGGGCAGCTGCCCCCTCCTGCCCCTCGCTGGGTACACCCATGGTCCCCTTGCATACGTCTATAACTTGCATGGCAATCGCATTACGCAGTGCTTGTTTACTGTGATTAATATGACACAAAGTTTTACATTCAGCCAGACGGTTTTATTATGCATGCCACTTTAACAATCCCAATCCCTAACTCGAGCGAGTTCCGTGAGAAACGTTTTTTGATGCATGTGTGTCACGACGCTGTGTTAGGCGGCTGTGATGCTCGGAGCGGCCGCTATTTCCGCTTCCACTGGCTGAGTCATAGGTGTATTTAAAGGAAATTTGTCTCTCTACGACTAGACAACCATCACTCTACGCCAGGTTTCTAGGATTTCTTCTTGTGGGTGGTCATCAGACGAAGTCGCTACTCATCTTTAGCAGAGATGACAATGGGGAGTATGATTTGGGGAGATGATGGTAAGTAAATAGCAAGCTAAGCACGAAACACAACATTAAAAAACAAAGGAAGGCGTGAAATGGGGTCGTCTATTCCGAAATCGGAGCAATGAAGGATCCAAACAGGGGAGCCCCCACTGACGAGGCAAAAAATAACCTATTACAGCTACATAAAAACATTCGCTCTTCACTCCGGGTTATACCATATCCCCAAAGACGCCAGATAATGTGGTAGGTATCATTATCACCGGCCAACAATTTTAAGACTGGTTAAACGAAGTTCTCCTCTCAATTCTTCCGTCAGCTAATCTTTTCCGACGCACAGTGGGCGGAAATCGGAAAAAGCCGGACAAAATTACAAAATGGCTTTTTTTGAGTTATAAACTTGAAACTTCGCAGGTATACTCAGAAATGATCAACATTTATGGATATGTACTTTATTTGACATAAATCTTACCCGTTACTGAGATACAGAGGCTCAAACGTGAGCAAATTTCCATAAAAACGCCCGTCTTCAATTTTCTCTGAAAATCTTCCAAAGTAAGTGGATGGTGAAGTTATGGGTGGATTCTTGCGGGATAAAAAACCACATAATCTGTTGACATGGTGTTTTTTCTTTAATTTTCCGTAATCTTAAAGAATACCGTCCAGAAATTCTTACCGTGCAGTAACAAAATGGCGGATACTGTTTTTCGACAAAGTTTTACATTTAGGTAGAGTTTCAAATAGGTTTTCGGCAAGGTCGCGCGGAGTAACTTATATGAGAGCATTTGTTGAAGATTTCTTAAGGTTTTTATGCAGTTTTCTTTGAAATAAGTTTGCGTCGCCGGAAATGACATTGATTTTTCGACCGCGCAGCAGGGTTCGTCTCCGCGCGTCGGGAGTTGGATTAGCCGCGACTCGGTAAGGTTATTGAAGCTGTATGGGTTTTAACGCTCACCATTCACCGTCTTTATGTTTTTCTTCAAGACACCGATTCTCAAATGGTCTATGGTGAAGACAGTGGAGGTTTTTCATGCGATGTAATTGCACGTTTCATCGAAGTTGATTTCGTTTTCTTTGGATACGATCGAAGACCATACTTCTATTAAAAGCGTTCAAACCTCGAAAAAGTGAGTTGTTTTCCTGGGACTCATACAAAAAGACCTACCAGAAAGATACCAGCTGAGACCCTTATACCTTCTTCACTCTCCGATCCCTGACCCTCAGGATTCTACTTCGAAAGCGGTCGTTATATGACACCGCGGAGTGGAGCCTTAACATAACTACTAATCATGAAGTTAGGGCATAACATCTGATGGCAACTAAATAATCTAAATTTTAATCTGCGGAGCAAGAGCGTCGGGTATGAATAACTTAGGAGATGTAAAATATCGTACACCTGATATCGATAAATATTCTGTTGGTTTGTGTACGCTGCACTGCCACATACGATTTTCTGAATGCATATTGTATATAACTAATAACTTCAGGCTTTACTTTGTGAAACCTCTCCACATTGGAAGTAAGGAAATAAAACTTTGTAAGGTTCACTGTTATTTAATTATGGGTACGACCCGGGTTTCGTAACTTGGTTACATCGTCAGGTCATCGTCAACCTGACGATGTAACCAAGTTACGAAACCCGGGTCGTGCCCATAATTAAATAACAGTGAACCCTACTAAGTTTTGTTTCCTTACTTCCAACATATTGTATATGTCGTATCGATTGGAATTTAAACAGTGTCATTTGATAATTTAAGCTTTAATTTATTTTAGTTAGGAAAGGAATGCTAAGAAATTTTTCAGCAAAAATTAGTAATATAAATTAAAATAACTATTTTGAAAAAGATGTTAGGGGATTTATTCAAAAACGTACTTAGAGGCAAGAGGAAGTTTGAAATCTCTACGCTCCACAAACAAATTCAAGTCACTTTCACAAATTCTGCGCACTCAAGAGAACTTAACTTTCCTACACCACAGTCAAAGTAGAACTGAGGGTATGACACACGTTTTAAAAAAGCTAGAAGTTCCGATGAATTGTCTACCTAAACTACCCTATCTTCATCGTATCTGCTTCAACAACTTTCTAGTTCTTACTGTAGGTGCCGAACATGAGATTGTCACGCGATCCATAATTTTCGTACATAAAATTTAGATTATTTAGTTGCCATCAGATGTTATGCCCTAACTTCATGATTAGTAGTTATGTTAAGTCACTGAACACTGTATTATTAGCAATATTTATGAACAATATTCTCTTCTTCTCAAGAAGAAAACATTTTATGGATATAAAGCAGAACTAAGGGTATGATACACATTTTAAAAAAGCTGGAAGTTCCCGTGGAAATACCCCCGTTAAGACGGTCAAAGGCTCCACTCCGCGGTGTCATATAACGACCGCTTTCGAAGTAGAATCCTGAGGGTCAGGGATCGGAGAGTGAAGAAGGTATAAGGGTCTCAGCTGGTATCTTTCTGGTAGGTCTTTTTGTATGAGTCCCAGGAAAACAACTCACTTTTTCGAGGTTTGAACGCTTTTAATAGAAGTATGGTCTTCGATCGTATCCAAAGAAAACGAAATCAACTTCGATGAAACGTGCAATTACATCGCATGAAAAACCTCCACTGTCTTCACCATAGACCATTTGAGAATCGGTGTCTTGAAGAAAAACATAAAGACGGTGAATGGTGAGCGTTAAAACCCATACAGCTTCAATAACCTTACCGAGTCGCGGCTAATCCAACTCCCGACGCGCGGAGACGAACCCTGCTGCGCGGTCGAAAAATCAATGTCATTTCCGGCGACGCAAACTTATTTCAAAGAAAACTGCATAAAAACCTTAAGAAATCTTCAACAAATGCTCTCATATAAGTTACTCCGCGCGACCTTGCCGAAAACCTATTTGAAACTCTACCTAAATGTAAAACTTTGTCGAAAAACAGTATCCGCCATTTTGTTACTGCACGGTAAGAATTTCTGGACGGTATTCTTTAAGATTACGGAAAATTAAAGAAAAAACACCATGTCAACAGATTATGTGGTTTTTTATCCCGCAAGAATCCACCCATAACTTCACCATCCACTTACTTTGGAAGATTTTCAGAGAAAATTGAAGACGGGCGTTTTTATGGAAATTTGCTCACGTTTGAGCCTCTGTATCTCAGTAATGGGTAAGATTTATGTCAAATAAAGTACATATCCATAAATGTTGATCATTTCTGAGTATACCTGCGAAGTTTCAAGTTTATAACTCAAAAAAAGCCATTTTGTAATTTTGTCCGGCTTTTTCCGATTTCCGCCCACTGTGCGACGCAAGAATTTCTTCTCTTTCACATCCTTCTTTGCCTATTCCATATATTTTTTCAAGGTCTTCCTTTTCTGTTCTTGTCATCAACTTGTCCCTCGACGATTGTCTTTATCAGGCCATTATGTCTCAAGATATGGCGTGAAAGGTTGGTCCGTCTTGTTATCGATAGCCCCTCTCTGAATACCACAGGGTTGTAACATACCTTAACCGTGTATAATAGGCCCTAAGCTTAGAGCTAATTTGTATTTCAATTCGTTAAAGTGGGTAAATATTTATAGGAAAGCATTGCTTAACCTGGATCCGCCCAAAGTAACAAAAATGTCACACCCTGTATCGCTCCACTGTATTGGCTCATGCATCGCTTGGGCACGGTACATTGTTGTGTTTTATAATTTATTGGAAAGAGGAAGCTAAATGCTTCAATTCAGGGTAAGAATTGTCAAGTGAGAGTGAAAACCTATCCTTTAAGTACCCCTGGTACTTTGGCGCCTTCCCTAGACACTAAAAATGGACGTTCGCTTTGTGTAAGTATTTAATTTTTTCATTAACTATATGCACTACAGCGACAATTTTTGGTACATATAAACATAATGATGCAAAATTATTAATAATTTATGAACATATTTGGTATTGATTTTCATTTCTGTAATATTCTCTGATAAATGGCACTGTGACATAAATGCCACATTGGGCGGATCCCTATGCAAATCTTTAAAGTTGCGAATTATATGCTGTAGTCAGAACTTATTGCAATTTCAACGTTTTTCCATTTTATTGTCGCCAAAAGATTTATTATTTATCAATTAATCGATAAATTTGCATTCATTAACTTTTATTCCGGTAATTACGTTTGAATGAAAATTTTTATTCTTAGTGATATCGATAGCTCAGAGGTATTTCACTGCGTGAAGCCGAAGAGCTCCCGGGAAACGAAAACTTTGACGAAGTGTACCCAATATACCTTGAGCCGCCAGAAGCAGCAGTTGTCTCTGATGAGGACATTGAACATGACCAGGCTGGCGGACTTGTGGAAAATTTAGCGGGAAGACAACCTCGGGCAAGAGTGGAGCTTGTTTTGCGGCTTGATAATGATAATTTTAAAGAATTTCAAGAGAAGACCGGAAGAATTTCGGTACCAATTACACATAAGGAAAAGGATTCGAAGTCAATGAAGCCTAAATCACTTCTCCAACAGAAAAAGTAAAAAGAGAAGCAGCCAATTAATTAGATCTCTCTTTTCGTGGAATACCCTCTTCATCTGGGAAATTATACTAATAATGTCCTCCTTGCTTCTTCTATCGCTACTTATTCTGCTTCCCAAATGAGATAATTCACTAACACCTTCCAGTTATGGTTTTCCTACTTCAATATTTGTCTTCACTTTTTCTCTTATACTGAATACCGATACCTTAGTTTTATTTGTGCTAATTTTCAGCTTATATCTACCCATTATCCTATTCATATTTACCAGAATCTTCTTCAAATCCTTCTCTGACTCTACTATGATAGCTACCTATGTCTTCGGCAAATCGAAGCATGCCAATTTTTTTCTCCATGGATATTCATTTCGGACACCTTTTCTTCCATTTCATTAATAAATTTCTCGATGTAAACGTAGAAAATTACAGGTGGCAAAGCACAGTCTTGTCTCACTCCTTTCCTGACGTTTGCTTTTTCACAGCTGGGTCCAGATTTTATAGCCACTACTTGGTTTTTCTATAAACTGTAACCGATTCTCATGTCATCGTGAAGAACTCCAATTCCTCTCAGCATATAATATGGTATGCTTCTCATCATCAGTAATGCCCGTAGCTTTGGCGTTTACTGCATGAGTTCCAAATATCGAGGAGGATGTATTCTATATGGAGAACTTCTCCCACAGTAATTACGAAATCAAAATTATTTTGCGATTAATTTTGTGTAGCATTGTACTAAATTAAACCTTTTCCCAACAGAAGATTCCTACCGTTTGCGCAGGATAAAAATCATATATTGGAGAGCTTTAGCTCCGTGGCTCACAGGATTGCCACTCTGGCAGTTACTATTTCATACCTATGTCTCAGGTGACGCAGTATAGCCAAGTATCAAATATATCCAATAATATAAATCACCGATTTTCAAAAAGGGATGCAGACATGACCCAGGCAACCATCGTCCAATTTCATTAACATCGATTACAGGCAAGATGATTGAGCATATCGTCGTTAGCAATATCATGACTTTCTTGGACAGTCGAACAGTGGGCTGAAATCGAATAAAGTTGGCCAAAAATCGCTGTAGTCTTAAGTATTGCTAAATTAAGGAAATATTTTGCGAATTTTGTATAATAAGGTTAAAATGAAAGTTATTTAGAATGATGTAGTCCACAGTATTGTTTAAGAGAGCAATAAATATTAAATATAGGAAAAAATGATTTGGAGGTATAGTTTCCTGGAGCATGTCGAAAATTTGATAAGTGAATATCGAGGGAAAGATAGAATTTTTTCTGTTGTTAACAACGTTTAATCTATCTAACAGCTTTTCATAAGATAAAAGATGGTTAAAAATTACTACTGAGTCCTTTAAATTTGAAATTTTGGTCATTGAAGCGTAATGATTAAGAATAATTTTTAATAAAGTAAGAATTAATTTTAATTATGTTTTTAATTATATTTGCATAATTCATTTTGTTTATAAACCCAATGTAAAGGCCTTAGTGCTATTTTTGGCGTTATATAAATAAATAAATAAATAATACCATTAAGAAATATTTTTATTTCTAATTGCTCAAAAACAAAGGCGTGCCACTTTAAATTCTATTCCGAGACAGAGGATAAACACTTCTCATATCTAAAATATTTTCGCTATTCACCAGCATTTTTTTCATCTCCTCTGGTAACTTTTTTTTAATTTCCGAGGAACCACCGCAGAAAAAGAAATAACAGGATCTGATGTGAGCAGAAGCCTTCGGAAATGTGTTGATTTGTGGCAATCCTAGAAACTTTCCTGGCGTGTTTTACAGATATCTTCTCGTATAATTGTGTTGGGCTTCCCACGCCTCCTCGGAAAGCTGTCCAACAGGAAGAATGGAATGTTTCACAACTCCCCCTCCATGTCTTAAAACTTTGAGAATAGTTGGTGGAATATGATACCATGGATAAAGTCTTACGTAAAGTTTAGGTTTTTGTTGGCAGCAAGCTAAGAAAACCGTATCATTTACTCGGAGACCAATCGACACAGCTCTCGAAATTACTGAGAAGCGGGTAATTACGTCCTCAAAAATTCCTGGAAGAAGATTACTGTAATTCTGGCGTAGGTTTCCGCAGCGTTGCTCATGATCAGTGCTGATTTTCGGGTTCCTCAGCCGCGTTGGTCGTTTTAGGATGACAACAGTTTCGGGAGCCATCCTGCTCCCGTCTTCAGGTCGAAGGTGAGAAGTTCTCGTTTTTGGCCACCTTATATGGCTCTGTCCCGCTGCCTGCCGGACGCTGATTGGTCAATACCCTCTTCCAAACGTTGCTGATTGGGTAGCCTTGACCACCAAAGTCGAACATCACACCCAAGGAAAGAGCTGCTCTCAAAGCCCTCCGAGAGAATGGAAGCATAGTGGTATTACCTGCGGATAAGGGGAACGCGACTGTATTGATGAAGAAGGAGGACTGCAACAAGAATATGGAAGAACTTCTGTCAGACAATGTCTACCACAAATTGGAAAAGAATCCCATGGCGAAAGCGGACCGGGAGACGAGAGCCATCATCAAGAGGTCCTATATTCCGGTCGAAGAACAGAGATGGCTAATAGTGTCGGCGCCTAAACCACCTAGGCTATATGGCTTACCGAAGATACACAAGGAGGGTGTACCTTTGAGACCTATTGTAAGCCAAATCGACGCTCCAACCTATCGCCTCGCCCAATACGTTGCTAATACTCTACAAGAATACGTGGGCAACACCTCTTCCCACGTTAAGAACTCAGCACACTTCGTGGAAATCATAAGAGACCTCACTATCGAAAAAGAAGACATCATCGTCAGCTTCGATGTGGTATCGCTCTTCACCAACGTTCCCATTACAGATTCCGTGGACATAGTGAAGAAGCTGACCAGCTATGGCATCCCGAAGGACTTCCTCAAGCTTGTGGAGCATTGCCTGAAGAACACCTTCTTTCTGTGGAATGGCAGTTTCTATGAGCAAACAGACGGAGCAGTGATGGGATCGCCCCTGTCCCCTGTGATGGCCAACCTCTTCATGGAGGACTTTGAGGCGAAAGCTATCGAGACATATCAGAAGAAACCCAATTTGTGGCTGCGGTATGTAGATGACACCTTCGTCGTATGGCCACACGGTGCGGAAGAACTTGACAAATTCCTTTGTCATCTCAATCAGCAACACCCAAGAATCCAGTTTACCATGGAGAAGGAAGAAGATGGCAAGCTGGCCTTCCTGGATGTTTTGGTCAAGAGGAAAGGCGATGGCAGGCTTGGGCACGCAGTGTACAGGAAACCTACGCACACTGACAGATACCTCATGGCGACATCACACCACCATCCGGCGCAAAAAGCCTCCGTGGTTTCTTCTCTATTCCACCGAGCTTTCACCATCGCGGACGCTAAATCATTAGATGCAGAGAAGAAACACCTAGCCTCTGTTCTACAGAAGAATGGCTACAACAAGAGAATGGTCCTTAAAAGGGCCGATAAGGTGAAAAGGGCGCACTCACGACCATCCGAGCAACGCCAGGAGGAGGAATTGACCAAGCCCAACGCAGGACTAACTATCCCTTACATTGCGGGAGTATCGGAAAGAATTTCAAGGATCCTGAGAAAACACGACGTGGTCACAAGGTACAATTGCGTGACCAAGATCCACAACCTAGTACCTGGACCGAAAGACAGCATTCCACAAGACTTATGTGAAGGCGTCTACAAAGTGCCGTGTTCGTGCGGGAAAGCTTACATAGGAGAGACATGCCGAGGAATGGCGACCAGGATAAAAGAACATGCAGGAGCCACAAAACAGAAGCAGCTCCACCTGTCGGCCATTGCAGAACACGCGTGGAGTGAGGCAGGTCACAGTATAGACTTCGAAGGAACGAAGATGGTGGCCAAGGAGAATCGCTACTATCCAAGGCTGATCAGGGAAGCCTTGGAAATACACAAAAACAATAATTTCAACCGAGACCAAGGCTACCCAATCAGCAACGTTTGGAAGAGATTATTGACCAATCAGCGTCCGGCAGGCAGCGGGACAGAGCCATATAAAGCGGCCAAAAACGGGGTAATTGAATTTACCGGAACAGCTGATACGCGCCTGCGGCGCGTCAATAATGTGAAGAGAGAACTTCTCACCTTCGACCTGAAGACGGGAGCAGGATGGCTCCCGAAACTGTTGTCATCCAAAAACAACCAACGCGGCTGAGGAACCCGAAAATCAGCACTGAGGAAGATTACTGTACATGGCGCTCTATTAGGATTAGTGTTGCCGCGAGACTCGAGGCGAGAACGTTGGGAAGAATTCGAGACGAGATCACTTTTGGACGAGACGAGACGACACCACTTCCACGAGACTCTCGAAAGTCTCGAAATACAGACATATGTCCTTAATTGGTATTTAATATAGCTTCATACCTAAAACTATTTCCTTCTGTTAAGATGAAGTAAATGAACGTTTTTCTTAAGTATTAAATTTGAAATTTAATCCTATAATAACTTCTCGATAAATTATTTAACTATAAAAACGAATTTTTGCCGAAAAGTCAATTTCTGAATGCATGAGCGTGACTTCTGGAGCCAAGTGAGGGAGTATACCTCAACGCCGTCATGCTTATCCAGTACGCTTCCTCATCTTCTTCGTCTAAAAATGTTATATATTGTCGATATTTTATGTGTCGTCAGATATTGTATTTTAAACTAAAAGAAATTACTCTGTTTTTGAAGGTATATTTTTTCTTTCCAATAAAATATTCATAGTGATTTAAATCTTCAAATCTTCGTTCCTAATGGAAAGAAAATGCCATAACAAGTGGTCTAAGAAGTTGTTTAGGAGACTATTGAATGCCATAGTCCTGAATTCATACGTTATTCACCGGGAAAACATGTATAAAAAGTTGGCCCTCTCATCATTTCGCGTGCAGCTGGTCCAGGGAATATTGTTGAAATTTGCAACTACGTGCGGACAGTTTGTACAAGCAAGTCATTCCGTAGGCAATATAGAACCAAAACTCACAAAAAGACATTTGCTAAGTAGAATGCCTGCAACTGGGAAAAAATCAAAACACCAAAGGGAGTGTGCAATTTGTGCCAAACATGGGAAAAGAAGAAACAGCGTGTACTGGTGTGAACAATGTGCAGTAGGCTTATGCTTGCACTGCTTCGAAAAATGACACATAAAGCAGAATTACTAAGGCAAAATCGTTTGAATATTTCCATATTGACGTTTGAAACAAGAGAACGTAAGTACCAATGTGAAATGATTCGGTAATAATGGAACGAAGTCAAAGAAATGGCTGAAGTCATGAATTTTCATGTAGGCGAAACGGGTAATCCTTTCGAAAATATCCAATCGGTTATGAAATTTTAACCGTTTATCACTAAATTATTTCATGCAATTATTTTAAATTAATGTATGGCATGCTAAAGATCTCGCCGGTTAGTGAAAACAAAATTTAAAAAAATTGAAAACTGAAAACCCATCCATTGTGTTCGGAGAACGAGATACAGAAAACAATAAATATTTTTCAAATTCTTTGAAAATGTTTCACATAGTAGCCCACTATGTTATGGAAGTTTACAAAAATTTTCAGCGACACTGATCTATTAGTTATTAAGTTATAAATTGTAGAAATAGAACATGCCAAAAAGGCGAAGTCATTTAATTCTCATCCGGCCGCTGGGATTTAATTAAATGCTTGCCACGTTTGAGAGGTTAAAAGCTGACCAGGAATCGAACCCGGGTCCCTCGATTTGCGGCCCAGTTCTTTAGCTTAAATCGCTAAAGTCAAATAAAAAACTTATGTTAATTAAAATATTTTAAAACTGAAAATTATTTTAACTACGTTATTAAAGCGAAAATTATCTCTTATACCAATCACATTATCTTTGGGATTATTGTCTGAAACCTTCTGTGGATTTCTCTGCAGTAAATGTGTCTACATTCCATTCTTAGAAATTTTTTTGTTTTATGTTACTAGTTTATTCATTGATTATCAATAAAAATCAATTATTTTAGCACCAGTTTGTTGTAAATGGTGTCCTGACAATATAAATATATTTAAAATTTATTTTAATGGCTTTCCTATTTCAAGTGTACCGATTCAACGATTGAGTACGCAAAGGAAACGCCTTTATATGGTGCTAAATTTATTTTGGGGGAAACGAGACGAGAGTCTCGTCCGAGACTCGAGACTGGGGTTCACGAGACGAGACTCGAGACGATACCCGAGTGCGGAAAGCGAGACTGGCAATGAGATGTTTCTGGCTCACGTCTCGTCTCGCGACAACACTAATAAGGATTCTCGATTACTGATAGTTTACCAACACACGCAATAATAACATCCAAACTGATGATTAAGAAAACCCAATGAGTTGACAAAGTTATTTCCTTGAACTAAAAATACTATTACCACTACCACTATATTTTAAAGACGTTTACTATTAATATCAACTTGAGACAATCAATCAATTTCGTTTAATTTCAAATTTCAATTCCCAGCATTAAAAAATTTATGGGAATTGAATGTTTTATATTAAAATCTTATCATATGACTAAAGAAACTGTTATAATCAACCTGAAATTTTCAGCTGATAGCAAGTTACTTTTGTTGTATCCATAACATAAACTACACTGTGAACGGCCTTTGGCACAAACTTCAACAAGATATTGAAGGGTGTTGAACACTCGGCTAGAAATGAGCGAGCCAATCGCATAGACTGCATATTTTGAGTAAACGCGATTTGTAGAATGGAAAAATTTACACATATTCATAGTAAAATAACAAATCTGAGTGCATTATAGGCTACCTCCGAGGACAAAGGTTAGGAGAGCGCGCGAACCATTAGGTTTATTGCCGTCCGCACGCGCAATTCAGTTCAATATTTAGGGAAAATCCAGTCTCTCAAACGGCCTGCTAAGCATGTCACGCCAAGTTTCCGAGTGCCTACCCATGTATTGCGGGTCACGGTGCGCGAGAACTGCCCGGAATCAATAGGAGGGAACACTCAAAATTAAAAATTGGTTTTCGATATTTTAACCTAAAATATATTAATTAAAAGCACATTGGCGAATTTTCATAGCTCAAATCCGATTTCCTATCCCTTGGGCTACAACCTTGTCGGGGTGGAAAAGCTTGCGCGTTCCTATGGCCCCTAGAGCTGCACTGCCGGGATTAATTCTAAATTTTCCCGGTAGGGCCACACATGCCAGATACGTCGAAGGGTAGGAGCCAGACGAAAGGTAGTCCACGTGATGGTGTCTCGTGAAAAACACTGTTGGAATGGAATTGGGAAGCCCTACCAACTAACTCTTCCCTGAAAACATGGAGTACAACCAAATGAGCCTCGGAATCTCATCGCCCGGGACCCGTCCGCAAAGAGCGTGTGTCGGTCACGGCAGCGAGGTCGGCAAGGTCCTCGGGGTCGTCAACATGCGAAATCCTTGCAGAGACTTATCATCATCACCAGCAACAGCAATGAAGAAAGAAGAAAAGAAGACCAAGAGTATGGAGAAGAAGAAGTCGGCTATAAATGTAGGGATGTGGAATGTGAGGACAATGATGAGGGTGGGGAAGTTAGAAAATATCAAAAGGGAAATAGATAAAGGGAGGATAGATATCTTAGGATTATGCGAGGTGAGGCGGAGGGATAGGGGGACTATTGGAGTGATGGTTATAGGGTTATTTATAGTGGTGGGGAGGAAAGCTAGCGAGGGGTAGCTCTAGTATTAAACGGGAGGCTGGGTAAGCGTGTGCTAGGTATAGACCAGGTAAGCGATAGGATTCTGGTGGTAGAAATTGAGGCGCGGCCCACTAGCCTTGTGGTGGTTCAAGCTTACATGCCCACTAGCAACCATGGGGAGGAAGAAGTAGATGAGGTGTATGAACAGCTCGAGGAAATAATTAGAGACACACCGGGTAAGAAAAATGTGGTAGTGATGGAACTTCCCCGACTGGAACGCCTCAGTCGGGGAAGGGAGGGATGGACATGAAATAGGAGAATTTGGACTAGGAATACAGAATGACAGGGGAGAGAAAGCAGCAGAATTTTGCAGGAGAAACAACTTATTCATCACAAACACGTGGTTCAATCATGATTAAGGGCGAAAGTACACATGGAAAAGTCCAGGGGATGGGGGGGAGATATAAAATAGACAACATCATGGTAAGACAGAGGTCTAGGAATAGTGTGAAAAAATCGCGGAGCTTCCCTGCAGCGGATGCGGATTCAGACCGCAACCTAGTGCTCATGAAATGTAACTTAAGATTCAAAAGACATGAAAGTCAGGAAGGCGAGGAAATGGAATGTAGAAGCTCTGAAGGGGACTATGAGGAGAGAATATCAGGAACTAGTGGACTATAGTATCCGGGAAATTGAAATTACACACTACACAAGTAGTCGCAATGCCAGTAGGTGCCAAATACCATTTTGTCAGCCGCGGCGTCCGACCGTCTTCCGCCCAGGCGGCGTATTCGGAGTAATTGAAGTGGACCACAGCATCGCTCATACTTTCTCATGCGATACTTTTATACCCTAACATACTTTCTTCACGCAAATGCCGGGGGAATGCATAAATATTGTTAGGATTTCTATTGAGAGATGCAACATTTACGTTTCAGCGGGTAGGTTTTTCCCAGTGTTTGACCACCAGAAGTGGTGCCATCTCAGCCTTTTTCAGCAATAAGTACATCCTATGTTAATTTTCGTTTATTACTTAGTTGTGTTTAGTTTTCCTTTTGAACTAACAGAAAATAGAGTATGGTTGATAAAACGAAGTAAAAATAAAGAAAACTTCTTTTTTTGATCTGCAAAGCTAAAGCTAAGTTCTATGCTTCGTTCGCTTCGTCCACTAAAATTCCATGAATATTCAAGATTCATGTAAATTGTTGATACAACTTTAAATAAAACTTCCAAAGGTTTACAAACCTTGCAACTTTTGAAAGAAAGTACTTGTCCAGCTACACAAGTGTGTTGGGGAAGACATTTTTCTGCAGGCACATGGGCGTACCCAGCGAGAGGCAGGTGGGGGACAGCTGCCCCCCCCCCCCCCTAGAGGCAAAAATCGCAAATGTCTCTTAGTAAAATCAGTACTGAATTGAAACGAAAGTATTCAACAAATTCTCTTTAAACCCACGAAAAATGATATGTGTTAGTATAAGATATGTAACTAAAATAAAACTATTTTTCAAGGAAATAATCTCATAAACTAATAAATCGCTGTTATTATTTCCTTAAAATGTTGGTTTCATTCACCTTTTCCATGCTAAAATGCTTTAGCTATTATTATTTCTAATCAGATAATCTTTTAACGACCGCATAATTCTTATGCTTTACATATTTCATCGCTTTCGTAGAGATCCACATTTCGGGGGGGGGGGGGGTGAGGTGGACCCCTGGGATTCCGTTGTATTTGCACCTGATGGTACTACCATACGTAATACAAATTATTGCTTTGGCTCCAATGCATATCGTAACCTCGGAAACGATAGGTGCACATCAGACCCTTCAGGGATTCTCGTCAAATTCGGTCAAGCGTAGGAGATTTGGTTTGTATGGTACATATAGTGTTCACTTCTCACCCCGTGGACCCAGGTTTAAATCCCGGCAGTAGCAGAAACCTTTGCTTAAGTGCTGCGTGAATTTTTCCTAAAGTGCAACACAGCGCCCGTGGGATGGGACATTAAGTCGTGGTCCCCTCGGCGCCTATCAGTAAGAGCAGGTTAACGCCGACGCTGGGTTTCTCTCCTGTTTCTTTCCCTGCCCTTTCATCATGTCGTACATGACATAAGCTATCGGTCGCCTCCTTACCACCACCTAGGTTACGCCATTTGGGACCTTATGATTTTCCTCTCTTTATCTTTCGCGCGTACTCGGAGTCTTGTTGATCGATTCAGGTGCGAGTAATATCGATACCAATCCCCTTCGATACGCTTTAATCGCTAATTACTTTTTTATTGAATAAGGTATCAGACTGGGAACATTACAATTAAGATGTAAAATCTGAAAAATTGAAAGCATACGAATGCAATGATTGCGATAACAGCGTGCATTAGATAGATGCATTTTGCAGAGTTATTATTATGGCCGTGGGAATAAAATATATTAGATTTGGTAAGACAGCAACGTACTATATCTAAATATGAGTTATTTTGATCCGTAATGTTTCTTTATGAAGTTTCTTTATCGATGTGAAGATAAATCAATAACTTTCATTTTAAAGGACGCAAAACTGGTGAACATAATATATTAATAGATATGGTACGTTGCTGTCCTAACATTTTATATAACTTTCTTTTATAGCAGCTATAATACTTACGCAGCAACATGCATGTATCTAATACGCACTTGTATAGATCATAACTTCAACAGCAATGATTGGATTCGTTTGCTACAACTTTTTATCTGATTCTGTAACTAAATGTTAACTTTCGATGTAAGTTTCAGTAGCATACTTTATTTAAAGAAAATATGTAAGCCAATAATGGAATTCAAGGAAAATGGATTTGGTATTATTCTCAGATAAATAATATTTCTTCATTTTACAATAATTTAGGATGATGACTCGATAATGGTGGGGGATATGATCATTGTAGGATTAATGTAACTCATTTTAAACAAGGGTACCCCATTTTTTTTAAGTTAAAATTTTTCTAATTTTGACTACCGATACTTAATGTTTTTCTATATTTTCCCCATAATTTGAAGGGGGAGAGCGAGAACTGCCTATTAATATATCGAGTACCAACTATTTGAGTGATGAAGTGAGAGGTACATGCTTGGCGGAGTTACGACTGAAGTCATCGATGAGATGATATATAGCGGAGATTTTGGTCGGTTTTAGTTGACGGAAATATGAAATTGCAGAAATAAGAGTGGAAATGGTCATCTTTCTGTGGGATTTATCGATAACTGTCCCTCACGTTCTCACCATGATGTGGGAACAATACACGACCCACATTCAGCATTTGCTCATCGTGTATCTGAGAAGGAAAATGACGTTGAATCCAGCACATCGGTCTATGGAGACAATGCTACTAGAAATACTTGTGTCTGTTTGTAAGGGGGTCGAACATTTGGCTAGTGACCAGCAATTGTGAAAAAAATTACGTACCTATGTATCCTCCAAACAAAGACAGTTCTTCGCTAGTCATAATAATGAATGCGGACTACGAGTGAAAATTATTGCAATGAAACAGCTAAATGGAACGAAATAAAATTATTTTGCTCGTAGCATACTTTCTTATGACACTGCAAAGGTTGACCTCAGGTTAATTCAGGTGCGTTCCCTAAAAGTAACGATTAGGTTTTTTAATCACAAGAAATAATGTTTGCTCACAGAATCCGAAATAAAAGGCACAAGACTGCGCTGTGGAGTCCACAGGAAAGGAAAATATTTGGAATGAGGTCAGTTGATGAGAAATGACAATGTATTAATAATAATCTATCATCCGTGTATTAAAATAGATCATTTTCAGCTTAAATGCTGTGAAATTTCAACTTAATAGAGAACTATTTTTAAATATTTCTTTGTTAGATTTAATTTAATTTTTTGTGGAACCTTAAAGTAGAAATATTATGGCCGTTACAGCAGTAGTTTTCCAACCATCCATTTTTTGTAGTTTTATGTTTCAGCTATTTTTGAGAATGTATTTAATATCTGTTTGTATTTAAATTTTGTATTACGTTTTCATTTTGTTTTTATTAAATAATTACTCAAAATGCCATGAACGTTATATAAAGGGAATGCAGTGGCAGAACCAGGGACAAGGGGGGCCTAAAGGTACGATTCTTTCTAGTGTGAATTGAATACCCAAGGGGGGCAATTGCCTCCCCCCTAGTTTCTCTCTGGATCTGCCATTGGATTTTAACATACGAAAAACGTGTAAAATTTTACCAAATTTTTTAGTCTAATTTGTATTTCAATTCGAAAATGTAGGTAAATGTGTGGGAAAAGGTAACTAAATACTTTTTTACAAAGTGGTAACCCCCAAACACTTCCATTTTATCTAGTGTGTTTCAACCCAATGGGGGGGGGAACAGCCCCTTCCCCCCCCCCCCCCAATAGATCCGCCACTGAAGGAATGTACCCAAAGCATTGAATAAATCTCTTCCCTCTTAAAATAAGGGGAAGCTTAGGTTTTCATCAATGCCATTGTAGCTAGTTATGAAGAGGCCCGGTTTACCCAGAAAGCAATAAAAATAACCTTCATATGGTTTCATTGTCATAAATTTTTTTTATGATTTGTGCAACTTATCAAAGCCGCAGCGAGCTAAGGGATTCAAACGATTCAAACCCCCCCAAAAGTTGATCTGAACCCTTCTAATAGAACACCCGTCCCGCGTTATTCCTCCCATATGATTTTTTTTCTGGTTATGAATTGTTGGTTTCATTTGAAGAGCTTGCAAATTGCTCACCATTCAATTCCAAGTTCTATTGTTCATCCCCGAACAGCATTGATTTTAGTGTGCTGGTCTGGAAAATACCTGTTCTTTTTTGTGAGTTGTATATTGAAGGCTCAGGTGTCTTTGAATCTTGAAAAAAAAATTTCCTCCTTGTTAAAGGCGTTGCGAATGTTTTCCAATTCATGGTAAATTTGTCAGAGAGACCGGAGCGGATTGGTGGACATTAATTTCTTCTAACATTTTTTCTTTCTTATCCTAAACAGTTTCTATAAAAGTGAGGCGGAGTGGTGGAAAATTTTCTCTTTTAACGTTTTTTCTTTCCTATTCTAAGCAGCTTTTTATAAAAGCAAGGCGATTATGTTGACGGATATAATGAAGATTTAATGACCTTACGCCAAACCAAAAATAGTTCTGTAATGGGAAAATGTGGAAATTCGTGAGTTGTTCGAAAAACTGGCGTTTCGTTTTCCAAGTAGAGTAAGAGCAATTAGTACTGAAATCATTCTTTCATGGAAAGATGTGGAAAATTAGGTATAAAGGGGGGTCCCAGATGCCTCAACCAAATGTTTTCCACATCGCGGTCGATTTAATTCTCGGCCATGTTCAGTGATAACTCAGGGACAATCGGTTAAACCCATTTCCGAGAGGGAATTCCTACACATCCTTTTGCAGCTTTTTGTGTGCATTTCCGCGTCGTTAATCGCGATGAATACCAGATTTTGGGTTCTCCAACCGCGTATGCTAATTTAGTGGGAACTTAGTCGATGTTTAGTTCACGGTTGCGACCTCAAGGCGAAAGCAGGATGGCTTCCGAACTGTCGCGACATGTCGTCCCACTGGACCTACGTACGCGGCTGTACGAATGGATATTTTGCCGTCATCACATCCTTTCATAGCATGGTAGCCAACTCCCGCTCTGTGACAAGCGTTTTTTTCCGTGCCTTCGATCGCAGACAATTGGAATATCTCCGCTCTCACTCCCTCAGTCATGATAGAGACCAAGCTGAGGTAACTTTCACCCTTTCTTTTACTACTCCACTGGCTCTGATTCTATACCTATCATGTTGGTAACACAACAGTGAGCTAGTCTAATCGCCCATCCATTGGGTATGCGTCGCGGCAATTATTCCCTCCATCGCGACACACGAATAAATATGAATATGCGTACTTTATCCATACGTATTGCACGTGACAAAGGAGGGAGTTTCTTGGAGCGATACGACACTCTTTGAAGAAAGGAAAAAAAAACATTGTATTTTTCGTCCATTTTTAGTTTGCAAACACACTAGGCCGTGGCGAGTGGAGGGTGTAGGATTTGAGATTCCCCAATATTTTCGGAACATTCGGGCATACATTTTTTTTGCCCATGACCTAGCGAACACATCCCAACTGGATTTAAAAAGAAAGGGAATTGTTCTTTAAGTGGCCGCATTAGAAACGGTTAAGGGACGCTGCTGTGTCCCGTAATCGGTGAGCCAAATTTAGAAACTCGCTAATGAAAGAAGGCGAGGACTTGATCATTGCAATAGTGTGGTTTCCTATTATTTTTATTGCCTAAATTGAAAGACTATTACTCCTGGAGTACGCATTTCACGCTTTTAAATTTTTAAATGACGATATCTATTTTTCGCGATAAAATGAAAAGTGAAAAATTTCAAGGGCGCGAAAACGCGGCGGCTAAGTATCAATGCTGGGAAAACCTCGCGTGACGTCATTCTGGATCCCGCTATCGTCGTGTGAGGTGACCTTGGGGCGAGGGTATGTGCTTCGCTGCGATGCAGGCTGCTAGCAGGTAGCAGAGTACCCTGCTAGCGGGTAGCGCTTGGCTAAAATACGGATTATTAATACCTTACCAAACGAAGGAAGCTTTCCGACCATAGACAGTTTTAATTATTATTAAGAGATGTTTCCCTGAAGTCTGTGCCTCATGCATGCATTGGTAATCTCAGACGATGTAAAACTCCTATCTACTCGTATAGAAACTAGGTCCCTGTGACTTGACGTGGAGTGGCATCGCATGGGCGCCAATCTGGTCTTTATCAAATGCGGTTAAAATTGACCATTGCCATTCGTCTAAACTGGAGTTTATAAAACCAAATAATTTGTATATTATGAATACACTAATGGTGGGTAACGAATCGCAATCAATGCCTTTCGTTTTCTTTGATGAAGGAAACTACCATATTAAGTCGTAAGCGCAGTTTTGAATGGAGTGAGGGCGGTGCCCGAAGACATACAGTATTTTCTTCTTCACTTGAAAATACGTTCTGTGTGTTCTTGAAGGAAGAGAGCGGACTCTCCCTGAACGAAGCTGTGAAGAAAATGGAAAAAATGAAAGAGCGGGTAAAATTGTGGACTCTTGTGAAGAGGTGGACGTGGAGTGGGTGCTTGACAAGTTTGCCTTCTGTTCCTTTAATCAGCACGCGCGTCTGCCTTGCTCGCCAGCCTGGAACCCACCTCGTCACATCGATTTTTATGTCCTATAAAAATATATTTTTTAACAACTGGGTCAATCCTCCTTAGTTTTTCTAGAAAATCGACTGACATTGCATGAGAAAACGATCTATAGAAAGTGATTTTAAGTTTGAAAGTTGTCAAGTTGTATTTTATTATTATTAAAAGTAAAGTTACAAGTTGACCATTCGGCCGGGTGGTAGCATAGATTGGGTTTACCCTAGAGGATTTGGGACGTGGAGTATGAGGACAATGATGAGGGTGGAGAAGCTAGAAGATATCATAAGGGAAATGGAGAAAGGAAGGACAGATATCTTAGGACTATGCGAAGTGAGGTGGAAGGATGGTGGGAACTACTGGAGTGATAGGTTCAGGGTTATATGTAATGGTGGGGAGGAAAGTCAATGAGGAGTAGCTTTAGTATAAAAAGGGAGGATGGGTAAGCGGGTAGTAGGTATAGATCAGGTAAGCGACAGAATTTTTGTGGTAGAAATTGAAGCATGACCCACCAACCTTGTGGTGGTTCAAGTTTGCATTCCCACTAGCAATCATAGAGAGAAAGAAGTAGATGAGGTGCATGAACAGCTCAAGAAAATAATTATAGAAACCCGGTTTAAGAAAAACCTGATAGTGATGGGGGACTGGAACGCTTCAGTCGGGGAAGGGAGGGATGGACAGTGTCCATTGGACACGAGATAGGAGATTTTGGATTTAGAATGCGGAACGACAGGGGAGAGAAAGTAGCAGAATTTTGCCGGAAACATTTATTCATTACAAAATCATGGCTCAATCATCATAAAAGGCTAAGAGACATATGGAAAAGTTTAAGAGGTATGGGGAAATATAAAATAGACTACATCATGGTAAGACAGAGGTTTAGGAATAGTGTGAAAAACTCACGCCACTTCCCTGCAGCGGATGCGGATTCAGATCACAAAGTAATGCTTATGAAATGCATCGTATGATTCGAAAGACTTATGAAAATTAGAAAGGAAAGGAAATTGAACGAAGAAGAAACTCTGAAGGGGACTATCGCGAGAGAATATCAGTAACTAGTGGAAAATAGTATCTGAGGTTTGAAGTGCCCAGGCTCGAGGAACGGTGAGATAGTGAGGTCGACATTATCATGTTAGCGTTGATGAAAATGAGATCGAAATGATGATACGGGAGCTGCAATTTTAATTTCCGAATTTGGCATTTCAATTAAGGACCTGCGGATGAATAAAACATCTAGAATTGACGTTAACCCTGCAGATTTCATTAAAAATGCAGGGGAAAAGAAAGGTATTAGCTCTACAAAGACATCTGCACCATGCACAAAATAGGAAATATACCGAGAGATTTCGTGAAGATCATCATCATTCCTATAACCCAAAAATAAAGGAGCAGAGAAATGTGAAGATTTTAGGACCATTAAACCTAATGACTCATGCCTCGAATATTTTTACAAGAATCATAAGCAGAAGAATAGAACGGAAAAAACAGGAGTTCCTGGATGAAGAACGATTCAGATTTAGGGAAAACAACGGCACAAAGGAAGCCATGTTAGCTCTTAGGCTGCTCGTAGAGAAGAAAATGGAGAATAGTATAACTGTTCATTGCGGTCTTGGATTTAGAAAAGATTTTGAAAATGTGGACTGGAATACAATGCACGCGATCCTGAAATAAATTAGAGTGCTTTATAAATAATGGATAATATTATTCAATTTATATAAAAGCCAAGTAGTTGTATTCAAATCAGGATCTGTAGCGTGACAAGGGTGTACATTGACCCAGTTATTTTCAACGTTCTCGTTGAGAAAGTTATCAACGAAATAAAAGTTAAATCGCCAGGAGTGAAAATCCATTGTGAAAAAAACTAGCGTACTGCGATTTGCCGATGACATTACAGTCATAGCAGAGACAGAGGGAGACCTGAAAAAATAATAATAAATATGGAAAAGGCAGTGGCTCGGTATATGCTGAAAATCAATGAAAAGAAAAGCATTGGTGTGCAGCCAATAAGAAGAGGCTAAGACCAACCTGAAATCATGAACTTTAAGAGGTGAAAGAGTTCTATTACTTGGGTTACCTAGAGAACTTCGATGGACAAAGCATGAAGGAAATTATGTGTAGAATAGCCCAAGCGACAAGGGTACTCTTAATAAAGAGGAGTCTCTTAACAGCTGAGTATACAAGCTTTGAAGTAAGAAAGAAATTTATTTATTTATTTCACCACCAAAAATGGCATAAAGGCTTTTAAATTGGCTGTTTTCCATAAGTAAATAACAGCTTAAAGATAACACGATAAATGAAAAACATTCCTTAAGACTCACATACGGAGGGAGAGTGCTTCTTGGCAGTGAGGCATAGACGATGCCAGTGGCTGAGAAATCAAAGCATTAAGTTTTCTAAATGAACTGTTGCAGATGAATTATGAAAATCAGATGGATTGATCGTGTGAGTAGTGTGGAAGTTCCATGAAGGGTAAGATAAAAGTCTTTGGAAAAAAATCGGTAAATGACGGGACAATTTTATTGGCTACATCGTGAGACCTGAGGATCTAATGAAAACATAAGGACGGGTGGGAGAAGGAAGAGCGGCACTGGTAGCCCACGGATGAAATGCATAGTCGGAGTTTGGGGGGGGGGGGGGGGGGAGCTGGAGGAGCCTGTCTCCCAACTTAAATTTCAAACAATGGTAATTTGTTCCAAAAAAGTACGAAACCTTTGCATTCAATTTCAATGAAAAAAAGTCAAAATTTTAAATAAATATTAGTCTTAGACAGTACTTAAAATGCCGCTTTCAGGGGTGAATTTTAAATAAATCTACCAGAAATTCTTAGTGGCTACGGAATACCCTCCGTTTCACTGGGGCTAGTACAATAGCCCCTGAACCCCGGCAGGATTGCTGCCTCCTCCAACGTGAAACTTCGCCCATGATAGAGCGGCTGATGGAGGATGGAAAGCGGTGTGAAAAGATTAGCCGACAGAAGAATTAAGCGGAGACCTGCGTCAAACCAATCTTAGGATTGTTGACCAACGATGATGATGAAGTCACTTCTTGTATTTATAGATTCACTATTCCTCGTGATATGTTATCATATGCGGGGAAACATAAGCTAAATTCTACCTTTCACAACGTTGGGACAATGTCTTTTAAACGGATATGTATTGCAAAACGGCTGTGAGACCTCCATTCATCTTAAGATGATGAAGATTCGTTAAATTTTGGTTTAATTCGGTTACATATTCCACGGTAGCCGTCTTTGCTTTTATTTCTTCGTACTCGCATCCAGGAAAGTCAAGGGAGTTATCCACCATGCAAAGAGAAGATTTTTTCTGAGGTTTTTTACTTTGCGAAAGTAATCCCTATAATTTTTATCGCCGATATTTCGGTGAAAATGAACGCATTTCCTGTACTAGGAATAATTTTCTCTTACCGTTTCATGCAATAAGTAATCTCCGATTAAGGAAATACATCTTACTTAGTTTATGAAATAAGTTTGTTTCATACCTCCTCGCAAGCAACACGGAATCTTGGCTTGCGTCCGTCAACATTCTCTCGTTATTCGAAAGAGAATGGGTATAGTTTAAACTAACTATCGCAATGAATAGATTTTACTGAATTCTCAATTCAAATCTGGAAGAGAAAATAATGAAAAGAGGTAGGAAACCGATGGGATGGCATCGTGTATTTTAGTCTTGATTTAATACAGCTCTCCTCTGATGCACGATCAATTCACGATGTATGGTGCACGATCGATCCGCTAATTTATAGGTCCATGCCATTTTGACGGGGATAGTAGCATCCGTCTGGTGCATCCCGTATCCATTTTCAATGCATCTGATGAGTGACGCGAAAAGACATTCTTTTCATCCCAAATATGAAACGGCCAATCTATTCTCGCCACATTTGTGTCAATCAAGATTATATTCATCATTATTCTCCATCCCCCGAACGCTCTTTGTATGGCTTCGGAGGCCAACTTCTGCGTATTCCATTGTGTGACTCAGCCCCTATGCTAAGCCCCTGCTGCGTTGCACCTACTTCTATCTGTGCCAATTTATCTTCTGTCTGTGATCATGGCCCTTTGTTGTAGTCTCAACACTTCGGTAACTTTTTTAGATGCCGTTCATGTTGCTCATGCTACAGCGTTCCTTTTGTTCAAAAATTCATGGGAATGCAAGCTCACGACACACAGAGAATACTGTTCATTTTTTCTGCCCGAAAAGCCAGCCCGTATGTTAGATTTTGATATGCAGCGCCTTAAGTGAGTGATACATTGGTCTGCACGGAGTAAATGTTTGAGGATGTGCAAATTATTTCAAGTTCTTTAGGATTTATGTTAAATTTTCTTGCTTTTGGGGTTCAATATTTTTGCCTATCGCACTCAAAAAGACATCACCAATGAATTGCATGTAATTCGAAATTATGACTATGTCTATCACTGATTAATTCCGTAAGATTATTTTTACCTGTTGATTTTTTTTCATTTTTTCTCATTAATTGTCAAAACTTTTTTTGAAAAAAGTTTTATTACGTCTGAATTCAATGATGCACCAATATATTTGAAGTACCCGAGGTCTCATGCACAACAGGTAATTTTTTTTATGCGAACTCAATTTAAAAGTTCAGTTAAGTCGCTGACCATTGCTAGAATCGCCATTTATTGATTTATTATTGAAGTATTTTTTCGAAAGGTTTATCAGCCCTACCCATTCCAGACGCAGCTTGACGAGCGGAATATGTCTCTAGGCAAGTCCAATAAATAACAAATGAAACCCAGCAAATTCCCTTATTGATAATTATTTTCTTATTTCAAATTTTATGCTATAGCTAATCAAAGAAAACGGATCTCGTGAAATATTATCACGCGCAATGTAAATAATGAAACTACAGTTTTTATATACTTGGTTACTAACTTTGGCATACACATTAACGTTCAAGAGAGGATAATGCTATCCAATATGCGGCATAGCAATAATTGCCTGCTATTTATTAATATGAGGGTTGGAGATGGACTGGGAATAACTTTGGTTCGATAACAATTGATTTAGCATCCTATAAATGCACCTAGCTTGCATCCATTCAGAGGTTATGAGCCTTAGAAATCATCATCAGCTTTAAATGCCGTACTAACCAAATTACAGATATCTATTGATTTATATCTATGTTTGATATAGAGGAACCTATTGGTATACTTGATTTCAAACTGAGAACCTGATTTGCAAGTTATCGCAAAAATGACGGCTCAGTATATTTTATAACCATTTGCTGTCTTTTGTGAAAATTGATTTCATGTCACTCTTAATTCAGCCAACTATAATTAAGCAAATAATCATAATTTCCATTAATATTTTTATCGTATTTTTCTTATTTTGCATTGTACTTGACTTAGACACATTGTATAGACCTAACCGTTTTTGTTCATTTCTATTTCCTTTTCAGAAGAATTCATTGGTGTAACAGCTATAAAGTCCTACCCTTTACAGACACAGCTGAACGAGTGGAATACGTAACTCGCAAGCTTTACAAAGCGTAGACGATGACTGCTGAGCAAACTACGGCTGGGAAGCGTGCTTCGCCTGCTTTGAGCGTACCTTGATCACCGCGGATGCTGCCACTAGACGTGTCCGTGACCTTAAAAGTTTGACGACAGACGCTCAGTTGTGATCGCCAAGTTTTTACACAGGCAGCAGTGTTTATGTGGCTTGGTTAAGAACTACAGAGTCCTACATTCCGTGTAAGTATTAGTAGTAAACAGTTTTCGCAAGAAATGTTTATTGAAAATCACATGGACATGTTGGTGCCCGGAGTCACTCTTTAGACCGTACTTGAGCCCCCGTCGATCCAAATCTCATGACATCTCACTAAGGCGGGAGGAGGAGTTCAAAAATCGCCAAAATCACCTAATCACGTAATTCATGGACGCCCCCAATCGGATTTCCGATGTGATGCTTAAACGAAATGTCCTTCTTAAATCAATGTAGAAGGTAAGTGATGTGTCTGAAAGACGTCGTTGGTAACTTGATGGTTTGAAATCAGTGCATTATGGGGACCTTGGAAATGGTGACAATCAGTAGGTGATCAACTATTGTAAAGTAACGATGAAGAAGAATTTAGCCGAAAGCTGAGCTGCACGAATGAACTTTAAATCTCAATTTTTTTACATATTTCCTGCGGAAATCGCGATTCTACTTCATTTCGTGCGAAGATCGATTGCTAATGCGAATTTTCTCGGAATTAGTTACCTCGGACTTGGTTAAATACAGCTCTTCATTCGGTTAACCGTCTTACCAAATCATAAATTTCTCTTTCCGATGCCTTATTTTCTTAATAAATTCCGTGTCCGATCTCCCTTGACATTTATTCTCCTCAATTTCCCGTCTATTTTATAATGTCAAGTATTATTTGATTTATTAATGAGTTGAAAATGTTCCAGTTCATAGAATTATTGACGACTCGTTTCGACAGTTTTGTCATTTGCAAGTGTCCTTATCGGTATGAAAAGGACATATCACTGTCTAACGTGATGGTGAACAATGCTGCTATCCATGTGGAAAATTACCCATTCGCCCAAAATATACTGGAACAGGTCCATCACGTCGATCATGAAAGATTGTTTTACTCTATTCTATTCTCTCCTATGCGATGGCCTACTATTATTTATGGTGCTTAATCAGTCACAAAGCTTCCAAAGCTAGTCATGCGGAACAGGTGGCTCAAGTGCCTTTTATATTTGGCTTAAAGTATTTAATTCCACTAAACTATTTTATTATCGTGGGCCTCTCCGGCCCATTTTACAATAATACCAAAGTACAGGAAGATTAATTAATAGAGTACTTACAGAATAAATTATGAAAACATATGCACATTTGTATCCTGAATGTGGATACTTGGGCATTAACTGTCCAAAATTTCCATAAATTGGACAAATTCTTAATATTTATTTAAACAATTTTTTAAGGTTAGCAGTAGAACTTAATATTCGTAGAAAGTATATCAAAAATATAGAAATGTTTTCTTTTCCTGGTCACATTAGGAAGTTATCATACCAGCATGGTTAGTTATACCGGGAATCACCGTGAATTATTAAGGATTAATTTGTACACTTTGGTAAATTCGTTTTGACCGCAATTTTCTTATTTCTGTTGGAAGTGAATCCCAATTCTGGCGGCTGTTTCATAAAGGAATTATCCATGAGATTTTATAAAAGAATTATTGAGGTGAGAATTTCTACGTTGGGGGATATGAATGTCAACATTGTGATTCCTAGTGGGTATTAAATGAATATTTATTTCCCAGATAAACCTTTCGAACAGATGTGTTGGGTTACCAGAAGAAAGTATTTTGAAATTGAGGCGGGTGAGGTGATGCAGGCGACGTTATTTACATTTCAGCCAGTCTAAGCGTGAATTTGAGTTACTTATCCATTCCCATTTTTTAGGTCAAAATTGAAGCGTGTTGTCGAGTTCATAGTCACTTGAAGTTTGTTATTGAATGGATTAAAGCGCGCTTTTAGATTTGATCGTGTTGTTCCCTAAATATTCCTTACGGTTGGTGTCGAGATTAGTAGATACAGAGTATTGTCGTGAACTATTTATAGATCATCAAGTCGTGCGCTTAACACGGCCGTCTCGGGTGAGGTCCTGCCATTGTGTCCTTCGGCTGCAGAGAAAGCATTGCCTCATCAATGAACATTAGCCATCCTTGCATCCGATTCCTTTCTCTTAGTCGAGATGGGTCGACAGGCGAGAAGTCCCACTCTGAATGCCAATGGCCACTCTCCCCTATTGCCAATACAGCTATGCACATACCCTGGTGGTTCGTGTACCACGGCTTAGTTCGTCTTTCTACATGTACATTTGAAAAATTCTAAGAAGTAGAACACACAGAATAATGAAGTTATTCTAGCTCACACTCCTGCTATGAGAGCTTATTCAATGCTTAAAATTCTAAGGCATCAAATTGGTTGCATTCATCCATTACCATTTCTGAAGTGGACATTCAAAAAGGTTTTCATTCATTTCATTCAAAACCCTTCCAAAAACGTCGCTAGAGATTATTAACATAGCACATTGAAATGACAACGCTTTAGCAAAACATTACTGTTGCGATCCCCTCTTTTACGATATTTTCCCGTTTGTTCTCCAAGAGGTCCGAGGTAAATGTCTCGTTACTTTATGATACAATCTCAGCGTTTTCTGAATAATAAGGGCTTTTTTTAAGAATTTAAAATATTGGACCATAGAAAATCTGTATGAAACAGTTAGTGTGTGAAATGGTTAAAACTTTCGTGTTCCATGATGTCCAACGATGCTCTTTTGGGTTTAGAGTTATACACACCAACAGTTTTGTCTCCACTTTTGGAGACTTCCTCTTTGGCAATGGCATTGTTTGTTTTTTGTCAGTTTTTTCCATCGTCAAAGGGATGGGAATGGGGATGGGGTTGAGGGTAGGGGTGGGACTTTTCGAAGTTTCTTTTCATGCCTGAAAAATGAAACTGAAACTTGAAAAAAGCCCCTCACCACTCCTCCACTTCTCCCATACTTCACTCTGCCTCCTTCAGGGAAATGAGGGAATTAAAAATGAAGGAAAACAGCGAGAGTCACATATTTTCTTTTTGTACTGGGATCCCTTCCTCCGCGTTTCGGTTTCGAGTTTCGAATTCAACTCTGTCACTCCAAAGCGAGGGTCATACTCCTTAGAAAATTAACTTACGTTTAAAAATTGAACTTACATGATTGACGCAAGAAATTTAATATAGACTGTATAAAGTTTATGAGCTTCTGTATTTAATTTCGTATTCAATTTAATTTTAAATACTTTATTATTTGCTTAATGATTTAAAACTAGGGATGGACGGATCCAGGATGTTTTTCGGATCCGAATTCGGACCGGATCCTTGATTTGCGGAGCCGGATCTTTCGGATCGGATATTTTCGGATCCAAATTCATTTTCAAATTCCTGACGCTGAGATTCCCCCGATGATTGTTCAATCTCTTGGGAAGAGTCACAATATGTGCCAGTCGTATTTTGCCTTTTTTATTTTCCACGGCTGAAATTCTTCTACGTAACCTCTACCTCTGCGAGAGCTTTCAAATAAAACGGTTCATGAATCGCATGCGACGGCGCATTCGAAGATAGAATCGGAACTCTTTCTACCCTTATGGGGCGTTGCATTCACTGAAGCTATTATTTCAAATTTCGGATCCAGATCCGATGTCTTCCGCGACTTTGGATCCGATGTATCCGATGAAGGTCAATATCCGTGGATATTTGGATCCGAGGTATCCGATCCGACAATCCCTATTTAAAACCCATCGCTTCTACGGTTAAAATCGGTTCAAAATTTTTAGCTCATGGGGCCAGAAGTGCTTGGTTTTATTTTAGGTGCGTCTGTTTTCTACTGAAAAAATTTAGTGAAAACTTGGATGATTTGGAACTCTTAGGAGGCGTTGCAATGAAATATGTTCGAATTATTACCACGCGCTCTGTAAACAACGATCTCGTCGTATGTGGAAACATGCGTTTAGTGTGGGCACCTCTCTTATTCCCAGTGAACGATTCGTTTTCGCGGTTGTCGCAATGGACGGAGAGGTTTTGCATTTGGCTAAAGCGTGAAACACACGATCATTTTTTTCCTTCCCTCAGAGTGATAGCTCCAGCGATAGGTTTTCAGGGACCAAAAAGTAATCGCTCGACCCATCATTTTATGATTCACTCGGTCATTCCCACCGTCCCTTATTCCATCGCTTATTCCGTCACTTTCCGTATTTACAAATGCCATTCAATGAAGAGTCAAGCGCTGCGTAACAAACGCTATTAGTGGCAGTGCGTTCTGATAGGACGAAGGACTGTGCCAGCGAATGTTTCAGCGATAGAAAATGGGATGTGTGGAGTGATGGCAATAGGGATGGGGTTCCTATACCCCGAACCATCGCGGAAAATGATCGCGTGAGACAGTCACTTTTTCCGTCATCATTGGAGCAATGATTGGAGATGTCCCTCTAAATATAAATAATATAAATTATACATGATATAATGATGCATCTCAAATAATATTAATTATACACGGCTTTACTAAATGGAGAGCGAAAATAAACTCCTACATTAAATACAGCCAATATAATCCGTGTGTTGTCAAATTTCAATCCTTGTTTACGTGTCATTTCTTTATTATTTGTGTATCAAACAACTTTATTGTTATTAGTTGATATTTTCATGAACTTTGTGCTTTTGATGAGCCAATTATTGTTAATTGTGTTTTGCTCCAAGGGTATACCCAGAGCATGAATAAATATATATTCTATTCTATTTTATTCTATTCTAAAGGGATGGAAAAAAATGATCGAATGACTCAGGCTTAAGCACGTCCGCGGACGCCGAGAAGGTGGTTACCCTGCAGTGGAGTCGGAGGAACCGTGTAAGGAGAGTCTTGCGCAAGTGCAAGAACTCGCATCCGCTTGCACGCTGGGATGCACCTGATATTGACGACCTGTGAGCCCTCGGCAGTTCTTGACGCCACGCCCACCGTGTGGACTGCAAAGGTGCCACAGTAGTTCCTATATTAACGTGAGATACGGAGGTCAGCGGCGTGTACATACCCCAATTCCGGTGGGGGAACTTACATCAGCCGCTTTAAACATTGTTTCGGCCCCAATGCAGAGCTCTGAACTTGGTGACGAGAAGCGAACGCACCTGTCCTGTACTATACTGTACTGTATGAAAGTTCGCCAAATTCAGCTATACGATTTCGGATTTGACCGTATTAAACCCCGGCTAAAATAGCTTATGATAATGAACCGATATTAGAAGGTGGGCTTACAAGTCGTAAAACTGATTATCTTGCAGTTCACTCATAGTACACATTTATTGAGCTCTAAAATTATTTTCCACCATGTTAGATTCAAGTGATGTATTTGCAAAACATGGACTATATAGACCACATGCGGAGGCAGGCATTCTAATGCCCTACATTTAATTATCAATAATTTTAAGATAAGGCAAGCCTTTATAAACTCATAATTAATAATGAAGTACCTTCATTGACTAAAGCTTGCATTAGAATAAAATCAACTGATTTGGGCGTTACTTGGTGGAACGATGAAATATTCATGTTGAAGCAAAAACACAGTACTATTCCACAAAATTTATTTAAGCTGTCTACTAGTTTCAACGTTTACACCGTCTTGTCTTGATAATGACGGTGTAAACGTTGAAACTAGTTGACAGCTTAAATAAATTTTGTGGAATAGTACTGTGTTTTTGCTTCACCATGAAAGCTTGCATTAGAGTTTCGGAATCGACAACGAACTAGAACTTCACGGAGGGAGGTCAATGACATCAACTAGGGATGGTCGGATCGGATACCTCGGATCCAAATATTCGCGGATACTGCCCTTCATCGGATACATCGGATCCAAAGTCGCGGAAGACATCGGCTCTGGATCCGAAATTTTAAGTAATAACTCCAGTGAATGCCCCATAAGGGTGGAAAGAGTTCCGATTCTCTCTTCGAATGCGCCGTCGCATGCGATTCTTATCCTACACATGAACCGTTTTGTTTGAAAGCTCTCGCAGAGGTTACGTAGCAGAATTTCAGCCGTGGAAAATAAAAAAAGGCAAAATACGACTGGCACATAAGTAGTGTGACTCTTCCCAAGAGATTGAACATCATCGGGGGAATCTCAGCGTCGTAGGATAATAACCACGTCAAGAGTAACTACGTCTCAGATTTCAGCAACCACCCTCGACCTATCCATCAGCCCGTGCCTCTGATGTTTTTTTTGTTTCCGAAATCACACGGACCATAAATCATTGTCTTCTAAGGAAAATATCAAATTACTCGAGAAGAATTGAAGCGTAATTCATCCCTACCCCGTCTCACCAACTGACCTTTTTTGGCCTACCTGCTTCAATTCTCCGTTTCTAGACGACAAATGCTAGGTGAGTGGCTTTCTGGATCCGAAGATGTCTCGATAGGTCCGACAATTAGATGACATGCACGAGATTTAAAAAATAATTAGACCAAACGCGACGCATTCCTGGCGATATTTCTGTTTATTTTTCAGCTCTTATTGATTGCCCCTAAGTTTTCTATATACAATTAGACTATACTAATATGCAACATTGTTCAAATAGCACAATTTTCAAAGAACCAAGCTCCTTCCCCTCCACCTCTCCTATACGCGCTTCCGCTGCCCACCCCTTCCTCATGCAGAGTAGTTGAACACCATGTCGCACGTTACGTTATTGCTGTTTTAAATACTGTTTATGTGTTGCTGATTGCGCAGTTGCAATTTAATTTAATGATATACTGATAAAAATGTCTTTCATTGTGTAGAAATATTTCTATTGAGATAAGGAGAACCAATGAATGCCATGTGCGTGCACTGTGGCGTGAAATTATCGCGAGGAAGTCCTAAATCCACATCACGATACTGTAGCATTTTCGGGTGAAACTCATGTCGGTATGCGATGAGAAAGTGACAAAATTCGGGGGAAACGTCCGTGAGGAAAATTTGAATTCAGTCGATGGCAGTGGGGTAGCCAGGAATTTCGTTGGGGTGTTCAAAAGCAGGGGGGGGGTTTAAGCAACAGGGTACAAAGTTGAGGGTTTCGAACTAATTTTAACATCCTTCATAATCGAAAAAATCTGTGGTAAATCAGGGATCAGGGTAAAGCAGGGATCGAGAAGTGTGAAAAATCTCAGCCATCACCGGGATTTGAACCCCAGTCCACTGGGTAGAAATGCAACACTTTGGCCACAACATCAACCTGATCTCCGTATCACTTGGATTACGTCAAATGTATACCTCTATAGATTTCGTACAAATTTCACCCTTCTATAAATGTCTTTGCCCTCAAACCCGGCTTTATTAAGCATAATTATATTTTTCCAGGTAAAAAATTAGAAATTAATTAACACTCCAAATTGTATGCATCATCATATTAAACGACTTTATCCCAATAGAAGGGATTACACTACCAAATATTATGTTTAATTTATAAAGCAATGGGTGTAAGAAAGGCTCTCACCAAATTTTACCATTGAGCGATGAATAATTTCGCCCCTAGGACAGTTTGAAGTTTCAACTTGAATTCCGCGCAAAAAACACATTTTTCGGGCGATGCCAAGTTGATGACGTGTGAACCTCATGGTATCTTCATTGCTTGCATAAGGAGTGCATTGTCGTAAACGTTACTTCGGGTATAAATAAATAGTAGATAAAACGGAGAATTTTAAATGAGTGGGAGGAAACCCTAGGGTTTGGAAATGAAAATAGGAAAAATCTTCGAATAGACTTCTGACCAGAGGCGTAGAGCGAGGGGGAAGTCCAAGGGGTCCGGACCACCCGAAATATATAAAAACACAATTACTTTCCTTCATAAAAGGAAACAAAATGCTGAAAAATCATGAATTTACCACAGATTTTTTCGGTCCCACAACTTTTTTTCATTGGGCCAGATGGATTTGAAAAAAATCGATATTTCCGATACGCCCTACTGCCCATCCCTCATTGCGCAAATGACCTCAGCTGTCGGTCACCTCCTCCAAATACCATACCAAGAAACACTTTGCGACAGACGGTTGGTTGTCTGTCGAAAATGTTTGTTGTCTCAATACCAATGTACTCGTCTACAGTGGCGCTGAGCCCTCTAGATCAGGGGTCTCCAATTTACTAGGTCACATTCCAAGTTCCGAATCGCCCCGCGGGCCGGATAGCAAATTTGCCGATGACTGAAGTATTCGATACCAACGTCTACTGAAGAATCCGGTGGCGTATTTCTTATTTACGAACAGTTAAAGGCGACTTTGACGTGAAGTACAGCGCTGCAATGCTCTTAGCAGCGTCTCACAGAGTTAAACGAGCGAGAATCGCGTGCTACTTGACACGAGTGCGCGGGCCGGATGAAAGCCCTACGCGGGCCGTATTTTGGAGACCCCTGCTATGGATCACTGTGTAGTACGCATTTGTGTAGCTCCCTTACCTCTCCCTGCTTTTTAAACAAATGATAAAGTCAAAAGTTCAATCTCACTTACGTAAATGTAGTGAATATTGTCCCAGATTGGAGAAGCTTCGTAAGAGAAAAAAGATAGTTGGCATAAAAGTTATAACTTATAAAATCAGTGAGGTACATGGATAGCAAGGCTTTAATACACCGATCAGCTGAAGAATTACACAAAAAAAATTAGCGGTGTGCGCAACATTTTCCTGTAATTTAATTAGTTTCCATCCACGATACACCGAAAGGATGCAATTTTCCAATTCACTTAGAACTTTCAACGTATTTTGGCTATGGCTAGTTTAGCCCGCTTGTACGTAGACAATGAAATGATACATGCATAAAACTTGGATATGGGGCTTGTTCTTTCCCCTGGGTCACCGCCGTAATGTGATAAAATAATCTCAACAGCAGAAATCGTGCAGCGTCAATTTTTTTACGGTGGATCGTCTAAGACCCTCAGCCCTATTTGAATCGTGGTCCCGTGTCGGCAGCCTATCTAACCCAACCAACACCTCCTCTAATAAAGCCAGCAAGCAAGCTTTATTCGTGTAACCTCATAGTACTCGGTCATGTGAAGCCTTAGGATTCCTCTGCAAGCAAACCGGCCTCTGTTCCCTTCTGGAAGTATTGAGGTGCAAATCGAGTGCTTTTGTGTCCCAGGAGGAGTTTACGAATTTTGGATTTTGTGAAGAATTATCGCGCGTATTAGTTCTAAAATTAGTGGTGTTATTATTAATATTTGGTTTGGTGTTGAAGAAGAACTCCATGGCTAGTAGGTTGCCAAAAGGAGCTAATATAGCAATTCATATGTTAAGTAAAGGCCAGTTGGTGCTGCGCCACCTTGTGTAAGGATAACTACCATTCCAGACAGAAATTCCTTTGCAAAGGACGACGATGTAGAGAACTAACTGTGTGTGCTGATTCATACGAAGGGCCTTTCACCATGGTGAATGAGGAGGGCAATTGTGAGTGAGTACTGAAATTCACCTTATATTTTTCGAGACGTAAATAGACATTGTGTATCAAGGCAATGAAAATGGCAAAATATTTTATCTCGAGCATTTGCGACGATTTTTATCTTTGTTGAAAATAATAAAATAAGCAGTAATGAGCAGCAAGCCTTGGCGATGCCCACTCATTCGTTATCAAAAGATTTTTTTACTCGTGGTCGTAAAAAATTCATTGAATTCCTAAGCTAAAAGTAGGTACCATATTTTTATTAACTTTATTATCCTTCGAAGCCATAGTTGTAAAAGCTGATATTATGCTTATTTCCCTCGGGTTTAATTGAAATAATGTTCTTATTTACCAATTTAATCCTGGGAAATACATCAAAGGCAAAATTATTTGCCTTCTCCTGGAGTCGAAGTGAGATCCCACAAATTCGTGCCGACTACTCTAACCTTTCGCCGGAAATGTTTTCTTTCAATAAAAATGTATTTTTTGCTAGTTTAAATTGATTCAACTTAGGTAAATGTAGATTTTACCCCTGTGAAATAATATTTTTTGATTGCCAAACATTCTCTGCAAATTTAAAGCTACAATTCCTACGGAAAACCTAATGACCGTTTTTCTAGAGAATTTTATGTGATTTTCTGTCGTATTCTTGTATCGCTTTGCTGGAGGCCGCAATTTCAACAATTCGCGAAACACGTATAAAAATTACATTTAAGGTGCCTGTTCATGCCCCGAAGGTTTTAGTTCATGATGCTCAGATTTGAAGCAGTGCAAAAATATGCGACTACAGGATTTTTCCCCGAAAAACTTTCGTTGAGTGGACTATTAATAATATTCTCTAATTCATGATAGCTTTACTCATGAATCTATAAATCCTATCTCGCCGCTTTTATTGATCTGGCTTACAGAATTTTGAAAAGACCGAAGATACCAAGGAAAAGACTAAGAAAAGGCCATGGATGTGGAGAAAATTTGGAAAATATCAATGACCTAAAAGAAGACACCATTATGGCGTTGAAAATTGTGGAATGCGTGTTTTGGTCTATATTTTTGTAAGAACATTATCTTTCCGTGAATTTCATTTCATTAGATTTGATAAAAAAAATGATGCAACATCTCCTTCAGCTCCTTCAGCGGGTGGTCTAAATTACAGCGCTATTATCCTCAAATGAAACAATGATGAAGAAGGATTTCACAGCCCTGAGGACGATGACCGAGTCGGACTTCGAAACGTCAGCAGATATGGAGTTCCTGACCCGGTGGCGATCCCGAGGACTCTTCACCCTGGAACAATGATTTTCAAAATATGTCTTAGCGGTATTTCGCGCCATGTTTGAACGTATGGCTACATGTAAAGTGTAGCCTACAAATCATTTAGAAAATAAATTCGTCATCAATTCAAATCAGAGATAATATTCACTCTTTAACTTACGTCTTCACTGATTCCCATCTCCTACTACCTCAACAAACGGCCTAGTTTTTCACCACACCTCTAGAACTTTGACTAACCTCTGCCTTCTGACTCAATAATTTGAATTCACAGTCATTCTTCATTGGGACCATAAATCCCACCCATGAATATTTACTGCTAACCGACATTGAAGTGGGACTGCTCTTCTTTCAACTTCATCGTAACATTTACCTAACTTCCCCGGGATAAATCATTGTCATTTGGACTCCATACGTCGTGTTAATGAACTTTTTCCCGTAGACCCTGTGTGAAAAGGTGTTGGTGACAATTTCCGCCCTTAGGATTCATGCATGGTGCGCCATAGAAAAAATAAAAACGGGGAGGGTACTTGAAATGCATCTACCGAAACGAGGGGGCTATTGATTTTGTCAGGGGAAGCATTACCGATTATGGCCTCCCATGTGAGTGACAAAGTATTTATTTTGATGGAAGATTGTACCAAGGCAAAGTAAGAGTCGAAATGTATTCCGCCCAATATTGATTGAAATAAAATTTTTCTTTCATAGTTTCTGTCGTTGTAATTCACTCATACGTTGAGTCTATTTCTCGATGGTTGAAATACCTCAACCTTTTGTTTGAATAAAATATTGTTTGAACCTACTTACCATAGCTGGAAAATGTGTCCTATGAAACGATATGATCATGGTTTCTGTTGGGTAGTGCTAATTCAGAAGTGTTGTAACTTGCAGTTTCTTGAAATGGCAAAATAATTCTTCTGAGCATAATTTTGGATGTGGGTCGTGGAAAACCCTCTGATTTACAAAACTCACTTCGCCCGATTTTTGGGCTTCTTCTGGATTTTCCTGACGCTTGGAAATGGTATCCCTACCCTCAGTCCGAGGGTCAGTGCGTTCTTTCAACCTTCCATGAATTGAAGACGTCAAAATTTGGTGGCGTCAATCTCCCATCGATGCAACGGGAATCGCACGTGTGGGATGCTCTGTATCCTTATTTGATGGAAGAGCGGCGGAGGTTAGCCAATCACTCGCCCGGCACCCCCTCGGCTCCTTCTGCTTGAAACGCCGCTCCGCTTGGCCGCTTTGCTGCAACTCAATGGCACTAAGAATAAGCATATCCTCATTCAGTTAAATATCTATATTCAAAAGCGCTTAAGGGGGCTGCGCATTATCCCCAGGCTGACGGCGACGTAAAAACATCAATAAGTGAAAAACTTATAAATGAATTTTAATTAAAATCCTGATCCTTAATCAGTGAACAAATTTATTTTAAAGAGATTCGAAACCATGGCTGAATAAATCATCATCATCATTAGTCAATAACCCTAACATTGGTTTGAGTAGCTCTCCATTTCCCCTTGCTGTCCGCTAGACTTTTCATAGTGATGTTTTTCTTCTCTTATGCATCCTTAATTATTTGTCCTATGTAAACCATTCGGGGCCGTCCCTTACCCTTCTTCCCTTCCACCTGCCCTTCTATGATTGCTTTTATAAAGTCATTATACCTCTTGATGAGGCCGACTAAGTTGTTACTTAAGTTTTTAGAAGAGTTTTCTTTTCTCCCACTCTTCTATGCACGTCCTCATTAACTATCTCTTACCGAAACTCGGTGTATTCATTTTATCTTCGTCACTCTTTGGTAGTGCCGAAAATATTGATGCATGGATCATTTGATGGTCGTGTATTACGCGTGATAAACTCTGAGATCGGGGGAGCGATTCTGTTTCTTCATAACGTCGCCCCTACTGCATAATTACGCCCTTAAACTCGTTGGATTCATTTTATCTTCGTTATTATTCGCTAGTGTCGAAAATATTGATGTATTGATCATTTGATAGTCGTGTATTACGCTTGATAAACACAGAGATCGAGGGCGCGATTCTGTTTCTTCATAACGTCGCACAGTGGGCTAAAATCGAAAAAAGCTGGCAAAAACCTCAAAAACGATTTTTTTGAGCTAGGAAGGTGAAACTTCGTATAAATATTCTCAAATAATTGTGCACTACTTGCCAGATTATTTCTTTTCTGTGAATTGACGTTAACAATACATGTGAGGTCAAAGTTGAGCAAATTTAGTGGAAAACGACCACCCAGGATTTTTTCTGAAAATTGCCAAATTTATACTCGTGCGGTGGTTGCATGAATAGTTTTATCGACAAAACTGTTATACCATATTATTTAACACTTTTTCTTCCAATTGAAGGGTTTTCAAAGATTTTGTTTCATCAATAAACATAGATGTATAACAAAATGACGGGGCCTGTTTTCAGCCCATTTGTCGAAATAAAAATCACGTAAACAATTGCTATCGTAGGAATTAGTCATTCAGACCCATCAGAGAACTCAATGTTTTTGGAGCCGAAAATCGATATTTTTTGTTTCATCTGAGATCTTCCCCGATTTTAGGGCTTCACCGAGATTTCCTGAGGCCTGATAATTAACCAGCCAGCCTTAACTTCAGCCCCGTTGATAATTTCTTAGGACCTTTCAGGATTTGAAGTTGTCGAATATCGGTGGCGTAGATCCCGTTAATCGGATAAGCGGGAAGGCCCATGCGTGGGTGCGGTGCTCGTGTTGGTTATTTTTGGGGAAGGTGAGTTGGGAGTGTGAGGGAGAGCGCGGCATCTGGCGGAAGAGGGAGCAGGGTGCGGCAATATGCCCCTCTTTGAGTCTCCGGTGCTATCTACCGGCATGTTTTTTTAATTGGACTCCATCCGCTAGCATAGCCATACCAATCCAAAAAGTTTAAGTGACCTGAAGTTGCCGATAGGCAAAGGAAGAACGTTCCTCGCCCTAAGTATCGAGTGGTGTTGAGGACTTGGGGAAACCGTCATCTTTTTTTAAGAAATGACTTCGTCGGCGTAGTATTTCGAAAGGCAATTTCCGTTTAAGCGACGTAGCTTTGACGTCTGCGCAGAATGAATCAATAGCTCTTCTCAGATTGATAAAAAAACGAAAATAGAAGTGTAGTTTTTCCTATTGCTTGAGCCCTCAAATAGTAGAATCATAATAGGGTAGTTTCCTTCATCAAAGAAAACGAAAGTCATTGATTGCGATTCGTTACCCACCACTAGTGTATTCATAATATAAAAATTATTTGGTTTTAGAAATACCGGTTTAGACGAATGGCAAGGGTCAATTTTAACCTCATTTGAAAAAGATCAGATTGGCGCCCATGTGATGCCACTCCACGTGACGTCACAGGGACCTAGATTCTCTACGAGTAGATAGGAGTTTTACATCGTCTGAGATTACCATTGCATGCATGAGGCACAGAGCTCAGGGAAACATGTCTTAATAATCACCTATTAAAACTGCCTATGGTCGGAAAGTTTCCTTCGTTTGATAAGGTATTAATAATCCTTATTTAAGCCAAGCGCTACCAGCTAGCATGGTACTCAGCTACCTGCTAGCATCCTGCGTCGTATCAGCGCTCAAAGTCTCGCCCCAAGGTCACCTCACTTGCGGCAGCGGGAAGCAGAACGACGTCACGCGGAGATTTTCCGGCATTCATGCTTAGCCGTCGCGTTTTCGCGCGCTTGAAAATTTTCACTTTTCATTTAATCGCGAAAAATAGATATCGTCATTTAAAAATCTAAGAGCGTGAAATACGTACTCCAGGAGTAATAATCTTTCGATTTAGGCAATAAAAAATAATAGGAAACCACCCTATTTAATGCTACATTAATTTTACATGAAGATTAGAATTTATTTCGTCGCAAATGATGGTTTCCAAGCTATGATCTTCAATCCTGCCACTTTGTACTTTTTACTTACTTTTATATTCAGAGAGTATTGGTGCGGCGAAGACTAGGGTCTGATGGATTAATGGAAGCGGTTGTATAGTTGTGTCCACAATAATAAGCGAAATAAACGATTTCCACCTGATACGACCCAGAGTAAATTATATACGAATACAGTTGCGTATGTTTATACTCCATGATCACATTTTGACCACTTGACCTTTGTTAATCACGAGCGACTGCTCTGTTACCAATAAGTTGACGGAATTAATTCCCATGGGCGACAAATTTGCGATTTTTAGCATCATATCATAAATATCGCCGTAATGCCAATGGCGAAGTACCCAATGTAACCGATAGGAAAGACTTTAGGGACCACTGCATTGAATAAGGCCTTGTTTATTCCTTGAAAATTCTGGGAGTAATAACAGGCCCGAGGTCTTATATCTATGCAAACCGTTGAATTGCAGTGTAACAAAGGTTAAGAATACGCTTTTCTTCAGATTCAGCCGTTTAGATAAACACTTGTATTATTTATGCACTCTGCGTCGTGGCAATAATCTTATGGTTGCCATTGACTTTTCTAATGATATAACTGATAACTTCAGGCTTGACTTTGTGAAACATCTTCATATTGGAAATAAATAAATAGAACTTTGTAAGGTTCACTATTATTTTAATATGGACACGACCCGGGTTTCGTAACGTGGTTACATCTTCAGGTGACTTCACTAGTTCATCGGCTTACTAGGTAGCAAATATCATTCACCTCTTCAAGCTTTTTTCCCTATGTTAATGTTTTTCCTGTAAATTTTTCCTCATTTTGTAAATTTAAAAGTCACCTGAAAATGTAACCACGTTACGAAACCCAGGTTGTGTCCATATTAAAATGATAGTGAACCTTACGAAGTTCTATTTCTTAATTTTCTAATGATGCTTCTTCAGTGTCGTATTTGCCTCTCATACTTGAATACTCTCAGCTGGATGAAAGTACTTTGTGGTCGTCAACGTAAATCAAGGAGAGCTTTGCACTAATTAAAGACATTTTAAAAATTTTAGTGTCTAGTCAGTAATCCGTCGTTGCGGGTAACGTGTATTGTCACAATCCCAGCGTCGATCACAAGTGAGGCATAATAAGGCAATTACGAAGCAAGATTGAGACAAGGAAGATAATATAAAATGATTAATCAGTTGTGCCTGTTTGTTTCCAATCAGTCTGTGGACGTTCGAGCTCTCCTAAGCGTCATTACACTACATTTGAGGTGCGCTGAGGAGAACAGATTAGCCCTGTGGCAACAGATATCAGGTGGTTAAGAAAAAGGGCGTAAGAACGGATCATAGCGAACATAGGCGGACTTGGGGGGGGGGGGGGGGGAGCACGTGCCCCCGTAGGCGCATAAAAATTGAAAATATTTTTAATTTGGTCCCGTTATTATTACTGTTTTTTAATATGAGAAGACTGTTTGCCTTTCAGATCCATTTGCCCCCCAGAAACAAGCCTGGATCTACCCTTGATAGTGGAGGCAGAAAATTCAATTCGAACGAATACTAACGAGTGTATTTTTTCGGCATGGATCATACCATATTTTTGTGATTTATTTTCAGATACGACAAACTCTACTCGTTGGTTTTTAGCTATTTTCAATGAAATAAAGACAATTTCGGGAGAGAAACAGTAAAAACCGAGCCATAATCAAAATTGGTGGCATGAGTGCCGTCATGCTGGATGCATCAAAATCTTGAGTATCAAAAGTAACGCACGATTTTTCGAAGAGATTGTTATCTAGCATCGTAGCTCCTGGGTCCATAACCGAATTCTAAAGCTCGACTAACATCAAAGTCTCCAAATACCATACTAAAATAAGAAATAGATGAAAGTTGAAGCCAACAAGGCGTTGGGGTCAATAATGTCGCTGAAATACGCCAATCACTCTTAAAATTGAGCAATTACTTTGAATTTCCCATTGACGTTTATTACACGCCACGCGCCTCGTTTTTTTCTTTAGGCAATGAGTATGGTTCTTTTTTCATTTCGGCATTTGAGAATTTTGGAGTTAGCCTAATTACAGGCTTGCTGGCTACCCAACTTCCTTGAGTGGAAATTATTACCTATATTTACAATCACTTTCAGAAGATTTTCAAAGAGTAAAGACAACGTTTATGACGCCTATACTGCTGCTCACGATAATTTAGTTTCCCTCACTCCATTTGCTGTCCTTGGTTACTCACCGCAAATATTTCAATTGTGCGTGAATATACATGAGATCATGGGGAAAAGTTACTTTATATTTCAAATTTATCATTTTTTTGGTTCCTATTGGATTAAATGATTATTATGTGTGGATTTACTGCGTACTTGCTCCAGTTTTTCAATGTTGGTCTGTATTTTACGTATTGTAAAAATGTGATCTAAATATTTTTTACCTCGTTTCAATGTTTTTATTTTGAGTAAGGGATACTAAATTTCCTGGATCAGCAGAAGTTTTGCCACAAACTTTGTCCTAAAAATTTTGAAAGTGACTGTACATATGTATGGAAGAATGATTACTATGTTATTATTATTTACAACATTCTGGAGCGTAGCCTTGTACGGGGTGGAGAGGCGAACGCCTAAGGAGGATGAGAATAGGCTGAATGTGTTTGAGATGTGGACGGAAGCAAAGGTGAGGTGGCCCAAGAGGAAAAGGTGCGAGGAAATGCTATGACATGGTGGGGGAAGATATGAAACTGCTAGAGAAGATATAGTGATGACAGGGGGTGTGGACGCCGTGACTTTTAAGTGGCGTGAAGATGCTGTGACCGTCATTGAGAGAGGGAAACAGTTGAAGGCAGAGGCAGGGAGAAAGGTTAACGAGGAGAGTGCAGAGTAATAAGCCTAATGATAAATCTTAGAAGTACTGTGAGGGAATGGAGACAGGCGTTGGCGATTACCAGATTGTATTTTCCGTCGTGATAGTGTCACCCGGTGAAGATGAATCTGCTCTGTACTAGTGCAAAGTAACTACTATACGGTCACGTCCGGAATAATTTATTCATCAATTACATAACAATATAAGTAACTAGATAGGTAGATTTCGTCTTCATGATACCCTGCGAGGCTGGGGTATGTGACAGAGGTGAGTATTTATTGCTCTCCTACATGCACTTAGCTACATGCAGATACTACGACAATGATACGAGGTAATTATGTGGCAGAATCGAAGTAAATAAATTGACTTACGAGAGACCAATCTTTAGATCGCGATAAATTCTGTTGTGGTCTTCATTCGTTCACGGGAGGGATGAATTTTTGAACGTTTTCCCAGCCATGGATATAGGTGATTGTCAAACAAGTTATTTGAAAGTAGGGACTACCTAATTCTAAAATCCGCTTGTAATAAAGACGACATTATTATTATTATAGATTCATCTACCTACCTACTTTCCAATAACTGTGTATTTGATCATGAACAAGTACTCCTTGGTCCGTGCCCGAGTATATTTAGCGCACTTCCACCCAGTCGAGGCTGTAAACATGGCCCGTGGGCCCATGTCTCCTTCCCAGAGGCTGTTCCCTGGCGTTCCCCAAGGGTCGCCCTCCACGCACGGTGTATTTGGGATCACGACGCGTGGGGAGGAGCGAAGTGGGCCGCGGCGGGGGTGGGGTGGGGGGCGGGACGCGGAGCCAGCTCCCCCGTCGCCTCCTCAGTGAGCCGGGGGCGGCTGCTGCGAGCATAAGCCCCGTCGCAGCGTGTTCCACGAGGCAGCCGAGTGTCCATGCCGCGCGGGGAATAGACAGCCACCGCACGTCCGGCCGCTCTACGTGCCACCGAGGAGCCGAGGCGGACACAATGGAAGCCATGGGTAAGGGGGCTCTTTATGTATTCCCAGCCCGACCCTTCGCCACTCGCTCTCCGGAATCCATAAAGGCGGTTAGCGTCTCCTCGTGACTCCCTCCGAGGTCCATTCCGCGCCAGGTAGCTCAGGCCTGAGGACCCCGTGAGGCCGACGCCAGGATTCCGCGCTTCGTGCAGAGAAGGCCCGCACCCCTTCGTCCTCCCCGCTCTCCAGGTGTGGCCGGTGAGTTCGACGCGGTCTTCGGGAGCCGCACCCGGCCACAGGGTCCTCGTGGACGCGGTCTCGGAACGCGCATCTTCCGGAGTGCTACGCTATGCAGTGTTGATCGTGTCCATGCGGCTTATCTTTTTCATGTGATCCCTCGCCGTGTTTGCGGTTTGAGTGAGTGGCCCTTATCTCCGTGGGTCCGTAACCAATGCGTTGGTTGTTTGAAATTTCGCTTCGCCGGCGACCCATGAGGCAGTGGAGGTGTCCCCGGTGGAGATAATGGGAGCGAGGCAGAAAGTTTTTGTGCTTTAGTTTATCCGTGAATTTCGTGTTCATGCGTATGATGTTCTGGGATAGCGTCAGGGAAACTACCCCGTCTGAAGGTATTACTAGCAATTAAACCGAAGGTATATACCTCCATTTTTCGTGTATCTCATCTTGGTCGTAAATTCGGCTAATGCCACGGATTTTTGAATACGTAGACTTAAGTTATATTTTGCTAGTCTAAATTTTTTCTATTATTCGCTTGTTAGACATTCCATGAGAAAATATATACTTTTTGTCTTTCCCTATCCCTGTGACCAATATTGTTGGTGGAAATATCCTCATTCATCATCTTCGTCGATTTTAATTATAGGATTAATAATTTCTCTTTTGGTACCTATTTGATGAGAATATTTTCCGAATCTGTGAAGTATATATCCCCTTAAAATGACAAGTCACTAACATTTAAAATATAGCACTTAAATTCGTGAAATTTTTCCATGATTAGTTAATTATGCATTTCTTGAAAGTTTTGCTAATTTCTTTTCTCAATGATATCGATCCAAATTCGCTGTATTCCCTTGAACCTTCGTAATAATTAGGTAAGTTCATCTTGTATAAGCTCTACCGACTACCTAGTCGCACTGCACTCTCTCGCATTTTTATCAATGATTTGAAAACAGCTTTGCCAGTAAAATATTTTTTAAACGACAAAATTTTATCGGGCAAACTTTTAAACTTTATTTTTTACACATTCAATCGTCTCAAATTTTTGCAGATTTGCAATTAAAAATTGTGGAAATAATGAAATTCGTAGACGTTCAATGTTTTTGATGATTTATGGCACTCAAGTGAGCATCCATTAGTTGTTGTGATATCTTCTTATCCAACATCCAATCGAATTTTTTTAGTCCTTATGCCCCTTATCACCTAATATGCTAACTGAAATTGCAATTAGAATCCGCAATTTATCCGGAATGGAGTTTGTCTAAGCTGGCCAGAAAGCCTTCTTAAGGCCTGGTTACACGAAAGATTAACACGTACGGGTTAATATCTAAATGTATGAACGCGAGAATGAACGCCAAAATGTGTAACCACCCAACTTGTGCGAATGCATGCACAGAAAATAGAACCTGTTCTAATTTGGTTCATGCATTCGCACATGTTCCGTTCCGGTCCACCAAAATCATTCACGCAAACGTACATTAACTTGTACGTGTTAATGTAACGTGTAACCAGGCCTCTACTTGTTTTTGATCATCTGCAGTTCTTTTTTTTGACGTTTAAATGATAGAGACCTAATCTAGCCACGTTTGTGCATGGATATTATTGCTTTGTCATTGAAATAAGGCTACATTGAATGATAATGCGAAGTGGTTTGTTGGGCTACGGCCACCTCCAAGGTGACTGCTGGTCCATTTATCGCAAGGGGTGCGAGACTAGAGGGAACGACGGCAACAGAGCAGAGCACAATGCGCACAGATGCTCAGTCATCCCTCGAGCTTTCATACTTCCAAAAGCGTGAGGTAACTGCACCAATGGATAAATGCTTCAAAATTACCTCAAAATCGATCTCTATCCCCCAGAATTCATGAATTTAGTAATTTATCGGTTTTAGTAATTGCTCTGCGTTTGCGATCTCCCGACTATTCCCCTAAAAGCTGCGATATTAAAAAAAATATGTGTTCTATTCTTTAGGTTGCCATAAGCAATATTCAACAGTTAAAATATGTGAGAAAAGTCAGGATTTGAAAATTTTATTTCAAGGTATTTTTCTCATATTTTTGTTCCTATTTGTTGGTTTATGCTAGGTGTTTGCATTGTTTATGCTTTCTAAAAATTAAATCCGTCAATCATGTTCAAGACAAACTTTTTAACAAGCATAATTTTATATAGATACTAAGGTAAATCATAATATGCTTTTTTAACTGTTTAAGATAACGGACTCATGGGTTGTAATAATTATTGCCGCTCGCTCCTCACATACGATTCTGTTTCCTTCTTCATCTCGGAATACGAAGTCCCACAATTCATGGGCCCTGTTCGAAAATAATGAAGGAAAATCCTATTCAAGAAAGTACAAACAGTCTTTTTTTTAAATACTGCGTTGATTAAGTAAATGGTGTTAGTTTTTCAGGGTCGTCGGTGTTGGCATTTTATGGGAAAGTTCCTTGAAATAGTCATAAACATTTCTTTTCGCCTTCCTGCTGAAAATAGAGTATGTGCACTCGGGAGGAATACGATTGAAATGCAGTTTATTCGATAAAGTGTATCGTAAATATCATTACTTTCGATTAACAGCATTAATTGTTGCTTAGTTTGTTTAATAATTACTATTTAATATGCATTGTTTTCGCAACGATATTAGGCAGACGAAAACGCTCATCTATTGGCTCCTCGGTATGTGACGTCATTCTGGTCTATCTCATCAGAGTGCAAGGTGTTTATCGTGTTATGATCGTGTTTATGATTCAATAAACTACGTGTGCATTGGAAAAAGTTGGTGGATCTGATCTGTCTAAAGGGAAATACGTTTAAGTGCTTATCATGGAATCAGGTTTCGTGAGGGTTTCTTCAAATAATATCCCGAAGGTGGATGCTTCAATGATTGACCGTGCTGATTATGTTGGACTATACCTACATGCCTCGGCACGAAGTTTTAATGTTGAACTGGAGCTTTTTTGTGGTCTTATCTCATTCATAATAAAGAGAAATGGACGGGAAAACTCATCGGAAATTAGGTCTAACATAAGTGAATTAAGTAAGAATGTTTACAGTAGGTAATTGGCCAAAAGTTTGTTAGCACGATTCGAAGGTTTACGGTAGTAAAAGTGCCGGTAGGTAGATAACTATCGATATTTGTATTATTGTCATTTCAAATACCGATCATAATTTAATTTATCTATTTAAATATTTTCTATTCTATTATTATTTAACCTACTGACTCGCGAAAAATAATTTTTCATATTCAGTTATGGCCCGTGGTGACTGGATGAATATCCATAGTTAATTATTAAATTGCCGTTACTGAGCTGGGTTCTTCTTCTTCTGGGCTATTTAAGGTTTTAAACGTAAGCACAAATAACTGAAGTTACATTTTGGTCCAGTTTAAGCAGTAATCTGATCTTAATTTCTTTAAAAAAAAACGCACTTTTAGTCGACGTATTTGTTCTTTCGTAGAATTAATGTATTCAAAAGCAGAGTTCTGATTATCTCAATGTTTCTACAAGTTATTTTCAATTCGCTAACATAGATATGTCAGTCAGATGTACATTTGCTTGGTTGAGGTTTATGAATAGCATTTGTGAGGTATATCTAAAAATTGGTTATTGAAAACTTGGTCCGGATGAATGACGGAAATCTCTCGGGCTGGAAATCAAATGTTTGATAGTTAGATCAGACGATTACTTTTCATTCATTCGGTTTCAATATGCTTCTCGAAGCATTTGTTAGCACAATTTAATAATTGGTTCATTTTATATTTCTTCACAGCATAAGTTTATTGGTTTTCAAGATACAAGTGTCTTGTTATGACCGGTTATGACTATCCATTAAGCGAGGAATCCCTGCGCGCGGTGCATTTCCAAAAAGTAGTCCCGACTTGTGATACGTAATAATGAGCTTATTTCACATCCGATTTGGAAAATATTAGCATCACTGTGTTTGGAATTAAATTACAAACATTTTGAATACCCAAACTATCACTTTTTATCGAAAATTAATTTTCCGTTTTTTAGTTAGTAGTACGGGTACAGTTACTAAGTTAGTTACTAATTAGTGACTTAGTTTTCACGAATTAAGTCGTACTATTTTCAAGGATCATCACTGTTTAAGTGTCTCTTAATTTTAATGTCACTATAAATCTGCAAACGAACGCAAATGCGAGAACCGAGGAGTAAGAAATACGATTAGGTAGTTCGAGGTAGAAAACTTGATTGAGTCTTGTCGTCAGCGTAACCGAGAAACAAATGAATTAAAAGATGTAGATGATGGCATGTACACACTTTAAATCTAGTTCATAAGGCATTCCATGGCTTCTTTCCAAACTCAGTATACGCTGTAGAGGGGCTCACCCTAAAGAACTAGGAATGCCTGAGAACACGTCGAACAAAATGACGTCACAGCCTTGAGAATATGGCCGACTGGTGTTTCAGCGCATCATTAATTTTGCAAATTTTAATAATTAATATCTCGCTTAAAAAGTACCTCTCTATTCTCAGACTCGGAATTTAGCCTAATTGAGGTGTAAATTCTTTTTTAAGATCACTTCCCAAAAATGTGCACATACTCTATTGCACCACTGGGAAATATTTAAAAAATATTATCTAATCTTTTGAAACGCATGCATATCTATTCTGCATTGTATAGAAAATTCCTTGAAATGCAATTAGTGGGTGTGTCAAACTAGGGTACCAATACTTGTGTAGCATAGCTGTACTCGGTGACAGTAGCATGCAGTAGAAGCGCAAAGAAACCCGGCCCCTCGCGCTGCTTCACCTCCGATCGCTATCTGTTTGTTATCACATCCGGCAGTTCCCTCTTCGCCCGCCCTGCATCCAACTTCCATTTGTCCGCCATTCTCGCGCTATTCATTTGTCTCATTGCCTCAAACAATCTATTCTCATGCTCCTTTCATTGGCTCCACGATGCCGCACCCTTTGTACAATGATAGACTCCATATCACGCTGTTCATCGTTTCATCCCTTTGCACTCTCGATATCTTCACGATGTCGAAGGATCAAAATTTCAAAATATAAGTGAAATCATCTCGCAATTAGATTTTGAAGCATTTTGAAAACAAAGCTTATGAACGCCTTATAACACTAGGTTTCATTGTGGCCTTTGAATTGTTCTGAAGAATTGAAGTAAAAAGTTTTCTAAAACTACTACTACCGAATTTGGCATTAAGATCTAGAGTTATTAGATTCGGCAAAACGCCGTTCATTGCCGAATTGATGGGTGACGTCTTCACAATACGCGTTTAGGGTTGGTTAAATATCGTTCTAATTTCATTCATAATTTGGATAAGGAAATTTCATTTGAAATTCATTCAACATTTCTGCAGACCAGAGCTCGCCTAACAGACTCCATACCCTTCTTAAGGCTGCATTTTCGCCAGCGGCGTTGTTGTCCGGCAAGGGAAGTGCGGAAGAGCGTTGTACTGCATCGTGTCCCGATCGCTTCCTTTATGTCATTGTGAGCTGCCGGCTGATTAGGAAGTCCCTGCTGGGCGATCGTGCTCATTAGGCGGACGATTTTGGGTCGCTTCTCACTGAGTAGGGCTGCTAATAGCCGATGACAGTTGATCCGGGGGAAGGTCCTCCTTCACTGAAGCTTCCGCCCATCTCCGTTGGTTGCTTCTATTTCGGCGAAAACTTGTGTGCATCTCAAATTTTCTTATATAAAATAATTTTTACATGAACCTATAGGTGAAATCCATATTTTATGGACAGATCGAGCATATTTGAGTTAATATACATCAATAATGACAAATAATGGCATTCAAACCGCAATGTGAGCGTCAATTCTTATATTCTCATTTTTCATCACTAACCATAAGATGAATTATTAAGGAACCACCTGAAACTTAACCTTGAGAGGGTCACCCAAAAATTTAATTTGCACCCTTAAACCTGGAAAGAATGGATGTTTGCACCGTGAATTTTTTTCAAGGTGTGTATCATGTTGAATAAAAACTTTTAGGCTGTGTCGCCGCGTCAATTCTTGTGTGACCCCTACGTTTCCCGACCGATTCTGGTCGCTTTCACAAGGGATTCTAATTTTGAATTAGAACAACTTGAGAAAGCGACCAGCATCGGTCGGGAGACGTTGGGGCCACCCAAGAATTGATGCGGCGACATAGCCCAAAAGTTTTTATTCGACATGACGAGCACCCACGAAAGTTTTGACGAAGAGGCTTTGTATCGTTCAAGTACCCTTGAGCCCGTAATTATCAATTGCTTCCGGGTTTAAGGCTGTAAATACTATTTTTGGGTATACACTAAATTTCAGGTGGTTCGTTAATAATTCATTTTAGTGATTGAAAAAGCGAATATTAGTATTGCGGTGGCATATTGTGGATTGAATGTCAACAGCCATTATTATCGATGTATTTGTACCAAAAATCATGGTCGATCTTAGAGGAAAATATGAATTTCAATTTAAAAGTTTTGCATACAATATTTTGAAAATTTAATGAAACTGAAACATAAAATGAAACAACGTGAAAAAACACAACTAATATTTAATCGATTAGACTAATACTGCTGGGTATTACCATGATAATATATTCACTTGGAGGAAAAAGAGGTGAACTGGGGTACCCTTATCGTCAACCACCCTCCGCGACTCCAATTGTGGCCATATGCTGATAATTGCACCTCGTTTCCTAATAAATACCATACTATCAAAAAAAATATAGAAAAATTCCCTCTGCCGTTCTTTGCAAGTAAATGTGCTATGAGATTTACTTCGATATTTGTATATCTCGACTCGATGCTAGCGATGGCTCCAGATTCCAATAGAAGCTATGATTTTTCGTCACCAAAAATCTTGAAAATCGTTTGATTTCCATTCAAATTCGAGTTATTAAGTGCAGTGCAATCAGTAACCCGGCCCTGACACGTCCAGTAATTCGGCGTGTAGGGCTGGCGACCTCCCTTCCGCTAGCATAATTTCGTCAGTTTTAAATAAATGATTTTCAATCCATAGTAAGTATTTGTTTTATAACTCTGTATGTAACTAATTCCCTTATGACTTCCACGCTGCATATTCGAATGAGGTTAAACTGTTCTTTGCGGAGTCACAGTGATGTCCAGGGTTAATTCTCCCATTATCGACCATAATCTTTATTATATATTTGGCTATCTACCTTGACTCACACCCTAAGTAGTTGGGACAGTTGGAGTCACAATTTGTATTTAATTGCAAAATTACGCCTTAAAACGTTTTTTGTGCACCGTGTTTGTTTCCTGTACGTTTCCAATAATCCGGCCATGCCACGGCTGCAAATGTGTTGGATTACCCAGATCGCACTGTACAATTATTTATTCATCTACTAAGAATAAACTATTTCTATGCTAATGTTTCAAAAATAATTATAAATTTTGTTTCATTTGCAAAACTTTGCCTTGTATCGCAAGAATATTGGTAATCGTGATTTGCTCATCCCTGTCTATCTTTTCAGACAACCCGTCCTACTTCACCCTCCCGGCGTCGGGAGCGGCATCCCTCCGCGCCGCCGGCGGTCGCTTCCTGCGCATCATGGGCGCCACCCACTCCTCCGCCTCCTCCACCACGTCCTCCGGCGGCGCGGCGAGCGGCACCCGCGTGCACTCGGCGCCAGCCACGCCCACGGCCGAGGCTGCCGCGCCGCTCCGCTCCCCTTCCGCCGGTCCCACATCCCGCCGCTCCTTCCGCTTTCTGGTGCCGTCTTCGCTGGGCGGCGCGGCGCGCGGCACTCGCGCCGACATCCGGCAACTGGTGATGGGCCATCCGCGGCTGCCGGTGGACGCGGAGCCGGTGGCCGCCGACGAGCCGCCCCGCGCCCGCCGCTCCTCCCGAGACTCGGACTTCGCCGACGACATGGTGTACTACAACCTTCCTGCGCCGCCGCGGCCCGAGGGTGCACGGGGAGCGGCAGGTCCGGGTGCCGAGGCGGCCATCCCCTGCGGCGCCGACGAAACGGACGGTGCGGGGGCGCAGTACTACAATTTGTGCGCGGGCCGGCGCCGTCACTCCATCGGCACGTTCGTGGTGCGGGAGGGTCGTGCGGCGCGTGGGGGAGCGGGACGCGAGGAGCCGCGGGGGAGCGGCACGTGGGGCGCCCGGCGGAAGGGCGAGGGTGCGGTGGGTGCAAGTAGCCGCGCTTGGGGCTCGCGGGAGGTGCGGGATGGCTCGCACGAGTGGAGGCACCACGCGCGCAAGAGATGCCATCGGTGCAGCAGCAAAGGTAAGCAAGCTCCTTCCCTCTCTTCGCCGCAGACCAGGGTGCGGAGGAAATCCAAACTAGGACGATTTTCAACTCCTGAACTGGGCCGGAAATAGGAGTTAGTTCTGTTAGGGGGGCAAAGAACAGTTTCCCTGATCTTTGCCCCACCCGAGGAATCCCCTGATCCCTCCCTCTATCCCACCACTAAAATATCATACGTCCGTAAGCTATTTTTTTGAGATGCGGTTGTTGAAATTGCACACTGTGTGTTTGCTATTAAGAAGTTTTATTATATTTATTGTTTAATAATTCATTAATTCATAGTTATTGTTGAATAAATTAATTAGAAAAATTAAGAAACTTTTATTTAATAACCTTTTCAAATTTTGCCGCCCTGAAATCCGCCGCCCGGGGCACCTGCCCCCTTTTCCCCGTCCTAGTTCCGCGCCTTCTCCTAAGCATATGGCCAACAATGAAATGGAAAAATCCCAGTTTACGCGATCCCCCACCCTTCCTCTCTGGCCTTTTTTTGCTCGGGGGATCGCAATGAGCCCATTCTGACGACGGCTTTTGTTTACTTGTATAGTATACTGAGAGAAAATGGTGTTTCCATTGAATTTAATACTTAGGACGAAAGCTCATAGATTTCATGCAATCCATTTAAATTTACTCAATATACAATTTCTTCAATTTTGACAGAAATATTTTAGTCGTGAGTTTCAATGTTGTACAAAGTATTTAGTTACTATGTAGCCACCTTTAGTGCTCTGTTTGTTTACTCAGAGGGTTCACACTCTATGAATCTGATTTACATCATTTTCTATTTGAGAATGCTAATTTTATAATACAAATTTTCCTCGATCAAATGTATATAAATATTATCCTTGGTATTTTTTTGCTCTTGAAAAATATTTAGTTTACGTCATCATGTGTGATCGTTCTTCTTCCTTATTTAAGCCTGTATCGCACCATCATTTTTTCCGCCCCTTTCGAGGGACAGCTCCAGTGATCGCTCCAATGATGACGGAAAAATGATCGTCTCCCTTCGATCATTTCCCGCGATGGCTCCAGAGATTTGAATTCATATTTTGTAACGCTACGTAGACTTTTAACCAATTATAACCCAATTTTACTTCTGAGCAACACCAAAAATGTAAACATTTTTAGCCGTATTTAGGAAATACTTAAACTACGTATCATTTTGTGGTGAACATTTTAATGACGAAACATTTATCTGCCACGATGATTATGATTGAGTGCAAAATTTTCAAGTTTTCAAAATTTCAAAATTTTCAAGTTTTCAAGTTTTCAAAATGAAATCTTGAAATTTGATTTCTCCCAGAAGAAAGTCTGGCTTAAGGCCTGTTTACATGATACATCAACTCATACGAGTTAATGTCTGTTTGCATGAATGATTTTTGTGGACCGTAACGGAACATGTGCGAATGCATGAACCAAATTAGAACAGGTTCAATTTTCTGCGCATGCAATCGCACAAGTTGGGTGGTTACACGGTGCATTATGGCGTTCATTCTCGCGTTCATACATTTAGGCATTAACGCGTACGTGTTACTGTACCGTGTAAACAGGCCGTTAGAGAGGGTTAATGGAATGACAATTGTGAGTGCGACGGAAGAAGCGATGAATAAAGGGACGGACGTGAGTTTCACAGAAGTATGGGTTGAGCGTTTAGTTTTTTGGTCCCTGATGAACTATTGACGGAGCTATTACACAGATAGATGGAAAAAATGATGGCGCGATTCAGGCTTTACTTGGTGCATTTCACCGAAGTCTCTCCGGCTGCATGCTTCAACTTTTCGTGGCTCGCCCTTTAAAATCATTGTTTTTGGATCCACCGCTGCTTTATTTGCGTTGGAGTTGGATTGATTAATTGGACCAGCTGCTGACCAAGCTTTCGGTGGACCCGATCATTTATCTTCGTACCCATTTCATGCTTGTCGTATTCCCTAACGATATTTAATCTCATCGATTTAATAATCATTATTATTCATTTATGGACGTCGAAGTTGAAGATAATTGAAAAAGAATATACGTATTTGCTGAAACTAGATAATACCATAGAGTAAGTATATATACTTACTCTATGATAATACTTATCCAAGGTGATGGTTCTTAATAGCTCAATATTTATATTCACATTTACTCCAAGCTCTCTGAAGGGCGCGCAGTGATTATATCTCTTCAAAGATAATCCACGAAACTATTTGCTAATATATCTTCTTTTATAAGGGAAAGGTTATTAAATTATGATTGAATGTGGTGGAAAACTAAAAATATTTGAATTATTTATGTAAAATGTTGATTATATTTCATATTCCTTAAAATGTGATTAGATACTAATGGCTTCTTTCTCGTGAACGAGATAATGTCGAAAGGTAATAAAATGCAGATGGGCATTTTAATCCTTATTTAGGCGCGCTTCACTTGATGATATAAGTGAGAGCGTGGGGCATTTTTAGACGCCACGGGCGGGAAATATATCTTCTTACCTGAAATTAACTAATTTTAAAAAAGCGGCTGTGTACTTACTAGCTGTGTAAAACTACTATGGGAAATTACCAAATATTTCAGTTCGTAACATTATTTATTACATAAAACATTGCATTTGAAAAACACTGGGGATCTTAAAATACCCCACGAGCCTTTTTTTATGGATAAATACTTGTCATATTACTTGTTACAACGGTATATGTACAATGACAATACTGCTCAGGTTTTAACGTACCTTTCCCTATTATCAGTATTAAAATTAATGTTGTTGAATCTTGTGTTGCTGCGTAAATGCGTGCTGATTTTTTGCTATCGATGTCACACATTTCAAATACTTAGATGACGTATTTCCGCTACCGGATATTTCTGTATTTTCACCAGTGTTTCCTCGAATAGGGGGAGGCCGGAAGCATTTGTCAACCGAGTCGTTTCGTACATGAATTCGAAAGTTCCATATTTATTACACATTTCTTCAGAGTACATGGAATTCGAGTGTTCATATTTAAGGAATACATTCCTCCGGGAAGGGATGTCATGAGATCTCATTCAGGCATCCATTGGTTATTTTATTTTTAAAGGGAATTACGCGCATTAAATAATTTCTGTTATTTGCCAGTTATGAATTTCAGGCTTTTTTGTGAAAATTCATTTGCAAGATGTAAATATTTTCTTTCTTTTTTCCTAAGTTGTAGTTAATGTCATGTAATGGAAGGTTAAGCTGTTTTTCGTAATAGTTAAAGTTTGATGTTCCCCAAGTACTCATTATTATGCCGAAATATGGCGGAACGCGTCGGTCTACTTTACTTAATTTGTGGAAACTGGACATAGGGTACGGTTATGTCCTTTACCTGGTATTGCCCAGCGGTATTGCATAATAGTCCAACACATCGAAATGAAAAGTAACAATGAGCTTTTTGAAGTCATAGCGCAGTTTTTATATGCCATGTCTCATGAGGATTGTGCAGTGAAAATTGTGTCGGAAATAAGGCTGCTTTTTAAACTGTGGTCAATTGCACACTGTTTACTTTTATTTCGATCTGCTATCGGTTTCACCGAATCATTCATGGTACCATCACATTCCCAAGTTATTCAAGATGATTTGTAAACCGTCATGAACTTTTTCTTTTTATGATTTCATGTGTGTAAAATTTCTCTTTTTTCAAGCCTTATGACAGGAAATACTCATCTATATCATGGTTTATTTCATTAAAAATGCTGTGGTTTTTATTTAAGATTTTTGATAATCATTCATCGTGCCTTGGTAAGCCACCTTGCCAGTTGACTACCGTGGATCTAGACATTTCCTATTAAGGGTCCCAATTACTATCCGAGATTAAAGCGGAAAAAGAATAAAATATTAGATAATGATCATTTTAGAGTAACTGGTGTCGATTCTCAATTGTCATATTTTCGTGTTTTTTCTTTAAATTTGGACTCCTCTGGAAAACATGGCTTCTAAATCTTCGAATTCAATTAGGTGGCAGTTACGATAACTTTCAACCTTTCGTGGACAATACGTTCAAGAAATATAAGTGGCCTGGCCCTAAAGATACATCGGTTCGTCAAGTGTGTCGTGGGAAGATTTTCGAACGAAAAAGTGACAGGGAGGTGGTGCCTCGTCAGGCCGTAATTCGAGTGCATGGAACGCTCGGGGAAAATTTATTTAATGTTGAGCGTAATAGTAAACAAAGTATAGCTTCACTAATCGTCCAAAACCACTACGAGCGAACAAAGAGCGTTACCCGATTTTTCGTGAATTATAATGGCAGCCACTATAGATTAGGAGGCTACCTTCTAGGCTTAGGCAACTTGGGCAATTAAGAACAGGAATCATTCAGAGTGAGACGGGGAGTTCCAGCTTAGAGCCTCAGTATATTAATGGTTCAAATAGAAACGATTAAATAAGAGAGGTGTTTTGCCGATCGGATAGGTATAAGATTTTTTTTCCGAAGAACAATAAGGACTTATATAATGGAATTCCATGTAGAATTTATAATAGATGCCAAGAGAGTAGTCATATCACTCCCACGCGAATCATTTTGGGAGTGGGTTGTTCTCTAGCCCCCCTCACCACATGTCTGTTGAATCGACTTGTTAATCTATAGAAACTCTCTTACTTTGTCGATCTCCCTCTAGGAAGTACTTATGAAATCATAGTTTATTTCGAAGCAAACACTCTTTATTTTAACTGTTGGGGATCATTCTTTATTGAAATTTTCCTAAGACGCGTTAAATGCTTTTGGAAAAATGCAACTGCCTTTTATTTCAATATGTCGAACTCTACTATATCACGCCTGAATCGGTTGAACGTATCATTCATTATGCCTCGGTGGTTGTTCTGCACAAAACCTGCTTAACCTGGACTTCTCTGGTAAAGCGTGGATTCCGACGCTTCGACACGTTTTCCTTGAGGGAGGTGAACACAAGGATGCCTCGTTCTGCCACTTTTTTTAAGGAGCGAATCGTAATACCCGGCAAAAGTTGCGTACCCGGAGGGGTATTACAGATATGATTTTTTTTTCAAAATCGGTTAATATCTCTGTTCGCCATTTTGTCTTGAAATTTCGAAATTTTCAACGAAAAACGTTAAAAATGTAAATAATTTAAATTTGGTTTCAGCAAGCACTCTTTTTTCCAATGGTGTATAACATTGGTCTTTCCTTGATATTTAAGACCAACTACGTCAGCTCTATTCCTTTTAATAGTCGAGAAAATGACCTTTTATCGTGTCCCCGAAAGCAGTTTTTGTAGGTAGGCAACCCGCAACACGCATTGTCATTCTACTCTATGTATGCGATAAATGACGCGAAATAGAGATGTTTTTCAGTCAAAAACGTGTAAATGATGTCTGAAGTAGTCAAGAGTAGTCACTAGGGTGAGTGTATGCTCTTTTATGCCATCGCCGACTATATTGACCATATTTTCGTGTAAGAAGATATCACTGAAGTTTCTGTCAAGGTATGTGCCGTTTAGAAAAAAGCGTCTATTTTAGTAGTTACGTAAACCAGAGTACTTCAACTTATCTCACGCTACATGATGAAAACAATATGGCAAATAAACTCCTATAGAGTAAAACGGTATTTCAGAAAACATAGGAAGACTTATAAAAGTCTTTTACTAAGGAGGCGACGAAACTATTTGATATAGCCTTCTGCAAATGTGCCAACTTTCCCAATTGTGTCTGACACAAGAAAAAAATGTTTCTATCCTAGAGTACCAGTTCCTAATGGAACAGCGAGGTCCAAGAATAATCCGAATTGGAACTGTTGACATCCCTACGTCAAAAAACGCGAGAAAGGGCTGAACGTAACCATATAAATGAGAGGCTTAAACTCAAATCATCTGAATCAACGGTTGTCGTATTTGAATGATTGTGAATAATTTGAGGATACTCAAGTTGATGAGGAAAACCATGACGAGTGGTGCGCTAAGGATGTGTCATTTACCAAACCAAGAGAAAGAAAGTCCATAGTCGAATTAGACTTGACTAACAATAAGACTGCCATAATTCACCAGAGATATAGCGTAAGTGGGGGGGGGGGGAGGGCTGCAGCACACATTACATCCACTGTACTTAACGCAGCTTTAAAAGCTGGAATTATAGTTCAAGACCAATATAGCGACATAACGTTAAGCAATATAGTTCTTGGGTATGACGGGACGAACACCAATGCGGGCTGGAAGGGTGGTTTCCTGCGAAAATTGGAAGAAATGTCGGGAAAACCTATGCACTGGGCTATTTCCCATCTGCTTTTCATTGAGTTGCCGTTTCAAACTCTCTCCGCCCACATTGACCGCGCTTTTTCCACCCCGTATTAATACACAGCTAACATAACTAGTTTCAAAACTGCCTGAATGTGAAAAGCTCCTAGTGGTGTCATTTCATCTCATAAGTTGTGACTTGCCAAACGTAAGTAAAAGTACTCCTTAGTAAAAGACTTATAAGTCTTCCTATGTTTTCTGAAATACCGTTTTACTCTATAGGATTTAATTTGCCATATTGTTTTCATCATGTAGCGTGAGATAAGTTGAAGTACTCTGGTTTACGTAACTACTAAAATAGACGCTTTTTTCTAAACGGCACATACCTTGACAGAAACTTCAGTGATATCTTCTTACACGAAAATATGGTCAATATAGTCGGCGATGGCATAAAAGAGCATACACTCACCCTAGTGACTACTCTTGACTACTTCAGACATCATTTACACGTTTTTGACTGAAAAACATCTCTATTTCGCGTCATTTATCGCATACATAGAGTAGAATGACAATGCGTGTTGCGGGTTGCCTACCTACAAAAACTGCTTTCGGGGACACGATAAAAGGTCATTTTCTCGATTATTAAAAGGAATAGAGCTGACGTAGTTGGTCTTAAATATCAAGGAAAGACCAATGTTATACACCATTGGAAAAAATGAGTGCTTGCTGAAACCAAATTTAAATTATTTACATTTTTAACGTTTTTCGTTGAAAATTTCGAAATTTCAAGACAAAATGGCGAACATAAGATATTAACCGATTTTGAAATAAAATCATATCTGTAATGCCCCCCCGGGTACGCAACTTTTGCCGGGTATTACGATTCGCTCCTAAAAAAAGTGGTAAAACGAGGCACCCTAGTGAACACTGCCTGAATCCGACGCCGCATAGTGGTCCCAATTAGAAAAAAGCTGGACAAAATTAATTACGCCGTTATTATCATGCATATATTTCACCTAAAGGTCTATTTGCATTGTTTTTTATCCGATAATTCTGGATTTATAACTATTTTATGTATTTGCATTACTTTTTTTGTTATTTCACATTTTGTTTAAACAATTAATTTTTTAACAATGGAATTTGAGATTATCCATGCGATAGTAAATAAAAATTATAGATCTTGTACAACTGAATGAGTTATTTGAAACACATATGCATATAAAATGAACTACATTGTTTATTTTTGGACAATCTTTGAACAACTGATTTTGAATGAACTAAGAGAACATTTTCTACTTTCTCATATGTTTGATCGTATTTGATGCAAATAATTAGCTAATATTATTTGAAAATTTATATTGTAAGTCTATTATTAATATTACTGTACAGCATTAATTGTTTAAAGAATTATTACATATAATTCTACTTAAGTAGAAAATTTTATAGTTCTTTGAAACGTACCATTGGATTTGGAAGCAATTGTAAAGGGGGTTCCTTATTTCATAATTTTCAATGGAGACATTATTACAAGCATTGAAATGTCATAAAAAATATCTCATAACTTCTATAACTCAAGTTAAACGGCAAATTTATTGTCACGCTTGCAATAAGCTCTTTACGCGGTTGGGCATCAATTTAACGGGCACATGATTTGATACGAAAACTTAAATGAGATTTTCCATTCATTTGGGTTTTTTAATGGTCAAAGAAATGATTCAAAAATGTTCCTTTCTTTCTCAGTCATTTACGAAAAAAATTCAAATACATTCATAACCACTATCCGACAAACCCTCACCACTGTCTTCCTCACTCTGCTCACTCAATTCTTCCAGGATTAGTAAACTCTTTACCTCGGCTGGTAATTGAAGTAATTTCCTTCTTTGAACCTTAGAAATACTTGATATCATTCGGTCTAAAGTTAGGAGTAATCTTTTAAACAGGTCTTCATTCGTTGCAACCCTGGAAAATTTCCTTGTATGGTGCTCCCTGAATCTTCTTAAGCCCTTGTTCCTCGCCTCCATTGCCTCCTCGGACAAGCGGCCGATAGGGAGGGTAGCTTCTTCTATGTATATCACTCTAAACTCAGTACAAATTCCGCTTTATATACTTACCGGATGTACTGTGTAGACTTTTAAATAAGGGGGAGGAAATTTCAACTTCTCGTTTAGCCAATGAGCGAACTGTCTTCTAAAAAACCGGTCACTTCTTTGACTTTCCTTCCACCGGCTAAGATAATGTAAGAAAAAAACACTTCTCTGCAAATTTTTTCAGGATAACTTTTGAATTAACGTCCTCATCTAAGTCTAACTTGTTGCTCAAGCAGTCCAATGCGTGTTGTTTTTTAAACGAAACAGACCCATTTCCACTTTCAAGAAAATTTTCATGCATCTCAAGACGCGTGAAATAAATCAAATACCCCTATTGCACCAAAAATAATAGCATAATTGTTTGGCAGGGGTTATCGAACAACACTACACTAAAACACTCTGGGCACTCTTCTTCAATCCTGCAAGTCTTCTTTACAAAACTTCGAGGATACTCGGCATCTTCTACGCTTGAGGAAACTAACGCACTTTCACGTCTTTTCTTTGGCAAAATCTGAGTAGAGCTGAGTTTTGGCGAGAAAATTTCGGGCAAGCGATGTCTAGAAGTAATTTGGGTTTTCCATATTGTAATGCCGGGTCTACATTAGTACCTTAAGTGACCACTTAAGTTGGTTCTCTACTTAAGGTGGTAGTGTAGGTGTCACCAGCTTCCTTTAAGTACACCTCATCTTAACTCACTTATAACCCATACTTAAATTGCGTAGGCAACTGTTTCCGCGCGGTTGACGCATTTCAAGTATTGTAAATGGCACTTAATAATACCCATCCCACCCCTGAATCATCCCGTTGATTATGTTCCAAGTTCTGCTGTATTCCATGATGTGGTTATTTAGCGTTCTATTTCGTTAGTTAATTTTCTAGTGTTGGGGTTATTAAAACGACGAATTTATTTTGTGGAGCTTCTCATCGTATTGTTTATTTTATTTCCATGAAAAGTAATTGCTATGGCTGTGCTTACGGTGACAACCGTTTTATAAAAATTAGAAACGTTTTAAGGATTTTTAAGACTGAGACGACGGCAGAGGATCCGGTGAAACATTTAAGCTTCCTAGGTGTCATAATCGAAAATAACGTAAACGAGTGCACTTAGTAAACCCATACACTGCTATTGAAACCATTGCATAGGGCTTCAATTTTTGGGGATGCCGAGGAGGATAAGATATGGCGATTTAAATGGACGTGGGAGGAATTAAAGGTTAAAATTTAACATCAATGGTTTTAATAAAGGAGTAGAATTTGACTGAATGTAAGTGTTTTCGTTTGCGTTATTAATATGTCATTCCACTGATTCCACGAAGTCAAGCTTAGCAATTCTAAATTCCTCTGGCTCCATCACCTCTCGCCAAATAGCGTTTGCTCATGGACTGAAATCGGTCTTTCCTTTTAACCTTCTTAATACAAAACGGTTAATTCACGGGGTTTGGAAGTTTATTTCAAATATTCGTGGCTTTGCATCACAGAATCACTAATTGCTCTCCTAGATCTTCATCTGTCAACATAACTTAAGTCGAACTGAACTTTCGTTCCATAATTATATCCTTCAGCTCGAGTCCTTAAGCAATTTTTAGGAGAGCATGGGCACGCGTGAATAAAAGGTAAGGTCAACTGGAAACCATCACTGATAAAATGTACTACATATGACAAGAGATGTTTATTCATGGGGTAAATATTTGTTGTAGAAATAATATATCCAACAATATTTAATAATATCCATAAATACTGGATTTCCTCGAGCCCTACCACGCGCCAGCCCGGCCGCCGCCCGCGTCAGCGCATTGCATAATTGTAGTTATATCAATTCTGAGGTCGGAGTAGCAAATAGAAGCAAAAATTTTCTTTACTACTACGTTGAATATACTATTCCCTTTGTATTGGTGCTAAAGACACCGCGGCGGAACGTAGAGCTCTAAACGATATTGTACATTTTATTTGAAAGTTCGGGTAAAAAATGTTAAAAGTTAAAAAAAATATAAAATAGTAAACATCGTAAAATCCGAATAGAATCAATGTTCCACTATGTGTTTATATTTTCAGGTAAACATTTTTTTGGCCCAATATATCGCGTAAAAATTGTCTTCCATGACGCTGAACTTCTTCAAAATCGACAGATTTCACGCAACTGTCTTTTTTTACGGTGAATGCTCCATGTTTGACGGATCCCTGCAGCCGCTCTAATGAACAAAAATACCAGCTTATTTGTGTGTTTTGTAGACCATATCCTGTAGAATCCGAATATAAGGTTAAAATATTTCTTGAAATTTTTCGAAAACACGACTTTTGGCCAGTTTCTTTCGATTTGGGACCGCTGTCCATGGAAGCCACTCTCCGTGAGGTGCACAAGTAGTAGGAGCCTTTTCATCTTGGCAATCGTCCAGATGTCTCCCCTCAACATGCTCACGTGAATTCATTGATTCTATCAATGGGTCGCTTATTTGGGAGGCTGTAGAGGGGAGGGGGACAAAGAGGGATGGTCCTCCCCCCTTCGCTCCCGAGAGGTCTGCCGGGCATTGGGCCCGACTCGCCGGCCGACGGAATCTTAAACGCTTGCAGCGTTGGAGGGAGCGTCCTTTTCGCTCGTGGCTTTCGTGTTTACTTGAAGGGCCATCGCGGGGGTCTTGAGAAAGCATTGCTCGAAGGGAGGATGGTAATTGAACCCGAGAGAGGATGAATGGACTCAACTTGGAAGCTATATCCGATCGTTTACTTCCATTTTTAAAGAGAAATAACGGACGATGCAAGCTTCTTCAGACTTGCGTATTATCATTTTAAAACACGTTTTAATGTTTACTATATCAGTATGGTTCTGAGAAAAATGGTAATTGGACGTGTCACTCCACAAATTTAGGAGCCAAATTGGATAGATCAATTATATGTTCCCGGGAAAAAGAATTATGCGTAAAATATATTTCTTTCTCCTCAGCTAAGTACATGTATATTTTTAAACGCGTTCTGTCGAACAAAATGCCGTTCCTGGGTGACTTTAAATCATAAGTTCTTAGTTTCTTAATGCGTGCTGTCATTCAACGAAGTTGACTGGAATGAACGTACAGATGTTTGTATAACTTGACAATAGAGTCAACTTTTTCTTTATCTTTTCTGTGAATTATCAGCAGTGCGGAGAAAGGAGAATATTTGTACGAAAGTATACTGTCTAGATCGCGGCGGCGCCTCCGTCCTTTTTCCTTCCCACTCCCCTCCCCGGAAGCGTGGGCGTTGTATTAATGGGTCCCGGCTTCGGTGTGTTGTATCCTTCAAAGAATCCCCCTGGGTTCTTATTCTTGTCTGGATGGGTGTAAACGCTAAACAATAACTCTAAAGGCAAACTGAAAAATGGTCATGTTTATGAAATATCTCGCAAATTTGTGTACTCATTTCTTTAGCCTCCGGCGTTTAATTCTGTGTACGTTATGTTTTTGAATTTGATACATTCGCCAATTAACGAGAGATTAGAGATGCCAATAGATAAGAACCTGTTGAAGTAGAAACTTCTTTGTCTTCCATGCTCATTACTCCACTTCGTAAGTTTGGAATAGGGTCCAATCTTAACCGCAGTCAATCAGTAAATAGTTATAGCTAAATACCAGATAAGTTTTGTATTTTCGTCGAGAGTGAACAGTAATTCAGTATTGTATTTTATTAATTTTATCTTAATTAATGAAACACTTCAAGAAATACATGTGCACGAACAGCCATGCCCTAGATAGAGGAAATCTACCCAGTCGGGACTCAAACCCGTGACCTCTTGTTTAGCTAGCAAGGACCCCGCCGCCACTGAGGCCAATTATAAATGCATATTTTGTGACTTCGACGAAAAAATCGCATTTGGTGCATGGAATTAGCAAAATTGGTTCATGAGCAATGTCCGCAGGTAAGAGAAAGAGATCTAAGGAAATGCTTTAGGAAGTTTCTTTATGTATTACCGATTCGCTCCTCCAAAAAAGTAATTTCATCGCCCGTGCTTGTCAATGAATTTGGTGGAAGACAGGGGAGGAGGGAATTCGTGATTCATTAACCTGCTTAAAATCACGCTAACGACTCCCATATGTATAGATAACGTATGGAATCTCTCGCTTTTGGGGTTTTCGGAGAAAAAAATTGGCACCTTGACAAACCTCTTTGGCTCCTGAACACGGATATCCGGTTCTTGATTTTGCTCGAGAATTGAGAGACACAGATAGAAATACCCTTTCAATGCTTTTTCCAATTCGTATATTCTTCAATTTATCAAGCTCTCAGAAAATTCGAGTAATATTTAGCAAATGTTTCTAGGATTTTTTTATTGTGTCTTTAGTTAACAAAAGTGCTTTATTGACACTCATTCATGATAATGGATTGCTTTGAAGACTAAATTCTCTGGAAAGTTCTCCGACGTAATTACGTATGTAATAAAATTTCCTTTCGTTTCTTCTTGCATCAGGAAATAAAACGGATAAATATTAAAAATCTCGAGTACCTATTTTGTATCTGTTCATGCTCAACATATCAAGGACTAGGAAAAATTGGTTTACATTGCATATTCGTAGAAATGAATACTATTTTCTCTCTTTTATGTGTACTTATATGATTATGTGTACCAATCCATTAAATTTTCTCGGTGGATTGAATAAAATTTAATGTATAGAAGGTAGGTGATCGTAGCTCCAAATTAAATTAGTTCATTGAAGGCATGCTCCTAGATTGTTTTTTAATAAAAATTACTCGTTCCTATTCGTATGCCTTCTGACTCATACATTTTCTCGTAGGTAACAATAAATCCATAGTGATACAGCTCTGCAATGATTTGTGAAGTATATAACAGTTTGCGGTATCCCTCAGAGAACTTTTATGTATCATCGAGATAAAAATAAATACACTGCAATTCCGCACGTATACATTTTAATCCAGGACGATGATTTATCCACATGGTAGCATCATCATCAGGTACATAAATTAGGTGCCTTCCTCCTCCAGTTGCCCTTAGCCCGCCCCACCAACTAAGGATATTAAAAGTCACCTAAATTTGTAAATTACCTGATAATGCCATGCTGCGCCAATACCCGGGCCGCACGTAAAAAATCGTTTTAAGTTTTCAAGTATCGTCATTTTGGTAAATAATGTCTTTCTCCCGGATTTATCATTTTGTAACGTTCGGAGAGGGAATTCACGTCAGACATTTTCTGCGATCATTTTAGCGAGAAAACCTCAAACTGCCACGGTGCGCATCTCCTTGAGGAATAAGAAGACGGCGTGTAATTTCCCCGAACATTCCCCGTGACATCGGGACACCATCGTGGCGGTTTGTTGGGTCATCAATGGCTCGTCTTTCGGGAGCGTGGACACGCACAGCCGCGTCGCTACGCACTTGGGTCACAGCGGAGACATCGGTCGTCTCCCCGTCGCTGCATTCTGATTCCTGTAGTGTTGGGCGCCCTTATGCATTCTCACGAGGGGAGGCTGAGATGTGGCGAAGGGAGGATGTTAAAGGGGGGCGACTTCCGGTGGAGTGCGTGCCTCGGGGGATGGAGGGGGGCGCCAGGGTAGGGGGGCGAAGGGTGGGGCGGAGGTTCACGCGTGGCCGTTTCCTTCCGCCGAGGAGAAAAGCCGATGGCACCGATGAGGGCTGCAAGACATCCCATGGGAGCCAGGGGTTGCTCCAGCGGTCGAAGATCACGGAGAGAAATGCCGAAAATGATGTTGCTCGCTCTGATCCGGCATCGCTATTCATTGAAATTATTCGGTATGGTGTTGGGAGATATAAGATTCGATTAAAAGTTCTTCCTCACTCAGCCATTTTCTCATTAGTTCAAGATATTTTCTCATTAGTTCCAAGTTTGTGAAGTAACGTATCTAGGAGTTGCGTATTATCATTTTAAAACACGTTTTGATGTTTACTACAGCAGTATGATTCTAAGAAAAATGGTAATTGGACGTGTCACTCGACGAATTCGGGAGTCAATATGGATAGATCAATTATATGTTCCCGGGAAAAAGAATTAAACGTAAAATACATTTTTTTCTCCTCAGCTAAGTACATATATATTTTTAAACGCGTTCTGTCGAACAAAATGCCGTTCCTGGGTGACTTTAAATCATAAGTTCTTAGTTTCTTAATGCGTGCTGTCATTCAACGAAGTTGACTGGAATGAACGTACAGATGTTTGTATAACTTGACAATAGAGTCAACTTTTTCTTTATCTTTTCTTTGAATGATCAGCAGTGCGGAGAAAGGAGAATATTTGTACGAAAGTATGTTGCCTAGATCGCGGCGGCACCTCCTTCCTTTTTCCTTCCCACTACACTCCCGGCTCTTCAAAGCGATAAGTAAATTCGAATCAATCGTGCGAAACACACTTAAGAAATATTAGTGGCCGAGCCCATATGAAACTAGGATTCGTCAAGCGTATTGTGAGAAGATTTTCGGACTAGAGAAAGTAAAAGAGATGTGCTATTTCGCACTCGTCTGGCCCCACCTTGAATATGCCGCTGGAGACTCGGAGGCTGCGCGCAAGGCTTAGATTGCTTGGGAAATTGAGAATGGATATCTTTAAGAGCGACACGGATAACATCATATTAGAACCGTACTATATTTCCACATCCGACTGAAACGATAAATGAAACGAGAGAGATTTTGCCAAACGGATAGGTATGGGAACTCGTTTTTCCCCCGCACGATAATGGACTTTCATAAATCCTATAGGCATAATTTCGTTGGAGCATGTCCTTATTATTTGTAAACGGCTGGTGTCCTAGCACCCCCCACCACGTGCCCATTGAGGCGGCTTGGGGGGTAGAATTTTAATGTAGATGAATAGAAAAATGATGGGGCTAGGATTCTTGTAGTGAGTAAAATCATTCGAGGAAAGTGCAGAAGTTCAGTTCAGGTGAGTGTGAATCTTCCTCGAACACAGGGGTCTAGATAAGTCTCGAATTTTCATGTGGGACGTAAGGAATTCTGGGGAGCGCGTTCCTTTTCTTGAGAATATTAGTGCATGCTCCATAGATCTTTATAGATAACGTTGGTAGAATAAATGGACGCCCTTCCTGACTATTCAGTACAATTTATTCCGTAGAACATGGTATTCTGGTTATTTTTCCTAGGATTTACACAGAACACGGGGTCATATTCCGTAAAAAAAGAATTTTCGTTCAATTTATTCACGCTTGTCTGAACTACTGAATCCGTACAATCATTTACATACAACGCAAGGAATATCAATTATAAAAATATTTTGTTATGCTTCCTTATTTCACGCAAAATTTCTGTAACCCATTAATCGCAAATATATGCGCAAAATATTAAAATCATTGGAAATTGACTGGTTGGCGTAAGTTTTGGACTCACCAATAAAGCATTCAATCGTGTATTCGGCACGTTACTTGTGTGTGGATGAAATGAAATGGCGACAAGTTCCATAACGTGCACAATACATTCGTATACATTTGGTTACGGTCCGCGATCATATGGCGTGTCATGAGTTTACGCTCTAGGGGGCATTAGCTTAATGGAAATTATGAAGGTATTGATTCTTCATGGGTCGAAGATGAAGGGAGGAAATGCCGACTATTCAATTCTGGTATTACCATTACCGGTAATTCCCTTAACGCAGGATTTACGCTGTGGTGTGACTTATTATTTATTTTAATTCGAATGTTCGATTTCACTTTCTCTGTCAGTGATTCAACTCAAAGGTTGGTATGCTTATGTGAGGGTAGAAGTCGCCTCAGTCTAGCATACAGACGTGTGAATTTGACACAGGGTAGGTAAGGCGGTTCGGCCCTTTGCTTCCTCGTATTTCGATGATGTTTTTTTCAGATTTAAATCTCATAATTATGGTATGGGAATAAGAATAGGTGCATAAAAAGTCAGGTCCATTCTTTATTTAGAAGTCTCCCAAAAGGACTAAATTCAATAAAAATTTTCTCAGAAATGGAAAAAAATCATTTATAATGGTAAAAATGTTAATTCAGGCCATTTCAGGTAGAAACGAAATTCGCAGCGTTGTTACTACCAGGAATCTATTTCAGGAATAAATTGTTTTAGCTTGGATTACAGCCGCGCGCTCACTTCTTTGGGAGGTACGATCACGACTGACGACTACATTTTTCAAATGGGAATTCAATACAAAATCATTCGTTCGTAATTTTTTCATCATAGCCTACAACTACCGAGGAAAAAATAATAGGATTCATGAAAATTCGAGATGAAAGGGTAAATTTGAAACGAGACATTCGTCCAAATAGAGAGAGAATTCGATCAGTCGAGCGGCAACTTTTCGTCCTTTAAAATCGGAACATCTTCCCACTCTTGGCGAAGCAAGGTATCGATTTGGAAACGGCTTAAAAATGGCCTAAACTGGAATTCGTGTCGCTAGTAGCCTCGTCCGGAGAAGCATCGCCATATTTGCGTGGGTTTTTATACGTGCGTTGGCATTAGTCCACGGAAGACTCATGATTCTTATAGGAACAAGAGGTCAGAAAACCAAACTTTTTCAAGGCATCCGTGGAGTATTTTTTGCTTGTGTTAGCATTTATCTATGACATCTTGACGAATATACGGCGATAACTTAAGGAATGAGCGGTGAATGAGTTCCAATTTTGAATTGAAATATATGAACTTTTAAGGACATTAAGCGGGTGAGTGTATCTAGCTGATAGTATTCACTCATGTCAGTAATGTTTTCCGTTTTGTTCCTAAGCTGGGAACTTTCCAATATCTACATTGATGATGCAGTGGTATAGCCAATCGACTTTTCGTGATATTCGAGCCAGAAACCAATCATTTTTTTCGTATGGGAATTCGAATCTTATTTTCATGGCTGAGACGAACCATGGATTAATCCCAATATCTTGAAAGTATCCGATGGAGAAGAAAGTTTTAATTACGGTGTGCGAGCATATAACAAGTGCACAGAATTATTTGCCGTACTAAAAATCACTAAGCATAAATATTTTCGGTGTAGTTGTATTTTTTTACTAATAAAATTATTATTCATTTCTCCCTGGATCCACGGCTTAAGAAACATCGACTATCTTCTTCCTCTGATCGCCTTCTTTTCAGTCTAAAAGGCTTTTTTTACGGCGTTTTATAGCGATTCGGGATGTATTTGTTCACAAGTCGAATTGTAGCCATGAAGCGTTTTCCAATTTCTCACCGTATTTATCATTATTAACTGTCAAAGACTTGATTTTCGTAAGCTCAGATAGCAACGATAACTTCATTACAACATGCGATTTCAAAGTATTCTTTCAAATAAAAAAAATGGAATAGAAATTCTTCGGAATATCTTGTGGAGCACCTCCGCAGTGTGTTACGTAGAATGACAGTGGCTAGGACTGCCTATGGGGGACAATATCCGGGGCTAAAGGAGGAACGGACAAAAACAGTTTCTGAAGCTCTCAAAGCGGAAATCTCTGCGTAAATGGCTTCTAAGAATTTGAGGATTATCCCTTTCATCTTGACTGGTTCCGCAAAAAACATGTCCCCTTGACGCCTGGGAAGTGGCGGCCCTTCTCCTTAAAGACCTTGTCAGAGGCCCTACCCTGCCACATGCCATCGCGCAGCGCACGTTTTTTTTTGTGCACTTCTTGCCCGAGGTAAATGATGGAAGCCAACATAATAAAATATTTTTTCAGTTTGGCAGTTAATTATTTTAGCGAAGTTTATGAGATGAAGTAACGTAGAGCTTTTTCAGTAATGGGCTTCAGATGTGTTATCTTCCCCGGAAGGAGGAGATGAACTGGATCAACTGGGATAAAAAAAATTCCACTGCTATGAGCTATGAAATAAATTTTTTGGTTGTGTGAGCCCAAATATGGTTCTTGGCTAAGCCAGACACAATCATTTCATCCAATTCCGACAAGCGCTTTCATTTGAGAAAGCGCTTGTAGGAATCGTATGGATTTTTATTTAAATGAAAGTTTTTATTTCGCATTTAATTTATGCCATCGGATGGTTTATTAAGATATTTTTTTGTCATTGAATCCGCCAAATTTTTTACTTACTTTGTGGAAGGCCTCAAATGCGCATTCAGCTGCAGGAGATAAATATTTCCAAGAGGCACATAATGTCTTTCCCGTGGTTGTGTAACAAATCTAGTCTTAATGTCAATTTTCAGCTTGTTTTTATTTTCAAATTTCTTTTCTTAATTCCTTTTAAATGAAGTTCTTGTGTAATGTATTGAAACAGTACATAGGCCGCATGGGCCATATCTTTCTCTTTGTCTTATTTTCGCGTATTTCAAGAACGTTTATCTAGCTTCCTCCATGGTGTGAAATTTGGTTCCTTTCTTGGAATTGGAAGTTGGAGGAATAAGAAAAGGTGCAAGGTACTTGGAGTTGAGAAAAATGTCACGATATCGTGAGCCTTCGAAAAAAGTTTTCGTAGTGCCCGGAAAGTAGGCTGCGTTTAAGCCATCACCTTAGGAGACCACAATATTTCTTTAAATTTTGAGGATCCGAACATTAGCGGATAATATTTTAGCAAGTAGGGTGCCCACACTTTTGATGGAATATCATACACATGACTCTATCGTTCGATTTCTTCATTATGGTATTCCAATGGCCCTTCTGCTCAGCACTCAAGGCTTCTCTCTTGTGGGAAATTATCAGGCAACAGTTCACCTCTTATTTCCGTAATAGATGATGAAAATAATTGGTCTCCTCCGAAAAGGATTCATCGCTCTCCAGCTATGCGATGGGGGTATTTTCTCGTACACCACGGATGATTGCGAGGCGGGGGCATGTGCAAGTGTTCTGCGTCACGTCACGCACCCTTTACGCATGTTTTTCCTCCACTCGACACACTCTGTCACTGGCCAGCCTCACGAGTTTTATAGTTTCCGGTTCGGACTTGATAAAGAGTGCTCAAGGGAGAGTCAAGTCCCGGCCGGAGCAATATCGCCGGTCCACTCCTCTGCCCTTAAGTAATCTGCTGAGGAGATCATCTTAATCTTTTGCTCAGAGGAATAGCTTTTTGAGTCGGGTCTGCCGGGAGAGCCACGCTGTCCCAAACTTCTCCTCGTGGCCGTCGCTGCCAAAATGCTTTGATCAAATCCAGTGATCAGGGGCGAAGACAATGGCGCCCTTTGATGTCCTGCTCTTGACACGGCCGAGTGTCGCCCTTCCCGCCGTTCGCCCTTCCCACAATCCACCGCTTCCCGCCTTCCGTCCGCCATTGCCAACTTCTCGCTCCCAAGTCTCACTTTCGGCACTCGGTCACGCTCTACCTCGTCTCGCGTTCCCTGGCAATGAGCCTGATAACGCGCCGCATTCAGTGTGGCTACATACGTGAAATACTCCAGATGCTCATTCCCAAGCACCATTTATCGAAGGGTCGCCGCTGTATGACACGGTGATTAGCGTTGATGAGAGCATATTTGTTTCTTCCACCGCCAGAAAGTGTTGTTTGTGGCGAAAGAATGTGTGCTGATGAGATTTTCATTACTTTTGAGTCAATCATGAAGTTATGAGTTTCCTTTCTGTTATGTGGCTCTTTTGTATTGTTACATAATGTCATGTGACTATCAAGAAAAAATTCAGTACCTATTTATAAGTATCCTTGAGATCACATTAACTCCTCTGCATGAGGATTTTTATGTTGTATTAAAAATTCAGAGAGTATCCTACTGTATTTTAATAATATTAACCCATCGGAATCCAAATCTTATCTTATAAGATGGCAGCTGAAAATTTGATCTTTATAGTTAGTTTTGCTTGGCTCTCGCTCTGGGGAAACCTCATGCGCGAGGACTAATGAGAAAGACCGGATTCTCAGCTGCAAGGTCCTTTGAAATTGACAATAGCTGATGCCCTATAGAAGGTATTAAAAATATTAAATATCTAATAAAAGTTATTTTTCACGCTTATTCACTTAGGCTCATCAGGTTAAAAATTGATTTCACGATCAATTGAATAGTTAAGAGAGCGCAGGGAACTTATATCGGCATGTGGAAAGACACTCGTTTAAACGCTCTCATTTGAGAATGGAGTTCATGGTACCAAATGAAGTTACTTTCTTTAAATAATACTTTCTGTGATGAAAAGGAAAATTGATCATGAGCAGGCCTGGATTACTCGGTGACAAAAAAAATATTTCATCTCATAAAGCCCGTTATAGCTCAATCAACCCTAGACCTTAATGAATTTTGGTTTATGATTCGGTAAGTGTAGCTAGCTATTCTCCAAATTGAAAAAAATAACACTTATATACGAATGACTAAACCCGTTTTCTAACTTTTGTAAGTTGTGACAGTGTTAAGAATTGCCCGAGTGTTACCACTTTTAAGAATAAATAAAAACGTAGTAGTAGAATAGCTTAATAGAGTTACTTTCGGGAAATCTTGTGAGGAGATTAAATAAGCAGAGGAGATAAAGTGAAGTGAATGACCACCATGATGAAAGAGTATTCTGAGAATTTTTGTGTGCTAGATTATATGTTGTAATCAATTGCCCTACTCATAGGTTCTCATAAGTCATGCTGAATTAAAATTAATTTATGGAAAATTTGGCAAAATTTTGTTTCACTTCTTAGAAGCATGAATCATGTACTAACAGGAACCAGATAAAATCCAATGGTATCTCCAAAAAAATGGTTCATCACAGAAAATTTTAATAATCAAAATAATGTTTTATCACTGTTTTTAGGCACACCATACTCACTGCAAAACTTAGTGAATGATCTTGAAGCCGATAAATCGTTATCTTGTTCCCAGTTCGACTTAAAGCTTTTGTGTTTCTCCGTAGAGGTCCTTTATAATTTTTGCGATGGATATAAATTATCACCCCCTAGGTAGCTCTGTTAGATGTACAGATAAGCTTGGCTACCCTGCTCTTTTCTGACTATCCTATTGAAAATCTCATGGTATAACGTGTAATTTATGGATGTTTAGCGAGTGGCCATTCACCATTGACCAAGGAAAAAATTGCACGCTTCGTCGCACACCTCGTGCGCCCGCATTGCTTGGAGGCTGGATTCAACAATGACGAGAAACTCACAGTTGGCCCTCACGTCATGTCACGAAGCGTTCCGTGCGACAAAGGCCATTGTAGCCGAGAGGGTTTTGAGATCTTGGGTTGAAGGAGGGTAAATTATGTCCTTGACCTAGATTGCCCACCGTACCACCAGGAAAATCTCGGGTAAAAAAATGAGTTCACTGGAGATTCGGCTCGAACAAAACTCCATTCCTCCTCGGGAACGATGGTGTACATGCATCCTTGAGGCGGCTAACATCTTATCTGAAGTTCACTTGCACCATTTGATGTGACACTCGGCAAAGGAGTTGCAGAGTCATGGCTGACCCACTATCATTTGACCTGCTATTGAATAACTACAGAAACCGTATCCAATTGGATATCTTAACTCGCAGGAAAATGTTCCTCACTCGAGGTATTTGCATCGAGAACGGATCGTAAGGAACGAAAATTCCTGAGGAATGTTTATTTACGATATTTCGAGAATCATTATCATCACTGGTCAACAATCCTAGGATTAGCTCGACGCAGCTCTCCACTCTATTCTCCTATCAGCTAATCTTTTCACAACTACGTACTTCTTCTCTTTCACATCTCTCTTTACTTGTTCCGTTTCGAGAAAACGTCGGTAAATCGGATATTTGTTTTCTTAGATACTCATGCCCATAACGGATACGATAAACTTTCCCGATTTTCTCGGTATCCGTTGACGGGTACGATAAACTTTCCCGATTTTCTCGGTTATGATATCTTTTGGAACAGGTTTTCAAGTTTGTTTTATTAATTTTTTTACCATAGAATTAATGCAATTATGCTTTGAGATGTGGTTAAATTGTTTTAATGTTAATAAATATTTGCAGGCTCCCAGTTTTCATAGATTTTTTTATTTCTCAAAAGAGGAAGATTTAATGAAATCCTTTGAAAATTTCTCCTAATTTTGTATTTATTTAGGTTGTATATCTCAATTCCTAAAGGTATTTAAAGCTCTTTGAGATTTAATGTGTATATTTCTTTGAGATTAGTCATTGAGAATAGTGTTTTTTAGTCTTTCGTGTTGACAAATATCAATTATGTAAACTTCACAAAACCTAAGATCTTGATTCTCACAGTTAAGGAATCATTATTTTAAAAATCCTAGCCCTACCAAGCGGCCGCTTCTTACTATCCTCACTATAGATGGACCTCGCTCGGCTCCTAGCCTTATTTATTTGACGTCTGTGTAACGCTTTTTGTACTCCCGAAGCAGTGTCGACGAATCGCACAGATTTCCTTGGTATTCAATCAAGTTCACGGGTAAGGAATTTCTGCACTGGATCCCATATTCTCGCAGCATATTCAAGGAGTGGCCGGACGAGTGCGGAATATCACCTTTCTTTTACTTTCTCACCCGAAAATCTTCCCACAATACGCTCGGCGAATCCTAATTTCTTCAGGGCTATGCCGCAACTATTCCTTATATCTGTTCCCCACGAGAGGTTCGAGGTTATAGTTACTCCCAGATACTTCACTTCGTGTGTTGCCTTTGTTTTATACCATCTACAGCATAAACCCAAGTATGCGGATGCCCCGAATGTGAAATGCCTAATGAACTGCAATCATCTGGAATAATAATGATTAGATACGACTACAGACAGTCATAACAAACCTGACTGCATACGATAATAGACCCATTATGTGCCAAATTTTATTTCTTACCAGAAGATGGTGGCGGGATTGCCAGCGAAACTGTCTGCATTGGACACAAAACCACACGATGGAGACCCGGAAAACACGAGAGCGTCAATTTGATATTAATGTGTTGTGGGTTTCAGAGGGTGGGATGTTGGGTAAACGAGGAAGGAAGAGAAGGAATGGAGTGAAAGGGAGTGGGCCTTCTCATGAATTGAATAGGTCCTAGTCCATGAAGGAGGGGGAGGCGGCCAGAATACTAATTAAATACTCCATGGAAACCCTCCTTTATCGGTGGAATCCTTGAAGAAATCTGTTGTGGATCTAGACGCGTATTTTGTTATTTATTTATTTGCATTAAATCCAAAAACAGCCCAGAAGACCTTTTACATTGGATTTGTAAATACAGGGTTAAATAATGAAGCACAACACGGAATAACAAAAAAATACACATTAAATACACTCAGATATGACCGCCTAGTCTGCTCTTTTCGTAATTTAAGAAGGGGGGGGGGGAGGAGGAGGGATTTAGAGAGGACGTTTTCTGATGGCGGTTGTAAATGATGAAATATCAACAGAAGCTCTGAAGGAATTGTACTTGGTGCGTTTTTTTTAGTAAATACCGTTTTGCAATACAAAAAACACCAAACTTTTTGTTACAATTTCATTTTTGCATAAGAGCGCCCATCTTAAACTACCTTTCCACATAATATCCGTTAATATTGAGGTACTTATCGTATTTGACAACAAGCTTTTGTGTACTGCCGCCGCCTTAATTTCCACGAAAGTTAACAGCCACTCGATTGGGTGCATGGGGACCCGTGTTTTGGGACAGGAAGGGGATCGTTCTTTTGCCTCGTGGTGACTCAATTAATGCTGTGAGATATTGTTAGAGCTTAAAAAAATTGCGCCGTGGCATTGAAAATAAAACATGAGGAATGCTGAGTAAAGGGATCGTCTTGCTGAATGGCAATTCCCGTCCACATGCAGCTGATCGAACTCAAGATCTCATCCCGTCTTTGTTGGGAACAATTTGATCATCCTCCATACAATCCCTGCCTAGTTCCAAGGGTCTACCATGTTTTTTTTCATCTGGATAAATGCCAAGGATGCCAGCGCCATGATGACGATGAAAGCGTAAAAACAACAGTTTTGCGGTGGCGATCAACTCATGTTGCAATTTTCTATGACAACGATGTTCAAAAGATTGTTATTTGATTTGTTATTTATTTATTTACTTACATACAACCGAAAACAGCTCTATACGGCCTTTTACATCGGGGATATAAATATGTTAACGGTTTAACGTACAGTCACTTTCAAAAGTTTTGGGACTAAGTTTGTGGCGCCGCTTCTGCTTCTCGGAAATTTTAGTTTCCCCAATTCGTTTTGTTTACCTCAGTTACTCACCGAAAATATTACGTTTGCGGATGAAGGCTCTAAAAGGGAGATTTTATTTGCAAATTGATCATTCTGTTTCAATTCATGTCGGATTTAATGATAATTTCGTGTGCTTTTACTAGGTACTTTCCCCGGTTTGCACTATTAGTTTATATTGACCGTATCATAATACAACCGCTGTAAGCAGATCGGTGGAGTAGTGGAGTAATCGCGCGGCTGAGATGGTGGTATTTGTAAAATTGAGTCCCCAAGGTAGAAATAATGAGCCGAATCTTTTTTCAAGCCGTTCAATCGTTTTGTATTTCTTTATAGATTTCATATAATTTTAAATTCGCAGCGGGAGCATCATATAATTTTTTTAACAGTAATGAGTCACATAAAAGTTAAGAATAGGGAAATATTGGTCTTACCCTTTTTAAGAACGGCTAACTGCTTTAAAAGGCAACGGATTCGGAAACCTTATTAAAATTAAACTGACGAGAAATCAGCCGATTTGTATCTCTACGTTCCTCATGAAATAAACATTGAGGACTAAACTCAAACTGGAACTTCCGCGGGGAAAATGCGTTGCCAACTGTGATAGAGGTATATGCAAGAACCAAGCAACGGTAATGATCGTTCCCGCAACTTTAGCCGACACAAAAATCATAAATTCGTAAGATACATCCAAGGCAGTGTACCGGCATTAATTACGTAGACAGAAAAAGATGCTAATTACTGTGAAAACGAAAAGAGAGGAATAGAAGGGTGTTATCAAAGGGCTACATTTTCATGGAATGAAAGACTATACTCTTGTCTGATGAAAAAAGGCAAGAGGGCTTATCAATCCAAGTTAAGAGATGAATATGCGGTGTTAGTTGAAGAAACAGGCTCCCACTTTTTGGGGTTTGCCTCCCCCGTCGGAGGATTAGCAAAAAACATAAAATCTGTGATTCTCGATTCCTTTCCGAGTGAAAATAAGATACACAAAATTAAAAAAGAATTTGAATATGATGGCACCAACTGAATACCACCCAGAAAGGAGGCACCATCCCTCTTCAACAAGCATAATTCCAAAATCGCTTGCAGTTTGGGTAATGTCTTCTCGGGATTCCCACCGGGTTTATTTTTCCATATGGGCCAACGTTTCAAGCTCCGACTCGGGGCTCATCCTCAGGGTTAAATGCTATTGAGTCCCGAGAAGAGTTTACCCACATCATTCGCCGCGAAAGCATCAAATCATATTTCATCTCTTGCCGTAGTCTATTCGCTAATTGCACTAAGTTGACATTGCATGGCGACATAAAAATTAGGAAGGACCCAAACTTGAGGACCTATATGATCATAACTTCAAGAACGACACAACCATGATGTTGTAGGGCTTGAACCTATACCATCAAAATTGTCTCCCGTAGTGGACTCAAATACTCTGAGCACTGATCAGCAATATCTTTTGGAAATTTTCTATGCGTTGTTCATAGGAATTCACTGCGAAAATTATGAAAAAAATTGTTCACCTTTATAGCCACTCAAGAGGCCTCTTCATAGACCGTAGGCTCTTTTCCAGCATTCTCGGATCTAAAAATATTTAATCCCTTCTCTAAAAGTTGGTAACATCGATTTGTTTAACGCCGACGAGGCGCCAAATAAATGACCAGTCGTCTCACTACGCATCCTTTTTTACCTTCCACCATCTTTCGAATTATGTAATCAAAGATGAACGCCCTCCTAGCAGCACACGCGGGATGAATTTTGCTGTATTCGAGGCGTGGGAGGGGGAGAAGCGAGCGGGGAGGGCACGGGAGCGCAGGGAAGAAACACATAATGAGTGAAGGACCTGAAAAAATGTAAATAATGCCTTCCACGTCGGGTACTCGATCCAACAACCATCATAGTTACTGTCGTAAGTTTGCTACACCAGGCCACCATTTGCAATGTGGGCTCTATAATACGGACAATATAAACCCACAGTGAAAACCGGGGAGTGTACGTAGTAAATGCACACGAAAAAAAATCATTAAATCCGACATAAATTGAAACAAAATGATCAATTTGCAAGTAAAATCTCCCTTTGAGAGCATATATCTTTACGCGCAAACCAAATATTTTCGGTGAGTGACCAAGGAAAACAAAAAGAGTAAGGGAAACTAAGACTTCTCGAGAAGCAGAAGTGGCGCCAAAAACTCTGCCCTACTTTTGAAAGAGAATATACATAAATAACCATGATCTTACAAGGGGTAATTTACCGAACTCGAACCCGCGACCTCCTGTTTGGCAGGCGAGGATTTTGCCCCGCCGCCACTGACACATACAAAGTTCTGAACTGTTCCGCAAAGGCTGGTTCAGTGCCCTGATATTAATATTATGTGAAAAGGTAGTTCAAAGTGTGGGATTTATGTACAAATAAAATTGTTGCATAATATTTACCAAGGGCAGACACATGATACATTGGGGGGTGCACTAATGCCTGACAGGCAAACGGTCTTCTCACATTTGAGATTAAAAACAACGCACAGCAAATACTGTGCAAAATATTCTGTTTATTTTAATATGAAATTTATTAATGTGATATTAAATGATTGATGCTCCGTAATATACAAAAAACGAACGTAATGATAACCGTATTAAAAATCTTTTGTATTGTTTAAATCTCAAGGGGGGGGGGGGGCACGAGCTCCCCACTAAATCCGCCTGTGATATTCACTATTTTTTTAAATATTTCAATACGGTTCTTACTCGAAAAACGCGCCTGGTAGGTAAGAGTAAATATCATAGTCGTGGAGTGGCGGAGTACTCCTGCCCTTGAAGCCCTCCTCAAGTCCTTCAATGGTCGGATGCTTTTTGTGGAAACAAGGCCTGAGTTAAACCCCATGGCTGGCATCCCCCCTCGCCCATCTCCCACGCTACCATACTCAGTCCTCGGCAGCCGATCTTATTTTTGGACGAGCGGGAAGGAGCCTTGTGTGATGGTTCGCAAAAGGCCCTTCCGCCGCGCCCGGGGACCCTCACGTCCTCACAGGGGTCTCGAAAACCTTCCCCTGGCCACTTCCGCTCATTTGCCCCCCCCCCCCCCCGCCTTCGGATGCGACCGCTCCGAAAGGAAGGGATCCACTGAAGTCCTTAATAGGTCGAGGCATCAGTGAGGGCGGCTGGGATCTCGGAGAAGCGGTTGTCGCCAACGCTATCTGCTTGTCCTCTGGGTTTTCACGTTTTCAGGCGACATATTCTTTTTTTTAATGTCCGCAGGCAGCAATATTGCCAATTTACAGGGGCCCAATATCTAGCAAATATATTATATTTAACGATAAAATATACATGAAATATAACGTAAATCAAATACATAAAATATCGCGATAATCAATCCTTTAAAATAGCGGAAACAAGTACCTACATAAAAATAAATAGATTTCTTGTGTTTGTGGTCCACTTGAGGAGGTTAGCCGGGGGTGGGATTTAGGGGGCTTATCCCCCCCGAGATATTTTTCCCTCATGACGACCAACCACGATACATTCGCTCAGGAGACTAAAATCGCTGGGGCTCGTTGTGGAAACGTGATTTGAATTTGAAGAGACAAATAATGTGAAAGAATCTCTCAAAATTTCTATTTTTTAATAATTACAAAATCGGACGCTATTTCGTCAAAACCCTTTGGTTAAAATTTTTTTGAAATATTCAGGCGGATTTCGGGATCAAATGCCTATCAAGACCAACCATATGAATACAGCCATATCTGTGGTAACAATCGATGGGTTTAACATTCAGCAGCATATGAACAAAATTTATAGCTTATTTAATGAAGTGTACGGAATTACTTTGCCAGCGAATTATCAGGAAATCACCACCTCAGGAAAGCCGCATGCTTTCAAAACCCTCCCCGAAGCAAATTTTGGCCGCGTGCCTGGTCCTCTTGTTAATGTGAATGCATCAAGTGGATCTACCCGCAACTTATTTTGTATTTCAAATTAACTGGCAGAGTGTGGATATTTGTTGCCATTATCAAGGTAGTAACATAATCACCGACACACGGTTTTTTGTATGGTCCATAGATTTTTATTTATCGACCTATATTTCGAAACATTGTGACATTGTGACCTTGAAAATGACTGGTTTTGATTTCCACAGTACTCATACAAAAATGCCTCGCCGGACTTTATGAAGTCGATACTTTACCAATGGAAATTAATTGATATCATTATATAATCACCGTGGAAATTTACAAACTTGTTATTTATAATTAGTGATATCACAGACTTTTCTTCGATGTCACTAAGTTTCCTCCATAGTTTTTATTTGCCATTGCTCTAAGCAAATATTCCATCATCTTCCGGTGGTGTCCATGGTACTGTTTGATATGTTATGGTAATATTTAGCTCGCCAAATTATGACTATACCGGTTTCGATAGGTTTATATGGAATGGAATATTAAATGGCGTTTTCTAGTACTGGATCTATGTCAATGGAAATGGAAGTGTGACATCGTATTGATAAAAATATATCAATCGTTCAAATAAAGAAATACTTGTGTCTTGAAACTATGTCTAAATCAAGAAAATGAAAACGTGTGCAATTGAAAAATAATTCAGGCACCACCATCAGAAAGCGAAGACCTTTTTTGTTCCTTAGGTGAGAGTTGGGAGGGTGAAGTTTTTTGATGTAATGGTTGTATTTATCAAGGTTTTACGCTGTTTCATTTCATTTAATAATTCTATTTAGATGTTTGGATATATATTCCGATGGTTTTGGAATTGGGCGGCGACTATGGTTGCAAGTTTTAAAATATACTTGTAGTAATCAACCCGAGTTGTTCCCCTACCGCTACTGTAATCTATCGACGTCTAAAACCTGAGGTCCTGCATCGTGTCGTGCATACAAGCGTAGTCAAGACAATAGAGTTTAGTATACAATACTTATGGCCAAGACGCTCCTGCCACCATTTAAATTTGCCTTAGTGACGACGTATAGTCGATATCGGGAGTCATTAAAAACCTTTTCAATTGACGAGTAGTTCCCAGGACTTAATAGCTCTAATAAGCACATAATAGCTACCATGCGTAGGAATATTTATCATCATCAACATCATGGAGTGATAGGTTTTACATTCAATTGTCCGCTTCCTCTCTATGTGCCCTCCTGACAAGCTCAATTATGGTAATGAAATTTGCCCCATCAAGCGAAATGGCTTACACCTCATCTCTAAGCTTCAAATAGGCACGTGAAGAGATGAGCAATAGCTCTTTACCACTTCCTGTGACGTGACTTTCTTGCATCCCTCTGTTTCTCATACGTCTCTCTATGGAATATGGTGGACTATTCCATGAATCCCAAGGGTATCGTTGGGGTAAATTAGAATATACGATAAGTTGCCATTCCGGCTGAAAAGTCACCCAGGTATATTAGTACTTCATTAATTTTGATATTCTGCATCTTCTTTAAGTTCTATGGCCCTCTAGGGTAGCGTTACGTGTATAGTAAGTGTTTCAATTGTATATATTTACTAAATATATTGTTCGCGGAATATTAGCACCGTTAGTAAACGTAACAGCGACTGGCTCCCGCGTATAGGAGCGGGGAGAATCTTAAGGCCGTTTTACACGGGGCACGGAATTGCGCAGGTTAGAACTGCATTAATTTCTAAAATGGCGTGGAATTGCGCGAACGCATGAATGAAATTAAAACAGGGGCTCTTTTTCCATCTCACGTCCACGCATTCTCGCATGTGTTCTAGCAATTCACCGCTTTATGCGACGCAATTTTGACTGCGCCTTCGGACAAACGTCAGATTGTGCAAGTACGTGCCCCGTGTAAAACGGCCGGATATATAGGCGGGACGGATATATTTATTAGCTGAATGATTATAGAGCCATTATTTTTTGTATTTTCACCCCTGATAGTTTACATTTTAAGTTGATTGATTGGACAATCTTTCATGTTCTAAATATTTAATCTTGAATCTTATGACCATTTTCTCATGTGTATCCTGCGTTTTTATTGCACAATATTTTCATCATTCCCTGCGCCAGGATTGCGTCAAAAATCTTGTTCAAGATTAAATAGATTGGAGGTTGAGAGGGATGATTTTCAGGGGACTCCATCGGGAATTTCAGGGGTTTCATTTTCAAGGTGTTCGCCTGTGATTACACCTTCCAAAACTTTACCCCTCAAGTGAAGTGTGTGCTCCTTCTACCGGATGGACCAAAAACTATAACCTTTTGGACATTAGTCTCGAAAAATACTATTTCTAATTCCAAGTGTCTTTCCAACCTTTTTCGACTCATGTATTGGCCTGATAACTTGAATATAGAAGGAATCCACCACTACCTTGTATAATTTCTGGAAGCCGCTAATTTATGCCAAATGACAGATCAATCCTTTTAGTGTGTGTGAATTAATTTTGATAACCTGAAAATTTTCCACTAACCTAAGGCTTAAGTGTATGCCTCGCAAATGTGCTTTTACTTTTTTGTTGATCAATATAAATGTCCTTTTTATATAATCAATGTAACAATAAATGACGAAAACCGTTAAAAACATTGGATCCCTTATATTTAATCACTCATGTCCATATGTAAGACCTCAAATGCATGCTGAGATGAGCCCTGGAACCCGCTCAGAAGTCAAGTGTCCTAGCTGGCGGACTATTCCGACCCCGACTGCCGTTGAAACCCTTGATGTTATCGATTGGAGCTAGCACGAGCCTGCTCGCTCGATTTTTCGAGGGCAATTAATTTTGGAGCGCCTGCTCGATGGAGATAGCCGCCCACGATGAAGAGGCCAGCCGGGAATCACTTAAGGGCGCGCGCGGGTGGGTGGTTGGGGGTTGCCGCCGGAAGAGGTCTCTGAAAGCGCGTAAAAAGGTAGAGGAAGTTGTGAGGAGGCGAGGCATGGGGGCGCTGGACGGGCTGCCCTATACAAACTCCAGGTGAATGTACCGGACGTATCATTCTTAGGGGCTCCGATAAAAATACGCATCACGTCATCGGTTAGCAGGAAATAGTCTTTCATGCTAGGGGGAAAAAAATTGCCTGCGTCTCTGCTTGACTCGGGGAAAGAGAATGGCTCGAACACGATGGTTAATCCTTCCGCTGCTTGTTGATAGATACTCCCAATCCTTTGGCTCCCCAGGTGACCAGACGACTGAACCGCCTCTTTCACCAAACACTCACGCGGCTCCGTGGACACGTGGATGTTGAAGGAACGGGCCGGGATGACGTGTTTTAATTCGTATCCCCTCTCTCATGCTGGATTGCCCATAGATATTGTTCACAATGTTGGCTTCGTCTAAAGTAGGAACATTTTATTTTTCTGACCTTCCTTGAACGGCATGTCTCTACGGAGCGGCGAGCGATCACTCGATATGACATTTTCCATAGTGGCCGCATATGCGTAATGCGAATTTCTCTCTTGCGCGTATTTACTCCCTAAATCGCTAGGTCCAGTCTCGGAACAAATATTAAGTAGAGCGCTCAAGGTGGCTGACCTGAGGCCAGCATTGTAACCCTCAATTTTGATATTATTAATGGAAACGAAAAAAGTTAGCCAATTATATTCTTAAAAAAAGAATTTATGAGAATCCAGATACTTCTCCAACTTTGTGAGTTTAGATTGATGGATCTAAAATTTCCAATCGAAACAAACAATATGAAAACAAACGCTCTCGCCGTAGTCTGCCAATCAGACACATTAAGTGATGTCGGATCTTGCCATTTCAGTCCTGATCGTACTATGCGTCTAACCGCTCTCGCCGTTATATTATCCCCGAGGGCGGAAATGCGTTGATGAGATCTCCATCCACTTAGCGACCTCTAAGGTGTTTGGTAGGGGTGGTTTGGGGATCAATAGCGTGCAGTATGCAATTAGTATGCATTAGTATCGGTTACAGTCGGACCGCATGCTTAAAAAAAGTATAATAATAAAAACAACTTGCACAAATTCGCCCAGATGTTTTGAGCTCCCATCAAGCATGGATCGCTCCATTGAACACCATACTACAACACGAACACAATTACATTATTATCAAAGTAATCTACCGATTAAGGTAGGTTTTCATGGGGTAAGTTCAAGAAGCACAGTGGCAGCTTCCCATTTCTTCATGAGCTTCCTTCTTCAATCCACAATAAGGCCTCATCCCTTTCATTTTATCTAAAAATCCTATTCTCTTCCTTCTTCTCCCTCCTTTACTTACATCCTACCCTCTTACACTGTTTTCAATATTCTCTCCCTACTCAGAACTCGCTCCATCCATACCTTCTATCTCCCACGTGTATCGTCTAGAAATTGCCTCTCCTCACCATCCGGCACAATTACATAGTTAATTAAAATTTGTGAACTATTAAAAATTGAAATAAGCCTCTTCATGCAAGGATATATTTACCCTAGGGTTTACTAGAAGAAATAACGCTAGACAATGGACGACTAATCGCGGCATCGAACGCCTTTTAAATGCCTGCCTCTGGCCTTGGGTGGGGCGGGAGCAGCATTGGGGGTTGCGAGAGCCCATACTTCGGCCCCCACCCCCTCGCCGCCCTCCCCCTCCCCTGAAGTTGGGGGGGAACGACGCCGCTTCCGCCGTGGGTCGCGAGGGAGCGGTCCCAACGCACCGCGTCTTTGCCGCGCCCTGCTTTGGGTGCCGACGCCGTTTATTTCGGGTGCGCGCGCGGCGTGCGGACTCGAGCGCGTGGCCCATTCGACCGCTTATAGCAGTGACGCCTTGTCTTCTATTTCACGCTCCCCTTCCACGCGGACGGAAGTGCACGTTTACTCTCACCCATAATTCCAAGGGCGTGCGCTGGTACAAAAAGAAATTCCGCTCTGCAAGACTGTGCATTGTCTCTGGGGCGCTAATAAAATAAATCGCGCAATAGGCTGGCTGTGCTACATACATAATTTGGTACACATGGGAACAGGTACACCTAGACGAATTAAGTGGCTGTCCCATGTATCCCAAGCTTTCCTTACATGTACATATTAAGACGCTGAAATTCAATAAACAAGGCTATTTGAGGGTTCAAATGCATTTTTTTCTATTAACTATTGGTTATTACCGGTTATTATTCGACTGGTTTTTTATCATTGGTTACTATAATAATGAGAAACAAAGAAACTGATCATGACTAATAATAAAAATTAATTTAAAATTATAAAATTTTATCTGAATTCATGAGGGTAAATAAAATCTTTTCATATTTCTCTCAATCTTTTCGCCTGTGAGCTTGTGTTAATAATCTAAGCAGAGTTGAAAAAGACGATCTAACAGATAGGTGGCAACTATCTTTTTATCTATTTTATTATGATCTAACTTTTCTCTTAATATACTGAGAAAAAATAAAGCTAAGGCCTTTTTTGTTTCCATTGACCGATGATAACTTGTGGTAACTCTCTCGTGTTGATTTTCCCTAAGGGAGCGGATGCCCTTCAACTCTGGTGGCTTATATAATCGTAATCTACAGTATTTTACTGTGGCACATTGAGCCACTTGAGGGTACTTTGCGCTGTGGTGGCTGTTATTTACCAAATTGCTATATCGTCGGCAAAGCACCGGTGAATCCTTCGTGCCTGCCCAATTAGAACCCGTGACTTACTGATCGCTGAATTGAACATTCGTTTTTGAGGATTAGGTTTTTGAGGCTGCGTACGTGGATGGACGAGTCATTTTTCAAGTCGATGAGTTAGAATGGTATCGTGTAATGCTGATTGAAAACGAATTATCACTCAAGAGAGAATTTCAGTATAATTTAAGCCTTCTGGTATTAACTGAAGTCACCTTTCCCAAATGCAGCTTGGTTATAGGCTAGAAATACCGCGAAATGCGAAATAGGTGATTAACGGCATAACTTGTATGATTTTGGCATTTTCCCTTTAATATTATGAACGCACTTTGATTATTAATTTAAATTATAGTGATGCTCCAAAATTAAATGTAGAATCCTATACTTGAATGAAATTCGGTAAATTTGACTTGCTTCTTATTTCTATACGGATGCCATTCGGAACGTTAATTTGCCAAGGTAATGAAAATTGTCAATGTAAAATAATCATGCCACACATAAGTTTGTAGGGTTTACTCTCATATGCTTAGCATTTGGGGCGATATGAAATCACTAGCGCCCTATACGGAAAAATAACTTCAACTTGTATGCCCTAGATAATTGCCACCAACCATCTAATTAAAAGTGACACACACCTTCAATTACTACTACAGTAATCCTACTAAAACGTGAGAGGCAATAAGAAATTGGCAATACTGTGATAGCAGTGAACAATTAAGATCTGTTTTAAAGTCACGAGATAATCAAATCAATTTGAGGAAAAATTTGGGCTATATTAAGCATATTAAGCTCGGCAGTTACTGACGTGCACTAGTGGCTTTGAAGTTGAACTAGTCGAAAAATTGTATTAACTTGTAAAACATTCACTTCATGCCCGTGGTATATGGGCCCTTCTATTTTCCGACACTTTATTAATGCTTTCTCATCGTGCACGCTTCGGTGACGCTTATGGGATTAGTGAACGTGGGTCACGCCTTGTTTAAGCTCTTCACGGGCGGAGCGAATATCTGCCGGCATCGCCTTGTTACGTGCTGTGGCGAGGCGGAGCTTCTGACGTCGGGGAAGTCCTATATTGGGGCAATATCTATTTTCGTCTATGTATACCAATATAAGGAGTCGATCAAGAAGGGCCCAAGTGTACTTCTCTCTCTTCCCTTATGGGTGGGTAGTTTATTGTAATGTCATGCAGTGAATTATTATGTGTTTCATTGTATTTGTGTACTTGACACTTATCCACGCACTGGCTATGATAATTAAGCTCTTTTCAACTGCACATCTATATATCCCACAAGCCGCCTCAATGTGCGTGTGGCGAGGATGTTAGAATAGCAGCCGTAAAACAAACAAAAGTAAAGGAAATGTTTTCGGTATGAGATTTTGGCCACGAGATGTCCCGAGTCTAGAGCCCAATATTAAACTCAATTTCGTATACATATACATATAAAAACAGGTCTGTTCAGCGGCCACAATTTTTTCGACCATCGATGAATCCGTAAGCGATCACTCCCGGCCTTTTTATCAAAAAATTACTATGCTTTTCGTATGGGAATTTCTCTCCTCGTGAAAATCCCTCTTCTTTAATTTAAAAACACATAGCCGCCCTCCCATTGGCTACAAACAGTATAGCTCCATTCATACTGCTGTCAATAATTTTACAGAATTTATGCATGACATTACTCTTTCAAGCTGTTGGCTGATAACCATGCATGCTTTAGTTAGAAATGTTTACTCATTCATACAAACTTGACACTTGTAGCCTCCATTCAGTGGTCATCTCCTTCGGCGGACTCTTTTACTTTACTCGTCCAATGGCCACTTAATACACGTTTCACTCTATGTAATCCCTATAGTTTCTTTTTGGTAATAATTTTAATTAGCAAATGGTCGAGTCATATTTTAAATCATATTATCATGATTTTGCTCTCCACCCGGGTTTCAACTCGTGATGTCGTCTTCAGGTGAAAATACAGAGTTTTTGTCCAATTTAAACATTGTGGGCGATGGGAGAGGGAAGTGGAGGGCACAGAGAGGGCAGAGGGTGTTTATTGGTGGCTGGAGATATTTATTATAGTTTGAGGATTGATTGTCTCATCTCACCACATAATCTTTCTTATTCATTAAGAATGGTTTTGGTGCCTCATTAGTCTTCTTAAGAACGTGAATTTTATGTTAGACTCCAGAACAGACTAATTCAAGTATCCTCCACCCTTCTATCCTCCATGTCTCTAATCTTCTCTCACATATATCCCGGGGAGTAGTTTCTTGTGTGGTTCTTTCACGAAGGTCCTGCAAAATACCGCCTGCTCACTCCCGCATAGTTTGCACCGCTCGAATTAAGATATGAAGAATCAATTCCATCGTTTCCGACTCTGGCGTTCCTTTCTCACATACATAGTTGGCATATAGTTGGCAGTTATCTCTCATGGAGGCAGCATGTGCTCTGAAGAGGGCTTGGTTTAGTGTCTCCTTCCACCTGCATTATAATTATTTTAACATATAAATTCCCGGAGGAAAGAGAGGAAAATTTAATATTTGTTTCATTTTGCGTTGGTACCGCCATACAGGTTGATTTTTCTCGTTTAATTTTACATCATCAATGAATAAACTGAACTATCCGGTTCTGGCATAACATCAATACACGATGCCTTCTGCGTGATTGAAAATGGACCATTTTAGTAAAGTTTTTACAATCCATTGGTGATAATACTATGGATTTTGGGATCTTCTCTAATGTTTCATCCACCTCAAGCCTTTTCTAAATGTGACTGTTCTCATAAGAAATTCAAGGTACCAAAATTTTAGGATTCCGATGAAGTAGAGAATGCTTATTTGGAATCTTCTTCTTCTTAAAAATTTTTGTCCGTGTCCTATTCCAGGCCGCCGTCTTATCCATAGCCTCTAGATCTCAGTCATTGTCATAATTTTGCTAATTTTTCTAATATCGAGTCGAGAATGGACTTTGGCTCTCTAAACATGCAATTATTGCATTACATTGGTGGTCTTGGTTTAGGATAAATATTTAAACTATGTGAGGTTATCTGACATTGTTTTCTACAGCATGCAGCAAATAGCTAGGGGTCTTACTGCGCAACGCTGGTTTCTAAGAAGAAAATGACTAACAAAATATTGATATTAATGTATTTAGTTACGACTTTAATCTTTCTTTATGCTATGCTTCGAAACCAGTTAATTGAAAAATTGTTTCCGTAGACTAATTATTTACTCAAGCACCAGATATTTTCAATGCGCCTGCGCCAAGCTATATTGCACAAACTACTTAATATAGGAAAAACAATATTTTTTGGCTAAGACTATTCTAAAAATAAAGATATTCTCGTGGGCTCTCTTTGTATCGTCTCTTTGAAACCTATGGAAAATTCATCTGATGGCATTATTATTGGTCGGGATGAAAACAACAAATGTAGTTAAATAAAATTATGTTCAAGTTAAATGTAGTAAATTACTTGCCTGAATAATTTCTATTTATATTTCTATTTATATTTCTAGAATAGTCTTTTAGTTCCCATTTTTCATAAAAAGCCATCTTTGGGTCTTTTTAAAATGTATAGATCATTCTGGCGATTATTTAGTGATTAGGATTGTGATCAAAAACAAATATGGTCTCCGTTCTTGCATATTTTTAAATGATCTAGGAAATTGGTCTCTTGTAGATAGATTCTAAGATATTTCATTAGCAAGAATACAATACCACGACCTTCTTTTATGGATGCATATTATGAGAAAACTAAATGAGATAAATATGAGGTATTTTAAAATTTTTATAGGATTAATAATGCTCCAATTTTCTCGTTTATTTGTTTATGTTTTTCGTAAACCTACCGTATATTTCTTACATGGTGTCATTCATCTTAAAAAAAAATTCAAAAAACACATAATCCTCTTTGCGTTGTTATTCTAACGATTCACGATGTATTGTCAAAGTCATGGCCGTCTCAGTAGACCGTGGCCAAGAATCGTCACCCGAGGCTCGGGCCATGTTTTTTTGAGCGGTCGCCAAAGGCGTTTCCCTCCTACTCAACGCTTACTTAGGAATAGTGGGCGAGGATTTTGGTCGGGATTAGGTCCTCAAAATTCATTTATGGCTAGGATTGCCCTCGCTCAAGAAATCTTCACTACCTTCCAACTTTCTTCCTGGCAAAGTAAAACTCAAATAATTCACCATTATGGCGGAGGCCGTCAAGAAATTAACAAGTGTTTCTTTCTGTTGAAAAGATTCGCAATAGCTATAAGCGGGGAACTTCTAGCCTTGTTTTTCGGTCTATCTTGAGTTAACCACACGGGAAAAATGTGAAATTTTTCCACGTGATTAACATATGGGACTAATGATTTCTACTCAGCCCAATAGGACGTCATTCTGATTCCAGCTGTCGCCATGTGAGGTGACCTTGGGGCGAGGCTTTGAGCGCTGATACGACGCAGGCTGCTATCAGGTAGCACAGTACTCTGCTAGCAGGTAGCGCTTCGCTTAAATAAGGATTATTATTACCCTATCAAACGAAGGAAACTTTCCGAATTTAGGCAATTATAATAGGTGATTATTAAGAGATGTTCCCCTGAGCTCTGTGCCTCATACATGCATTGGTAATCTCAAACAATGTAAAACTCGTATCTACTCGTATAGAACTAGGTCCCGGTGACGTCACGCGGAGTGGAATCGCATGGGCGCCCATCTGGACTTTTTCAAATGCGCTTAAAATTGACCATTGCCATTCGTCTAAACTGGGATTTGTAAAACCAAGTAATCTGTATATTATGAATACATTAATGGTAGGTAAGGAATCGCAATCAATGCCTTTCGTTTTCTTTGATGAAGGAAACTACCCTATCGTCATTTACGATGCAAGATGATTAACGCTCGCATTTCACGTTAGATGGCCTGGCACATGTGAATGGCTGTATTTTGTGCCGACATAAGAAGAAATTGTTGACTAGATTTAATTTTTTTGCCTTCGATACCTTGCCTATTTACGTCGTGAGGTCAATCATGCCGCCCTCAGTAGATCCGGCGCGCCGCGTCTAGAGGTGGCTCCAGCTACCCAGGGGTCGTGTGTTCTCTCCCCGCCTGAGCCTTATTTAATTTAAGGCCTAGTATTTGTGTTTTCAGGGTGGTTTGAGATTTTCAGATAAAATTTCCACTTTGTCTTCTTTGAATTAATATAGCCATGTGGACGTCCGTTACGTGTAAAAAGTTTAATGTTTGCTTCTGTACGTATTTTTAAGAAGAAATTTTTATCGATTGGAGTAAAGTATTACTATTTGACGCGAAAATATTCTAAGCGTGGGAAAAAAGGAGTAAAATTGCGGTTTTTGTCTTGGCAGCTGGAAAATAAGGATACATCATGGTGAACACAAGAGAAGGAAATTTTCATTTTCAGTTCTTCTTCGAACTTCCCTCGTTTCTTAATAGTACATACAATAATTATACCTCAGGCAAAAAGGTTTGTTCGTTGGAAGCTACTTATTACTTTTCAAATACTGTGTATATACAGGGAAATTGGATGAATAAACCCTTGCCGAAAGCATCAGTGATAAGAATACTTTCGATAGCTTTGTAATTCAGAAAAGGCTTGAAAAATTCCTAAATAACAGCGTAAGTCTTGTATAGTATGCGGCACGATGTGGTGGAAGAGTGAGTAATATGAGTTAAATGAGACATTACAATATTTCCGCTGGATTTATTTGAACACTACGCGTTTCGTAGTTACAAACAGCATTATCTAGTGGCGAAGAGAAATACGGGCACTTGATAATGTCGTTTTAGCTACGAAACGCGTCGTATTCAAATAAATCCTGTGGAAATATTGCAGTATCTCATTGAACTAATGATTGCGTATGTGTGAAACAAGCAATGTGCCACGGAGACCCTTGGAGCGGGAGCGATGCTTCGTCTGTGGTCCTCGACGAGCGCTGCAGCAAAAGGCCCTCCACCTGGTGTGGGGCGAGTCGTCGCCGGCTGCCCCGGGAGGGTGGGGTTGTTGTTGAGGGGTGGACATGTGGCGTGGGCGGGGTGCAACATGTGCGCTGCGAATCTCCGAGGGACGGGGGAAAGGGAAGGGTGGAAGGGGGAGGGTGGAGAGAGGAAGGGGGGATGGTGCCGCCACCGGATGAGGACACATGTGTGACTGCCGAGATTGTGTTTTTCGTTTTCCCTTACAAGGAGCGCGGGCGACCGCTTGCTGTCCACGCCCCAAGGCACTAGGGGTGTGCGAACAGCTCCTGCACCCGATGCAAGGAAGACCCACGGCGGTATAGTCAGAATACGAAATCCCTCATTGGCCGAATGAATAGGCATTACAGGTGACTGGGAGCAAACTTGAAAAATACAAGTTCAGTGTTATCCGTAATTTTTCATGTTGAAACGATAATGCGATAAGTTCAACCGGTTCAGACGTGATATTGTGGAAGTTAGGCCTACTGAAATGAAAGTTCATTTGGAATTTTCCACAATGAGTTAATGCACACGATGCGTTTCGGCTCACAGAGCCATCATCTGGTGCAACTTTCTTTCATATCAATAAATAATATAACAATGAAACAAAGACATAGGAACACAAACACAAAATCACAAACGTTGGCTCGGCAGTGGAGATTGAATGATGGCCGAAAGCACATGAAAAAATTTCACCACCACCGGGAAACGAATGATGAACCTTCTGTTTTCCGGGCAGATGCCCAGACCACAAAGCTATCGAGATTTCTCTTTTTACTGATGTTTTCACAAGACAAGAAGTGTATCCATTTTTGGAAATTTAGTACATTTTATACAAATAGCTTTATGAGTACGGGAGCTCGGAAAAGAATGAAATTGGGCTGCACTCGCCTCGTATATTGTAATAATTTAACCCTTTTCAACATTTTCCTGTATTTCGACTGTAAAACCTCTTTTCCAAACGCGGGAACATGCTCACAAAAGATGTGTGAATCATGAAAAAATATATGCTCTAGAAGTGTATTAGTGCTTACAATATCGTTCTAAAAATGAATTGGAACTCGCTATTCAATTTATTCCTAAGAATAGTCGTACAGCGAATAACAGAACATTCGAATATAAAACGGAGTTTTCATAAACTGCCATCCTCGCTGTCCCACTTAAATGTGAACATCACAGTCAAAGTCAATGTAATTGAAATACTGGACGCATTTAAAGGAGTACTTCCAAATGAAACAATAGATGAACTCATAGATAGATCACTCAACCGTCCATTCCATAATAAGTTCATACAAACGTTGAAATACTCTGTGCTAAACATAACATCGGCGCGGAAAGATCATTTCATGTAAATTTTTGCAGGATCTTCTGGTTTTTGAAAGACGATATACGTGACAAAATGCTTGGAAAATCTACTTCACCTCTCTAATCTAATTGGAGAAAGGATTGATCAGCGAGTTGATGAGAGAGTATGGTGTAGCGACCGAGGAAGTGAGCCTGAATCACGTTATACAGTCAGTATCCTGTAGTCACCCAATTAAATATCGATATGGAATACCTCCATTTGAAAAATTCGGTGGTGAGTCAACGTTTTATGTAATTAGTAAATCCTTGTCAACGTTTGACTATCTCTCGAATATAACAATTTTATCTTATTTTCTTCTCATATAATGGGTAAAATTTTATTTCTCTCATTTGAGAAAATTATTCACCTCATATGAGAAAATTCTATCCAACAATTTTTTGCTAGTATCTTCTCATATGATAAAATTTTGAATTTAAATGCAGGCAAGTATTGATGGTGGTCTGAGCTGTATGCCCTGAAAATTTCAAGGTAATGGCGTAATTTGAAGCGAGTATTTCGTCGTGAAAAAGACTAAATGAGACCTAGGAAAATGCGTCCTTTTAAGTCTTACTCTAAAATCCTCTTTCCCCTCATCTCCCCCTCCCTTCCCCCTCTGTGGCCTAACAAATTTCCCTCCGCTGCTGACTCCCTTCGGAATCTCCTCTAGCTACCCTCATATTACTATACAGGCTTAAAAAGTTAGGGTTTGTAACGTGACTCGTATTCCATCTTATTTTCATTTTAAATCCACATTTCTATATAGCGGCCGACTTCATTATCGATAAACTGGTCGAAGAATGATTACCATTCCCTCGCTGGTATACATTTCCAAAAATATGACATCAGAGAAATTAGGTTATTGTCAGTGGCTGTGGCATTTACCAGCCATTGAACACCATACCCAATCGCCAGCAGGTGTCATTGTGTAGAATTTAAGGGTGTTTTTATTCGGAAATGACCCTTGTTAATTTTATTTTAAATCGTCAAGACCGCTTCAATCATCTAGCCAAAACAACATTTGTGACATGTGGATCCTCAAGAATAAAGTTATGCACATCATGAGGAAACTAATTGTAAATACCATAAATATAATTTAAAATGTTTTATAGAGATCAAATTCTAACCTAATATATTTTGCTCCATTGCTATTTTCAAATACAGACTTGAATTTCAATCCTACCATGTCATTGTTGTATCGCGTTTTAATTACTCTTAAAAACTATACATTTAAAAAACACATTCTTTTTCGTAATACCAACATTTTTATCCCTTTTTTACTTTTATTTGAAGAGGGTGCACTATAGTAGTTTCTCTGTTTACTGAAGAGAGGTCGATAAGTTCCGCCACTTTGCTGAATCAAAATGAATCTCATATTGGAATAAGATTCAGTCAATATCAGGCAATTATGCGTCGCTAGGGTAAGTCCGAAGGCGTCCACGATCCTTTGCGCTCACATTCCAATTGTAATGCTCCCCAGAAGTGTCCGTCACATGAAAATGCTTTAACAACTGCTTGTAACAAGTATTTCTCCTTGTCAAAAGCCTAAAAAGGCTGGTCCATTTTATTTTAAGTCTATCGTCATAATCATTGGTCAACAGCCCTGATATTGGTTCGACGCAGCTCACCACTCAATTCTCTTATCGGCTAATCTTTTCTCACCCACGCATTTCTTCTCTCACACATCCTTTGTCTGGAACGTGCCAGGAATAGTCGAGCAGCAACGATGAATTTCCCATTTTTATTTTACTATGAGCGAAAAAACTTAATATGCATTAGTATTCCCCATTTGTTCACCTATTAGCGTAGCGTAGCGTAATTCGGTAGCGTAGTTTCCCCAATGGAATTGGTCGTGTCAGATATCTTTGCCGTGGGCGTCGCCCTCAGGGCTGAAGCGCCGCGGACCCTAGCGATGAATGAACATATTCGTGTTGGATTAATGAGGTTTTATCAGGCATCACACCAGGTTAATGGCCCAAGAATACGATCTACCAGCAAAGTATAAAACCATATATTCGAGTAAGATTTTTCATTTTTCGCCATTTTACTCCTGGAGGTGGTAGTTATCGGATCAATGGAAAGGAGCCAAGCCCTGATGAAGGTGTATGAAATGCATTGCGGGATGAAAAACAGTGGACGATAGGGTGGTTTCCTATTATTTTTATTGCCTAAATCGAAAGATTATTACTCCTGGAGTACGTATTTCACGCTTTTAGATTTTTAAATGACGATATCTATTTTTCGCGATTAAATGAAAAGTGAAAATTTTCAACCGCAGGAAAAGGCGACGGTTAAGTATGGAAGCTGGGAAAAGCCAGTGTGACGTCATTCTGGTTCCCGCTGTCGCCGTGTGAGGTGACCTTGGGGCGAGGATATTGTGCGCTGCCGTGACGCTGGCTGCTAGCAGGTAGCGCTTGGATTGAATAAGGATTAGTAATACCTTATCAAACGAAGGAGACTTTCCGACCATAGGCAGTTTTAATAGGTGATTATTAAGATATGTTTCCCTGAGATCTGTGCCTCATGCATGCATTGGTAATCTCAGACAATGTAGAACTCCTATCTACTCGTATAGAAATTAGGTCCCTGTGACGTCACGTGGAGTGGCATCGCATGGGTGCCAATCCGGCCTTTTTCAAATGCAGTTAAAATTGACCATTGCCATTCGTCTAAACCGGTATTTCTAAAACCAAATAATTTGTATATTATGAATACGCTAATGGTGGGTAACGAATCGCAATCAATGCCTTTTGTTTTCTTTGATGAAGGAAACTAACCTATTGGAGGGGCGGAAGGAGTCGCCCAGTGGCTGTGAGCTCCGAGGCGAAAGAAATCCAATGCTGAGGAAAGGGGATTCAGATTCTTTCCCAATTGCCGACTCAGCTTTCCAAGAATGACCCCAAACTCCGAGAATGACTCGGCCTAAGTTTAGCTTGACGAGTATCAAAGAGTTTCCCCTCGCATCAGCACACATACTTTTCCGGTGGAATGTAGCCCTGCCTCAGGCTTCAGTAGTTTCATCAAGAAAAGTGGCATCAGAAATGCATAATTTTTCAGATCTATTCTGGAAAGATCTAAACTACGTGTTGTTTTGTGATTTAAAGTGTAATGGTGAAATATGTAGCAGTCACGATTATTATGATAGAGAAGAAAATTTTCGCATTTTTAATACCCATGAGAAATATTGAAATTTGATTTCTTCGAGAACCAGTTCTGGGTTAGAAAGGGTTAATGCTCATTTATTGCATGTAAGCTTTGCTTTTGCAAAATAGTTCATCCACCTGTAAGTAAAATTACTAATCGTCATATGCGTAACATTGAGATGATATTTCGTGAATTCTTCTAAAATAATTACTCGAGTATTCAAATTCATCCGTGGGTGACAATTCCTTCTTCTTATTCATTTATGTGGCAGTGTTTTATGATTCAGAGGGGCAAAAAAAGAGTGTGGAGGTAAGAAATTATGCGTCTCAATGTTTTTGTCTCCCTGTACGCCAAATTTTACTTTCCCATTTGCTATCCCATCCTAATATCCGCCTTCCTCTAACCATGGCACGCTACTTTAGAAGTGAAGGGATAGGAGAAAGCAATGTAACAATAACAACCTATCGAACCCTGACTTGTGGAATTATTTCAAAAGGAATAAAGATTATTCATTTTGGGAAGGTTATATGTATTTTTTATTTAGTAGACATATTTCCGTTATCATTAATTTGCGTTGTGCTCAATGGATATAGATACGAATGCCCATTCTCTCAGCACCGGTAAGGAATCGAATTGGATTGGTAAGCCGGGTTTCTACCACGCTGATTACTATTACTATTATTGAAAATTAAGCCACGGCTAACGCTTGTATATATGTTGTGAGAATAAAACTGAATTTATTGTTTTGAAATATAATGTAATGAAATTAACTCCAGATTCATTCAATGAGAAACTCTTAGCATTTAAGAATGTAATGGGATCTGGGACCAATGGCGAAGAAAATCCCGTTTAGAGGTCACAGACGCAACCATGATAAACGGAATGCAATATGCAAAGCGAAGAAATGTTGCCAATACAATCTTAAAAAGCGCAGCTACTTAAGCTGAAAAATTTAACGCATACAATAAACAATGCAAAATTGAACGCGGTATACAATTGGCGGTACATTTCTATAAATTCGTGGTAACTTAGCGGTAAGGAATGTAAAGTAGTGGAGGGTATGATATTGACTCACTAACAAAGTTTATGCTTTCTCTTCAGTCGAATTTTCAAATTAATATTTCAATTTAAGTGCTATATCGGGTAGTTCTCGACTCTACCAAGTTAATTCCGAGACTATCGATACTGCATAGTGACTAAATTATACTGCGTGGAAGTCGAGGGCATGGGAAAGAGCGATACATTTTTTTGCGCGAAAGCTCTCCATGGGAAAGAAATGCATCATTCTGCCTCTGAATCATAAAATGTATTTTATTTATTTCACTTGATCTATGGAGTAGAAACTCTCTTTTAACTTTGTCCCATTAGCCGAGTTACCTGTCCTTTTAAGCCCGAGTGATTAGTTACTTGCAATCGGATTACGATATATTGTTATGATTATTAGTCGATTTTAATAGATTGGGATTCAATACTTATTTATTGGATGACATTTTTGAGGAACTGAAAATAACAAATAAGCAAAACAAAAGCCGGATCAGTGGCATGTAATATTATATTTTAATAAAAAATCAGTACTTAATTAATCGAAGAGGTTAATGCAGGATGTGAGTTTATTCTCGAACCTATTTCTCCCTTTTCTTCATACCCGGATTTGCGTCACATTCAGGAAATGACGTCAATGAAATGCCATTCGAGGGGCTGTGAAGCATCGAACATTTAGTGGCGAGAAAGAGAATAAAATTCAATTTCTTTGGGATCACGGCTGGGCTGATTTCAGTGAATAGGTGACGTTTGCTGTTTGTTCAAATAGGTGAGAAAGTTGATGAATTATAAATTTTGAAAAGCAAGGAAACTTGGTGGGGTAGGATTGTGGGAACTTAAAATTAGGGTAAGAAGCTTTTATATTGGTTGAAACTTATATTTCTTCTATTTATTATACTGGAATTTATCAACTACTATGAAGCATAATTTTTTAAATATTCTATTGTATATTTTTATTTAAAAATTGATCTCATTGAAGGGGTCATGGTATCAAGAATGCATTTATAAATGTTTATTTGTAGATTTTTTGCAAGTGAGAAAGAATGAAAGTGGAAGAGGTAGGCTTTGTTGAAGCGTCCTAGATTTGAGCACTGAAGAATACAAGATTTGTATCCTCATTTTCAAACTAAAAACTATATAAATTACTATATTTCAAAGGTTCTGGTTAAGGTTCTCAATGATAGACCAAATGATAGGCCAATGCTCGTTTATGAATGATGTTCCTATCAGATCTTTCGCAGCGATATGAATTGGTTTTATTATTCATGATTATCCTCCATTTGAAAGGTCCATTACTCCACCACAGATATTTGTTGTTCACCAAACATAATATTGTTGAACGGTCATCTACGATAGAAAAATAGGTTTTAGACGATGGATGGGGTGGCAAGAATATCGGTCTGGAAACACTAAAGCTTGTGCTATCATATAGAAGTACCCCTAAAATAGAGCTCCAAATTTGAGGCTTCTTCTTTCAGCGATCAATCTCGCAGATGTCCATCAGGGATTCTCTCTCAATCGGTAGTCTCTATTATTCGGTGTCTTCCTCAGACTAATATGTGAATGACAATTGTTATTTTTTTGCCTTAACCATCATAGTTTTTTTTCATGGTAACCGTGAACTACATTTGTCTCTGAGGATGCCTTTAGCTCGGGAGAAGAAACGTTAGTAAATATTGCGTGAAAGAGGACGCGGAAATAATCCTTAGGTTAATATACATTGAAGTAGCATTCAGTCTATCCATCTGCAGCATGATGACAGGGCCTTACGGCCCGAAGTGAAGGTTGCTGACGAATTATGACTTCATCCAGCCCTGCAGCTTGATGGAGAGTGCTATTCAGGGTGAATAGGCAATTGGTGAAACAGGTGTAGGGGACCATTGTTGCCTTTTCAGCGACAGTGGTTGAAAGCTGAAAGTTAAAGCTGACTGCCAGTGAGCACGTGCAGTTTCCACTAATCTAGAATAAATCCTAATTAAGTGGCTACATTACGCTCAAATGTTGCCTATTGACGGCATATATTTTAAAACGTTTTATTAAAAGCGATGAAAATTACATTCTATCAATTTGGATTTTTTTATTAATATTTTTTTCATTTAACAACTTTAGATAGAGAAGCATGTTGGTACAGCGGGTAGAGTGTTGGACCCCTAATCGAAGGGTGTCAAGTTCAAACCTCGGGTGAAGCCTTCGGAATCCCAATTAAAAATCCTGTAAGAGTGAGATGGCTCAGGGAACGGAACTGGTACCCTCTCCTAAATTCATGATATCCACACGCCTGTTGCTTAGTCCGAGATTGTATGTTACTCGATAGTAAGACTTTTAATTCATTTTTTTCCTTGAAAAGGGTTGGGAATTTGTTATAACTTGTCATTCTGCATCTTAAAAAGATGAAGCACCCTCTCTAAATTTGAAAAGGCGTGAAATTCAGAAAAACTACAGTTGCCTTCAAAAATTACAAAATTATTTTGGTCGGTCTTTAATTTGTGAATTGCACATTTAATCTATTTTCCTTCAATTGCTTAATAAGTTTTTTTAGCGTTTGGCAGAAGAGAAATTTTACGCAAGTTGAAGTTACTGGTTAAAGCTACAAATATAATGGAGATTGCAGGTAATTTTTCAGTTATATATATTTCCTATAATCCATTTTTAACAATATTGACCGTGATATAGATTAGTAGTTTAAAATGCGTATTTCAATTAAAGTCGGCGCTTGGGTAATGTAAAATTATGTATCTAGAATTAGCACTTGTCGTTGTAATTATTATTATCGTTAATATATTTAAAAATAAAGTTACAAGTCGACCATTCGTTCGGGTCTTAACATAGATTGGTTTTGCCCAAGTTAATACATGACGTTGCAAACAGTGGCGCCGACTCCATGGGGCCTGAGGGGGCTCGAGCCCCCTCAAAGATTCGTTTGGGGGGGCGGAGCCCCCTCAATAATTCAAGAAAATAATTAAGTTATATTATGCTTTGTGAAATCGCTAAAATATATTGGTAATTTTTATTTCCCATGTTTGACGTTAGATACCTTTTAAAATAAATTCAACAATGTATTAAAACAAATAATTATAAGGTTAAGCAGGTTAACTGAATCAAGTGGTGTGAATCATGATAGTGTTTCGGTGCTGCGACACACTTTGAAATTAACCTCTTCCCGGGGCAAGACCTCCGATATGGCCCCCCCCAATATTTTTTATAAGTCGGCGCCCCTGGTTGCAAAGAAAAACAAGCATACATGGAGAAGCACTTAAACAAGTAGTATCAGTAAATCTTACCCTAAGCATGGTCAACAAACAAAATGAAAAAGACCCTTACAATTTTTAAATGGGGCAGGTTACTTCACGTTGAGTTGAATCTCTCCAGAGTATTTTATTGCAGCGCACCTTCCCCGAGAGTGGCCCATGTGCGAGCGTAAAGGATGAAGAAGCATTGGACGGAATCCACGCCACTCCTGTCGTGTGCGGGGAAGGGCGAGGTGACAGGTGTAATAGGGTAGTTTCCTTCATCAGAGAAAACGAAAGGCATTGATTGCGATTCGTTACCCACCATTAGTGTATTCGTTATATACAAATTATTTGGTTTTAGAAATCCCAGTTTAGACGAATGGCAATGGTCAATTTTAACCGCATTTGAAAAAGGCCAGATTGGCGGCCATGCGATGCCACTCCACGTGACGTCACAGGGACCTAGATTCTATACGAGTGGATAGGAGTTTTACGTCGTCTGAGATTACCAATGCACGCACTAGGTACAGGCCTCAGGGAAACATCTATTAAGAATCACCCATTAAAATTGCCTAAGGTCGGAAAGTTTCCTTCGTTTGATAGGGTAATAATAATCCTTATTTAAGCCAAGCGCTACCTGCTAGCAGCCTGCGTCGTATCAGCGCTCAAAGCCTCGCCCGAAGGTCACCTCCTTTTGCAGCAGCCGGAACCACAATGACGTCACACGGAGTTTTCCCAACTTTCATACTTAGCTGTCGCGTTTTCGCGCGCTTGAAAATTTTCACTTTTCATTTAATCGCGAAAAAATAGATATCGTCGTCTAAAAATCTAAAATTCGTGAAATGCGTACTCCAGGATTAATAATCTTTCGATTTAGGCAGTAAAAAATAATAGGAAACCACCCTATTCCTTCCAAACCATTGAAACACTCGGGTGGAGGCTCATCCATTCCGTCCGCTCTTCCAGTGGCTGAGGCAGAACATTTATTTGCATTGGAAGGAGAAACTTTAAATGTTCACTTCGAATAGTTACGATACCCTTGTTTTCCTCAGATTATCCTGAAACAAGCTTATGTCATCCGTGTTTGTCATCCTCGATTGGCATATTTATGTTATTACTGGTTGGTATTAAAAATATGAAACATGTTTGGAAGACGTATAATAGTAGGATATATCGTACCAGATGAATCCCGTGTCGAGATAATCCATAGTTTTTAAAGATTCATTCTCAAAATGCGATATGAAATTAAATGTTGCGTATCAAGATTGCGCGGTCGATCATTCGAAAGATATGTATACTTAAAGCTATCTCTTCAACGGCGAAAGGTATGGGATATGGATTTTGATGTTAATGTGAATACGGAACTTAAAGCAGTTTGCCCTTGACCCCTTCTTATTGTGAGTGCACGAATGCAGTGCGCACTCTATTGAAGCTTCCTTGGCCTTCAATACCTCTTCTTCCCTTCCTTCTCTGAATGGGAATCCATTGACGTCATTCCCCGATGGTAGCGTGCGTCCAACGGGAAGCTGTGTATTGTTTTTTTTTAGTTCTACATCCTCCCTCCTCGGGAATACCATCTTCTGAAAATAGTGTTTTTCATTTTTGTTTCTTACTGGCTTTATTGTGAGCCGTTTTCCTATTATTAAAATAAATAAATCACTCTGTTAATGGTCCTAATATCGTATTGGTGAGAATTATTCTAAACGTGTAGATGAGACACATTCTTGTTATTTATTTCTGACATCATCCTCAAATCTCAAACGCTGGTAATTCACTTATAGTCAGCAATCAATCAAATAGGGATAATTCGGACACGAGCATATGAAATTATTTTTAAAATACCTCACATTTTTTATTGCAGCTATGTATTCCTCTTTCGCATTTCTTCCTTAAGAAAGATTTTAAGAGTACTGATCCCACAACCGAAGGATTAAGGGGACGTATCAGGTATCACTCCTGCTCACTAATATATTTTCGTGACGACTTAGTCTATCAACACTTACTCTATCAGCTTGAAATTTTGTATGAATGTATAAAAGACTATTTGACACTTGCCTATGTAAAATATTTGAAAATTTTACCTCAGTATAATTTAATGTGGTTGCAAGTGCCGAAAAATATTTACTCTAAATAAACACTGAGAATTTCAAAATTGTTTCAAGCGTGAGTTGTACGCAAATCTTCGTATCTAACGAGTAATATGTCTCAAAAACACAAAATAGGACCGGTTAAGAGAGAGACAGGTGTTCGACCGCGGGAAATATAGGAAGGGGGTGAGGGAGGGTAATGGCAAGGCTTAGGTTGGCATAATCCACAATATGTAAATTTTTCTGCAGATAATTCCTTCGTACTGAAGAAAGAAATCGATGCATAACATTTCGTGTCTTTGGTGAAAAGTACGAGTTTAATGAAAGTGGAGCGATTGCCTCATCACCCCCCAACACAGAACTACCACTTATGAAAAATCTTTCTCTGTTGTCGCAGCACGTTTGTGGAACAGTATTCCAAAGGATTTAAAAGATTCTGCCGCTTTGTCGGTTTTCAAGTAAAGATTTTTTTCGATAAATACACACCCTTGAAAGCGTACAACTTCTTTTGATACTTATTCTCTTTTTTTTAAATTCTTATGCCATATTTCACCGTAATGAATCCACCTATTGCTATATTTTCCAATTAAATTTTTGCATTAGTGTGTTATCAGCTCTTTTGTATGACGTAACCACAATATAATCTCAATGGACAATGTCCAAGAATAATAAATCACATTATTAATACTTTTTAGTGATAATAATATGATATTAGTGATATTAATAGTAATTTCGTCTTCGTTTGCCTCAGGAAATGTATTACTGCTGCTTTGTCTTATTCTTTTCCATCTCACACGTATATTTGCCATTCCTGTACACCTTCCATCTTGTCTACCGGATGTTCTCCGCATCCCAGATCCCTGTAACAGCTTCCCTAACCGATTCATCCGTCGATTCATAACATTGCAACATGTTGGTGATGTTTTTTTCCGTTTTGCCGGGCGCACTTATTCGGTTTGCAGCCCGACGTTACGTGGCCGTTGCTGGTCTATTTTTCTCAAGGAATACGGATAGTTTAACACGCGATAAACTTCCAAAATGCCAAATAGGGTTGGGAACTGGGTTAGGTTGCCTGGGTGAAAAACTTCAAACCCCGAATAATCCGCGAGGCGTTGAAAATTAGGAAATGTGAGCAGAATTTCACCTGGGACTGTCTCTTTAAAATCAGCCACACATGGAATCATGCCCTGATATTATATAAAAAATAAAATGACCACTCCTTCACTCCCATCCCTTTCAACCTGCTTTCCTCCATGAGCCCTCTTAAATACCATCCACGGAAAAACTATCCTTCTTCCCAAAGAAAAAGTGTCCAGCAACGACCACGAAACGTCGGTCTGCAACAAACGCAATACGTAAGCGGGACATAACCGAAAAAAGCATCACCGACAGCAACCGATGAACGCGAGAACGAAGACATTGCAACGTGCATAGCTAATTTTCACCTTCTAAATACTCCAACAATTTTCCTTTGCAATTGGCAGCAATTAATTTTTATAATACTTTTTAATATGAGCATATAATTATTTGCTATAATTATAAATGGGTATGTATGCTGAAGAGACGCTATTGGAGCAGAAAATTGCCGCCAGAGCAACTTTTCGACGCGTGACGTCAGAGCTGACGACCTTTTCGATTGTATAGGGGTGTCCATTCAAGTTGAATCGTGTAGCTGGCGACAATCTCAGTTTATTGGAAAGATATCCCATGTAAAATATTATATGTGACGTAGAGCCATGAAAGCGTGTGATTGAATGAACTCCATGTTTTGTGGAAGAAATTGCCTGAGATGTGTTAGTAATAGGCTTTGTATTTCATTTTTGTAGTTGATGATTTTTACCTCTTTTAACCATGGCGAGCCAACGTTGTATTAAAGGTATAAGCTCCCATCGTCAAATTCTAGCTGAAACAGGATTCATTTCAAAGTTTCAACTAGACGGCCATATTTCTATTTGACGAGTTTACGCTCACGACAGATTTTTACGAGGCTAGATTAGTTTTTGTCCCTAGAAGCACTGTGAGCGGTAACACATTAACAGTATGAATGTTTGAGCGTGACTCTGGAGCTGGAAACTAGAGAGGAGTGATGGAGATTTATTGATCGTTGTGCCACATGTTATTGCACTCGTAAACCCAATTCTACTACGCTAGTCGAACGGCGCTCCGGATGCCTCGGCGCTCGTACAAGTAGCCCTAATGAATGGGGAAGGAGAGCAGGGAATGGTTCGGCCGTAGTAATTTTGGAGTAGTTGGTCCCTTTGACGTATCCCACACAGTAGCGGAAGGCATCAGCAGTGTTTTTTAAGGGCGCCTCGATACGCAAATGGCCTCCATTTGCGCTCGGCCGTGACACGTGAGAAGCAACGAATAAAATCCGAAATGCATCATCATCCAAAGCTCCTGGCGTTTCCTCTTTAACGGATCCTTTGGCATAACCTCGTTTATTTCCGTCCATCCTTGCGCTTAGTTTTCCGCTCTTGCCATCCCGTGTTTCCCTTATCACTTGATTTTTTCACCTTCTTCTTTCATGATATTCCTCTGTTTCGCTTTTCACGTATGCCACTACAGCCGAAGTAATACACTACAGTTCAATCTTTAGGAATGTTATTTGGTAGAGGCGACCGGCAGCTAAGGTTATTGAGCTGTGACGAATTGGTAGGGAGAGAAAGGATGGAGAGAAACCCGGCGCCACGACAGCCACTAATAGTAGGCTAATGCCGACGTGCCGGCATTATAGCCTCCTCTTAGCGAAAGGCACCAGGGGCCTTATTCTGGTTCTTTCTGGCTATAGCCAACGCGATTTGTCCATAAGATTGGCGAACGGTGATTGAATTCGTATTCTCGTTTTCATTCGCTAGCTATTTCGCCAGAAAAGTGTCGCTTCGTCCCTCTGGCGACAAAAAGTTATTCTCGTTCTGTCTGGAGAGCATATAGCGAATGTAAACATTCGCCAAGAGCGAATTTCGCCAGCGACGACAGTGAAGTCGCTCTAGCGACTTGGCGAAAGAATTGACGAGAGACAGACTCGCGATTTTGCTACCGCTTTATATCATTATTATTTTCTAATTTTCATCCCGATGAGTTTCATAGTAATTAAGATGTTTGGCATAAAACCTGTGTGTTGTTTTACTCGTCTTGTCGTTCTACGTAATTCAATAGATGGGATTAAAATCAGTGGGTTTGCATTTGAATGAACCGCGAAGCTTTTGTCTGGCAACCGTATTGTGTTATCGTGGGAGTGCTGTTATTCTGAGAATATACATCTACATCTATATAATACGCCGCAAGCCACCTAAAAGGCGTGTGGCAGGGGGTGTTAGGACACCAGCCGTCTGCGCATAAAAAATGAAGTGCTCTACGAAGTTGGGACTAGCATTTATTAAAGTCCTTTAGGGTTTGGGGGAAAAACGAATTCCCATATCTATCCGTTCGGCAAAACATCTCTCTTAATTTATCGCTTCCATCGGACCTGGAAATATAGTGTGGCTCTAATATTATGTTCTCCGTGTCGCTCATAAAGATATCCATTCTCAATTGTTCAAGCAATCTAAGCCTAGCGCACAGCCTCCGAGTCTCCAGCGGCTCCCAGCCTAATTCGCTTGACATCTGGGTAACGCTGTCTGTACGCCCGTAGCAGTTTTTGACGAAACGCGAAGTCTTCCTTTGTATTTTATTCAGTTCGCGAATTCAGTCTTCCCGTACGGGATCCCATACGCTCGCTACATATTCAAGGTGCGGACGGACGAGTGCGAAATAGTACCTTTCTTTCTCTTTCTCATCCGAAAATCTTCCCACAATACGCTTGACGAATCCTAGTTTCTTCAGGGCCATGCCACAGATATTCCTTACATGGCTGCGTTATTATTTTAGTCTCTTCTTGTGGCTGCACTTCCATTATTTCTAGCTAATCATTGAATCCGTTTTTTGTCGCGTTCTCTTCGTCTCTCATCTCGATTTTGGGTTCGACGGCGCGAAAGCGCCTATTTATAACCAGTAATTGTCGTGATAGCCTCTTGGTGATGTAGTAAATCGGCATTGCTTTAAATTTGACTTCACAAATTCGTATTATTTTCTACTTGTTTTTTTAGGAAGAGAAAGATTTTTTTCAATCGAGCGGGAAATCCCCAGCAATATTATTTTCATTCAAGTCACAGCATCTTTTTAATGGTCTTCTTGATCCCTGCTTGAATACAAAGTTTCCGGTCACTCAAAGTTCCAAAGTATATGACGCAAGTCGGTTTTGTTCGGAACCTGCTCGCACCCTGCATCGCACATATCCTCACCTCACACGGCAGCAGCGGGAACCAGACTGACGTCACACGGGCTTTTCCCAGCATTCATACTTAGCCGTCGCGTTTCCGCACGCTTGAAAATTTTTACTTTTTATTTAATGGCGAAAAATTGATATGGTCATTTAAAAATCTAAAAGCGTAAAATGCGATCTCCAGGAGTAATAATATTTCGATTTAGACAATAAAAAATAATAGGAAACCACCCTATTGAGGATCTACTGCGACAAAAGATTCGACAATGAAGGAGTTGGCGCACCTCAAGCCTCTGCGCGTCTGAAAGTCACTCCTTCCCTCGCTCCCCCATCCCCACTCCCCATCGCGCTTTCAATTTTAGACGAACATTCCCGGCCTCTGCCCCCCTCTCCCTTCCAACTCCTCACTCCACCCTCACCCCTCCACGAGGTGCCTCCGCCCTGAGAAGGGTCGCGAATTTGCGTGCACTTGAGGGAGGCGTGGCTCTCGGACCAGCCTGCGTGATACATCGATGCGTCGTCAAATATCGCGGTGAGGTGAGGATGATTAAGCGCTGGGAGACCGGAAACGGAAGCGACAAGAGAAAGACGAAAAGCTCGTGAAGCTCTATTTTTTCATGGATTTGTTCATTTGTTCGCATGTCGTTATTTTGTCGTTCCCGAAATATATTGCCTCTATTTCGATAGGATATAAACATGAAATCACTGTATCCTATTGCCTGTCCATTCCTTCTTGCTTTTTTGGAATGTCGTTATTTTATTGCGATCACAATATATCGCGAACATTTCCATATGTAATAATTATCAAATCTTAATTTTCTATGCATACCGGCCATTCATTGTTTCTACCATATCATCGGAATATCGTTATCTTAGCGCTCCCACGACATATCGTCAGTATTTCTGTATATATTATTATTATAATACAAAATCGCAATATTCAATGTGAAGTATCGGCCATTCCTTTTTTGGGCCGTGGGCTCGAGTTCAAATACCGGCGCGGCGGTGGCAGAGACTTTTCAGAGACTGCCCGATCCCTGCTTGAATGCACGAATGGCAATCAAAACGAAACGAAAGTCAAAACCAGTGTAATTCCAATAGGTTCGTTCTCGGGAGCGTAATGTAGAAATGAAAAGAAATAGATTTAAACTCTCGGAGCTCAACTCAGGGGCCGTATTCTGTATTTCGTCGGTGCCGCACCGGTCGGTTTCCCTTCCAAGCCCACCGACTGGACATCAAACCGTACCGACAACGGATTCCGCACCGACGACGACACTTTCAGCGATTCTGTAAGGTCGTCGGTTTCAAACCAGTCGGTACGGTTCCCTCTCCTTCCCAAACAGGGAAAATCCGAATATATCCGAAGTTTCACGTGTCTGCACCAATGAAAGAAGGGTAAAAACAAGAGAAGACTCATTGGCACAGTTTGTTGTCGTCATTCTCAATCTTTTTATTTGCGGAAATTACGACTTATTGCTAGATTAAGATAAACGATATTGGATAAGTTGTTAACAATGCTTATATAATGTGTGGTAGTAATGCTGTACCTATAGAATCGAAGGAAACAATATTACAACATCACAATAAAGTTTGTATGTGATGGAGATTGTTGTTGCTGGAATGAATTATTGAAACTATCCTTGAGATCGTAGTTTCTTTTTTTAAATATTGGATCCGTATAATGCTATTTATTCATGATTTGGTAATATAGTTGTCATTAAGTAAGTTCCGTATAAATGTTATCAACGGAAGATTACCCGTAGCAGACGAAAATAGCATACCATGGAACGTGAACGTAGGATTCAAATGCAAATGTAAATGTCATATTAGAGGAACAAGTTAGGAAATTGTTATAAAAATATGGAGCTGGGTGTAATTAAAAGAAGTGTAATGACGAGGAAGTAAATAAATTGTGATTGGGTGAAATACATATGTATAAGTTGCGCATTCCAAGTGAGAGAAAATGATAATATTGCGGTAAACCTCATACTTATTAACAAATATCTTCTTTTATCGTCAAGGGAATCAATGGTTGACGATGAAATGAAATATAGTTGCCCGTTACAAATGAAAGAAACTGATACCGTGGTGGCAAACTTCATACTTAAATAAAAAGATCTTATTTCTATGCCGAGAGATTCGCCAAATTGATGATTGAGTGAAATAACAGTCGCCTATTCAGAGTGATATACAGTGATAACATTGCGGCAAAACTCATATTTAATCAAAAATATCTTTTTTATGTCAAAGGAGCAAATAAATGATGATAGAGAGAAATAAAGCCTATTACAAGCTAGTGAAAGTGGTAACATAAATGAGAGAAAGTCATTATATGTTAGCAAACCTCATTTTTATTAACCATTATCTTATATTTCTGTCAAGATAATTAATATAGACGATGACACAGTGAATTATAGAGGCGTATTCGAAGGGGCAGAAAAAGATAACATAGCAGAAAACCTCATTATTTACTCGTGGTGAGATAAAAACAAAATAAAACGTACAATGCGCACCCACGATTCATGAAACCCACTAGTCGGTGGCCGTACCGACACCTTTTTGCTGTCGGTACGGCTACCGACGATCTCCCGTCCTCTCGTCGGTGCCGCACCGACCGGGTTCGTACAGAATCGCACGACTTCTTACCGGGAGTCGGTGTGACGTCGCACCCGACGAATCGGTGCCGCACCGATCGGTTTGGAGTTACAGAATACGGCCCCAGGGTCGAAACGAAATCGGAGTCAAAACTACTTGGGATCGAAAGTAAACTAAACCTCTGGGACGAAACGAAACAAAGATAATGTTTCGTACCGGAGGGACCACGTGTTGCACCTGCGAACGGTTACATTTCGACCAACACACCGAGTACGAAGTATGGTTAAATGACCTCACTACACGTATGTCAAACGTAATTAATGAAACTATTCACTCCTCTCCCCCTCCACTCAACTTCTGGGATCGAAACTTAACTGTGTGCAGCGGAGCCTCCATTAATTTAGTTTCGTTCCCGGGAGTAAATTTTCGTCCCAAGTCGAAACTAAACTCCTTGGTGATTTTAATATCGTGCGGGAAAGAAACTAAAAACATGCCTCGTGTTTTCGTTTCGCTCCGGGTCGAAACGAAACACTTTCATTTCGTTTCTCTTTCCATTTCTGCTTGAATAATGTGTGGAGGACATTTCAAGCGCAACGCTCCTTCCGTCGGGAGGGATGGTCCCCATGGCGCCTTTCGTTAAGAGCGGGCTAATGCCGACGCCGGGTTTCTCTCCACCCTTCCTCACCCACCCCTCCCTCATGGCGCAAATGACCTCAGCTGTCGGTCGCCTCCTCCGAATATCACACCGAACCTTTTTAGGGTGACGAGAGTCGTGCTGCTCAGCAGACCTCCGCTCACTTTGGTTCCCCTTGAGAGGAAGTCGGTTGCGAGTTTATGGCTGACTATTTATAAATTGAAACTTGCCGATGCACAAATGCTTCCGCCTCCCTCGCCACGCCCTCTTCTCCCCGTTTCACTCATTGACTATTGCTACGCCCGCCGCACTCTGAGGGAAGCTAATTTAGTACAAAGAATAAAGAGCTTCTGGCTCAAAGGGCCTCGGGTTCAAATCAAGGCGAAGCATTCGGGCGCCCCCAATAGAAATCCTAGCCCTGAGAGGTTGCCTATGGAAATGACTTAAGCCTCGTCCTGAATGTTTTTCTATTAATGCATACCAAAGCTTACTATGGGGCTTTGCCCTCACAACAGCGCCTACGAGTTAAAATATCAAATGATTGAAAAACAAGCAGTCGTGATTTTATTGGCTCGTTCGCCAAACTATAATCATTGCCCATTTTCATTATATTTTAAATTTAACAAATGAACAGTTGTTTTTCCATATTTTGCTGTGTCTAATTTTCGATCTAGCGTAAAAACATTCCCTTCTTTCATTCTTCTTTCGGTGGTTAATCCTTTCAAAGGGTCTTTGAGGATTATTGACGCCCCTTGATACTTCCGCCCAATCTCAGTAGGCGCCATACAAATGCTTCCTCCAGCATTAATACTTCCTTCAATAAAGCTTTATTGGGAGTGAATTGAGCATAGAGGAACGAACCAACCTATAAAGCCTAAAAAATGGAAGAACCATACATGTACTATATTTAACTTCATATTAGTCTATTCCATGTTGACATGCTGAGTATAATGCTTTCGTTTCCTGAAATAATTTATACTTTAAAATTTTGAGATTAAAATATCCGCGACTAGTCTTTATGACACGAAGTCATTAATATAATGTGCTTGGGTGCTACTCGGTGGGCTCAGTCCGTTGGATGGGACTTTGAAACCGGCTTCCCTTGACGCCTTTCCCTAATGCCGCCAACACCTCCCCACCTCTATACCTCATGTGTCACTTTCTTCCTCAATATGACAATACCAATATATGTGTTGATTCAGTGGCGTAGCGAGGGGGAAGGTCCGGGGGATCCGGACCCCCCCAAAATATAAAAACACAATAGGGTGATTTCCTATCATCTTTTTATTGCCTAAATCGAAAGATTGTTACTCCTGGAGTACACTTTTCACGCTTTTAGATTTTTAAATGAGTATATCTATTTTTCGCTATTAAATGAAAATTGAAAATTTTCAAGCGCGCGAAAACGCGACGGCTTAGTATGAATGCTGGGAAAAGCCCGTGTGACGTCTGGTTTCTGCTGTTTGAGGCTACCTGGGTGCGAGGCTATGAACGCCGCTACGATGCATGCTGCTTGCTGCCGAGCATGGCGGTAGCGTAGAGTAACCTGCTAGCAGGTAGCGCTTGGCTTAAATAAGGATTATTAATACCCTATCGAACGAAGGTAACCTTCCGACCTTAGCCAATTTTATGGTGATTATTAAGAGATGTTTCCCTGAGCTCTGAGCCTCATGCATGCATTGGTAATCTCAGACGATGTAAAACTCCTATCTAATCGTATAGCATCTAGGTCCCTGTGACGTCACGTGGAGTGGCATCGCATGGGCGCCAATATGGGCTTTTTCAAATGAGGTTAAAATTGACCATTGCCATTCGTTTAAACTAGGATTTCTAAAACTAAATAATTTGTATATTATGAATACCCTAATGGTAGGTAACGAATCGCAATGAATGCCTATCGTTTTCTTTGATGAGGGAAACTACCCTATTACTTTCCGTCGTAAAGGAAAACAAAATATTGAAAAATCTTGAACTGGCAAAATATTTCTCTCACAATTGAAGTTTTTTCGATTATGAAAAGTGTTAAAAGTAGTTTAAAACCCTCCTTTTAGCACTCTGTTTTTCACAAATTCCACCCCCCTGGTTTTGGACTCCCCCGAACGAAATTCCTAGCTACCCCACTGTGGATTCCTTGTTGCGCCCTTCATGAAAATAAGAGGTTGGCTATATTTTTGGGGTGTATTTATTTTATTTTTAGACCTCTCGATAGGAATTACATCCGACGTTGGATGGGTAGAGTGGTATGGATTTTTTTTCTTTTGTAGCCTTTGAATACTCCCAATTAAAGTATTTGTGGCTAGATGTTTTAATATCAGATGATGGCTCAGGATGAAAGTGAAAAATTAAATGTTACACTTGCTTTTTTTAGATACTAAACATAATTTAAGTCTAAATTGCTACATCGCATAATTTACGGGAGTATTAGAATAATTATTGTTTAAGTTAATGTGTGTATAAATTTTCTTCAAAGTAAGATGTAATACGTAACATATGATAATGAAAGTGTCGAAGAAAATTCTCAGTTAAAATGGCGGGATAAATTTTTTATTTAACCCTTTCACTGTTGTGAACGTAGTTTTACGTACTCGCTGCCATACGCTCAGTCCTTACGCCGCATGTGACGGTTACCTTTCCGAAGGATGGGCCTCAGCGAAAGGGTTAAATATCATTTACGCTACCATACGATCAATAGCGAATATAATCGCGTTTCGAAGAAAAGACTAAAGTGAAATTTAAGTACTCTGCGCCTTCTTTTTCAGCGCTATTATTGAGTAGCATTGTCTATTTATCTGTCTTTGCATGTAGCGCGAACGTAGTATGCTTTCAGTGCTCTCGCTATCTCAAAATCGCTATTGAGTTAAAGAATTTGTTTGATGGAATGGAAAGATAAGTTACGTTTAAAAACTCTTCCTGATTCAGCCTCCTAATTATCTTAAAGCGTCAAAAACGCAGAAATTACCGCTCAGTGCTCACGAGTTGCTGACGTCCTTAGAACTTAAGCTCATTAACTCATTGGCAAAGAAGACCGGGATCGGACCGATCACCGGGTGATCTGGTGACGTTCAGACTCGGAAAGAGTCGTGGACGTCATCGACTCATCAACGGAATGGTTAAGACCGCCGATTGGTTGCCGCCAACAGCTCGCGGAGTGGACGATAAACCACGATTCTCTTTATTCTTCGATCTATATCATAATTGAAAATTAAATAAATGGTAGTCGAGCCCGCCCGAGAAACAAATCACAGTGGCGGCGGATCGGGGCGCAGCTGATGCTTCTCGTATCACCGTGGCATGCTTTGTTTTCGCGCCCAAGTGGGCTCGTGCACGCTGCCGACATGGCGCGCGCGCGCACCGGAGACCACCCTTATCACAAGACGGAGCGGGGAGGGACCCTCATGGCAGTCGAGTGTCAAGGTTCCAGCACGAGACTGAAATAGAAGCCGCTCACTCAATGAGTCTTTTTTATCTCCCTGTTTGCCGCATGAATGCTCAGCCCCCTCGAGGAAAAAAAACAGCTTCCGGGCGATCGAGGGCTCGATGTCAAAGTTCGAGATGCTGCTGGGACGACGTGGGATGGGGGGGGGGGGGGGGGGGGAAGGATGGTATCTCACCCAATGCGGCCATTTTTTGGGAACCGGTATCCAAATGCGACATTCTCTCGGTTTTTACACGCGGAAAGGATTGTAGCCTGATAAGATTGTTGTTGAATGGAGTTGAATTATCCGGCCTCGGTGGTAACGTCCTCGCCTGCCAACTTAAAAAAACGTAAGTTCCAGCCCTACCCCTGCGGATTCTCACTGTGTAGGGCATGGCCGTGAGTGATTGCACAATTAGTAAAATGCAAGGAAGGACTACATAATCATAATGCTGGAAGTAAAATAAAAAAGTCATTATTATAGTGATTACTTATTCTCCTATCACTACTTAAAGATACAAATTAATGACTCACTTTTTCTTTGCTGCAATCCTGAAGTTGGTTTGGATACATGAAGGCACATCCACTGAGGTCATTTCACACATTCAGTATATCTCCTGATATGCCGATAACCAACCCATTAGTCGTTATCGGGGAAAACAACAATCTAGGTATGAGATCAGTGTCATTTTAACGGATTTTTCTGAAAGTGAGAGTTTACTTTGATTCGATGGGTTGCAATTTAATTTCCTTGCATTTCAATATCGGTCGGGCGGCGAAAATCCAATAATACCTTTTGTCTCGCCTCCCACGAAAACTAAAACTCTCAAGCTTGTTCTCTTTAGTGGTTGGGTTTTCAATCTGTCAAAGAAATCACGGTGAACACATACTGTACGAGCTTTTAATTTTTTAAATTCATATTTCATTTTATTCTTCGAGGAGCAGATTACACCATCCATATAATTTTTCACCGTATAGGATTTATGCTCTGAATATTGCATGTAGCCTATTTTTAACATGCTTGTAGCTTTACTTTCTCAAATCATACTATTTATATTATTTCTCGTCTATATCAGATACTTGATTCAGTGACGCCATTCACACCATAGTAGTGTGGAAGACATTTTCCGGTATTGGTTGAAGTGTTTTAAAGTATAACCTTTCCGACTATTCTATGGTATTCTAGAAGAAAGAGATCATGCTATTACTATTACTGGCGTTTCAAAATTAATTTGCCCGAATCCCTGAACGCCTTATTCGTCAACCCATGCTCCTGTGCTAGTCTTGCGGAATACATTTAAATTTGGAGAAAATGCCGATTTAATATTTAAAAATTTGTGATTTGCCCAGTCAAATATTGGCTGTGTCTTACTGAATGATTAATCCATACAACCTGAAAATTTCGAGTTGTTAGCGTAAGTTTGAAACGAGCAATACGCATTAAGAAATACCGTTAGCGCGGAAGGGCTATAAGATGTCACTCATCGCTTACAATAGGGGTCTTCAACGTTATTTAATGCGAGGGCCAAAAATGGAATTCACATCGTCCGGAGGTTTGCAATGCTCCACGTCACTTTATCACCACATCAATAAATTTAAAAAAACATTATTGCAAAATACTTTATTGGTTGAAAAGTTCAATCAATCAATGCGGTTTTTGACATTGCTTATTTTTGAATAGTGTGTCGATATTTGGCTCGCGATACAATATTTTCTTTAGCCTCTAGGGACCGCGAGAAATTAGCCGGTGGGGCGCATGCGGCCCGGGGGCCGCGGGTTGAAGACCATTGGCTTGCAACATGCATGAGCAACGCCGATATTGATGAGTTTCATCCCAACGGATAGTGAATCCATATTTTTTTAAATATCAGAAGCGTAATGCATGCTTATTCCGATTCTCTGTAATAATGCTGAGTGAATATTCCTAAATGCTTGCAGAAGCATGGAGAAAGATCTCCTTGTGGATGGAAACAATGTAATGATATTGCAGTGAAGCTTCCATCACACGAACGCATTGCCGTTCAACTTTAAGATTGACCCCATATGTACGACACATTTATGTCGCAATATTCATTCGTAAATGAAATTTTTATGGCTTTTTTGAACATTGAAATATTCCTTTTGAAGTCATGGCAGGTCAGTAATCTTCGAATTTACGATACTTTTGAATGGAGCTTGTTAATCATGGTAGTAAAACATTTAGTACCAAAAAATATCACGCTTTCGCTCGTAATAGTCGTTATCATTAGAAGAACGAAAGCTCTGCGATCGTTCGAGAAAAATATCAGTTACTTTTTCTCTTTTCATATCACCCTGAGTTTAGTACTCTTTGATATGACTATATCTTTATGTAGTGGTTCATTACATCGTCCTAATATCAAGTACAGATGTTTCGCTGACTTCCCTGATATGAGTTTCATCGCATCGTGATTGAATTTGCGTCCTTTGTTTTCGGATATGAGAAATATTATTTCTCGCCCAGTGAGCAGACCTAAAGGAAAACGAAATATATGGTTGGGCCGTGCATAATTTTAGCTTCTTTTATGAACATAAAATCATGAATTATTTGGTCGCTTTTCCTGTATGGTGGTAATCAGAGCGATATCTTCGCGATCGATTGTTTCATTTTACGCTAGGCACTTCTTAACGGATCCCGGTTTGAGTTATGGCCTTCTGATAGGAAACTCTGACCCGGGGCACTTTGATGTGGCTCGGTTTTGAATGAAGTAGATTTTTCTCCGACAAATTGCGTGTTAAAATGAAGTTGTAAAGAAATACCAGTCGCTTTATCTTCAAAGTATGTTTGCTCTTAGAATATGGAAGTGATGTTCATGAATTGTGATAATCCTTGATCACTTTAGACTTCTCTTTCATAAGTGCAGATATGCTATTTTTTGTCTCTGTTTCGAGTGTAGTATAATTTATTATTTAACCTTTCTCTTTGAGAATTGGTTGAATTTTCATGATTTTTTTGAAGATAAGAAACTCTAAATTACACATTCAGTAATGTAACTTCTTTCTCTTCGATTCTTAAGACTTCTTATTATTTTGACATTTCCCAGTATTTTTGCATAAGGTATACTTATTTTTGATTGGAACTCCTTTCCTTACGCTAAGCCTCTTTCAATGGGACACTCCTTATCTCTATCACTAAGTCTGTAATTCTCGTCATTTTTGCATCCAATGTTTTTGACTCTACTAGATGTCTTTTTCGACTTTCGAATAATTTTTTTTGATTTGACTGATTGTATATAATAAATAAGTTTTTTTGCTCAGTCATGATGTATCATTGACTCGTTAAATAACACTCCAAGCTGCTTGTGAAAAGGTGTCTACTATTATCATAATTTGAAGAACTTCTATGACAATAATACATGGATTTTCAGCATTGATACGTACTGAGGGACAAATGGCAGTTACAATTTCGATGTTGACTTTTGAGGCAAGCTGTGCCCCATCCTCTGCAAAAGAACCTTAGTGGTAACCTGCTTATTACTATGACTTGGCTGCAGCCGCTACCTCACCTTTATATCGTGTTTGTTTTGAATACCTCTGATTCTTTGAAAAAGTTAGCAACAGTAAGGTACAGCTATGAACACTCGGGGTGCGAATAAATATGTTTTATTAAAGGCAAAGCTACATAAGCACATTTTTACCGAAAAGGAATATGTATCGTAAAATATAAAAAAAGAGCTAGTGAAGATGAAAATTTCATTGAAAAATAATATTGGTTTTAGAAGAAAATTTAAATTTAAAAGAATGAAAAGATTTGTTTTAAATTGGTACAGTAAAATTTTTCAGTTAAAAGAATTACATATAAGAGAAGGAAACTTTTCTTGGTAATGTCATTGCTATCAAATACTTCTCGCATGAAGGAGTTAATTTGTGATGCTGTAATTCGGAAATGAAATTTTGGTAACAAAAGTTCGGATTTGCTGGTGGATAGAATCAAATTACGCTATTTCAGAGAGGAGACACATTTTTGTATGGAGCGAGTACAAAGCGGGGAACGGATGTTGCAAACGGTGTTAGAGCGAAGAATGTTAGGCAAGCTCTGTTGGTGAGGAGAGAAGAATGCGCTTCATGGATATATTGAAAGAAAACAGACCTTACTCTGAATTTTAAAGGGAAGTTCAAAACGGAAGGGAATTGGGTGATTTGTAAAAGTCGCTAACGAAACTTACCCTAACCGTTGCAATGCCTTAATCTATATTAGTTTTGTATTGTCGCTTTTCTAAAATGAGCAAAGAGGAAGTTCTGATGATCCATTGATGGCCATGTGAGAGAAATAACCAGTGGTTACACCTTTTACTATCGAATGATATTATTAATATAAACCTGGATCGTTACCTTTAAATTACAGTAAAAAAGAGCCGTTAAATAAGATTATGGGAACTTCTTATCTTAAGGGATATCTTAAGACTTCATAGTCCACGATGATGCAAATTTATAATCTGAAACTGCGCACCCAATATTATGAGAAATTATTAGGAATACATCCGATTAATGCTTTGCGAAATCTACTGAAATACCATTACACCCCCTAGGCAATCAGAATGTATTAATTGATTTACGTGATCGGTGACGACAGAGCCGATATATGGCAAAGGCTGAGAACCTTCTCGAGCATTATTTGATGCGTATTGCTTGAGGGGAAAAAACTATCTCCAAATTTTTAAACGCGGATTCCCAGTCCCTTTATAGTTTTATTTGGATTGATTTCACTACAAATGTTGGTTTCGCACAATCGACTATTCATGAATGAGATTCTAATTTTATTACGTATTTTTATGATAATAAATTGTTTTTAGCCCACCATTCATATATTCTTCTTGCCTGATGCTCCTAGGAAAGAGTTAGACTTCTTTACTCTTAAGAGGACAGTGTTACATCCGTCACTGAATGGCTTCTGAATGAATGAGGGCGGTCATTGTTCGGACCCTAGTCTCACAGCGATGTTTCCTGGGGTAAAGAGTTAGCTCTTCCACGTCCGGCGACGATCATATTTTAATATTTTGCTCTTGCCGGAAGTGGGACGCTTGGAGCTCTACAAGATTCTAGTTCCAATCCGTAGGAGTTGTTATCTTGTACACGATTCGCGGCGGAACAAAGGGATCCCCTGTGCTCCACACACTTGCCGTTTTTTCCACCAGAAATAGTGCTCTCCGTTGACAAAATGCAGCCATTGCTGCCTTTGCGGGTATGTCGATTGAGAAATAGCTGTTTGCGCAGACGGTGGATATATTTGTGACGGAAAGAGACGATATGCACTGGAGAGTATTAAATATTCATATTAGAGAAATCCCTTCCATTTAGAACAGGGGTTCCCAAACTTTTTTGTACCTCGCCCCCCCCCCGCTACACATATCAGCTTTCCATTTTGCAATACCCTATTTCCACTGCTATGGATGGGGACGGTTTTGAGAACCTTGAACTCTTGTGCGTTTTGTAGTTTTAAAAACTGTAACCTTCTTAGATAAAGTTTACAACTTTATTGAAACTTTACAAAAACATCTATGAAAACTTAGAAAGACTTTATTTCAAAGATCTGGGGAAATTATTTTTGTATTTTTTTTATTTCATTAGGGTGTCACCCCCCCCTGGACTTTCTCCACGCCCCCCAGTTTGGGAACCCCTGATTTAGAATGACATATGAGTGTTGAAACCTGTGGGGGTTTTCTGTAAGTTGTGTGGATTTTCAAAGTTTCAAACTTTTTATTTAAGCATGAAATTGAGGTTTCACAAAGTTAGCTCGCATAAAATCAACGCATTGGAGGATTTTCGATGGCGATCGCTGAGGTATTCGGGAAGTAAAAATACTTTTCATAAAAAATCGTTTCAGGCTTCATTTTGTGGAAGTTCGATACATCCATGATAAAAGAACACAAAATTTCCACACTTTTAATTCAAAACTCAAAAACCGACCATATTTTCAATACATTGTGTCAGTTTCTTTTATCATGTCTTTCATGTTGGCTTTGGCTTTCATTGGCTTAACCTGCCAATCAAACCAATTTGCTTGATGTAATTTTCCATTCGTTGCAAGAGTGTGCTCGAAATTGATTTTCATTTAGTGCTGGTGCCCAAATTTCGGTACAGCAATGGCGAATGCAATTAGCATAGAGTGCCTCGTCATAGACATTCAGTTGTTCTCGTGGTGTTGTTGAAATTATCAATTTCAATGTTTTTGTAAAAATATTTCAAGTGGGGTTGTGCAGCGAAATTTTGCACACAATTTCAGACTCAGAAAATTTTATAAAGCACATATTCGATCCTCATGAGTTGAGTATTCTAATTGGTTTAAATTTAGTGCTTATGCTTGCATGAAGCCGAGAAAATGTCCAATTTCCACTTCATATCTTTTATGATTTTTTCGGAAATGTTTAGATTTCCAACGCTCTTCGCTATTTGTACCTTCTTGGAAGCATTTTCCTACATCATCTAATCATTGATCAAGGAATAACAAGATTGTTTCCTTGTAATATCAAGAAGGCAGAATGCACGCAGATGTTTTTCTGGATTATGCTATTTTACCTTTATTGCAAACTTTTATGCTTCAGTGTTGTATATTTTTGAACTTTAGTTTGAGTGGTGTACGCTCAACATGAAATTATTTCGAAAAGGGAATCAGTGCCCAGTCACTGTAATGAATTGTGCACAAATAAAATAGGTTGGCGGAAAACTCAGGCAAGCTAAACTCTATGTTTAATTCGAAGATTAAAATCAAGCTGAATTTGAGAATAAATAACAAAACTTAATGTTGGATGTGATCCAGTAATTCTCTTACTTGATAGAATTGCTTTCTCTTCATCACCTTCGCTCAAAGAGAATATTAATTCCATGAAGAATGGCATTTTATTTTTATGGTGTCACTGTTAATTAGCATAGGAAAATTCAGGTCTAGATATATTCTTTCCATGATGTTTCATCCTATTTCTCAAATGGGCGTTCATTCATGGTGGTTTCATAACTTAAGGAAATTTTTCCCAAGCATGACCTCTGCGAGTAATATTAATGACTCCCATCCACCCAAGAACGCTATGTCATGAATACATACAGTGCGGTATGAATGCCTTTCAAATATGGCTTGCACTTTGTGGGATTGGGATCCGTTTCCATTATGCTAGCTTGTGATGTCCCGCGACCGACTCGCATGCTTATCACGAACGGAAGTAATCGGTCAATATTTGGATTATAATTGGAGCCGATAATAGAGGAGCCTCCCCATGGACGTGACTTGGAATTTAGATGAACAAATGCAACCTAAGATATTGTTGCTGACAATGCATTTGTGAGTACCCTTTCATAAATTTTTTCAGCCTATTTTATGATGACTTGAACATTGTGTCGTTTATAGGTTAATCATACAATCATTTTGATAACCGTATAAATTATTTACGAGTTGAAAATAATTGGGGACACCTGAATTCGTTATTTTTAAGTGAAAAAGTAAGAACATTTTTTAATATTGTTTGAGTTGACTATTTAATTTATCATTTCGCATATTTCTCGTCGTCTTACGATAATTGCTCTCAAAATTTGATTGATTTTTTCACATGTACTGAAGCCGTTTAAAAAAATTCTATTTTATTGTAAATGTTTTAGTCAGTATGAAGTATGCTGGGAAATCAGGTCACACAGGTCTTTTTCATGTACTTTTCAATTTTTCCATAAGAGAATAATTCTACGCTAGTCACGCTAATTTTATGCTTATTTCTTAGCCGTAGCGATAGGTTTGGCGATTTTACCAGCATTTATGGTACTGCTTATCATTAAAATCGTTCACATCATAAGCCCACGGGAGACATGCCATTTTTCTGAGCGTAAATCAGTCTTATCAACAAGCTAGCTCTTGTGACGCCATTATGCTATTTGTAAATGTAACCAGTGGGAATCTCTTTCACTATGCCACTATTTTTATTTATTTTTATCGGTTCCGCGTGGCCATCTTTTGCCTTCTTGCTCTTTCCTTAAGTTCTTCACATCTGATCATCATTCTTATTCCTCACTTTGTCACACCCATTTGTTTTTGTTCACCTAGAAATTTTGTATTCGGTTATTCCTTTCTTAGCATATCATACCAACTCACAACAATGACTAAATTGAGACTCAAGAAATGGTCGTTTGATATTAGTGTTCTTTCTGCGTTGCAGCAATCACTAAAGACCGTATTTTTTGGCATAATGACCACTCCTATATCATGTGACATATTTGTTTGGCATGAACTTAATAATGCCGTAGCAAGTGATTGAATTTTTGTCTTACATTTTGTGCAACTAATAAAAATAACTGTGAAGAATATGCTTGACCTTTGGGAAATAGCGGTAAAGATTGAAAATTTTCAAGACCAGTATTTTTCAAGTCTAGCAAATCATTTTATGCTGCTTCCTACCTTAGTGCTGCACTTAAAGTTCCCTTCGCAAAGCTCTCCAGCAGGGATTTGGCACTCTGAAAATCCTTTGTCACCGCCGATATTTGAATCTGGATTTCAAGGGTAGGAAGCCAACACCCTGGCTACCACACCAACCCGATCCCCAATTTCAGCTGCTCTTTGAGTGATCTGTGTAGACACCGTGAGAAGAAGTCTAAACAACTTAACATACCATATTTTCAGACATTATGGCCTGATAAAGAATACCATCGATGGGAATGATGAAGAAAAGAAAGACAAAAGAACACCTCGAATGAAAAAGATAGAATGAATAAGAAAAAATAGTGAAAGTTGCGTAAATATAAAAATAACGAGCTGATAGGGGATTTGATTTGTTTCGAGCCTTTCCCAGGATTGTTGGCTCATAATATTGATTCGTGGAAAGGTAGTGAAAGGGAAAATTGTATTATCTAGGAGTTCCATTCCAGAGCAATATCTAAAGTTCTCTATCTATATTTGTTCAATTTTCTGGGGTGTTTCCTCAGAGGGTATTTGTACAAGATATAAGAAAGAGCCCATAAGTTGGTATTCAGCTTAGTAAAACTACTTGTCTGTTTCCACACACTTTTATTTAAACCATGGTCGGTTTAAATAAATGTGGGTGGAAACAGAAAAGTGGTTTTACTACGCCGAATATCAAAGATTTCCACCGTATCACGCCGGACGCTGTATCTTTTATTCATAAGTAGGTAGTGTGCTTCGAAGAGTAGGCATCACTCCGTCATGTCTGGTCGGATTTCGTCTTTCTTCCTGCTGCTATCATTATTTAAAATTCATCTTGTAATGTTTGGAATTTTTATCGTAGAAATTTTCAAAAAGTGAGTGTATCTTATTTACGAAAAGTCCACCTCCATGGAAATACTAAGCAAAAACTTTTAATATTAGTGTAAAAGTTATTTGTGGTAAATGGTCACTAGTGTGTACTCTGATAAACTCAAGACGGTAGCGAAAGTTTTCAGCAAGTAATGCGTGAGAAACAACAACTGCCGAGTGGAATTGACGTGCCTTCTTTAAAAGGGCGTACTTTGTTCATATCTTTTTTAATTTTCTTGACGTGTTTCACGTTTAAAACGTGCACTGATATTTTGGTATTATCATAGTGCAAAAAGAAGACCATTGTTAGCATTAACCCGTATCTTAAATATGAAAATAATGCGTCAAAAAAAGCGCTGAGCCACTATAACACGCCTGAATCGCTTGCATTTATTTGAAGTTTTCGTATTGGAGATATTTGCAAATATGGACAAGGGTTAATATTATTATTCTGAAATTTCCCTTAAAGTGGCCTTCAAGTTTTAAATGATTAACGCGCAAATAACAATATCGATCAATCGGGAATGATGTGTCCTTTAAATGTTAAAGATATTCAATCAAATAAAAGCGTCACTACCACTGAATTCAATGCTGAGACCTCTCAGAGGAAAAAGATTGAAAACACGGTGATGCTGGGGTGTACCTCCCCTGCCAAACGGAAGGTCGCGGGTTCGAGTCCCTCCTGGGTAGGTTTCCCCTAGTCAGAGCAAGGCTGTTTAAGTACGTTCATTTTTATTATTTGTTGGAATCCTCCGATGTAAAGGCCTTCAAAGCGCTCTTCTCACGGAGGCGAAGATCTATAAAAAATAAAATAAATGCCCTTAAAACAGTCTAGGATGAAGGGAGAGGAGTAAGAGAGGAAGTATAAAAAATGAAATTGTGGAGCACCAAGTAATTACTTAGGGCTCAACCTAAGAGGTTCCAAATATAATCGCTTCCTCAACTCCAAGCTGCCAGCTCATAGCTTTCTGTGCACAGAGCCATGAGTTTCGGCTCTTTTGGTGTCTCCGTAACGGGCCGCTTTCATCGTTAGCGCGGTGTTTGTTTTCATTGGGAAGGAGTCGCCATGGCGAATTCGGAATGGGAGTCGAAGGGGGGACCGTCGAGGACTTCCGGGCACCACCTCGCCCCGGGGGCGGCGGGGGCAAAGATTGCGGTCCGCGGGGGCGGCGGGGTGGGGAGCAGGAAGGGGTTACCCCCGACCCCCTCATTGCGTCACCTCCTTGCGGGTCCGCTATCAGAAGAGCACCCGACAGCGACTTCCTGTGCCTCGCGGACGGTCAGTCGAGGAGAGCGCCAGAGGTCTTCGGGCAGTCGAACTTGGAAGTCGCCGATGAGTTCTCCGGGGCGCGGTCGTGCAAGGAAGTGAGTGGCGCTAAGCGGACTGATTGACTCTTGTGCATTTCGTCGTCGTCAGCGATAGTCCTGCTGGTTCCTCGGCAGTCTTTCGTCCCCTCCGATGCGTGTCCAAGTGCCACGACTGGTGTTGCCATCACCGGGACAGGAATCGGTGATGGACGTCGCAGAGAGCGAAGGTAACTTCCCGACGGAATACTCGCGAACAGGGCGTGAAGACGTTTCTGTTTAGGCTGTTAGCGTACGTAGTATATACGTGACTTTTTAAGTGCTAGAATGAGGGCCCGAGAATTGAGCTAGAGGCATCGGGTTTTACTTCGTGGAAAGGGAAAAGACACGTCACTTTGTACATTCCAATGCTTGGTTTTTCGACAATGTGGCTTGGTGAAATTGTTTTTTCATCACATACTTATATCGCCAAGATTTTACGCTCAAAAATTCTCAAGAAAAATTCAACTGAGAATGGTGTTTCACTTATGCAAGGCCAAATATTCCTTATTCGTGTGTGAATTTATAAACGAAGTCGGAATCGGTGGCAGCGGGGATAAGTCCTCGCCTATCACACCAAAGGTCGCGGGTTTGATTCCTGCCTGGATAGGTTGCCCCTTTCAGGTCATGGGTGTGTGCGATCGTCTGTTGTTCATTGTTTTAACTCCCGATGTAAAGGCCTCATTGTGCTGTTTTCAGGGGTAGTTGAAATAAATAAATAAGTTGACGATTTGAGAATTTCACTAGCATAAATTTTTATCATGATCCGTTGATTATCCACGTTGACGTATCTTAGAGGCAAGCAAGGAAACCCGTCCTGATTAAAGAGTATAGTGTTATATTTGGCAAGAATTTGCCTTCGTTCAATCGTGTAGGATTTCTGCTCTCTCATTGTTAGTAGAGGCAATAATGATGTCGCACACCATAAAATTTCTCCATCAAACTTAAGGTCTTAAAAATACATCGAGCCGAGCGCCCATTAAAAAGGTGGAATTCATGCTATTACGTGTGCTTTCTGACTGTGTAGCTATTTTGAACTTTTTTTTTCTTCAAATATTCACTGTTTTTCTGATTCGAGTTTTTCATTTTTATATGATTGGCTGTTTTCACAGTACAACTCATTAGTTATACGAGGAATATTTTGTGTTGCTGCTTCAATGCTTTTATATTGCCTATATAATTATATTGACCCTTAGGTCAATCGACGATTACCCGGGTACCCATTTGATCAAAAATTGGAAAATTTTCTTTTTTACCTTAAATAGTTTCAGAAATCCTCTGGTGCCAGCATCATTTAATCCTTCATACCAACTTAAAATAATAATAATAATAATAAAACGTATTAGCATGCGTAGTGTATACGTGACTTTTTAAGAGCTAGAATCAGAGCCCGAGAATTGAGTTAGAGGCATTAGGTTTTACTCCGTGGAATAGGCGCAAGGGAAAGGACACGTCACAATGTACATTCCAATGCTTGGTTTTTCGACAATGTGGCTTGGTTAAATTGTTTTTTCATCGCATACTTATATCGCCAGGATTTTACGCTCAAAACATTCTCAAGAAAAATTCAACTAGGAATGGTGTTTCACTTATATTTTAAAAAAATAATATTAAAAAAAATATTATTATTATTTAAAAGTAGACATAATCAAGTTGCAAAAATCATCCCCCATAAAATGGCCTACCGACACAAGTTAATAGATACCAAGACCCTATGCAACGAATACCACCCCGAAACTGCTAGAAAACAGCGCATTTAAAATTTACTACGATTTGCCTATCCAAACAGATAAAACTATAGTTAATAATAAACCAGATACAATGTTGCTTGACAAGAAATATAGAACTTGTTACATAGCTGATATTGCTGCGCCACTGTCGCATAATATCGAAAAGATAATAGCCGAAAAATAAATAAGTACCAAGAATTGGCAATAGAAATAAAAAGAATATGGAATATGGAACAGGTTTATATAGCTCCAATTGTCATCTCAGCTACCGGTATCATCCCAAAACATGTACAAGACAGTTTCAAAATACTCAACCTTCATCCAAATACACACATCAAATTGCAAAAGGCTGTAATAATTTCAACCAGTCATATCACGAGAAAATTTCTCAGTGTAATTCAACAGTAAATAGTTACCTTGGTGAGATCCCGTGCTCTTTACAACAACTCAATGAAAACTGAAGAAAATTTAAAGGAAAATGGTAATTATAATAAAAACTTTAAAGTTGGCATTAAATTACCTTTGCAAAATAAATTATTTAAGAATAGTATTTATCTGTTACATTCGTGGTGAAATGTGCTAAATATCTTATTTTATTGCTGAAATCCTCTCTCTGGCTTCACTGGAAGGCGACTGTGATATAATTCCCATTAAAAAATAATCGTATGCAACAGCTCCATTCCAAAGGTTAGTGAAAGTGAGCTCCATCCAAAGTGAAAATGTAATCTAGTGAAAGACCTCCCTCGAAAATGTTCAGTCAAGTAGAAATTGACATGTCCGGTGCCTTTGCGCTTTGAGCGCTGACTTTCCGCATTAGAAGCTAAAACCCTAGCCTCAACGTCCATGTGCCTAGTAAATTTTGCACTTTTCTCAGAGAATGCTTATGATCCGCAGAGGAAACGATTCTTATTCGTAATTTCTCCTAAGTATTTATCTCCTCTCGTATTTTTCAATATATTTATTAATCGCGCAAAAACTTGATATGCTTCATACGCTCACTTGATACGCTCATTATTCTGTGAGAGGATAGAGATACCTGGACTTACGTTGATAAATTTTCAACGGCCTTATTCTGATCGTAATCGGGAGTTTCATCTGCATGGTTTATTTTCTCTCGTATATATCAGCAAGAAAGCTCATTTTACGGCATGGAAAAATGGGAATCCGATAAATTTTGTAGCTTATTTTTTATCAGTTCTTTAATGATTTTTCACGTTTTGAGAATCATTGGAAGCAAATATTTTTTAATGCTCTAACAAGATTTGAAGAGAGCACCTGAACACGCTTGTTTGAAAATTTTAGGCTCGGTGATATTTTTATTGGCTGTAATGTGAACCTTTAAATGAAAATGTATTGCGTTTATTGATACCCTTAGTCAATGAAAGGGACTGATTAATTTTAGCTTTGAAAAATGGAATTCCTTTCTTTTAAATTTGTTTCAAAAGAATAAGGTTAGGGAAACGACATTTGAATGTACAAATTGTGCAATACTTTTAGTTGTAGCCTAAATGATTGAGTGGACCCGATGCATATCACCTTTGGAATAGCTGTGTTTCAAGCTTAAAAATTCATTCCAAAGAAACACGTTTTCGCCGCAATGTCAACTGCGGCACGTGTATGCGTCTGCTTGTTTTCTCCAGGGATTCTCTTCCACCTCCACGCCCTTCTTCTCCGGCACCTTGTTAACGAGGCTCCAGGAGGGGGCGTCCTTCTCGAGAGGCACTCATGTCAACTCAAGCGGCAAACATGCGATTCTTGTGGGATAACGAAGTCGATGATAGATTTATTTAAGATGAGAGCTAAATTTGTTCTTCGTGCAAACAGATGCATCGCTACGAGTATTGAGACCTTGGAAAAGCATGATTTTTTAGTAAAGAGTTTTTTCTTCCCCAAATCTTCACCTCTAATATTTTCGATAATATCGTATTCAAGCTCGTTAAATAGGCAAAATGTTTATTGGAGCGTATTGCAGCTAAGATGAATATTTATGGACATTCTTTCAAGGCTATTAATTAATTAAAACTTATGCTCACATTAAGTCAGGATGGATTAGGAGCTTAATGTGCACGGTCTCGTAGAAGGTTTCAGGGTCTGCTGAAGGCTTGGTTCATTCAATGAGACTTATTTATGATATTAGTGAATGAGATATGTCCTGTTGAAGAAGCATCGCTCGAATTTTTTCCCTTAGTTGTTGAATCCGATGGTTGCTAGAAGAACTCAACTGACGTTAGGCCCAAACTCAATGTGCCCGGTTTATACAACGATAGTGAGCGATAGCGCTATAACGAAGAACATACATCCATTTTTCAATTGAGGTTGAGACCAAACCCATTACTTTTGATTGCCTCTTATTTAAAATTCCGTCATTAACACTCGCCAATAATTTCATCTTTTGGGGGTTAGTTTTATTTTTCTAATATAATCCATGAGCAGCTAGAACTTTTGAAACGGAAAAATGTTGTTTCCCTATGCTCACTCGTTTTCAATTTGTTTTATACATCAGTTACTTAGGTATCTGGAAAAATAATTCACCAAGAGTTATTAATTTCTCTTCGATACTCACTATGTACGGGAAAATGTTAGTATGATACGTGGAGATACATGAAAATCGCACTTTCATTTTTATTTCATCGCACTTTCAATAACAGTTTATCGCATTTTGTAGCGTCTATTTTTTTATTTTCACAATGAGGTAGATAACAATAAAGTGTAGTGAAACACAGTTATAAGACAAAATACAGAATATTTTAAATAATTTTGTTGTTGAGCAATAATAAATTAAGGAATAAGACATACTTATAGTGGCGGAGGTGTAGCTTGCCCGCGCCCACTTGTAGTTCGCGGCCACGTAGAGTCCCAGCCAACTAGCTACTGGCCAGTTGCTCACATGCTTTAACCGGTGAGTGTCGGCGGATCATTTAAACTGCGCTCGGCACAAAATGTACGAATTTTTCCGTCGAAAAGGCAAATTTTCGTAAAAATATCATTAAAGTCCAGTCATTGCATCTATGTCGCATTTATTTGCGCACATCGCATCCATATCGCATTTGTAATTTTCACGTATCTCTAATGATACGGTATCGAAATTGTGACTGGTACTGTGCAATGTTTTCATTTTATGTCCACTTTTTTCGCTCCCTCGTCTCATTCAGTCTCTGATTCTATTCCCAGTAAACACAAAATGGTGCAGATGCGCATCAGATGCCCCACACGACATCGAAGGCACCGCTGAAGCGCGTCTAGCACTCCTAAACTTCCCTTTTTTGCACGTTGATCAGATGCGCTGCCAACGGGTGTCAGGAGCGCTGCACAAGTGTGCCACGATCGCTTCAAACGTGTGTCTGAATCGCTGAAAATGAATTCCTGATGTGCCACTAGTAATAGTCAAAAGCACTAAAAAGTATGTCAGGGCCAATAACAATAAATTGAAAACACAGGGTTGCAATAAATGATGATATTCATCATTTTGGTCTTTAAAGTATGAGTTCCGTGGCAGCCTTTAACTCTTCATCTTTGTTCCAGTCAGCCTAAACCACTTCCCCATTGTCTTTTCAATTATCAAAGTGCTCATGAGGAAAGAGAACACATCTGAAACAGATCTTTCTAAAGAATACATCTGAACAGATCAAAGCTCCTAGAATACCAATTTCAACAATCAAATACTAATTTATAAATGGAAACATTCTTCAAAAATGCAAGAAGACGCACACCCACTATGACATTACAACTTGACGAACTGGAAAAATCATAATTACCTGCTAAAATTTATTAGAAACTCACGGAGGGGAAAAGTAGTTAATAGTCCTAATAAACTAAATTTTAAGTCATCGCTATAATGAAATTGCATTATTAAATTAATCACCTACCTTTTAGTTCTCTTTCCTTCCTCGCAAGCACTCGCAGCTAAAGATTTTTTTCACCACGTAGCGCCGCTATAGCATGATATGTCTTATTAAAAAGACTGCAGTGCTGAGGGAGCGCATCCGCAACTTGCGGCTACAGCGCATGATACACGTGCTGTGAAGACACATTTGATTCGTTTCCCCACAATAGGGCAGTTTCCTTCATCAAAGAAAACGAAAGGCATTGATTGCGATTCGTTACCCACCATTAGTGTATTCGTAATTTACAAATTATTTGGTTTCAGAAATCCCAGTTTAGACGAATGGCAATGGTCAATTTTAACCAGAAAGGCCAGATTGGCGCCCATGCGATGCCACTCCACGTAACATCACAGGGAGTTTCGATACTAGTAGGTAGGAGTTTTACATCGTCAGAGATTACCAATGCATGCATGAGGAACAGAGCTCAGGGAAACATCTCTTAATAATCACCTATTAAAACTGCCTAAGGTCGGAAAGTTTCCTTCGTTTGATAAGGTATTAATAATACTTATTTAAGCCAAGCGCTACCTGCTAGCAGGGTACTCTGCTACGTGCTTGCATCCTGCGTCGTATCAGCGTTCAAAGCCTCGCCCCAAGGTCACGTCACTTGCGGCAGCGGGAACCAGAATGACGTCACGCGAGGTTTTCCCAGCATTCGTACTTAGTCGTCGCGTTTTCGCGCGCTTGAAAATTTTCACTTTTCATTTGATCGCGAAAAATAGATATCGTCGTTTAAAAATCTAAAAGCGTGAAATGCGCTATCCAGGATAAATAATCTTTCAATTTAGGCGATAAAAAAATTATAGGAAACCACCCTATTGTGAATACTTAAATATTTATCTGGACACCAATTGCTTTGAACTGGTGCTAAAATAACTGTTTTTATTGATTCACTTGGTCTGAGTGGTGCTGAGACGCTGTAGTTGACATGTGCTGTATTAGCAGCGCTGACATTCTTGTGAAGCGCTGCGGCAGCTCTTGCGTGTTTACTGGGTTCGTTTTATATTTTATACTTTAAGGCATAATACGTTTCGATATGAAATATTCTCCAATTTATTTTATGTCAGTAATAGATATTTCTCTCATTGCCTAATAATGCTTAAAGTTTTTGTAATGTAGTACCCAGTTTTAAAATACATCCAACATCTTATCAATCCTTATAACTATCCTTTTCACCCTAAAAAATTCCTGGTGGCCAAACGAAGGGTTTCAGTCTTCGATGTCGTCATAAGGCTAGCCCTGAGCCCTCAAATCTGCATTCATAATTGGCATGCCATGGAATAAAACCAGCCGCATATACTTAGTTCCATTCTTACTGAATAAATTAGTTTGACGAATTAGCTATAGTGGCGGGTATTATGAAATTGAAATTCTTCAATCTTATCCGGAGTTCTTTTTCCATTTTTCCTTTTAATCTATGACTAATTGCTACGTTATCTCTTTGAATTTTTCCTCCTTTGATGTCCCACACGACACCGAAGGTAGAATTTCACTGCCAGGAAATCATTTGACTTGAGCGGGATACTAACTTTATTTCCACACACATTCACAAAATCCGTAGTTCTGTGGGCGCCCTTCGGGTTTCCATCCACCTTTCTTCCATAGTCTTCTCTAAAGCGCAAATGACCTATGCACAGTCGTGTCCTCCGAATACGTACCTATTCAGATACTTTTTTTCGTCCTTTGGAGCCTCTACCTTTGCATCCGTGTTCGTGACTGCATACAGAGTAGCTTTTTTATGCAGTGATTTTTCCACGTTTGCATTTTTTTGGAAATTTTGAATTGAACAGCAGCTTTATCATCTCCGGAAAGAATGTATTGCTGACATTAAAACCGGACATTTAAAAGTCTCTAATGGAATCATTTAGTCATGTCGAAATCACAAAATATGGATACGTTTCTATCATGTCTACTGCTCATCTTATGACGCTATCATCCTTCGTTGAAATGAATTACTTCCGCCCAGGTGATCAGTGTGCACAGCGCGCACTACCGACGGTAAAACAGTAGCATAGCTGACTGCAGAAGGAGAATGGCAGAGATCTCACGTTTTCCTTCGATTATGATTGTAATTTACAATAGCCAAAAGTTAATCCTAGCTTCCACTCAGTTCTCTTACCAAAAAATATATATTTGGGATGGGTAGATGTGGTGACTAGATTTGGCTTCCCGTCCAAGTTCAAATCCTAGCAGTGACGGAGACACTTCTGGAGCGCTTTCTAGAGCGCTAGACGCAACTTCCAGTTCAACACTCCGTCCTTCGGATGGGACGTCAACGCCTTTCGTTAAGAACAGGCTAATTCCTACGCCGGGTTTCTCTCCACCCTTCCGACTCTACTCTTCTCTGAGGTGCAAATGACTTGAGCTTTGTCATCTCCTCCGAATACTCACCTGATCAGATAATTAAATCGAAACTTGAAGCTTGTGCGTGGTGGAAGGGCTCCATATTATCAATAACAGACACTTTGTTACTTCGGCAATTTATTTAAAACACTTCTATTTTTTGACCGTTTTCGGCTGTTAAACCATATTTTTTTATACCTCCTGTACTGATGATGGTGTAACAGCCGGAACCGGTCAAAAATGGAAATTTTTAAAATATATCGTGGAAGTAACAAAATGTCTGTTATTGATAATAATCAGATAATGTTTTCGTCTTTGCGTATTTATTTTCTGAGCATCCTTAATTACTTCCTCTATACATCTGATTCGAGGTAATCATTTCCTTGGGTTGTCTTTTTATTCATGGCTTCCATTTTCTCTCGGTTTCGATGGGATTTTCAAGGTATTCATTGGTAGCATTTTCTCTGGCTGCCAGTGTTGGATCCGCAGCAGAGGCCGTAACCATGGTGATGCATTTGGGCAGCTGTGGGTCGTAACCGGACACCTTCTGGACTTCATATTCCTCCCAAGAAAGGGAAAAGAGAACCTCGAAAAACGAATGGACTGAATGTTTTACGGGATAATAGAAGAGCATTTTCCTGCATTCGACTGATATTCTTTTGTGAAATGTATAACCAGGGCTTAGGTCGGGTCTTTTCCACATTTTTCAACCCATTTCAACGCACCTGCTGTAATCATTTGTAAAGAGGACTTTCAAAAACTCTCGATCGCTGTGAGAAGTGTTCCTATATTCTCAGTGACTGCGTCAAAATTACTTCAACTTGTAGAGATCTGAGAAGAAGCAAAAATATTTTTATCGTCATAGGAACACTTATTTATTTTTTTCTTCATTTTTTTGCATTCAGAGATTAAAATAATAAGAGTCATCTTATTTGGATTGCTGGTGGTGTTTTTTTATTTTTGCAGTATTTTTAGGTAGATGGATAGGCGAATAAGTGATATTTAAATTAAGCCCCAACATTTGTGAGTCGAATAATTATTAACATAATTATTTACGTCATAAAAGGTTAAAATGATAACAGTTCTCCTCTTTGGATCGTTTGAAGCCGTTTTTTAATGCTTGCGGCATGCGTGATAAGCAGCCCTAAAGCTTTGCCAAAAACTTACGTTGTAAGCGGGATTATTTTCTTTGGAGTCATATTCGGTGAGAAACATGATTTAAGTTAAATAAAATGAGGAGAGCTTGTAGCCGCTGAGTTGGTGTACAGTTAAGTCACATTTGTCCCTTCTTACGACCATGGCATAAACAAGACCAAAGCAATATTGTTTCAAGGAATCTTTTCCTTTATACTTCAGCATTTCCCTTTTCTCACCTTTTGTAGACTTGTGAGGTATTACAGGCGTATTGCTAAATATAAGTAGCAGAATCCTTCTTGAGAGGTTTAACGGAAGAAGTAGAAAGTCAGTATCAGTAAATCTATGCATTTTGTGGTCGATCTTTGATATAATGACTGAATCGTCCAGAGTAACATGAGCTACCTTCTTTTGTACTAGAATGCCTTAACTGTATGGTCTTCATGCACCTTTTTGAGAGATGAAATACGAGATCGTGTAATATACATAGAGAACCTTCGGTTAACTGTCATACTTTGTATATTTTTCACCAATTGTAAATTTGAAATGAAAGGCCAAATTTTCCCACAATAATTTAATGCGTAGAATGCGTTTCGGCTCACAGAGCCAGCTTCTGGTACAAGGTCTGATTATAAATTTATTTTTAATGTCTCGGTAAAATAAGTTTTCCTGGATATCAGACAATTACTTATACCACTTATTTTTATCAGAGCGCGACCCGGGTTTCAATGAATTATCATCATCTTCAGGCGCAAATTATGATTATGATTATAGTAAATAATTATGATTATTAAATTATGATTTTGCGCCTGAAGATGATGATTATTCACTGAAACCCGGGTCGCGCTCTGATAAAAATAAGTGGTATAAGTAATTGTCTGATATCCAGGAAAACTTATAATGGAATACCACAAAGTAAAACAAGACTCAGTGAATTTTTTTCCTCGGTAAAATGTGTAGTTCCGCTAAATCTTTTATCTATCGAAAATATTTTAGCTAAATTTTTTTACATAATTAAATGCTAATGCCATTAATATGTTTGACCGATGCCTGTTTTCTTTATCATTACAGCCAGCGGGAGAGGGGCGGCCGAAATGGACGACATCCTCATCATATCCAGTGGGCAGAGCAAGGTGGCCGAGCTTTGGGTCAATTACCTCCGATCCTGCTTCGATCAAATCAGCAAGCAGAGGAGCTGTCCGCCTTTCAGGTAATGCTCTACGTATTCTCACTTAATTTGTCTGCTACTGAAAAATTTGCTCGCTTTTTTTGTGATCAGCATTGGGAATTCTCCCCCTGTGAACATCTCGAGACTCCTTTTAGAATAGGCTTTTCTTTATTCCATCAATAAATGATATATTTAGAACTGTATCGTGAGTATTTAACAGGGAATATCATTGGTGTAAGATGCGAAACTAAAATAATGCAAGGTTCCTGTGCGATTCATTGAAATCGATTCGTCATCGTGAAACTTACTTCTTCCGACAGAAAACCACAACATACCTATACCGTGACCTAAGGTCCAAGTTCCGATATTAAGAAAACAGACATTTTAACCTATGAAAGATTAAAAACCTCAGTTAATGGTAAAATAAAAAACAGGTTAAGCTCTTGACAGATTTAAATATTAGGTAAGTGAGAGCTTTTTATGAAAATAACCAATTTTCCGTAGAGCCTGACTCCTTTTGTCATCAGCTAAAATCACATTCAATCTCTTGTAGATTTAAAATGCACGGTTATCCATTCTATATTGCTGTGGCTTTAAACGCGATACAGCTGAGGAACTTCGATCCGTAAGATTTTGTCGGAAGAGCATGTTTTTCTCCTGTTTTGGAATGTGAGTCTGTACCACTTAATTCAGTGTCCCATTTCGATCGCTAGCCTCAGACATTTGTGAATGATCTATGGTATTTTAAAGTTATTATTCATTACTTGAGGATAAAAATGAAATATAAGCCATTGATTTTCGCCCTACTTCGAATGGGGATAATTGTCGAGGATTAAAGTGTTGTCGAATTTCTGTGATTGCGTTCGCGCATCCGTCACTAGCCATCGCTTATTTTATTTTTCCTCCAGATTCTCAGAATCTGCCATGATGGCGCATTGTTTCCAGAATTCACAGTTCATGCGCCAATTCCGCATGCATTTATGTGAAATGTTATGTTGGATGTTATATATGAAACCGAACAATATTGCCGAATGTTATATGAGTAACCACTTCTTTCAACGGATTTCCTCATGCGCGCACTGATTATATCGTTATCGCATGGCATTTGTGGGAAGGAAAAGATTTAGCCTATCAATGCAGTAGTTTATCCGGGTTTGAATGCAAAACTTTTCGAATACATCTGTGATTGAGGGTGTGAGTTATTGAATAGCTGTTCTCTCAATCTGTGCACGTAGTTTTTCAATATTTTTACCATTAAATGGACATTCTGGTCCCTTATGGTGAATCAGCTTCAGTGAGAGAAACCTCAAAGTATACTTCAACCTCCCAATAGTACCATTGTCTTGGGAAGTTCTTCGCGGCTTGCAATTCATTCGGCTCCCCATCAAAAGCCCCCATCCCCATGAAAAAATTTGCCAGAATATTAAAAATGATAATTAAATTAAAAGCCTCCATTTTTTGTACCAATCTTGCATTGAACGATACTTCAATGAATACACGATTTCATCTACCCAAGTTTTCCTTGAAGTAAATACCGAGTATGACAGGAGGGCAATTTAGGGACCCAATTTGCGTTGTTGCAAGGATGCGTTTAGCGACCAATTCGAGATTTTTTTAATTGCTGGATTTTAACATCGACGTTAAGGACTACCCGCTGGCATTACATTGAAGAGAGACCACGGTACTTCCTTTTATATCTGAGTGGTTGGAATTGGTGCTGTGGAAATTCAAAAACCTATTGATGAACGTTCAAATTTGAAGTTAAATATTCCATTTGTTATACATGCGGACGAGAGATTCGTGAAAGAATTCACCAAAACTTTGTTGACAGCAGCGAAAGACGAGGAATGACAATAGCATAAGAAATACAGACTGGAAAGAAGATAATTGAGTGATTCTTTCGTGATTGTTCTTCGACATACGATGCTGAATCATAAAATATTAATTAGACTAACTAAGAAAGACTCACTAGGTGTGAATTTTGGTGCATTTGGGGACACGAGCGGCCTTCGCCCAAAATCAATTTAGTCACTGATGTCGGACAATACCGGAATAGAAGCGAATATCCAAAGTTCGCACACCTTTATGGCCACTCGAGAGGCCTCTTCATAGACGGTAGGCTCCTTTCCTGCGTTTTCGGATATAAAAATATTTCATCACTTCCCTAAAAGTTAGTAACATCGGTTTGTTTAACGCCGACGAGGCGCCAAATAAGGGACAAGTCGTCTCACTATGCATCCTTTGTTACCTTCTACCATCTTCCGATTTATATTATCAAAGATGAACGGCCTCCTAGCAGCACACACGGGATGAATTTTGCTGTATTCGAGGCGTGGGAGGGGGAGAAGCGAGCGGGGAGGGGACGGGATCGGCCTGCTGCTCTTGTATCCGCGACGCTGCGTGGGCGTTGGAATATTTTCTTCGCGGACGCGGACTCAAATTAGGCATTTTGTGGCTATACGGTGGCACGAAAAATTTGTCCCAAAGGGTCAGTAACTCGCCAAAATCTAATGGGAATGACCATAAAATATTAAATTTTCCGAATTTTGACTCTCCCCCTTAAATTGCATTTGAGCGAGGGTCAGGGGTTCACCTAGAGGTCTCAATTTTTTCAGGCCTTAGTTTTGATCGGTCCCACAACTTTTTTCATTGGGCCACATGGATTTGAAAAAAATCGATTTTTCCGATCCGCGCTAGTGTGCAGTTGCTAACATGCGTATATGTACGCGCCGCCACTGTTTAACACTCTTAGTCATCGAAAATTAGAGTTTCCTGTATACTTTTTTCGGAGTTACACATTTTGTCTAGTGTTAAAAGCCAATGTATTCACTCTCGTTGAATTACGAAAGAAAATTATTTCACAAACCAAGTGATGATTCAGTTTCAGAGCGGCGAGCGAATTGACGCGCGGGATCACGACTTGCGGTCGAAGCCGTGCGACCGCGGTGAAACACATCACGCGCCAAGTGAAGCCGATTGACGCCGGCTATCGTATTTATTATGAGCATGCCCTACTGGCGGAAATCACATCAGTAAGCCGTATACCCTACGTATTCGCTGTGTGAATGAGACCTCATAATACCGATGTTGCTTAATCTGTTGTATAAGGTGGCCTTGGGACTACTCAGCCTCAATTGCAATGACCCGTACTTATGGCAATGCGTTCAATACGTTTGGATGCTAATGCTGAACCTCCGGCGTCAGTGCCACGATTGTCGCAGATGAAGCCATCACGCCTAGTAATACGAATTACTAGCTCCTATTCTGTCGTCTCGTCTTCATTTTCATTTTCACCACGTGTTTCGCCATGAATATATCATCTTGTCACGAAAATCTTCCACTAGGTATTCAAGGCCATCATCATCCCCACTGCAAAATGAAACTCCGCATTAAGTATGCGCTAGTTTAACGGCTTCCACTCCTAAGGTTTCGAGTTCCCTTAAGGAGCAGAATTACCACGATTGTAAATCATATTGTCCTGCAGAAGCGATAAATTAAGAAAGATATTTTGCCGAACGGATAGGTATGGGAATTCGTTTTCCCCCCGCACGATAAAGGACTTCAATTAATGCTAGGCCAGTGGCGGCTTGCCCATAAGGACTCTCGGACGCCGCCCCTCCCAAAGATTTGAAAAAGAAAAAATAAAATAAATACTCATTCAATTATAATTATTCATCTATTTAACCAAAGTGTTTTTTTCGATCGCATACATCGGAAATGTAGGAGAAACACGCAAAAATAGCGCGAGATTTGTAGCCGTAGGGCGCTGGTCAGAACGTCCCAATCCATCGCCATGCTGTTATATGAAGCGTGGTAGTGGTGGGGGCTGCTGGTGCTATGACGCGCCTAATCTTATGCCTTATGGAAGTCTTGGGACGCCGCCCGAGCATGCGCAGAGCGACGTATCTAGTGAGTTGACATCGCCGCGCCGGCCGGCTTGCATATAATCTGGCGTCCACTTGGTGCTGCTGCAATGTTGCAGAATACCTTGTTTCGGTTTAAATTTTGTCATTATAAATATTGAAATTATTATAAAATTTTAAATTAAACAAATAGCTAGATAGCCTTTAAAACTCACTAAAATACACAAAATATTAAAAAATGTTGACCCCCCGGTGAAGTGTGGCCCCCTCGAGCATTTGACTGACGAGCCGCCACTGTGCTAGCCGTAATTTCGTTGGAGCATATCCTTTTCATGGGTGAACGGCTGGTGTCCTGACACTCCCCGTCACACACCTATTGGGGTGGCTTTCTGAGTAGTATGTAGACGTAGATTCCTTCTCGATCGGAATGCGCAGAGTAGCGAGTTTTTGTACTCACCCAAATTTAACTTCACTAAGTGGAAGATTTTATGGTCATTGTGAAAACCATTTGCTTCTCCACCGTTAATTTTCTAGCTCAAAATACCGTATTGGGGAGAAAATAGTCGCGTAATTAAATAAAATATTATGAAAGTGCACAAAGTTTTTGAAATTAAAAATTAGGATAGGGAGTGTTTATCGCATCCTTACGGGGAGAGTGGACTTGTTTGGCGTTGGGTTTCACAGAACACTCCTCTCTCTCTGGCCCTATCACTGTCAAGCCAACGTGCACAAATAAAGGGATTCAATCGGAGTCTATCAAACGCTTTATTAGTTACAAATCATCATCATTGGACAGCCATCTAAGAATTGGTTTGACGCACCCCTTCAATCAATTCTAATGACCGCATAACTATTCATATTCAGTGATGGGACGTAACCGAGTAAAAGTATCTGTAGGATCGGATTACTTGTAACGATTGTATTGATCGGATTACTTGTTACGATTAGCTTAGCAAAAATTTGTACTACTTGCATCGACTACTTTTTACGAAATGTTATTTTTTGTAATTCACTCCTTACGGTGAAACAGTAATCGTTACTTTCATTCTGATGGTTATTTGCTCGAAATCGAATGTCACAGTGAGCGTCGACACCGGTTTGTTGCTCAAATCGACGTAGTATGTAAAATTACTAAGTTGTTATTATTGCCATGAACTATTCATATTTGTACGTGTCCTTTCTTTTAAATCCCTCGCAAATCATGCACAAGTCATGCAAGGTACATACATTATTTTCTACATAAATCTTATTCTCTCCATATGACGTGGAAGAAGTTACTCCTCCCAGGAACTCTGATCGTTTTTGTCATGTGCTATGACCCTATTTGGTGAGGTTTAACTTTGCCATTCCAGAAATTTAATAAAAGTAAATAGCAGCCTATAAATTTTACTGTTTTCGGTTATTTTTTTGGAATGGAAATTTCATTGAAAATGTATCATCGGGTATTGCTTCAAAATCTGCATGTTCAGCAACATCCTTGGTTATTTGTCATGTTCATGGTGTTACTCATATCCCATACACTCTACCCTCATTTTTACATTCGTGGGAGCTAATTCTTCTCCATCAAATTGTTTGAATATTTTTCTGTTTCATTAGCGGGAAAATGAGGATAGGTCGGTTGCATTAGTGGATTTTCAACTTAAAATACTAATTCTGAATAGGAATAAGATGACCGTCATCACCGTAACATTTTCCATCTCCGATATCCCTTTGAGTGCGGATGGCATAGCATTGATGCCCAGCGTCGGTCCTGCCAACGGGCGGGTGGCATCATATTGATGCCACGCCGGCCTATGTCCTTCAATCGCTCCCTACGCTCCTCCGCTCTGTTCTATCTACTCTCATGATGGTTTCCCGCACACAAAATGGATTAGGCTACCTGCATTTTCCTTCCGTTTTTTAAAAATAGTTTATATTTTTTGAGTAAATTTTTTTTACATTTATGGAGTACTTTTTTATTTGTAAGATTTTTCGCCATTACAAAAAAATTTAAATGTGATATTTTCTTTACTTTTCTGAATATTTGTACTAAGTGTTGCCACATTTGAAGGTTATTATTTTCGTTTTAGTCATATTAAAAATTTTCAAACAATATTTCCTTTCATCTCATTGACGAAAAATATTTTCGTATTTCAAATTACGGTCACTATACCTACACACGCTAAACACAGTTGAATTATCTGTTGCTGTTTTTATTAATGTCTAAACTTAATATTTACATAATGCCGTTATAACTCCTAACATTCTTCCATAATATATTTGCCACTCATTTTCTGAACGATCCTTTCAATAGGGGTCTGATTATATTGGCTACGGAAGAAGAAATAGAGTTTTCGACTTTTTCTCATTTATTTCGTATGAGTTTGTTAAAGTTACTATGTGGGAATAATTACGACCACCAATTCGTTATTCACGGGAAATAATGAAGGTTCTAGGGAAACTTTTATATTTTTTCCATTTTGAAGGAGAAACTAGAATTGGGGAAGTCCTTGGGGAAAAAATGATCGAATTTCGGGGCTCAAATAAAAAAGTCGTTTTCCGTCACCGCGGAATAGACTACAAGTCGCTCTGTGTCGCCTGTTATCTCTATTTTTAGAAATATTTTTGCCACTCTTATTAGAAATCCATGCAACTATTCTGTTGTGTGCATGTCGTAGAAAAGGTCAGCTCTTCCTTCTCAGTTTTTGCGACTCTCGCCATTAGTACAGTCTGCCCTTCGGATATCTTTCGATTGCGTGCATTTTCACTCCTCTATAGATATTTTTTTCTAATATTACCGTATGGCCTTTTTCCATTGGACATTTTGGTATTTTACATATATTTAGCCACTTACGTGGAATATGGGAGATATCTTCATTTTTAACTTTATTCCTATTTTCAAACCCCAAAGACCGTTTATGTATCAGCCTTTGGTCAACTAGGCTTAGAATATCTCCTCGCAATAAAACTACCTCTGGTACAATTTACTCAAGTGTATGCATGGAACACTGCATTGGGTCTTCTCCGATAAGGTTTTTTTTTAACTTTGAAGCAATTTACATATTTTACTTCGACCAAATAGAGCTATTATAATCAGAAAAGAAAGTCAGCAAAATTTCTATGCGCAAAGAAACAATTATTTTTGGATTATTAAACGTTGCCGTTTTATCTGGAGCATTCACGTTTAGACATTTCTTGTACGCCGGTTCTAAACTTTAACGCTTACATCTCTTTCTGACTGCAAAAGAGTAACCTCATCAGTCTTGTGCATTTTGTAAGTGTAGTGTATTTTATTGTAGTCTATTTTATAGGTGTCAACTGAGGTTTACGTTGAGGATGCAAGTATGTGGAGCTGGAGGAAATATTGTCGTCTGAAAGGCTTTGGTCACTGTTTATTCTAAGTATATTATAACATATTTCACTAATCTTATGAGTGGAGTGTCGGCATATTGTACATTTTTCGTATGATTCTGGCGTTTTTGTCTGCTTTTTTTGGGAATTTTAATAAGTAAAGGTTACAAATACAGAACATTACGGAAAATTTCAACGTTTTTGCCCTGCAAAAATTGCTTTTATCTCTCTATTCTTTTCAATGATAGTTAGCAATATTTTTCTCCTGAAGCAGTAGCGGAGGTTTCAGTCAATAAAATTCCTTGTTTCCATTTGTTACTTCAGTTGATGCATGAAAGGTAAGCCTAAATTAACTCGGATTCGAAAGTTATTTCCACCTCTTGAATAAGTGCAGTTCTTCGAAACGCAGGTTACTTGTTAAGATGGCTTAAGATGCCGCATCACTCCGCTCGACCGGCTACAATTTGTCATGTAACCTTTCATAATTTTTGTTAAAAACCTATGCTATCACCTTGAAATTTTAAGAATGCATGTAGAATACACCCTTGTCAACAATTAACTGAATCCATAACGTAAAAATATTGCTTCGGAGAAGACACTGACGTTGAAATTTCATATTTAAGGCATAGATAAATGTTGACAAGGGATTAATGTATGCACCCTGAAAATTTCAAAATGATGGCGTACTTTTTAACAAGTAATACGTCGGGGGAAAATCCGGTTGAAGGGGAGTCATGCAACTTTGTCTCCATGTGAGAGCGCGTCTCTTTTGTCCAAACCGTAACTCTCAACATCGTGAGCACTTTTGATTCGGAATGCCGCCTCGGAGTCCCTTGAAGAGATAATCGCCGCTCACTCACAAAGCATCCACTGTCCATCCGTGGCGTTGGCCTGCCTCTCCCCCACCCCATTCCCATCCGGCGCATTGAGTGTTGCCTGCCACGAGGATAAAACTAAGCTCACCCGTCGACGTCGACTGCTCTAGCGGTCGACTGAGGCCCGACTCGCACGTGTGGACAGTGACTGCTAGGAGGGGCTACCAATCGATTGAGATTCGATTTGCCAATAGCGAAGTTGAAGCAGTCCAACTTCGAACGCAGTAGGAGTCGATGGCTATGGATAAATCTCAAGCGGAAATTGTTGATTTAATACGTAAGAAACGAATATTTATTTATTGCTACACCACCGAAAACAGCGATACTTGTCTTTTAACTCAGGGTTTTCGTAATATTCAACAATTATATGTACACGGATACCCGTTCCCTGGATAGGGGCAACCTATCCAGGCGGAACTCGAAGCCGCGACCTTCGGTTTGGCAGGCGAGGACTTTTTTCAAGTAGGTAAAGCCTTAATTGGTATAAATACAGATTTCATTTTTTTCAATTTTTTATCTTTTAGGGCTTAAGGGTAATTAAACGTGGAAATTTTATTTCCATTAAATTTAAGTGTCAAGAAAAAGGAAAAAAATCAGGATAAAAAATATCAGTACACGAAAAGTAATTAGGAAGAGTATAGATGAGATAAATCAAGTGGAAGGAGCATCTTTTAGTGCTGATTTAATCACACCACATAGCACAATCCCAAAACGAAAAGTTTGCGGCGGATGGTGGTCAGTAAAATTGCTGATTTGGACTTCCTTGCATATTATTTTCAGAAAAACGAAAATTAGGCGTTTACAGAGACATTGCTGGAATGATGATGGTTTGCCAGCATTGAAGGCAAAATACGGCAATTTTACTTTCTTTTAATCATTCCCTTCATTTCACACTCTCGCAGTAAGTTGATAATATTATTTATCTATGAAAAAATGAATGCAGTTTCCAGGTAAAATGTTGATTTTTTTTTTAATTTCAAGTACACGTCTGTTCCATCTACATTTTTGATCGAAAGAAAAAAATACATCAATGTAAGAATTTTGGCGCGAAAATATCATTTGAATTAACCGCGCTTCGACCCCGTATAATTCCATTTCAGGTCAGGTATGCTACAAGCTGTGCAGCCAAGCCATCGTTATTCGAAGCCATTATTATTTACGAAGTGTTGTAATAAATGATTTGTTTTTTGGTATTGTCGCAGTGGTATTGGATCGAAGAAAGAAAGATTAATCGCAATGTTATCGCATGGTGCGAGTCGGAAGGAGAGGGGATGGAGGGAGGGGAAGAGAGGGTGAGGTGAGAACTATTGACGAGAATGCATCGATAATATTGTATGATAATATATTCATGCTGCATCGCCAATCACAAACAGAGCGGTTGGCGAATAACCACAGGAGATATGAAAGCCTGGTCAATAGAAAAAAATCCGAAAATAAATTTCAATAGGGTGGTTTCCTATTATTATTTTATTGCCTAAATCGAAAGATTATTACTCCTGGAGTACGCATTTCACGCTCTTAGATTTTAGAATGACGATATCTATTTTTCGCGATTAAACGAAAAATGAAAAATTTCAAGCGCGCTAAAACGCGACGGCTAAGTAGGAATGCTGGGAAAAGTCCGTGTGACGTATTTCTGGTTCCAGCTGTCGACGTGTGAGGTGACCTTGGGGCGAGGCTTTGAGCGCTGATATGACGCAGGATGCTAGCAGGTAGCAGAGTACCCTGCTAGCAGGTAGCGCTTGGCTTAAATAAGGATTATTAATAACCCTATCAAACGAGGAAAACTTTCCGACCTTAGGCTGTTTTAATATTAAGAGTAGTTTCCCTGAGCTCTGTGCCTCATGCATGCATTGGTAATCTCAGACAATGTAAACTCCTGTCTACTCTTACAGAAACTAGGTCCCTGTGAAGTCACGTGGAGTGGAATCGCATGGGCGCCAATTTGGCCTTTTTCAAATAGGTACGGTTAAAATTGACCATAGCCATTCGTCTAAACTGGGATTTCTAAAACCAAATAATTTGTGTATTATGAATACACTAGAGGTGGGTAAGGAATCGCAATCAATGAATTACCTATTAATTTTCTTTGATGAAGGAAACTACCGTATTCAACCGAGCATTTATAACGTGAAATAGAATGAAAGCCTGAAATGCGTACTCTAGGAGTAATAATCTTTCGATTTAGACAACGAAAAAATAATAGGAAACCACCCTATTGAGGCAATCAAATGAGCCACAACGTACACCTTAATTTTTTAGCATTTTCGCGCAGGTTAGCGGCTCGTGTTCCAACTCTTCCCTACACTCTCCTCTCCCTGTTTTCCCTCCTCTTGTCTGTCGAGGCGGTTTTTTTGAGGTGGCGCGGAAATGTAATGGCAAACGCTTTAAAAAAGACAACTACCGCCCACTCTGAATTGTTTTTTAACTGTTCATCTGCCGACTTAATTCATTTTCCAGATCCTATGTTTTCAATAACATTTTCTTCTTGGTGTATTTTATAAAATCAAAGTGGAATTTTCGGAAATGGCCGATCTCTATGCAGGGTCTTAGATTTCTTAAGACTGGCAAGAAAGTATGTAGATAGAGATGGAAGTGAAGAGCGGTGGGTTCCATGGCTGCTGAGGCCATCTCGCGTGATATCTGAAGGCCTGTAAACCCTAAAAATATAGAGTAAAATGCAAACTATATTCATAAAATCCCTAGATGAAATGTAGATAAAACCCATTTTATAGAAAAAAATTATTTTATATTCATGCTGACGCTTGCGTCATTCGAATATGAGATTAAATTTTCAGAGGGGAGGGCTAACCCTGGGGCGGATTAAGGTCGTTATTTTGAGGCGGGCGGTTGATTAATCTATGCGGCGCTTTGGTAGTATGGTAGTATATGGTACAGGCTTTTGATAAACTTAAACTATTTTTAAGTGTTTGTTAAGACGGTAAAATAAAAACCGATTGGGGAGCCATTTTAAAGATTTCCATCTTTTATAATTTTCCAGAAATAATGGGGGAGGGACGTCACCCCCTTTACCCTCTTAATCTGCCATGACTCCAACTTTTTCAATACTCCAACCCTCTCCCGTGACGCGAATATTTGTACTTGTCTCTGATTGTGTTTTAAAAGTACATTTTGAGGCGCCGCTTTTTTTTTAATTTCTTAAAGATAACCATCTTTTCACATTTTCAAGAAATTACCTGGGGGCAGCTGCCGCCCTCCCTTAATCCGCCACTGAGCTCACGAGTACTCTTGGGGCACATGCAGAAATAGTCTAAACACGCCTCTGGTCGCTTGCCGCACTTGTTTTGTTTTAGCGGAAGACTTAGTTGGGATCTTTCCAAGGCCCTAATATTTATTTGTAATGGAATTTCAGCAATCCACGACTGTCTAACGTTCATAATTTTTTTTGCAGAATGCTTACTGTGTGTTTGGAGGATTTCAGAACAAGCATTCCAATAGCGATGGAGGAGAAAATGGCTGGAGTAAGGCTTCAAATAGTGATCATATGCCCATTATTCTTGGATTATTTGTTTCAACATCCTGAACCTGTATCAGCAATAGGCCGACTCTTGTGCCCTGAGAGAGTCATTGCTATGCTCTTGGGAGTCGAAGAGAGCAGCATCACAGAAGAACACAGAGCAGGTGATTAAAAATTATTCTCCATTTCCAATGTTTTTCTTGCATGTTTGATGCTGTTTGCAATGTTTATGATTTGTCACTTTATTAAATTATTCAGGTCCAAATAATGCTTTATTTCTATTCCCAGAAGTATTTTTACAGCTTGTTTCTTTTCTTATGAGTCCATTGAAACTGTATGACCAGAAGCTAAACATGCCTGAGTGAAGGGTTACCTATAGCAAATGATTTGTCAAGTATAATTTAGGGTACATTTCTTGAATGATTTTAGTGTCCTTTGATATTTAATTCAATGCCATTCTATGGTTTTAGGATAACCTGCACGCCTCAATCAAAATATGTATTGATAAGGTGGGGAAAAAATTTGGTTTCGGCACTTCCATAATATTCCATACTTATCTATTCATTAAATGCTTCAGAGAGAGCTACTTGTATGCATAAATAAGAAACTACCACAAAATGGGACAATTGCCAATTTATTTACCTAGGATATGATCATTAAATATTTGTCCATCTCTACTTTATCCAATTTTTGTGAGTTGACGTGAATAACTTCATTCATTTCTTTAATTCCTTTTCAGCACTTATATCTTACAACCAGTGGAAGCATCTTCAAGTTAAAAACAAGGATACAAAATTTGTGACAGATTTTTTGAACCTTGCTATGGGTATATTGTCCCGTATGGTCACCTTACCAACCAATCGTATGGAAAAGGCCTCATTCTCTGTGATGCCAAAAAAAGTGAAGGAGGTAGGAACATTTTATTTCACAAAATTCTAAAATTTTATTCTAATTTAAGATGATATTACCATCTACCGAATGGTCATACCTAAGCCTGACCTCAGTGGTCATTAGAGTATTTGTAAAAGAAATAACTGCTGTGGTGGCATGACAGTGCCTGTCCTCCAAAAGATGATGATGATGGTACGTTCCTCTCCAGAACCAAGTCCTGCACGGTAGCCCTGCACCTTCTATTATTAATAAATGCAGAATATTTGTGTTGTTTTGAAAACGCACAGTTTGTTCAAGCAACACAGAATGCTGACTATGCAATGCTTTGAGAAGGAACTTTTTAAAGCCTGATTAAATTTATTTCTTGGATAAAATTATAACTTGTGGAGCTAACCTCTTGAGTTTTAATGCAAGAATGTGAGCTTTTCTTGGTCTTCATTGCATTAAATCTCAAACTGATGGGCTCTTTAACGATGCATGCTGATTGTTAACAATTGAGCCAAATTATGCGTATTTTAAAACTTCAGCCCTCTGCATTGACATTAGCTAAGAGAGTTGCAAGCATTAAAATGAGAAAGTATTTCATTATTTTCATTTTTCTCATCTTTTGTGGGCATCTGCTGGCTGGAATTAAGGAAAGAATCTTTATTTTCATTCAACGAATTCATTATTTTACTATGATAAGAATTCCTTGAATGCTTGTTTGAGAGATACAAGTATTTTTTAAGTGGCTTACTTGGATGATTGTAGCCTCTTAAGTATGAAGCAAATTTAGGTATTTATGTGATTGATACTTAGGGCTAGTATATGAAGTAGCTTTGGGCATTGTTCGTTGCAATTCCATGTTGATAGGGATAGTAGAAGAGGTAAACATGGGATTCCTAATAGTTTGGGGTTTGTGAAGATGAAGCGGTTCAATGAGAACAGTAATTATCCTCGCTTCCATGAAATACATTCAAGTTAAGTCGGACTACGTTAATTAGATGTTGAGCAATGCAGTGACACTGTCTAATGAGAATCTCAATGCGTATTGGTCACATGTAAGGAAGTCCTTTCTCCCACGGTTGCTGTTTATGAGTGTGTGATGCCTTCCTGACTCTATACTTCCTGTCCTCTCATGGCCTTGTCAGGGACCTAGGGAACATAGGGCAGTGACTACAGCTGGATGGCCATCCTAATGGTGGAACTTCAAAGTAGGAGCTCCACCATAAAGATATACCTCGGGTAAAAAATCGGCTATTATAATAAATGTGTTAATGTGTGAAATTGCTGTGATAATTCTTCTACCATCCACACACAAAATTATGTAATTGAGTACCTACTGCAATGTTTTATGATTGTGTTTAGGACTAATGTCATGTACATATGTTGCTAAAATAAAACCTGACAAACGAGTACTGTAACAGTGTAACTTTTTTAGGGTCATAATAAGGTGATTGTCCTTCTGACGGAACCACTTGAGAAAGAGGATGAATTAAGCATCAATATTGATAAAGCGGGAGAAATTATAGAAGTACCTGCTCTGAAGAGGAGAAACCTGTATACCGTCACATTTGCAATGCCTGGTGAGTGTGCATATTAGTATATTAATTATTTTTCTGGGGCTGGAATATTCAATCCATACCTGATGCAGATTGCATGTGTATGGCATAGGTACACATTGTAGTACCTAATGAACTTTCCATCAAGGAATAGCCAATTTTTTTGGTGTCCTCACTTTAACTCAAGTAATGCAATTAATTAAGTTACTGTTCACGAGAAACCATATTCATACTTCGGGTGATGACTTTTATTTCCTGTGAAGGGGTTTTCTGAAGAAAGATTCTCAAAAAAGTTATTGTTATCCAACTGTAAAACTGAATAAAAAGTAATTATGGAAAAAATTTTAGTTTTTGAGTGATTTTTGGGCTTTTTGAATATGTACTCATCAATTTTTATCTCATAATTATATTCCATTTAATGATAATTTCCATAAGAATATTAATATTAATCTTTTTCTTTTTGGTAGCTTCATGCCTTGAAATATCAATGCTCGTTGGAGTCCATGTGATCAAAAATGGCAAAGCTTTAGGCTGCAGGCAAGTCAAATGTGAAAGTAGGATGAGGGAATTGGACCAGATTCTTAGATCATTGGATAATCCTCTTGAGTTCATGTGCCAGGTATGTTCAGAGAATGTTTAAGGGTGTTGCCTTTCATCAGAGGCAGATTATGAGTTAGATTTTGAGGAGGGGAAACTTCCAGAGTACCTAATTGATAAGTAATACTAAAAAATTGCTTCTTAGTGAATTGCTTTTCATAGCTCTTCATAGTTTTGGTTCCTTAGAGTAAAATATTTTGCATTCTTTTGCAGGAGTGGAAGGTTCCCCTTTTTATCATTTCTTATTTTGATGTGGTTTCTGACATTTGTTGTTGGTTCCAGTTCTTTATCAAAATAATTAGCAAAAATTGGGTTTAATGCAAAATTTGGGCTTTGTACTGCTGAAACTGAAGAACCAAACTGATTCATCACTATCTTTGAATATTTTTCCATTGGAGGTCCTCTACTGGGTGGAAAATCTGATAAACCATCTACGAATGATGCTTGGTTTAGGATGAAATTTCCCCATCAACCCCTGTAGATCCACCACTACCTTACATGAATTAATTACTCTGGTACTCTGCACAATTCTCAAAGTTGACCACTGCCAGTCAGTATGTTGTATGATTGTCAATGATATCAGCTTCTTGATTCATAGGCATCAATTGCAGTAAAACTTTGTGGAAGACAGGCTTCCGGGGGATTAGGGGGCATGGAATGCCAGTGGAAGGGAGGCCTAGGGGCCCTCCCTCGGAAATTACATAAATCATGGAAATTCTGATTTTAAATCATTTTTTCCCTTTTTTATACCCCATCAGGAGAAAAAATTCTAATAATGCTAATTCATTAATACCTCAATGAGTTCTCTGGAAATTAAGTTCTATGCATCAAATATTGTGGGGGGGACATTCCCCACGGGATTGATGTCAATGACTTCATTATCACATCTGCCAATGATTATCCTCTCACCAGTGGAGCAACTGGGGTGGATTTTGGAGGATAAACCCCTCCCCCCTGAGCTCAGAGAAATTTTTAAGTTCAATCCATATTACTAAATTGGATTAATGTTACTTATGTAACTGTGTAAGGATTAATAAGATACCTCTCCAAAAGCCGTGAAACTCATCAATTTGAACCATTTATCTTAAATTAGGTATTTCTGGGGGAGGGCCCCTGCTACTCCCGCTTACTCTAGTTTGTAATCCATACCCTCCACACCTCCCAGTATTAGTTGTGCCTAAAATCCCCCTTAGCCTTAATTCCTATCTGCGCCTCAGCCTTCCACAACCTGCGCTTACACAGAATCAAATGAAAGATAAAATTTGCATACTTTTCACTAGTACACTAAATTTTGATTGATTTATAGATTGGTGCCTTAAATTGAAAATTTTCATGAGTTGTTCGAAATTTATCAATTAAAATTTCATCACGATCATGGGCACTGGGAGTGGAGCGCAAGGTAGGGGAGAGACAATTGCACAATCGTGGCTCATGAAACATTTTGGCAAAATTTGGTAACAGCTCCTTTTGTTTGTTGAATAGGAACAGAGTATGTAATTAGAAAAGCAAAGAATCACAAATATGAACAGCTAAAAACATCAATTAAAACAAAGCTACCATTTTTTTACTGTTTAAATGGAAGCTTATAGCCATACCTGGTAGCATAACACACCAGGGATGGCACTGAATTTTTCTGTCGGCACACAATTTTTCTGTCGGCACCCATGGTCACAATGCTTGTTTATGGTGAAAAAATGCATTCATTTTATATGGTACATCCATGGGAGTTAAGAGCTAGAAAAAATTTATTACTTGAAGCTAAAGAATAATGATGCTTCATTATTCATTATCTTACTAGAATTAGATTAAGGATACCTTGGTCAGCATAAATTTTTGAGAAAATTCCATTTTTAAAGCAGACATTTTCAATGTCGTGTATGAATTTAAAGTTTTGTTACTAATGCGCAAAAATCTTTTTCAGACTCTAGGATTCAGCCCAGGTGATAGAGATCAACTAGATAGCTTCCTTCTGTCAGCATTCCAGCGAAATATACCACCTCATTTTAACCTCCTAAATCCAGCTCCGGCTGCTCTTCACCAAAGGCCATACTCAAGTATGATTGCTATTGTTCAATTTTCATTTAGTGTGTATTTTTTTATCCAATAATTCATGCATGCATTTCACCTGACTTTATTCCCAGTGTTGATGCATGTATTGCAATACTGTTCTTGAGTGGGTCTTTATATGTACTCCTTTTTGCAAGTTGGTGACAGAGAGTATTATTAACAGGCCCTTATATGCAGGTGAGCTAAATATCTATTCATCAATGAAAAGTAAATTTTAAGGCTTCTCTTTATGGCACCACTTGATGATATATAGAAATAAAATCACTTTATAGTTTCACAGAGATTTATTTCACCATCATCATAAGTCAACAATCCTAAGATTAGTTTAACGCTGCTCTCCATCCGTGTCTCCCCTCTGCTAGTCCTTTCACATCGGCAAAAGTCTTCTCTTCTATATCCTTTATAACCTGTCTTATATAACTCATTCGGGGCCGTCCCTTGCCCTGCTTCCCTTCCACGTGTCCTTGGCATGGTATGGTATTTGGAGGAGGCGACCAACAGCTGAGGTCATTTACGCCATTAGAGAGGGGTATAGAGCAGTGGCATAACTAGGGATATTCTTTGGGGGGGTGAGGGGGACTGGGGTAGCGACCCCCCCCTTGGGTAATAGGGGATCTGGGGCATATTTTTGAAAAATTGCATGCCTGGAAAAACATTTTAAACTACTAATAAATCTTTAACTTAAAGCCGATGGAGTTATTATATGTCTAAACTAGGTAATAGTTTCAAATATTTTTTTGATTTCTCTGAGGCTTTGGGCGGGGATCTATCCCCCTCATCCCCCCCATAGTTATGCCACTGGTACGGTGGGAAGGGTGGAGAGAAACCCGGCGTTGGCATTAGTCTGCCTGCTCTTAACGAAAGGTGCCAAGGGGACCACGGCCTAACATCCCATCCGACGGACGGAGTGCTGTACTTGCATTGCGCTCCACATAGCACTCAAGCTGGGATCAGGCAATCTTTGAAAATTCTCTGCCTCTGCTGGGATTTGAACCTGAGCCCACCGGGTGGGTAGCCAACACTCTAGGCTCTACACCAACCTGATCCCCCCACTTGTCCTACATATATTTTCATCATGTCTCAGAATGTGACCAACTAAATTGTCCCACCTTGTCCTTAACCCATTTATGCCTAGTGTTCCATTTTTGGAACACCTGATGTGACTTTCTAATTTAATGACTACGACTCATTATATACAAATATGCCACGGTTTTTCTTTCTGTACCTCTTTATAAAGATATATTGCATTATGGGGCGTAAAGATTTAGTCAGTTTTGCCAACCCATCGCAGCCAGTGTGTTGAGAAATATCGGTCTTTTTTTTCAAGGCAGTTTTTCTGTGACCATCTCTATTGTTATTAGAGATGGGTCGAATAGCAGATTTCTCGAATTCGAATATCGAATTCGAATATTAAATCATAGCTCGAATATTCGAATACCTCGAATACTAAATGATGAATGCTGGAATGTTTGACTCGGTTGCCTATGCAGCAGGCAACACAAGATTTTGGGGAGTAATTTTGATTTCCTTAAAATGATTCGAACAGGAATTTAGCAGATTAATGAATAATTTAATTTTATGGAAACAATTGGGCATATAATTAATTCAACTAACATCGCTTTACCCCCACTACTGCTGCCAAGTGCTAGCTGACAATCTGAGGCATTTTGTAAAATACAAGCTCTTTTCCACCGGATTTTCTTCAACTATTTTCCGTCCATCTTTGGGAGTTCTCATGAGATAAGAAGATGAATTGGAATTGCTATCAGGGAGAAACCAAATATCCTGAGAAAATATCCCTTGGTCTGGGACTGTAACAATAAAGATTTATTGCACCACTCATAAATTGTAACTTGATCTATGTTTTCGGAAAAAAATACCGCATCAACTTCCGAGAAGCTCTGCTGCTCATATCGAGTTTCGCCAGAATGCTAAGTCTCCGTCGTGTTTTGACATTTATTTCTTTGCGTAAAATGCTTAAATAAACTCAGAAATACGTCGTGTTTGGTCTTATTCTTTTTGAAATTACGCGCACATTACTAATATTTCAATTCAATAAAGGTGTAACATCAATTGACGAAAGTCATTCTTAGACACCCTTTGTGCTAATAGATGACTCATGCAGCGGTTGACCTCCACAGAAATGGGGAACTTCGAAGCTGGTAGGAAAAAAAAGGTCAGTGGGGGAGGAAAGGGAGGGCCCGAAACACGTTTCTATTGTTCTCGCGTATTTTTTCGAAGCTAAGGTCTTCGTAATATGATCCCTGCGCGAGCTGTGACCTTTTTTTTATTTTGAAGAAAAGGAAAGCCTCAGAGGGGGGCTAGTGCTGAATGGAGAGGGATACCGGACCTTGGGAAATGCGCTAATGTAAGTATCCCACGGTACTCACACAGCAGTTGACTTCCAGAAATGGGGAACTTAGAAGCAGGTAGCCAGAAAAAGGTCAGTGGGTGAGAAAAGGGGGGAGGGCGTGAAACACGTTTTTATTGTTCTCGTAACTCGATATTTTTTTCGAAGCAGGGGTCTTCTTAATGCGTTCCCTGCGCGAGCTGGGACCTTTTGCTTGATTTCGGAGAAGAGGAAAGCGTCAGTGGTTGAGGCGAGTGCTGAATGGAGGGGGATAGAGGATCGTGGGAAATGCCCTAAGGTTGCTATCCCACGGCACTGAGTTTCTCCTGGTGGGGGGAATCGGGGATTTTCGGATTTTTTCACCCGACTATTTTCGGTTCCCCTCGTCGAACACTTTTCACCGCTAAAATCCACGAATTAGATCCAATTCGTCAACTTGCGTAAAACGGCGCTGCGAGCACTAAATGACTACAGTTCTCTACATTTTTCCGAGTCACTACCAACGACGTGCGTGCGACAGTGTATGACGCGAAATTCAAAGTATTCGAGGTATTCGAGGCGGTACTTTTCGCATAACTATTCGAAATCTCGAATATCGAATACTTTCTAGTATTCGAGGTATTCGAGTATTCGCGGATACTATTCGCACATCTCTAATTGTTATATTAATAACAATTTGCCATTGCGCCCAAATGTTGTAAATTTTCCCCTGCATGTTCAGTAATAGTCAACCTACAGTGCTCAATGAAGAAATTTTTGAAACATCGTATTTTGTTTTAGTTATTAGCTTTTATTTAACAGTGTTCCATTTTTGGAACACTAGGCAAATCCACTACTATTATGCGTGAATTCAGGCGCACTGAAATATTCACTTTAATTTTAAATCAAGTTAGTAATTAGATGTGGAACAATTAATAACCTTCCCGGTTCATTGCTGCGCGCTTCTGCTCATCTCATTCATGGTTCATCTGACGAGAACTTTTACCTTTTTCTGATACCGGATGGTGATACAACTGAAAATTGCGGTGCATCAGCTGCTGCTTTGTCGCAGCCTCTTCTTTCTCAAAGAAAAAAGGTAACCAAAGTTGTGCGAAAATGAAAGAAAGCCTATCTGACTGCCCAGCCAGTAGAAGGTAGAGTTTCAGAAGAACAAATCACGAAAATGAAAACCCCTACAGAATATTTATAACTCCTTCTGGACATTGAAGTGAACCTTGAACTGGCTGTTGGTGTTTTTTGGGAATAATTTTCCTGAGTGTTTATGTCTCTGTTCTGAGACAAATTATGCTTTGGGAGCAAAGACCAGATTCGCGTAATTCTCTAGTTAGTGGTGCAATGAGACGTGACCGATTTGAAACATTATTTTCAAATTTGCATTTTGCTAACAACTCTAACTTGAACCACACGGACAAGTTTTCCAAGTTGCGGCCTCTAACTGAGCGTCTGAAATACAGATGTATGAAATTTGTGCCAAATGAAATATACTTCATCAGCTTTGATGAGGCCATGATTCCCTATTTCGGTCGCGATGGGTGCAAACAGTTCATTCGGGGTAAGCCTATTCGGTTTGGGTATAATTTCTGGTGCATCTAGGCTACATTTGCTGGTTTCAGCCTTATCAAGGAAAAAACCGAACACTCAATACCAATAATATGGGGTAAGTGCTTCAATTTTTTTGCAATTCACTGAGGTACTCACAACGCAGCATCCCGGTAAATACCATTTTGTGTTCGACAACTTGTTTACAAACATTGCACTCCTTGATAAACCTCATTCAGTGGTCCACCAAGCAACTGGCATAGCGAGAAAAGATCGCGTAGCCAAACCACCTTTACTATCTGATACTACCCTAAATAAAAAATATTGGGGCACATTCGATTACCGAATTGATGGGAAAGACAATATTGTTTGTAGATGAAATGATAAAAGTGTTGTAACTGTTGCATCTTCTGGTGCCGGTGTCAATCCTTTGTAACAGTCAGTCGTTATTCTCAAAAGCAGAAATAAGAAGAAAGATACAAGTTACTCAGCCAAATTCAATCAATCTATAATCAGTATATGGGAGGAGTGGGCCGAGCTGATGAAAATATTGACAAGTTTCAAGCATCAAACCGTGGAAAGAAATGGTACTCGAGCCCTCCGGTTATTCTGCTTTGAGCTGGCTTTACAAAATGCTTGGTAATTGCATAAAGACGATGTGAACCAATGGGTCTTCTTGAATTTTGTCGCCGTTTGACCTGTCAATATATAGAGACATACGGTAATTCTATTGAGCCTGGTGGGAAAGGGAGACCGTGAAATCATGAAATCTCTGAATCATCAGAATGTAACGCATGGAAAGCAAACTCGCTGTGTCCAAAGCCACAAAAAAACCACTTTTCAATGTAAAAACTGCAATGTATCCTTCCATGTTAAGTTTTAACCTGGATATCATTCTTAATAGTGAGTTAATAAAAGTCTGAATCAAATTGTTTGCATGCTATCAATGAGTACGTCATAGTAGTGGATTTGCCTAGTGTTCCATTTTTGGAACACCTCGTTATTAATAACTGGCAAGAGATACATTGTTTTTTTCTTTCGGATATTGTTTTCATACGTATTTTTATCGACAATATGTAAAAATCAGGGTAAAATTCGCATTTTTCAAACCTTCGGCATAAATGGGTTAAGGATTTTAGAAGACTTCTCTTTTCTCCCGCGCTCTTCTTTTTATTTCCTCATTATTTCCACAGTCGATTCATTTATCTTCATCATTCCTTGGTAGCACCACATTTTGAATGCTTCCACTCGTGACTATTCTTTGCTGCTGTCAACTTCCGAGCCTCACTGCCATAGAGAAACACATGGGTGTACCCAGGAACAAAACTAGGGGGGGGGCAAGCCATGGTGGTACAATTTGTAGCATTTTAGCACAGAAAAGACTAATGAAACCAAAATTTTAAGAAAATTATGACAACACTTTATTAGATGAAAAAATATCTGCTTGAAAAAAACTAGTGATTTTTAAATTAGTTCCATGCCTAATACTAATATCATTTTTCTTCAAAAGAAAATATGTTCAAAACTGTTGTTTTGAACTAAATTTATATTAGCTTCTAGGGAGGGGCAGCTGCCCCCTCCTGCTCCCCGCTGGGTACGCCCATGGAGAAACATGCTCCTCATATAGCATCTGGTGAATTCTTTCCTTACTTCTATGCTTGTATTCTCAGCTGTAAGAAGATTCTTTTCCTTTTGCAGAAAGCCCTCTTTGCCTGTGCTATTCCACTGACTATTTCTTCCTTGCTTCTTCCATCATTGGTTATTCGACTTCCTAAGTGATAGGAATCTTTCACCTCTTCAAAATTTTGCTTTCCTATCAATCTTTGTCCTAGCCTCCTCTGTTTTGCTGAATACTATTACCATAGTCCTCTATTTGTTGATTTTAATCTGATATGTGGCCATTGTCTTTTCCATGTTTGTCAAAGTCTTCTTCGAATCATACTCTGTCTCGGCTATGACTGCTATGTCATCAGCAAATCACAACATATGTATTAATCCTTTCTCCATAGATATTGATGCCCAAAGCCTTCTCCTTGATTTCATTGGTGGTTTTCTTAATGTAATCATCAAAAATTATGGGGGACAGTGTACACCCTTGTCTCACTCTTTTTCCTATTCTTGCTTCTACGCAGTTGGTTCCACATTTTATCACGGTTATTTGGTTGTTATACAAACTCTGCACAATTCTATTATCAGTGTAGAGCACTCAACCTTCATAATTACTGTTTAAGTTGAAAACTAGGTTGGTAAAATAAATTACTGACAAACTTTGTAAAGTAATTTTACTTCTATGTAGTATCTATCCACTTTCAGAATGATATAATATCAATATTTAATGTACCCTAAAAATATATGTACTATGATAAGATAAGTACCCTGAAAATTTCAAGTGATGGCATACTTTTTAAACACGTAATACATCAGGAAAAAAGCCGGTTGAACAGGAGTCATGCAATTGTGTCACCATATGAGTGTGTCTCTTATGTACAAACCGTATGAGCTAAATGCTCAACTTCATAAGCACCCTAACATTGTAAGCGTAGTTTTGATTTGGAATGCCGCCTCAGAGTCCCTTGAAGAGATAATCGCCGGCCACTCACAAAGTAGCCACTGTCCATGCATGGCGTTGGCCTGCCAGAAAATAAGTGGATCTCCAGTCAGCCATTGGTCTTCTTCCATTCCATAAGATATTTAATATTTACATAAAATAGCCATAATTTTCTAGTAATAGTATATGTTGTGATTCATGAATATTGTACTTAATACATTTACCTTTCTATTTCTGTGGCTTGAGGCACTTAAAAAAATATGTTTTTTGCAGTAGATTGGCTGAAGTTTCATTACAATATGATACATATAATAGCAAACTAATTGTCAATCAATAAAAATAAATATGCCAATAGTAATCTTACATAATAATAGCCAGCCACTAATAGCTTTGATGATACTTCATTTTCTGTCATATAATATGTCTTGACGGACAAAATTTATTGACACCAACCATCCATCTGGAAATTTAGAAAAGAGCTTCATCCAATAGCTTATGAATATTGGAATTCAATAAACAAGATATTAGTAGAATTAAATAGAAGATTTGTACCTAAGAACTCCCTCTCTTATTCTTCCTCCCATTATTAGTTGAAAGTCATTCTCCTTTGGTAGGTATAGATACTTGAGCAAAGACAAGCATATTACATATATTATTGACATTACATCTCTTTTTTTAGGATCAGAAGAGTATCCAACTCTTCTCCATTTTGCAGCCAGATTTGGGCTTGAGAAACTATCCTGGCAACTGCTAGAGTGTCCTGGAGGGGAGCACGCTTGTGATTTAAGAAATGTGTGTGAGTTAACTCCAGCAGAAATGGCAGAGAAAGCAGGGCACACCAAGTTGGCCAATTCCCTAAAAGGATACTTGGTAAATTTATAAAAGTAAATCAATATTGAATAATTAATGGAAGATTGAATTCTCTGTTGAGTGGGTTGTGGTTGAAGCTCATGTGAGTTTGTAGCAATGAGAAATTACCATGTGTGAGCTTTCAATTAGATGGCAAATGAAGTTAATCTTGTAATATATCCAGAAGCCCACCGTTGATGTTAATTATTTAATCTTTTCCTCATTCCCTTGTTCTTTGTGCTTAATATCACATTGGGTCTCTAACTACTGCTTTGTTTTCTTGTCATTAATCTAGTTCAGATTAACATTCAGTTTCTCTTAGTAACTGGATGAGAAATGTTATATGTATTTGGTTCAATGGTAGTTCCATAATGGTGCTAGTTCTTGTGGCTGTGGCTCACCTACTCCAGTCAATGTGTTACCCAGGCTGCGCTCACTCAAAGGCTGCAGCTTGAAAATTTTTCAGGGACTTGAGTGGATTTGGAATATGTTTAGGAGGGGTTTATGGGCAGGGGAATGCAAGTTGAAGGGGTTCATATGGAGGTATTGCACCTTACACTGCATATACGATGTATTTCAGGGTGGGTGTGAACCTCTTAAACCCCCTGCTTGCTGCAGCTTTGACTCATTGGGTCACAGCACAGCTTTCCACTCATTAGGCAACAATGCCTCCAGTGTAGATATCTAAGTATTGCATCTGGAAAAGAGTTTTTTTAGTCAGTTAATTAACCCCCCAAGCTGCATTTAATTAAATCCCATCCTAGCGGCTTGATGAAATTTAAATGACTTCACCTTTTTGGCATACTATCATTCAAAAGTTTAAAACTTTCATAATAAATGATCAGTATCGTTGAAAATTTTTGTAAACTTGCGTAATATAATGCTCTACTATATAATAATTTTTCAAGCGGTTTAAATAAATATTTATTGTTTTATGCATCTCATTCTATGGACAAATGAATAAATTCTCAGTTTTCAAAGATTTTAACTTGGTTTCGAATTAGCTATGAGATATCTAATATCAGTGGTGCAGTGAGGGGGGGGGGTTTGGGGGATAAAAACCCCCCCCCCCCCCCCCAGAGATCAGAGAAATTTTTAAGTTTAATCCATTTTACTTATTTTGATCAGTATTACTTGTAGAATATTGTTAGGATTTATCAAATATCCCTCAGAAAGCCGTAAAACTCGCCATTTTGAACCATTAATCTTAAAATTTTTCTGGAGGAGGGCCCCCACAAATCCTGCTTACCCTAGTGGGTATGCAATACCCCCACACCCCTAAGTATTAGTTGCGCCTAAAACCCCCCCTAGCCTTAATTCCTAGCTGCACCCCTGTCAAACATTCCATGCATTTTTAAAAATACAATAACATGATGTATTTTAGTTATTAGGGGTTGAAAATTTCATAACAGCTTGGATACTTTCGATAGGATTACCCGTTTCACCTACTTGAAAATTCATCACTTTGCCAACTTCTCTGACTTTGTTCTATTATTACTGTATCATTTTCGTATAGGTAATCACGTGCTAATGTTTCAAATGCCAATATGTGAATATTCAAATGATTTTACCTTAGTAATTCTGCTTTTTGTAAAAAAATTGCAGAATTTTAAGATAAATTGTTCAAAATAGTGAGTTTAACGGCTTTCTGAGGGATATTTTATTAATTCTTACATTATTCTATTTGTAATATCAATCCAATTAAGTAAAATGGATTAAACTTAAATATTTCTCTGAGCTCTGGGGGGGGTTTTAACCCCCAAAACCCCCCCTCGCTGCGCCACTGCTCTAGTGGACTGAAGTGCGTGGTTTCGAAGCTCCATCAAGAGACAAGAAAATATCTCGAAGGGGTCCTGGTATACGCTGACTGTTTAGAAGGAATCTTATCTTTGTTGATTACCGTCCAGAAAAAAAAATAAAAAAAATAAATGCAGAGCGAAGCACATGGTGCCTTTGCTTAGGATGCTTAGGACTAATGAGGCGGACCAAACACACTTGGGGCTCGAGGTGATGACACACAAGAAGAAGACAGAGAGAAGGCAGTGAGCTTATAAGGAAGATATCGTATCTCAAGCTAAAGTAGCTGACCCGTCTTGACGTCTCACTAGCAGAATAGGTGGCAGTTTTCAAGATAGCACAGTTGAAAGAAGGCGTTGAGTTTTTAGACCGAATTCATCAACTTGCTGGTTTAAAATGGAATTTCATCGAAACATTTAAAAAAATCCCGAAGGCATAAAGTTACTACGAATATTTTACTGGAAAGGAAAGCATTTCTTCAACAGGTAGAGTAATTAGATTTAATTTAAAATACATTATCTGACCGAGAAAAAATATTACATACAGAAGTTCAGGAAGCGTACTGGGTACGCATGACGGCTGCATATGAAATTTAAAGGGCACGTACTGGGTACGCATGACGGCATTGAGGGGTTAAACATAATTATTATCTGAATAAAATGTTGATTTATCACCTTGAATGTTTTTATGAAGGGATAATTAATTAATTATGCATTCCAAAACTTATAAAATTGTCATTCGGAAAAAGAAATTCTTACATTAATTCAATACATATTTCTTTTAGTAGGGACATCCTTTTTTTGCTGTAAGTCCAGTTTCACCATGAGGAAAATTTTTCTCTCTTTTAAATGATTGGTTATTGCATAAATTACATATTTGCTGTTTGCTGTTGAGTGGTAGTTGTATCCATAATTTTCTTACTCGAGTTTCCTGACCAATTAACTAACGTATTTCCCATTTATGATTGCCAATGTTGTCTTTATCTTTGACTATCAGTGATAATTTGGAGATAACCCACAATTGTTTCTACGTCTGGTTGAATATGAAAATGTTTTCACTTTAATATGAATTGATTTGATCTTATTTCTCATAGACTGTCCTAGCTCCTCAATGGTTGACCAGCCATTTGTCAGGTTCTAATTTTCTGACCCATCCTTGAACCATTATCTCCATCCTCTAACAAGACGTTTTTCCCATGATTAGAAATAAACCATAGTAAAGGCATCCTGTATAGCAAAATATAATTCTTCTAACATTAATTAGATTGATTTTGTATTAACTGGACAGATTTAGATTTCAACTATGCATTGTAAGCTTTGAAGTGTTTGAATTAATGATGAAAGATAGCACTTAACCTACATCTTAATTTTGCAGCAAATGAGTGAATTCAGCAGTATGTATAGCTACCTCAAGATGGTTTGCCAAAACCAAAATAGCACTCCAGGTGAGAGGCAGATTTTAAATTACATTTATAACCGTAAAATACAGCACTATCATTACAAAATTTAAGAAATACTTTGAATACATCATATAAAGTCTTAATGTACATATTACTATTTCTTATTAGCTATCACAAGCATCAATCATTTGCTGAAAGATTGAAGCACTCCTTTCCTTTGTTAACAGTGGCATGTGGAATGATCTCCTCAAATTAAAATGCAACAATCCTGCAAATATTTTAATGGATTTTAGCACTAACATAATTTCACTTTGCTATAGTATGTACATAGAAAAGTTTGAATATATAGGTTGCTGATAGGAGATAGGTTGCTGGTATTTAACAATCACCATATTTTATTGTTTTAAGTATTTATTACTATTGTTTGACATTAGTTTCCATGCATGTATTCTTGTATGAATGCTTAACCAAATTTCACTAAAAAGTTTTATGTGATGGGTCATTGCAAATTTGTTAAGAGTTTCAATAATTTTTAGAGAACCTGTGCGAAGCCGACTACCACAAACCAAGACCATTAAGTGAGACCTACCAAGTGCCACCATCAGCAAGGCCTCTCACAATACTAGGAGCTCAGTCACCTGTCTTGCCATTGAACCTCAACACAGTTTACAATGGATATTTGGAAATGCATCCTGCCGGTAAGTACCTTTTTAAAAATAATTAATGATAATGTATTTATTTAATAGGATGAATATCCTGTGAAGTTAAAAAAAATACAAAAATTTTACATTCTAAGTTTAAGAACAAAGTTTTATTAGAAATACAGAAATAATTAAACCTGAGAAATATGAATATTACATATTTAAGAATGATGTCAAGTACTGCTGTCATCGGCATAGCTAGGAATTTCATTTAGGGGGGTCCAAAGCCAGAGGGATCTTGGGAAAATTTTTGAAAAACAATGTACATAAGTACATAGAGGGTTTTAAACTAATTTTAACACTTTTCATAATAAAAAAATCATTTTACAAAAGTAACCTTTTGTCAGTTCATGATTTTGCAATATTTTGTTTTCATTCATGACAAAGCAAATTAGGTACTTATTTTTTATATTCCCGGGGGTTGCCTGACCCCCTGGAACCTCCTCCCCCCACTGACTACACCACTGACTGCTGTTGAAAATTGATTACAATTATCGAAAATAATAGTACATACATAGTTAATTTATTTCATGGGGTGTAAATCATGCAAAGAGTACAGGCAGTTAACATTTTCATATAAAAACAATGTAAACATACATATAGAAATAGCTTTGATTAAGATATGAAAGAATGAATAAAAAAGTACATTACAAAGGTTGCTTACAGCTGGATAGGGTTCTTCATGTGCCCATGCTAGTGGATTACACTCTTAATGTGTTAGTACAGGTTTATTTGTTTGGTCAAGTTAGAGCTTGCCCTGTACTAAGTTATTAGTGAGAGAAACCAGCATAATCTGGGTATAGGTCCAGATCTCTTCCCTGAAGCTGTCAGCAATTTCCTGTTATCAGTTGATTTGAAATTTTATTACAAGGATTTAATTGGAGGTCCACATCTAAATTTTAATAGGGTAACCTGTGGTGGGGGTGTTAGGGCACCAGCCATCAACAAAAAAAAAGAGAATAAAGAACAAAAAAGAAAAGGAGATGAACATACTGAGTCTCACCCAGAATCAATTAAAAGGCAAAAATTCCTAAAATTTACTATAAGTTCCACAAAATATATGTATTTCTTAGTTTATTGTTGCTGTGGTTCATTAATAAAATTCAACCGATAGAAAGGGTATAAATACACAGAAAGATGAGTTACAGCAAAAGAAAAGTCTTCCTCATTCACCTATTCTGTCATGCCAGGGGAACACCAGAGTTCAGCAAAATCACCTTTCTAAAGTGATTTGGTTGTAAAAGGAAGTTCTTATAGCTTGTCTTTTGGGATCAATTTAGCAATTTTATACGAAGGTGCAAAACCGAGGACATACTGTCAAACTTCGGTAGCCTTCTCCGTTAAAACTACTCAGGATAAAATGAATACGCCATGACTTTGCGAGGCCACAAAAAGAACTTCTTCACTTTATTCATAGGTGGTAGCACAAATTACATGAAAACAAAATACTCACTGAATGCCATGTGAACTGAATGAATATTTGAATTACTAACACAAACTGCTTCCCTCTCTCCAATCAGGAGTGTACCAAATCAAGTGCTGTGATTGCGATAAAATATATATTGTCCAGATGGGCTGAAGCTTCATTAACCACATGTGAGAGCACAAGAAGTGTCGGAAGAGTTGAGACCCCCCCCTCTCTTGTGGCAAAACACCTCCTCAAAGAATGCCACACTCATGCATTTGATCCAAAGATAGCCATTCCACATGGAGAGGAAAGGTAGAAGACTGGATGTGTTGGAAAGAATGGAAATTGTTTGGAGAGGAATGAACAAACGTTTCCGTGTCTCTCCCCAATACTCGCCATCCCATTTATTTATTTATTTATTGCAGTCCAAAAAACAGCTAAGAAAACGATTAACTGATACATAGTAAGCAAAATGTAAACAACGATGAACAAAATAATATTCAACAGTATTATCAAATAAATAACAAAGAATGGTAGACTTCATAAGGTGGTGCAAGGAATAGGGGGAAAATTACGATGGAGATAGTGCAAGATAGATGAGTGATGAAGACAAGGATCAAAATTTGGAACACATTTTGAACAGTAGTTAATGGAAGAAGGATGTCTGTCCACCAAGCGTCCATCCTTTCAATAACTGCTTCACCCCTTCCCATCTTAACCCTTTCGCGCCGAATGCCACACCTGTGCGGCGAGGATTTTCTTCCATAAACAAAGAATGCCACACCTGTGCGGCATTAATTTTCCAAACCTAAGCAATGAATGCCACGCCTGTGCGGCACAGGTCGAAAAAAGTGACCATGGCGGACACAATAGACCCACGGACGCGGTCGCTCCTCGTGATCCGCCTTAGCGCGAGCCCAGTCCCATCTTTGGCCGCTCAGGTAGACCCTTTCTTATCCTCTCGATGCGGTCAACTACTGTTATTTGCAGTGTGTTTTCCAAAACTATATTTTTTGCTTACTTTTGATATCTATTGCTATAAATGAATTAATCTTTTTTTGCTGACCACATGGAAATTTCAAGCAAAATTCTAACGTTAATATCAACGGAGTTATAGACCAACTAGTAATTATACTAAATCCGTCTATATCAACGTTAGAACTTTGTTTAAAATTTCTGCACGCTCAGTAAAAAAACACAAAATTAATTTTGAATGTAAAAAATCGATGCGAACAACAAATATTTGCATATATTTTGCATTAATATTTTAGCCAGTTGACCGCGGACTCGTCCTAGGAAGGGGCTTTTAATCCCTCAAGGGCCTGGGACAGAGGCTGAGGAAAGGGATCGGCGCCCCACTGAGTTGGGTCTAAAAATGGTCAGTGAGGGAACCACTACCTTCAGTCGATGCGAAAAAGCTTTGTACAGTGGAGTAAAGAAAACTTTCAAGAGACTCGTATTGAGGAAGAATTTCCCTCAACGAAGGTCCGGCGCGAAAGGGTTAATTATTCCTTCCCCCCACTTCCTTCTCTGAGTGGTATACATATGACTCACTCAATAGAGGTATGTGCCTGATGATGTAGCTGTTGATATTAGGGGCGCAACTAAGAATTGCGGCTGGGGGGGGGGGTTTAGGCGCTACTAATTCTTAGGGGTGTGGTTATTGCATACCTGCCGGGGTAAGCGAGAGTTGCGGGGGCCCTCCTCCAGAAAAAATTTATGATTAATGGTTCAAAATAGCGAGTTTTTATGGCTTTCTGAGGGATATTTGATTCATCCTAACACTATTCTATAGGTAACAATAATCCAATTAAGTAAAATGGATTAAACTTAAATATCTCTCTGAGCCCTGGGGGAGGGGGTTTATCATCCCCCAAAATCCCCCCTCGCTGCGCCACTGGTTAACATAGCTGTTGAAACATGTAGTACCAATGTAAAACTTGTGAAAAAAGTGCCATCTTGTTATCTTCAACCAATATGCATTATTTCCACTAAATGTGATCCTTTTCATGAGTAACTTGTGTTGCAGATGGCTCATTCAAATAGGTAATCGAATACTCCTGTACTCAAGTATTGCCTCACCATGATTAATAGCCTTGTCTGCAGTAGGATTGTCCAGTAGTATGTTTAGCACCCTCAATGGATGCATTCAGTGAAATCATATCATACCTGTAAGATGCACCCTTATCTGGTTCCAGGAAATGGTCATACACAAACCGTGGAAACTCAAGATAGTGAGCATCAGTACTTATCTTTTGTTGAAGAAGCATCACATGAGGAGGAATTGCTGCAGAGATTAAAAAAGAGTGGTAAGCAAGCGAGTTTCTTGGATAGATAAATAATGCGAAAGATAACTAAATGTTCCCAAATAATGTTTTTCTTATTTATGAGACAGTTTATATGATCTCAGAAAGATGTGATTAAAATTTTTGCTGGGGAATATTCACTGAAAAAGAATTCAATAAAATTTTCCTGGGTGTTTTTTTATTTCACAATGTCTCCAGGGAAGATAACTTACCTTATGAGGAGTATGTTTGCATAAATCTTAAAGATTTCAGTAGCCTTAAATTTTAAAAGCAGTATAATAGAGAAAGAAACATTTGATTATTATTTATAAAGAAACATTTGGTTATATTTTTTCTATAATTTAAATATGAATCATTTGATTATGTTGTACCTTTGAACCAAGTGTAGTTATGCCATTGTGCTGAAATGTTCTATCAACAGTGTGAAAACAAATGTTTGTCAGGAGGGGAAAGGGTTGGAGCAGGGATGTAGCCAGGAATTAAGGCTAGGAGGGTTTTAGGTGCAACTAATACTGGGTTGTCTGGGGGTATGGAATACCCTCCTGGATAAGCGGGAGGTACAGAGGCCGTCCCCAGAAAAATTTTAGGATAAATAGTGAGTTTTACAGCTTTCTGAGGGATATTTTATAAATCCTTACACAATTCTAGTAATATTAATGCGATTAAGTAAAATTTCTCTGAGCTCTGGGGGGGGATCCATGCATGAAAGTTCAAACTGATAAAAATTGTAATTGCTACTTTAAAATGTGATAGAGCTTCATTTTTATGGCATTAAGAACCAGTGAGGGTAACATTATTTTTCAAATTGAGAAAAATTCATGTTTTATTATCCTAAAAATGATTTAAATAGAGAGTGAATTCCCGTGCTAAAATGTGGTTACTCATTTTAAAGGGAAGCCTGTGTGCCCTAAGTACATGGCCCAAAGTACTTTGATTTGTGATCTCTACATTCTCTTTGGGTTTTTCGAGTTTTCAAAAATTTTCCGAGTTACCTCACCTTTGACCTGAAGACGTTGAATGCAATGCCAGCGAAACTGTTGTCGCCAAAACACAACGGACGCGGTGAAAACCCGAAGAGAATGCAGAGATCATCTAATCAACACCACAAAAATCTTCGAACCTACTTTGATTTGTGTGCATATTTGGGCATAAGAAACGGTGCAGATTTATTTTTCAATTTAGAGATGCACTTATCCATTCATTTATGGTTTAAAATCTCTGAAACTTTGAATCACTTGCCAGGTTACCTGCACCATCTCACCACTTGGCATTAAGCCTATTGCATTCGCTTCGACTGCCAGAGATTTCCCCTCCTTAGTAATAATTGAAACAGCTGCAGTAATTTTCCTCACTTTATTAATCTTTCTCGACCGGTTTCAATGCATGCGCATCATTTTCAAGAGCTGTCTTGAAAATGATATGTGTGAGCATTGAAACTGGTCGAGAGAGATTAGTAAACTGTAGAAAATGACTACAGCTGTTTCAATTATTACTATCCATGGACTTCCACAAAGTCAACTTATCGACAATCAGACTGTTTCCCCTACTTTTCTACCCCACTCCAGGTTTGAACAGTGTCTATCTGTGCTTCCCAAGAAAAGATTTCTTTCCCAATTGCTACTTATCTTGCAAGTTGTTTCTTGTTTGAAATTAACATGTTCAAAAATTTCTCTTCGAAGTCCAGCAAGTTAATTATGCTTGCATGCTGATGTTTTAGTTTACTCAGCTCTTCAGACACTCCCCATGTATTCTTTCCAAGTTATTCCCTCACCCTAGTCCATATTTCAAGAGAATCCCTTAGTTATCATTTTCCTCTCCCTCAGAAGCCAAATTATCTTTGATGGTCTTATGATAAAAAGTGTCTTATCTATTCTTTCAATTTTCATTAGTGTGTGTTAAATTACATTGTATGTATCATATCCCAGGGGTGCAGCTAAGAATTAAGGCTAGGGGGGGTTTATGCACAATTATTACTTACGGGTCTGGGGGGTATTGCATACCCACCAGGGTAAGCAGGAGTTGCGGAGGCCCTCCTTCAGAGAAATTTTAAGAAAAATGGTTCAGAATGGCAAGTTTTACGGGTCTCTGAGGGATATTTGATTAATCCTAACACTATTCTATAAGTAATACTGATCCAAATAAGTAAAATGGATGAAACTTAAAAATTTCTCTGAGCTCTGGGGGGGGTTTTATCCTCCAAACTCCCCCTCACTGCACCGCTGTCATGCCCATTGGCTGAGATGTTCTCTGTAAGAAAAATGTGAACCTCAGGGACAGATATGCTTGGTGCTGACTGAGGTGGCGATTCCCTTTTTTCTGAACACATAATTATGAGTTGTGGAGGTCCACCACAAATATTATTAATAATTTTTCATTCATTGCTTAGAAAGTAATATTTAGTACAAACATTTAATGGATTTAAATTTTTTTGTGCAATAAATAGCGATCTTATGAAAACATTATAGAGGCATGGGCTTCAAAGACGGTTGTTACACTTGCTGGACATTTCTCCTCTGTACTTTGTTTATTCGCCAGGTGCATTTGCGGCAATAATTGAATGTGTGCAGAGTAATTTAACTATGCAAATGGTATGGTTTGATTTTCTTATGTCCCCCAATTTACTGAGTGATTTATAGTCATTGAATAGCTGCCCTAAAATTCTGCACATATTTATACTCCAATCCCATATAGCTTTATTACAAAAATATAGAAGAAACATTAATTATTTGGTATTATTCTTTCAATTATGAAACCCAGAATTGAAAAACTCTCTTTCAGCAACAAAAAAATCACAGGATCAGCTTGACAATGTTCAAGACCAGTTGGCGGAAATTATAAATGATTTTAAAAATAATGTTTTTACTATTGCTGAAGCAGAGAAACTGGTGGAGAACTGGAGGAATCGGAATGATGTACAGCAATCATTCAAAGAGAAACAGGTCAGTTATTTCATATTAAAATGTTATTCTGAGTCTTAATTAATCAATGTACGATTTACTGCCAATAGATGCTGAAATTGCAGTCATATTTTCTATGAGGCATTAAAGTAAATATCCCTAGAAACTATTTTTGAAAATCTAATTTTTCTGAATCATTTTAGGAACAACTAGATAAAATGCGGTCTGATTATGAAATGCTTCAAAAGAAAATTAAGGAGGATATGAAGAGACCAACTCCTTTTGACAGAATAATCCATTTCTTCAAGGGAAAAGGAAAAGGTTAGTATGAGTTTTTGGGGGTTGTCCCTCATGCTTTACCCAACCCTAACCCAAAAGTGACAGTTTCAGCGGTCTCAATTGAGACCGCTGATTGTCTGTGCTCTAGATGAAATGATTGGATGCCAGTGTCCTTACCCCAATTTCTCATGGAGGATGTTCCATTCTTGCTGGTAGATACATTCTTCCTATAGATATTTATTTTCTAGAAATGCTTTTGAGTCCATAGTCTACAGCCATTGTTTGATATGATGTAGATTAGAAGGTTTTCATGAGGAAATGATAGAGATGTTTGTATCTTAAGGTCACAAAATAACGACGTAACTGTAATAATATTTTATGAGTTGATGGCAATGCACCTCATAGTACTCTAAAAGTTGTTTTATTTGACTAGCGTACTATATTGCATCTAAGGCTGTTTAGTCTCTAAGGCTATAGCAGGAATACAAGCTTAGCTTGTGGTGGAGTGTCCCTTCTGCCCTCTGTCAATACGTCATGACTTATGTGGACTCCAGCTCCTGACAATCACATTAATGCACATGTGTATTTATTTTTTACAGATGGTAAGGAGACTGTATCATCAAAATCAATTCAAAATTCTTCAAAAGGACAACATTCTGATGCAGTGCACCAAAGGCCATCAAGCAGTTTAAGTCTCCAAAGCGCTACAAGTAAGTACTATACCTTTATCATCTAAAAGGGCCCGAGCAATTGTCTAAAGTAGAAAAAAAGAAGATACATTAAGTAATTAATGATGGAAAACAACATACATATATGTATATACATATTTATATTCAATGGATGCTTGTAGGCATTGGCATAAGTGATGTATTTATGGTGATATTCTCCAAATTTTTTTCAGGTTCTTCTTCTTCCGAACAGATGAGCGTAGCAAGTGTGTGCAGTGGAGCAAGCCTTGGAGACAGTGGCACTCATTCTGATCCTGAGGACAAAAAGGTAAGAATATCAAAATTCATTGATTTATGATTATTGAGAGTCTTCCCAGATAGCACAAAGTAAGAGAATTATCCGTTTCTTATGGTTTTCTTACGGAAAAAATTCATAAGCAGCTTATCGTAAGCTAAGGGTCTTATATAAGGCAAGGGTAAGATTTCGGGAAGAATAGGTAAGGAATGCCATCAAATATCCTCAGACAACTTAAGTCACTTCTGTTGGAACACCAAAGGCGGCTAAACAGCATACTACACATGCTGCGCGGCTCATCCCGACATGAATTTAAAGCCTACTGGTAAAATTCAGCGAGTCTTTATAAGAGCTTAGCAACTGATAACATATTTTCCCGTAAATAGAAAAAATTAACAACTGCAAGCAACCGGCTGGTGAAGATACAAAGCATAATACAAGTACTTTATCCTTGCGGCAGAAAGAAAAAAATTAACAATGGGGAGAACCGATGGTATGACCTACGCATCCCCACCTCTATACGCTAACTACTACACTATGGCAACTGAAGACCAAGAGAGGCGTAGTTACCAGTTTAAAATCCAGTTATGTAGAAAAACTTGGCTAGCAGGTGCACACTATGGCAACTGACCAAGAGAGATGTAGTTACTGGTTTAAAATCCAGTTATGTAGAAAAACTTGGTTTGCAGGTGCACGAAAAACTGAAATTATTCAAGGTCCACACAATATAACATTTATGAATTTTAATTTATGGTCTGATAACCCGATGAATACAATATAAATAGATTAGAGATTCCTTCTGGCATTTTTATATTATTCTACGTCGCCATACTTGTGAAATTATGTGTTTTTCCAACAACCGTCGTTTTGCCATCAATTCATAAATGTGAATGATTTTCAAATTTGGCCGTATGATGTTATTTCTACTCATATTATAGAAGTTCCAAGAATGGAAAAATTATTCTTACACATAAATCCCTTAATGAATATGTACTCTAAAATGATGGAATAAATACAACATCTACGGAAGTGCCGAAAGTTTGGCATCCATTTTGTCATTACTCTGGATGTTTGTTGGCCTGACTGTAAGAAACAAGCTTACTCGATAAGTGCCTTCCTTATTTCTTCCTTTCACCTTATCTCAATGACTTGTAATGTGCTGGCTGGGTTAGGGCTCTTGGTGGGTAGTGAGTCAGCAACCTTATCGATCTAGAAATTGGAAATCCAGTTGTAGGGGTTATTTTTATGAAATTTGCAGATCCTAACTGAATAGGCTCATTTTTTTTTTGGAATAATTTGTTATTGATCTTTGTGTTTTATTCTTTACTTCAGGCATCACAAAATGGGCCTTCCCAAAATGGCAACTTGACCTCAGGAAATGACTTCCCAGCCATCTCTCAAGTTTTGAAACCCATGAAAGCAAAAACAATACGTTCATATGAAACGCCACCGGCTCCAAGACCGATCCATCTCAATCTCTTTCCTCAGTCACCAAAAAATGGTTCACTATCATCCGAATCCCGAGAGGTAGAGTATAAGTTACTTCATACATGTATATGATCTGAATTACTTCAGTCATACTATTCATTCATAAAGTGCAGGAAATAACTTACATGCTCTACGTTTTTAACCCTCTTAGCTTAACCCTCGAGCGTAGACCGCATTTTCAAACTAACATTCTTGTGTTAATTAAATTTATCTTTTATCCAATGTATTAGAATATTATAATCAACAAAGAATTCCTTATTATTAAATAAAAAACATTACATTGATATATAAAATAGTAACTTCATATTGTGATTTTTTCATAAAGTGCTACAAAACTCTCAAATTTAGGTTGGCACTTTTCACTAGTACCAAAACATTTCGGTGTCACTAAGAGGGTTAATAATGACAGCAAGATAGACTGAAGTAGTACAAGTCAATCTTTCAATCATCTCCCTCAGTATCCATGCATTGCTTTAGTCTATCATGCTGAAGTTTGAATCAACTCAGTATTTTTGCCGATTACTTATATAACTATGCTATGGTCATGTTAAGAATAAGGTTCTAAGGATGGAGACTTTCAACTTAATAAAACCAAGTTAGTTGAGTCTACTGGAAATATCCAACCTATTTTTTACTTACTATTGATAGTCCATAGTAATTATAATATTTAATACATTAAAATTAATCTGCATATGGATTATGAAATTTAGTGTGAAAAGTAGTTTTGCTTGGGAGGAAAGAGGTAGTGACTGCATATATTCTGGTTTTTAAAAAGTTTGATAAGTTGGTTACCAGAGTTGCAGGTTGAGGGGGAAGTACCCTGACTAAATGAGATGTACTCCATCAAAATTAAAGGATCAGGAGAGTTCCAATGTGAGAACGTCCATTAGGCTTGAAAAAGTTTTGCTGGTTCATTGCTTTATGCCTCTTATTCCTGTTCTGTAGAGGAAGTATTCTTGCCTTACTCTTCCCCAAAGGCATATGAAGAAGCATATGAAATGGACAAAAACCGGCAGAGGATAATTGGGGTATTCATATCCTCAAGTAAACTTTTAGAATAAAACAGTTGGAGGAATTATATGCATGCTTAACCCACCAAGTTCTGTTTACGGGACAAACTTGAGGTTATATTTTGTATTTCTGTTTCAAATGTTATTTGCTATAAAAACTCTATTTCTAATTCCTAGAATCGACCACCATGTCCAGCACCCCGTCCTTTCCCACCTGAATGCACAACACCAAACAGTGTTGACGAAGACTCCTATTATATAACTCCTGACCAAGAATCACACCATTTTGGTATGTTGAAAACTCTGAAATTGGTGAATTATCTGTTTTGATTTAAGTGTTGCTATGCATTTATGTGTTTGTGTGTCAAAATCTTTATAGGGGAAAACCCAATGGATGTGGCAAGATGTTTCAATATTGATCTTAGCAGAAAAAAAAGTCCCACAGCTCAGCAAATTTTCCCTGGTACCCTTGGAATAAAGGACGAGGCAGAAGATGCATTTGACCAAAAGTCCAATAAACCTCCATGTGACAGTGATCAACATTCTCCTAAAGTGCCAAGTTCGCCTGCGTTCTCAACAACAAGTGAAAATGAATTCCCAAACTATGCCAACATCACTTCTGCAAGTATCCCCTTGCTTCAAGGTGATGTCCTCTTCCCTTCTTCCTCTGTGCCCCCACCCGTGCCTCCCAGGCTAGAGCAAGCATAAGGACTTCAGTGCAAGACTATGAGACATTCTACTATGGAATTGCAGTTAATTATGCTTTTGGGAACAATGAGGCAATTAACATACTGTAAAATGATGTGGAAGCATTTGTGGAGGTATGCTAAGTAAAATTCAGAAGTTAATGCTCTTCCATGTACAATTCTACCATTAAGGAGCTCTAAGTTATTAATCCATGGAGGACCAATTTCTGATAAAATTTGGAGGTATTTATATAGTTTGTGGACGTTTCAATATTAATTTCTAATATTTCTCTTTAAAATCAAAGTTATAATTATTTCATGTGATTCGAGGAGTAAATGTTCCAAAAGTGTTTATTTTTATTTACCTCATAAGCATTCATCTCAATGTTCTATATTTCTATTTTTAAAAAGTATTTATATTTATTTACTATAACTGAACAATTTTCTTAAAAAAATTAAAGACTTAAAATAATATGACTGTAGATGCCTTCCAATTACTCATTACCTTATGAAAATTTGAAATGGAATGCCTACAAATGCATGTTTCTTCATGTTAATACCTGCATAGCTCATTTCAAATCTGTTACGGCAGATCTCCACTGAATTCCTTATTTTGGTAAATCATGGAGGTCATGATTGTTAAGGTAAGTACCTACACATTTTGACTCATGTCCAGGCTCATCTTTTTATGTAGTAACTCCTATAGTGTATCGGTAGACAGGGCCAGAACTAAGAGTTATTCAGGGATGGTTTAGATCAATTTTCTGCACCCCTCCCCTGATCCCCCTCACTCCCACCCTCCACACCACTTAAATGTATTACATCCGTGAGCTGGTTTTTTGAGATGCGGTAGTTGAAATTACACACCTTATGTTTGCTATTATCCCTTTTGCTGCCACCGGGCCGATATATCAGCCCTCCCTGGTTGAGCAAAAACTGCCAGGGGCCGATTTATCGGCCCGACTTATTTGACTTTTTTTTTTTCGTGATTGTGGCCTTTTCAATGCCTGAAATTTAAGTAAACCCCCATAATCTATCTATGGTTATAAGATATAAATATATCTTAAATATTGGGAAAAAATCTAGATGCATTGAATAAAATTAAGTAGCTGAAAAATTTGATAATCTGAAATGTTGCACATTCCGGAAAATAGCCTTGGCAGTCTTCACACATCCCACCCGAAATGAGCTGGCAGTAAAAGGGTTAAGATATTTTATTAATATTTTTTTAAACAATTTATACCTTGATAATTATTGTAAAATAATTTCATTAGAAAAGTGAGCTAAAATTTTCACTGAACTTTACAAATTTTGCCACCTCCTGAAATCTGCAGCCCGCGTCATGTACTTGTACCCCTTCTGCTCCACCATAGTTCTGGGCCTGTCTGAAGATACCTTTAACGATGCACAAGTAAAAATTTTTCTTAAATGTACAGAGGTGATAATACAAAATGTGCCACCATATTCACAGGATATACTTTTGGTATAATTTCATCCCCTCCCTTCAAATTAATCCATAAAATGATAAGGGTTGCTCAGATATATTAGGGGTTCAAAGGGAATACCCTAATTAAGAACCTTTTCCTCACCCCTTCCATACTTTCGAAAACATAAGAAAATATTTGTGATCCTCTCTAAGGATCCGAAGCTAACCCCTTGCCCTCCTAAATACCTGCTATACTGTACCTTGTTCCCAATTTAAAATGAAGCCTCTCGATTAAGATGTCACTATTGGATAAATATTCCCCGATGCGAAGGTACTTACATAGATTTAAACCCCTATTGAGTCACCTAACTTTCAGATATTTGAAAATAAAAACTGTCAGAAGAGGGATAGGCAACACTAACCATTTGAATCATTTTAATTTGGCGGGCAGAGTTTTGTTTTCCGATACTCAATTGTTTTCCCATACAGTTCCGCGGTAACCATGGATGTATAAGGAACGGAAGGTGTTTTACGTTGAAAGAATGTGGAATAGTGTCAACCAACTTCATTCTGTGAAACTTAGGGTGAGTGATCAACTAAAAACCAGAGAGTGTTACTTTTTGTCAAGGAGTCAGTGCAGTTTGAAAAAATCGTAAATTATCGAGAAGAATATACACCAATGTGCCATCTTCTGTGGTTCAAATCGTTTGTGCAATATCAGTGAACATTTTTCTTCTTAAGGCCCTTTTACATGATACATGAACACGTATTTACAGAACAGGATCTATTTTCAGTTTAATCATTCGCTCAAGTTGTGTGGTTACACAGTGGATTTTTGCGTATATGCATGACATTATGCTGTACTAGCTAATGTACCATTTAAACAGTTATTAATGAACATCCCTTTGGTAGCGACCCATCGTGAAGTTCGGGGAGCATCGAATACAACTGCCCCTAAGTCTTAGGTAAGTGAATTGCTATTCGGTTTTGAAACTGGTAATCCTAGATGTTTACTTTCAGTTGTAATATGTGGTCACTCTTCGAGAACAACGCTTATAGATGATTTTGTTGTTTTCGACTGATGGTATTCCTTTTTTATGTATGCCGGCGGCCTAGTTGCCAGTCCTACCATGGAAGGTCCTACTATTTGACCTGCCAAGGATTCCTTTAGTCCGTAGCTGCTCATAAGTAGTAGGAAGTACTATTTTTTATGTAAAACTACTGTAGTATGGCATTTTTTATACAAGAGTGAAATTTTAGGAACTTCTCTTTATACGATGTTCATTCAGTGAAATAAGTATTGTTTTACTTGTATGGACGAATGAGTGCAAACTCATGCGATCATTTCTGGGTGCATGGTAAATACGTCGTTCAAATCCATTGCCAAGCACCTACTCCAGCGGTGGGAAGCATGCATATTCTAGGGTTACACATGGGATGGGAAATGCATGGGTTCATGAATGTCATGGTCATGGCCCTTACCATGGTCATGGTAGTCCGTTGATGTATATTCAGGGGTGGTTTTCCGCCATTATTTTTGGGGGGAGAGGGTCCTCAGGGGCGGATCCTTTGTGGAAACTAATAGTAGCGCACACTACTACAATACGGAAGTTTTGAACAAATTTTCGTTAAATTCATGAATAGTGATGTTATTATAAAACACGTAATTAAAATGAAAATATATTTTTTTCGAGCAAATAATTTTAAAAATGTATACAGCTCTGTTTAAATTTCCTTGAAATTTCGGTTTAATTAACAATTTCTGTGTTACATCTCAACGACTACGGCTTGCCCCCCCTCTAGTTTTGATCCTGGGTACGCCCTTGGCCAAGCAGTGAATTTTTCTTTGTTGTGGGACGCAGCAGGGAGCGGATTCGATACGATACGTATACCTGCGTTAGTATTCCGTCTGGATGATTTGATTTACCATAGTATAGTACTATAAATAAAAATTGGTGCATAGAGTTTTTCAGATGATGCGATTGGCAAAAAACGGCTTTCACGAAGAGAGTTCGTGGCTGTGGTCGGCAGAGGTACCATTTGTACCCTATTCGCCGCCGAATAAGAATGTCTGTAGTTTTCAAGCGATACTGTAAGTGAGGGAATTGCCTTTGACCATATTTAGGGTCACTACTTAAAATTTACGAGGATCGAAATGAAAAAAAACAGCGGGTTAGGTGTGGCAAGTTGATCGTAAAGTAACGTATTTATACATAGTAACTTTAGTAGCACTAGGTTTACTTTTGGTGCAAGTATAGAAGACGCCCACGGTAAACGTTCATGGAAAGAATTCCTGGCCTGACGCGGTATCAGTCAAGCATGTTTTAAGTTTTTAAATTCAGGGTGTTTCAATGTAAGTATGGGATGGACAAGAATAATGTCAGCAGAGGTAGAAGTTTTTCAGGCAGTGGTTAATATTAGAATTGCTGGTACGCTATTTGGAATAGGCGGCCGACACTTAGGTCATTTTCGCCATTAGGAACGAGTAGGCAAGGTATGGCGAAGAGAAACCCGACGTCGGCATAGCCTGCTAACGAGAGGCACCGAGGAGACCACGGCTTAACATCCCATCCGACATTCCCATCTCGAGGATGAAATCCTCGCAGTGGTGAATATTATCTAGAGACTGCCTGATCTCTGCCGAAAAGCTTTGTGGAGGGCACTTCAGTACTGCACTCCGCCCGTCGGATGGGATGTTAAGCCGTGGTCTCCTCGGTGCCTCTCGTTAGCAGGCTATGCCGACGTCGGGTTTCTCTTCACCATACCTTGCCTACTCTTTCCTCATGGCGAAAATGACCTAAGTGTCGGCCGCCTATTCCAAATAGCGTACCATACCATGAAGTATGAATAAGATGTATATATATGCTTCGATAGCGAGGTTTTTGACTCTGCTTTAGAGATAGCTTCCCGTACCAAATACCAAAGTCGAGTTTTTCCCGGTAAATGACTTCAGTGAATTCTTTTCGGGCTTCCAAATGGGTCACGGTCTGCATGTTTTTGGGTTTTGTTTTGTTGGGATACTCTACCAGCATCTTTATGGCTGATGATGTTGGGAAAGTCTCCCTACGAAACGTCGGCCTACAACATGCAGATCCTAACCCAGTTGGAAACCCGAAAAGGATTCACCGAAGTCTTGAGATGAAATTCCGACTTTGATTTTTAATGTCATCGAGAGTCTTATCTTGCCTCAGGTCTTTACGGAGGGCTCCTCAGGTTCAGCAGATTAGACGCCAAACCGTGGTACCTTTACCGTTGATGCGACCCAGGACTCTCACCATCATTATGCATTACTTTAAGTGGGTACTCTTCCTCCAAAGCGTAGTTAATATCGGCCGAAATCTTGGGCATTCAGCTCATCACTCCCAATTCTAGTGGTATTCTCATTTTATACTTTTAGTAACTGCGGCGAGATTTTTATTGCACCATTTTTTCTGATTCCAAAGATAACAGGAAGTGAAAACATTTTGTACTTAACAGGTGATTTTGCTATGGTATTTCTAAGAACGGCTCCACCGACAATATTTCTTGCGGAATCTTACAGAACAGCTCGTGATGTGTAATTTATATGTGTGCTGTAATGTTTGGTTAATTTGACTTAGCATTTAAAATTGTGTGCTTTCATGTTTATTCATTACGTATTTCATTATTTTCATTGCATCTACATGATACCCTGCGAGCCATCTCTAGGGTGCTTGGCAGGGGGTGATCAATCACCAGCATGCAGTAATTGCAGCATGCAATTGCATTCCCACATGCACACCACACCGTCCAAAAAACGTTACGCATACTTAAAAATTATACTACCACATGCTGTTAGAAATAATAATAAAATTCGGAAAAATGCATTAAAGTATACAGAAGTGAGTAGGCTACACTACAAAGTCATCTAATCTATTTCAGATTTCTAACGCTGCCGTTATAATCTGTTATCGATCGTGGGGAAAACATTCTGAATCTGTCTGTTCTGCAGTCTATCTCTCTTATTTTATTTACATGATCTGTTCTACCGTAGTATGTTGGCGTTCGTAAGATATTGTTAACTTCGTCAGAGAAGACACTGCTCTTGAATTTATCTAAAAGGTTTAGTCTATTTTTCAATCTACGGTCCGACAGAGATTCTTCTTTGCACGCGTTCTAACTCGGTTTTTGAAGCCTATTTCATGAGGGTCCCAAACACTGGCAGCGTATTCTAAATGGGGTCTAACGAGGGAGAAGTAGCTAATTTCTCTCACTTTGTCGTCGCACTTTCCTAATATTCTTTTAATAAAACCCAATTTACGATTGGCTTGACCGGTTATTTCCCGAATATGTTTATTCCACGATAGATCATTATTGAGTCTGACTCCTAGTTATTTCACGGATTCAACAGTATTTGATTGGGTACCCCGAATGATATAGCTATGTTGTGGGGAGCTATTCTTTTTCCAGAAATTCATTGCTACGCATTTTTTTCAAATTTAATTCTAACTGCCATGAATCGCACCACGATCTTGACGACGAGCACCATCATCATCAATTTGTAAAACTGATACAATAGGTTTATGGTAGCTAAAATAAGAAATGAACAATTTTGATTCAAATCTATTTAAATGTCTTGTAAAGACCGCATCTATTGTAGTTTTATATTTCGTAGTGCTGAGATTGCGATCATTTGACATTTTTAAACCAAATTCATTATTTAAAAATTCAATTTGAGTATATATTTTTATCGTCTGCAAAGTTTATGTTGAAATCTCCACTCAAAATCATTGGCAAATCATAAAATCTTTTTCCATTTTTTTTAAGCAATGCAGATGCGTCATGAGAATATATAAATAAAATTTCATACACAAAGTCTCCTATAGCACGTAATGAATTATCCGGAGAAATGTAAAAGGCAACCATAATGATGAACTGGCTATCACCAGAGTGGCAACGACATATACACATATCGCCGATATCAGAAGTAGTAGTGTTGAACATGCTGGCGTATTTCGCATGCATATCCGTGTAATTTGTGAAATAATAAAGTTTGTCCACATTTTGATAAATAGCTACTCCTCCTGCTGGTCGATTATTTCTTTTGAAACTTGCAACAAAGTTAAAATTTGGGATATCAATTATTTCATCGCTACCCATATGAGTTTCTGATAAAATTAACACATTCATCTTCTTAACAAAAGCGTCAATTGCTAGATCCTGAACATGCATATGTAAACTTTGAGAATTGAATGTAAAAATAGACAGTGTATTATTCTTAGAAATTAAATCAAGGAGAGTTTTGGTGATGGTTTGCAAAGGATTGTCACGTAATCTTTTCAATTCAATAGATAAATCTTCTCGATGAGTTGATGATCTCTTTTGATGTTTTGTTGCGTTTGAATCTTCCGCCTGTGCGTTTCCTACTCTGCCATGATGAAATTTCCAGCTCTCCTTTGTGTTTTCTTTAGTAACTAAGAATAAACCTTCTATATAAGTTACTCTTGATAGCGCAGCATATACCAATTCTCTGGAGTGACAACGATTGTATTCATAAACAATAGCATCAAAAGTACCTCCTTGTGATTTGTGAATAGTCATTGCCAAAGCAGAAATTAACGGAAAATGTTTTCTTTTCGCCAATATAGTTTTATTGTTGTTCAGTGGCATTGACGATGTTTGTGTAGAAATTGGAACAGCATCTTTGTCGATTTTCAAACGTGCAATGTCACCTCTATACTTTGTTGCATGTTTTTGACCAATAGATTTTGGGAATTAACAGTCTACAAAATAATACGCACTGAATAGAAAAAGTACATAAGTACAGTATAGAACTAGAAGCAGACAGATGCCAGTATTCAGTATGTAAAAGTATAGCGGTGACGCAACCTATACCATTGTATACACTATACATACGTATATCTCGCTGTAGCGATCGCGGTGTCGGGTCGGTGACGCTCACGCGAATTCTATGCTTTTTCCCCATCCCACAGAAGTGCTTAACGCCGCTAAAGAAGTTTTCACTTCAAAAAAACAATAAAAGGAGCCAACAATACATTTATTCAAGAGAATTAAATACAACAGCTTAAAAAAATTAGCCCTTCAGCTATAAAATAGGTTAAGAAAAAAACCTAAGATTATTATTTCTAAAACATCAATATTTTAAACAAAAATATGTAAGTGGTTACGAGATTATTCGGAATCACAATTGTGACTAAGACAACCTTGTGTGCACTCTTCATGCGCCCACATTTTACACTCTGTGCATTGTATCCATTTTTCCCTCGGTCTGCTTTCTGAATATGCTGACATACACACAAGGCAGTAGCACTCTTCTTCTGATGCTGATGAATCATGTTGCGTATTAGTTTTTTTTCCTGTTTTTAGCATTTATTTTAGTCTTTCCTCCATATAATCTTTTCTTTACTTGCTTAGATTAGGTTCCTTTCAATCTGTTTTCATGATCTCTTCTTTTTCTGGTTTATCTGTGTAGATTGGAGATTTCCTAGTTTTTCGCCCCCTGGTTTTTAATTTCTTTGGAGGGGCTTTTGGTAGTGGTCGTACTGCTTCCGGCGAAATCAAAAGTGGCGTGCGCGAAGTCGCAATATTTTCCGTTTGATATTTCAACATGGGATTGGATTGAAAACTTGTAGAGGGTTTGGGTGAAATTTGCTGAACACTACCACTACTTTGATGTCCTGATATTGTGATCAAAGGTTCAGGATATGCAATAATGTTTTCCTGTTCTTCGTCTGGGACTTGTTTGCACTGTGGCATATTTACCGCCGGTTGTTGTGCAAAAGGAGCTGCATTGGAAAGTCCCTCCGACTCTTTTGGTGGTTCGAGAGTTTAAATAGAAGGCGATGGTCGTGGCGTTTTATCCTCAGGTGCCCTGGTATTCTGATTAGGGCTATCAGCTGCCTCGAGTGTATTCAAAGGGTTTGGCCTATCTGTCACAAATGCAGGTGCAAAATCGAGTTCAGTAAACAAATGCCGATTAAATGGAACAATCCCAGCAGTGCGAAAGCCAGCTTGAGTGTTGGATTGTGTAAGAGCTAGCGGCATAGCAGTAGCTAAAATCCCTGGGATGTCGTATATCGACATTGTCTTGCCGGGGTGGCTTCTCATCCATCCATCACAGGTCGAATTTACAGCTTTCTTCAGCGGACCGAATACAGATCGATCAAGCGGTTGGAGTTTATGTGAGCAGTGGGGAGGGAAAGATAGAATCACAATCACATTCGTCTTGCAAAAGTCTAGTGCGTTAATGTGAACATGTGAAGAGTGATTATCAAGCACAAGTAAGACTTTATTTGAAGAAGAAGAATTTGCGTGTTTTTTGAAGTGTTCCAGAAAATGAATAAATATTTCATCCTGCATCCAGCCAGAAGGATTTGCACTTCCAGCAGATCCTATTGGTCCATCCCTGATAAAATGATCTTGGTATCGCACTCGCGGAAAGACGCACAATGGCGGAATAGCATTACCGATGGCATTAACCGCAATGGCTACGGTGACTAAAGTACCCCTCTCCGCTGATGTCCTTGAACCTACTTGATGGGCACCACGTCTAGCTATTATTCTGTCGGGTTTTTGCACAGTAGTTACGCCGGTCTCATTAACATTATATATATATATTTTGTGGTTCAAATTGATAACGGGCCATGACAGTTGCCAAATTGTCGTAGAAAGCATCAACGTTATTTCTATTAAAGCTGGTCGCCCTAGAAGGACTTGTTGCCTGTGCTGCACGTTCAGGATTTCTTCTCATAAACATCATAAACATGCGAAACCATTCTTCGCCAGCCATTTCTTTGTCATCCCAAGTCCGAGGTCGTGATAAACCGTACTTAATGGTTAGTTCGTATGCCAATTTCATAACATCCTTTTTAGTTAAACCAAACTATATATCTGCACATCTGATTAAATATTTAGATAGCTCATGCTCTTGTTCCTTGGTAAACACTCGATTGTGAGCCTTATATCCCATTTCTTGATTTTCATCGCCACCAGCCGCATCTCGTTTACGCACATACCTCAACAGGGAACAGTGGTTCTGTCCATTACTTTCTCCTGCTGTTCTTAACGAAGATCCTGCTTTTACATCTTCATAGGCTTGTTTGTACTATCGTTTTCAAAAGTATGTAGACACCCCAGAGTCTCACTTAACAGATGGGTCCAAGTCGGTGAAAACTTGCGAGGTTGGCATCCCTCACTCGTATGCCACCAAGAGCCGACGAGGACGAAGGTGGACGCGACCTAGCTACCGAAGCTGGAGTCAAACTCCAGGAGCATGAGCCCAATCGGATTTCAGATTAGCGGATGGAATGTACTGAGGTAACTCACGTCCACGCTGACCGTCGGAGTGTTTTCTTTCGGGCTCCGTGGCGAGGTTTTTCCGATCTTAAGATTCATATTTGGACTCACCGTTTATCTCTTACTAATACGTCGCTCCGTGGCCGAGTAGATCTATACTGTGCGCGGTAGTATCAGGAAATTTGTGGGGGGGGGTTCGAATCCGAAATTATAATACTTTTTTCACTTTTTAAAGAAGATCTCCTGAGCATCGACACAATATATGCAGACGACTCAAGAAAAGGTTAGTGCTGCATATGTAAACGACTGAAGTTATTTAACTAAAACTACTCTCCGAGATAATCCGCATTACAAAACTTTCAACAACAAATTAACTAAGGGGCGGTAGTTCAGGAAAAAAAACGAAAATTCCAAAACGCGTACTCCAGCGAAAGCATTAAATCAATGTAATAGACACTATCAGTGTAATTCGCCCAGCTAGGGCATAAGCATGGAAAAGAATCAACCGAAAGTCAGTCCGCAAAGCATGACATCAAGTTCACGCAAGCTTAACACACTTATACACTTAATACACTTAACTATTAATCCACTTGGTACAAACGCACGAATGCGTGAATGATGAAGAGTTGTAAGTATTATCGCAGCTGTGATGTAGCTACTCCTACTCTTTTGCTTCATGAAAACTCGGGTATTAAACTCGATCTATTATGTAGCATACAATCGAACTTACTTTCAACTCTTCATCATTCACACATTCGCGCTTTTCTCTCATGTTTTTTTTTCGTTCTGCATTCCTTAAGACTTCTATCTTTTAGACAACTGCCTTTATGGTGACCTTTTGAAATAGAAACCCACTTCGTTCCAAATGATTGTGGCTCCTTCATTCTAGGGCTAGCCATGAAATTATTTGCGCACATACCCCTACTATTCGAACCAAAATTAAAAATGAACGCGAGAAAAAACAAGAAATATAATGCTACCAAAATCATATAAAAATATTAAAGGGTACGGTTTTTATAAGCGTTCAAACTTGAGTCTCTATACTTTTGGTACGGAGAGAAATAAGTTCGCCCTTGCATTATTTCCATCGTTTCATAACCGCTAACATCTCCCACCATATGAAAGTATTTTCGCTCTCATTCATCAAGACCCTTTTAAAAGAATCACGAGGCTTTTGAACCAAAATGGTAATGGTTTCTGAAGCACTGTGTGACACAGTTCGAGAAAAGAATATTTCATAAATTGACAGTTGAGAGATACCGAAGAAGAAAACAACATCATTTCAGTGAAGCATTTCCCATAAACTCTGACATGAATGTATTTGAATACATTTATTCAGTGCCGTAGTCAGGAATTTGGTTTGGCGGGGGGGGTTGGGAATTCAAAACCAGGGAGGTCCGGAGGATAATTTTTCAAGAACAGGGTATCGATTGAAGGGTTTTAACTCATTTTAACACTTTTCATAATCGAAAAAATTAATTTATCAAAGAATTATTTTCTAAATTCATGATTTTTAAATATTATATCCTTTATTATTTAATTTGTCTAGTTTTAATGATTAAACAAAAGGGCAATCCTTTTTTATAATGGTATAATAATTTATCACTTGCGACTTTCCCCTGCTCCATGGTTAATTTATTTTTTTATGTCTCAATATTTTGGGAGAAGGGGGGGGGGCGTCCGGCCCACCTGAATCCACCTCTCTACGCCTCTGAATTTAATAGTTACTAACCCATCAGCCGGGAAGAAGGGGAGTTTAATAAAAAAAACTCTGAAAGTCCGTTCATGCATCTATTTCCGCGATGAACTAAACGACTGATCTGAATATTTTTGCGGGTTTTCGACGACACCGTCGTCATCAGACATAAAAACGCGGTGGTATCCCAGAAAAAATGATAGTATCAACTATTAATCCTGGAATCATCGCGGAAGAAGCCTTCTCAAGAAAACCGGTATATTATTAAAAAAAATACATGTGGCTTTTGGCGAATCAGCTAAAAACTTTAGACTTAACATTAATACACGGTGAGTGAAAATATTGTATTTATTATTAGTATTGTTATCAAGAGCGATTTTTCGCCGACTCGTAGTGATAGAAAATCATTTTAGTTCATTCATTCCCCCATCATCAAAATAAAAACATCATTGAACATTACGCAACATGCTTCAAAATCAGTATCCGGCGTAAAGGATGGAGGATGCGAGTGGTTTTTACCACTCAGAGAACATGATAATCTTTAAAACGCATATTTTTTCCATCCATTCTATCCTACATTGAACTGATTTCAACTCAAAACAATTGAATTTAGCATAGGGCGAAAGGCCATACTACCGATACTACCGCGGGCCGGCGGAAGGCATATCTGGCGCCGCAACAATACTTTCCTTCACCTTGGAAACCGGTGAAACGTAACCGTACGGTGACATTTTATCAATTGGATTTTCCAAGTGATAGAGAGCGGATGCGATAGCATATTGTGGTGTTATTAACGAATTTTAAACGCACTGGTTCCAGTAAAAAACAGCTACAGTGAATAATACATCAATCAATTGAGTAGCAGAGGAAGAAAATAGTCATCTCGCAGGGATTTGCAGTGAGCTACAGCCGGCGGAGTTCCAACCTTTACCAGCAGAGTTCGAAATAAGATATTGCATTTATTTCCTGCTATTGAATGTCATAATCGATTCCATTCAGTGGATTTTTAGTTGATACCAAAGAGCAGATTTCGCCATCTATATTTTCCGCCACGTACATCATGGAACGGATTTTAAAGAGAGTTGCATCGAGCATCTCTGAAAGTGTGCTGGGCAACAGCCTGGAGTTGAGGCTGGATTATGAGTATATTGTCCACCTGGAGCACATTCAACCGAACTTGAATGGAATGCCCAACGAGCATCTTAACCCTTTATAACCCAATTTTGCTTCTAAGCAACATCAAAAATGTTTTAACTTTCAGCTCTATTTAAGAGATATCTAAACTATGTCATAATTATTTTGTAGTGTAAACTTTAATGACGAAATATTTAGCTGATAGGGTAATTATCATTGAGTGTAAAATTTTCAAGTTTTCAAAATGAAAAATGTTGAAATTTGATTTCTTCCAGATACAGCTCTGGGTTAGAAAGGGTTAATCAGGCAGAAAAATGGTTGATTAACCTGATCGGAGTGAGTACCAAAAGCCTGGAAGAAAAGGAGAGGCGAAACATCAACCTGTTTGTTCTCCTCAATAACATGGCATCCGGAACTCTCACGGGTATACACAAGAACACGAATCCCCCAAAACTAGGGGAACCAATGCCTCCGCGTCCGAGAATGCACTTCGACGACACCGAGGAGGAATCGCTGGTCGCGGAGGTCATTGGAGAAGACCTGAGCGACGCTTTGTGCTTAGAACTCAACGGAGAAGAAGGTGATGGTGCAAATTCGGGCAAAAGAGGTCGTGTTCAAGAGCATCCAGTGACACAAACTCCTGTCATCGCTAGTGACATCTCGCCTGGTGACACAAACCGTCCTTCCATGCCAGCTTAAAAGAAAAGAGAAGGACACGACCATAGAAGGGTTAACACCGAAGTTCGTCCAGATGCCGAAGGTGAGGTAATAAATTCAATTCCAAACCTGTGAACCGTGGCACATTTAAACCATTCTGTCGTGCCAACTGAACTGAATACAGAGGCAGAAACGAGGGAATTGGTCGCAAAAGTGCGAACCTCAAAGCAAAAGGTAATTTGATAAAGGCAATAGGCAGACGCTAGGAAACAGAAGACACTAATACTCGTGTCGGTGTTGAATTTGTGGTGGTAAATTCTCAGCTTTCCCCACCAAAAAATCGTGGAGCTTCATATCGTTCTTGCGTGCCAGCTAAACGGAAGGCAGAAAGCTGGGATGAGGAAAAGGGTTACAAAAATGGGAACCTCAACGCCAAGCGTTTCGCAATAAATGCACGCCATATTGAATCAAAACAAGCTGATGGCTTTAAAAGGTCAGTTAGGAAGAGGACAGCTGGGGAGAATGTCCGAATGGGATGCAGGTACACACACTTCCATGGCGAAGGAAATGTCGTATATCCTATCTACGTTGACGTCGCAAATGAACGCATTTATTCCGGCAAAGATCGTGTTCTTCCATCCGAGAGTAAAGGAATGAAAAGGAAAAATGCAATTGGTGGCGAGAGTCCTCTCTTTCATGGGAACGGTAATGTTATTAATGCACGCCACTTCTCACCAGAGCAAGTTTATGATTTGGAGAATTCTGGTATGCCGCCTAAGAAGAAAAAATTGTGCCATGACACACAAATGGGATGCAATGACACTTTCGGCCGTGGTGAAGGTGATTTATCAAAGCCCATGCATATCCCAATAGAACGTGCCGATGCCTACAATAACCCTTTTACGTTGGCTGAAGATGAGACACAGGAATTGGATAGTACAATGGACTGCGATAGCCCTCATCTTGATACCGAAGGCGACGCTATGAACCCAAGCAACATACCATCTCAGCATTCGCAAGAGGAGAAAACCCATCCTTATGAGCCAGCTGACCAGATGAAATTCTGTATCCATGGAATGGACGCGATGAATACTCGCTTCCAAGCTCAATATGACAATAGGGATCCATGCATACATGAGCCCACAGAAGAATGGGAACAGCGGGAAGGTGCGATGCCTGGTGACAGGTTTGCAGCTGATCCACCAGCACCGAGCCGGCCCGCAGAAAATCTGAGAATCTCAGTATTGCCGATGGATTATTCCATTGGTCTAGTGGACCGGACGACCCTTGCCCACCAATACTCCGATCAGACGTCATCTGGGTGCAAGTGCTCCTACCACGCTATCTACCAAAGACATTCATCCGAAAATGTAAGTACATAATTCAAATTCAATTAGAATCCTTATGAGCCAGCTGACCAGATGAAATTCTGTATCCATGGAATGGACGCGATGAATACTCGCTTCCAAGCTCAATATGACAATAGGGATCCATGCATACATGAGCCCACAGAAGAATGGGAACAGCGGGAAGGTGCGATGCCTGGTGACAGGTTTGCAGCTGATCCACCAGCACCGAGCCGGCCCGCAGAAAATCTGAGAATCTCAGTATTGCCGATGGATTATTCCATTGGTCTAGTGGACCGGACGACCCTTGCCCACCAATACTCCGATCAGACGTCATCTGGGTGCAAGTGCTCCTACCACGCTATCTACCAAAGACATTCATCCGAAAATGTAAGTACATAATTCAAATTCAATTAGAATACTTTTGCCGAGGGTAGACGGTTTCCTTTCTCTGAGGAACATACGAAATATACACAAGAGCGGGCATCGATTTCTGTGCGTGAGACCAGCTTTGAAAAGCGGAAACCTAGATTCCACGGTAGATCTGATGGGGTGTTTAGTACGATAGCGTTTTTTCATGTTGTTTCTTTATATTGGAATTAGGATTTAAGTGAGTGATCAGAAAGGAGGAGTAATGTAAATATTTCAATCAATACCGTAGATGAAGTAAGATACTGGTGGGAATGTATGAGAATAATTCATAGCCAAGTGAACAAAAATTGCAAAAAGAGATGAACTGTTATATCCTTGATGGTGAAATAATTCAAACAAGTTCACATGCTCACTTAAACGACTTAATCGCATAACAAATTATTAGTCTTAACATTCTCTCTACTTCCGGTGAGTCAAAGGCCATTGCAAATCATATTTGAATCCTAATAAATGGTAATATGCTTTATCGTTACTGATTCTTACGGTATAATTTTTCAAGACGATAAAAGTTACTAATGTAACGAAAATTTGAAATTTTCACAAAGCTCGTTTACCATTATTTTTACATTTATTGTGATAACTTTTTAAATATGCAGGAATTTAAATTTTTCCTGTTTTAATTGCATCACGAACTTCTCGAGTTCTTCGCAACGAAAAATTGATGGTCATCACCCTCTCGCACAAAAGTTGATGAGGTTAACAGCACAACCCAAGCTCGTCGCCGCTTCTCAGCGTCTCCTTGATCTTGGGTATTTGTCTCGGGTAGTTTGCTTTCTCGCTAGCAATCAGTGGTAGATGCAGATAGGTATACAATAGCACTTAATTAACTGTAATTTTGTTCATTTTTCAAATATATACAGGAGAGAATAGCCAATAAAGCGCAAATTACTAAAACAGCACGTAAATGTTTGTTAAAAAATTAATTATTTGAAAAATTAGTAATTGGACAACCTTAATGTGTTATTACAAGCTTCGAAATCCTCAAAATTTACGTTACCTCTCCGACCCCCCCTAGTGCTGGAAAGTGACCCCCAGGACCGCACCTAGCCCCCTTGTCCCTATCCTGGATCCGCCACTACTAGCGATAACTCCCCTTAATGTATGATTCTTCTAAAAACGAATAAATGAACAAGAAAATACAATGAAGTCACCAACTCGTGGAAACTGGGTGACAAATTTCGTGTTTTCTTACATTGAACTTAAAAGAGAAAAAATACATGGGAAGGATGTTTTGGTCGAAGCTTATCTTAATTTTCTACAAAAAAATTCTTTCAATGAGTTGCGACTTTCTGTGTGAACGACACCACTCAAAATTTAATTCTCTTAGTACATTAGGGATCAGCTAAACATTGTCCATAACAGTATGTTATCTTTTTTCACAGACTAATCGCATGGATTACGGCAATCCATGGGAAGGTGGAGAAAGAAGATATCATTCCCACACTATTGTCGTTCATCCATGGAGGAATGAAACCAGTACCAACGCAGAACTGGATATCTGGGAGGAATGGTAGCTGGTGAAACTCAGCTGCGAGGAAGACAGCGGAGAGGTACATCAGAAATGGCTTCCGATCCCCAAGAGTACGAAGAAATAGTACACGAATTGAAAATGCTCGAGAAGAAGAGGAACTCCTTGATAAGGGCATACAACGAAGGGCTGATTCACCTTTCTTATGTCACAATAGGTGATCAAGTTCCAAATTATATTCCTTTGCTCTTTGTAAAATCGAAATTGTTAATTGTCACGCATCCGGTTCATAAAATGGCATGAAAAATTGTGTGAGAGCAGTGGATCATTCACGATGAAATATACTAGCTTAAATAATATTAATCGAACGCTTTCATTATGGTGATTTTTCAATTCGGTGTGTTAATGTGATTTTTCCCTGCATTGCCAAATTGTCCTACATATCATGATGCATGTCACCAAAGGCATCGTCACAAAATCACTATGGCATGCCAAAACGAAATTATATTTCATTGAATGTACCTAGGGATGCATTAAAATTTGATGACGTGGTTGGATATCCTAATTGCATGGCATTATAAGTTTTTACCCTTATTCTCCCAATGATATCCATAGATTATGTATTCAACTGAATTTCATTATTTGAATAACATCCTGTACGCGTTAATTTTTTATCAACGACCTGTTTGCTAGTTATCTGTCCAGTTTTTTTGTTTTTAATTATTGCCGCTATAAATCTCTATTTATGCCACATTAAGCTAGAATGACGCGACCAATATCCACGTACTAGTTCGGGGATGGCGAAAACGACGGCTCAAATTATTACTCTCCCAGGTAATCATTTTCAGAGATGGCAGGGATGATCACAGTCCCTATTTCCATGTTTTTTTCCATTGAGTTTGCCATCACTGAACACTTACGTGGAATCAACCAAAGCATTTTTTTCAATCGAATACATCGAAAATGTAGGAAAAACACGCAAGTCATTTTAATGGTGAGACATTTAAATCTGCAGTTCCATTATCAGGGGTATAGAGCCTAAAAATAGCTTAATCGACAAGAGAGAATCAGAAATAATCCCTCATCGCAAAAATACTAGTTCCGAAGTAATAATCGTGGCTGTGGTTAATTTCCGTAGTTTAAGAAATAACATTACCGATTTTCATCATTTAATTCATTGTACGAAGTGTAACGTAATAATTGGAACTGAAAGGTGGCTAACAGATGATGATTCAGTCAATGAGATCTTCCCAAAATCGTTCACCGTTTATCGGAAAGATAGGATTAATCGAGTGGGGGGCGGAGTTTTTATAGCTGTAAAGAATTCAATCGTCAGCCAAGCGATAACCGTAACTTAGACCAGCGTTGAAGTTGTGTGGTGGTCAATTAAATGCCCAAAATCCAAAACAATATTAATATGCTCGTATTAAAGACCTCCCAACTCAGACATAACATTAATGTTGGACTTTGAAACCCATATAAACAGCATAGCATCCAAGTATCATGAAAGAAACTTGATTGTAGGTGGAGATTTCAACGTACTTTCTATAGATTGGCAGACGTATAGCTTCATTCCTGGTGGGAGAGTTAAAGTGATTTGCGAGACCTTATTAAACACTTTTGTATCAAAATCATGGTTTCAAATAGCATCCGTACCTAACAGAGGAGAAAGTAGTATTCTTGATTTATTAGCGACAAATATACCTATTCAGTTAATAAATATGAACACCGTCGAAGGAATAAGTGACCATAGGTAAGTAACTGCAAAGTTTTTTTTAAAAATCCCGCTGAAAATTTAAAAAAGAGCGCAATGTTTTCATATTTAAAAGGGCTGAATTTTATGGGTTTAAGAGTAATCTGAAAAATACTTTTCCCGCGTTTCAAGAATCAATAGTGAAGTTAAATGTAGAGGGTAGTTGGAAAGCTTTCCTTTCGTTCGTAACTTCGGGAATAAATTGCTACATCCCTAGTATAACAAAAAAAGAAGGTAGCGAATCGAGATGGCATGACGCGGAAGTGAGAAAATCATTGAGGCGACAGAGCTTGCCATGCTAAAATGAAAAAAAGTCAGCACGGATTTATCCGCTAGTGAACGCGAGTTAATAATTAAAAAATATAAGTTGTCTAAAGCAGCCACGAAGGAAGCGTTCAGGAATGCATTCACGAATTTTAAAAGAAAAACACTAGTAGAGCAGTTACGGGATAACCCAAAGGCATTATAGTCTTATGTTCGGGAAGTTCAAGGTAGGTAAAATCTACCGTATGTTCGCTGAGAATCGATAATGGAGATGTGTTGACAAACAGTTCCGATAAAGCCAATTTATTAAATTCCTACTTCAAGAGCGTGTTCACCGAGCCTTCTGAGAACTCATCCGAGACAGTTGACAATGGTTGGCAATCTCTGCATACGAAAGATGCCGCCTATTGGCATTAGTGCGCACGGAATAGAAAATATATTGAAATCGCTCAGTCCAAATAAATCACCTGGTCCAAACGAAATCACGTCTCTCGTATATAGAGAACTAGCCTCACAAAATTGCCCCTTCTTGCAGTTAATATTCAGTAAATCCATCAAGCAACACGAAGTACCTAATGACTGGAAAATTGCTAACTTAAGGTAAATATTCAAAAGTGGAGACAAGGAACAGCCATCTAATTACAGACCGATATCTTTAACGTCCATCTCATGCAAAGTCCTTGAACACATCGTAGGCAGCTCAGTAATGAAATACCTATACGCGCAAAACTTGTTTATGAGAACTCAGCATGGATTTAGGAAAAGTACATCATGCGAAACCCAGTTAGCTCTTTTCGCCCACGATATTTTAGTCTCCGGAGAGGATAACATTCCAGTAGACATGATTTTTCTTGATTTCAAAAAAGTATTTGATAAAGTACCCCACGTAAAGTTAATAATAAAACTGAAATCTTACGGCCTAGAGTCGGGACCAGAATGACGTCACACGGGCTTTTCCCTGGATTCATACTTAGCCGTCGCGTTTTTGCGCGCTTGAAAATTTTCACTTTTCATTTAATCGCGAAAAATAGATATCGTCCTTTATCAACCTAAAAGCCTTAAATGCGTACTCCAGGAGTAATAATCTTTCGATTAAAGCAATAAAAAATAATATGAAACCACCCTATTACCCGAATGGATGACTTTTTTGGTTAGTTAAACTCGCAAGTGTGAACTGTTTTGTTTTCCTAAATATTAATTGTAGTAGTCTACCACTCAATCACTATCTGTTAACCAATATTCCTTTCGTCAAAGTAGTAAAGATCGTTAAAGATAGGTTTGGAGAGAATATCGCTGAGCATTTGCCTTGCGAGTTTCTCCTTCCGGCGAAAAAACATTTTTAACATCAGGAACACCAATGGAAACTCCACCGCACCCAGCAAAAGCCAGCATATTAATGAAAAGCCTCGATAATACAGAATGCAGAATGCCTCATATGAAAGGAAAATGTGGATGAGATACATCAGGGGCGGATTGAGGTCGTTATTTAGGTTGAATTTAAAATATTTCTGCTGCACCTCAGTGGAATGCAATACCGCTCATCGACATTTCGTCAGGGGCCTGATATGCGTAGAGAAGGGGCTTTTAGATATCAGTGAATACTTTTAAAGCATTTTTTGTTTCATAATCACCAACAGTCGTCAATTCTAAGATTGATTCGAAGCAGAGTCCCCTTATCGGCTAATCTTTCAAAACCTTCATAATTCTTCAGCTGCACATATTTCATCACCTGATCTACGAATCTCACCCTACGTCTACCGTCTCTACTAGTCCTTCCCTTCTACCTGCCCTTCGATGATAATTTCCATAACTCCATATTGTCTCATGATGTTGCAGATTGAATGGTCTTGTATCCTACCGAAGGTCTTCAAAGTCTCTTCTCTCCCTCTCTTCCTATGAATTCCGCAATACTCACACGATTTACCAATTCTATCTCTATTATTATTCTATAATACCACATTTCGATAGCTTCTAACCTTGATTTCATCTATTCCATCATAGCCAATGCCGCACTGCCATTAAATCCATGCTCCAAAGGTACGTCATAATAAATTTTCTCCTAAATTCAACCCTTATATTTTCAGTTGTAACGCGACTCTTCTTTTTGACGAATGTTCTCTTCACTAGAACTATTCCGATGATTCCTCGTTTAGGGGATGAAATAAAAATACTTCAACTTGAGATATTACGATGTTTTCCGTTTTATGCACGTATTACGGGGGACAAGACCGTCTCCATTCCTTTATCCCGATCGCCATTGGACTCATGGAAAGGAGAAACTAGACAAATCTTACAGTTATTTGAACGGTATTAATCCCCATATCATGTTAACGAAATGGCAACCGTCGCGAAAGTAAAAGTTTTTATACATAAACTTATCATAATAGGAATATATATACAAAAGGAAGACAGTAATAATATTAACAGCGATACCGGCCTCAACGTAGGTCACACGGGCAATCAAAAATCCTGGAAACAACTTCTAACTCACCAAAAAGCTTCCCTTAACCACCCGACGAACACAAAATATGAGCATGAATGAAAAAGTCCTGCCTTTCTAGATTGTCTTGAAATAAAAGCGACCAGTATCTGTCGGGAAACGTTGGAGCCATCCAATCAGTGACACTGAGGCATAAGCAAAATGTTTAAATGTAATGGCGCAAACAACCTTGAATTTTTTTACTGCTTTGCTCAATCAATCAATGCTTTGGTCAAAGTATCTATCTATCCTACCCAAGCACCCCCATTCCTGCCACGCTGCGCTCAACACTCGGAACCAGTCATGCCCCATCCAGTATATTTACAACCTCATTGCTTTTAAGTCATCTAGAAACACACCATTGGCCACATAGAGCTTATATTTGAGCTTCCACCAATCAGCGAAGAGTGCTCAGCCGAGAAGCGGCCGAAAAATCCTCTCCCTGAAGTGATTGAGCTGCAATACAGGCCGTTTTACACGTCATTGCGCAATCTGACGTATTTACGAAGGCGCAATCAAAATTGCGTCGTGTAAAGCGGTATTTGCTTGAACACATGCAAGAATGCGTGATTGCAAGAAGGTAAAACAGCCCCCGCTCTAATTCCAAGCTGTCATTCTCGCAATTTAAGCGTTTTTTCATTGATGACCTGCGCAATGACGTGCCTCGTGTAAAGTGGCCTTAAGATGCGGTCGCATTCAGTGGGAGATTTCACAGCTGTTGCGTGGCCAGTTTTTGAAATGGGGGGTTTATCGGAGGTTACGGGGCTCTTCTTAGGTGTATGGAAAATACCTAAGGACGAAGAGGGTTTGCAACCCGGAAAACTCCTCGTGGCTACGTCACTGGTTCACACCCCTGCCATGCACCAAATGTAATGAATGAAAAAGGCTCCGTGGCCTGTTATAGGTACTCTTTATTATGCCAATTTCAAATTTCCCATCAGTCAGTGCCTCTTATTCTAACTATGATATTCCCTCATCTAGATTAAGTCAATACGTATGAATGCCGATACTGATACAAAAAAAGAGAAAAAGTATTTTCCTTAAAGTCAGTATTCTTTATTATTCGTCAGGTTAGAAATATTGCCAGCCTGGCCGGATAAAGCATTTGAGTGGGCCACAACTTACACGCGGACCGTACCATCGCTGCCGTTGAAGATTCTCCTGCCGGTTGCTAAGTGTGCTGCGAACAACCCCTTATGTAAATGTTTTCAAAAATCCCCGCTTGAGTCGCTGACGGCAGAGCGATCCGAACTTCTCGGAGAAATAAACAATTGTTAATTTACATTTGCGCCTTTGATTTTTGATTGCGCCTTCGTAAATACGTCAGATTGCGCAATGACGAGTAAATTAAAACCGGAAATTATACGCGTCATCATATCATTCACCTAAATATTAACGTTGCCACGTAAGTTAAAGATATTATTTGTTAACAGTGAGAATTCATAGTTCGCTTTCACCTCATGTCGTGCAACGGATATTTTTGAAAACCGATGAAAAAGCACCCACACTGCCAAGATATAGCATAGTTCTACGAGACGGACTATGGCCATCTGCACATAGTTACGTAGGTCATAGTGCTGTACTGTATTTTCCAAATGATTTTTCACGAATTGGGCGGCGCCACATTCGCCGCAGTTTGGAAATTGAGTTTCGGCATTTTCTATGGTACCAGCAGGAGGGAAATTTGAACAAAATTCCCATCTACCGCAATATTGCTATTACTAAGCTATTTAAGGGCAATGTATGCGGTATATTTGCAACGTTTAATGCCACATGAATAGTGCAGCTGATTATAGTAAATAAATACCCCTCCAGAAATTCTATTTATTTTCTCTCGTGAATTGACCGATTCATCGACGTATATTTTCATGCAATTAACGCAGTAGCCTTATGATGAGAGTTAAAGAACGTAAACTACAAAAAAATACCAGCCGCAGTTCCACTACAAATAATACCACACAATTCGAGTGTCACTAAATGAAATTCAGTTTGATTGGGTGACAGTAGAAGACTGTTTCGTTCTCGTGCACGACTTAGGAAAACAGGTAACGTGACGCCTTCGATATCAGTGAGGGAGTTGGCACAGTGGTAAAGATGCGGATTTTCCATTGCAGTATAATGAAGGCAGTTGCTAATTTTTTTAACTTTTCATACTCTCGTAATTTTCGCGTTATGACTTGCGGTCAAAATTTCTACATGAAATTGTTTTATGAGTAGGTATGACAATGCTTCACTTTTTGAAGCTTGTTTATGGCATACCGGTAACTTTTTTTCGAGTGACTTAAATGATCAAGCTCTTTTAAACAACTCTGCGAGCCTATAAACTAATGGCTCAAAGTAACATCATTTGGGACTGTTGTGCCCTCGGAGTGTACATATACAACGACGATTTTCGGCTTCTGCGCATTGGACCAAGTTTGAAATGGCCAAGTCCGAGATCACGAGATGGGCCTGATTGGCTAACTGCGACGATATCGTTTGTTTTTATATTGTTTAATCGGATACTTTAATTGGCAAAGAGCGCTTTCCACAAAAAGGATCTTCTTATAGCTGAGAATACAGACATAGAAGAAAGGAAATTATTCATCAGATGCTACGTATAGAGTATATTTCTGTATGGGAGCGAGGCTTGGAAGTTGGCAGCAGCAGAGAAGTCGAGAGTGGAAGCATTCGAAATGTGGTGCTACCGAAGAATGATGAAGATAAAATGTGATGAGGGAGTGCTCAGATGAGTGGAAGAAAACCTTAAGATTGCAATAACCTTAAGGAGAAGGGGAGACATCTTAGAAGGCCACATTTTGAGACATGATGGCATGATGATAACTATTTTGACTAATATTGAAAACTTTTTTTGGGTCATCTATATAGATTATATTGATGTTTATGAGATCTCCTATAAAAAGTAAAAAAAGTATTATAATTTTGGATTCGAGCCCCCCCCCCCAGAACTTTACTGCTACTACCGCGCAGAGTATAGACCTGCTGGGCCACTGAGAAACGCGATGTATTGGTAAGAGATAAACGGTGAGTCTAAATATGAACCTAGAGATAGGAAAACCCTGCCACGGAGCCCGAAAGACAACACTCCGACGGCCCAACGTGAGCGTGAACGTGAGTTAGCCCAGTACATTCCATCCGCTTATCTTATTTCCAATTGGGCGATGCTCCTGCAGTTTGACTCCAGCTTCGGTAGCAGGCCGCGTCCGCCTCCGTCCGCGTCGGCTCTTGGTGGCATACGAGTGAGGGATGCAGGTCGCTTTATGTGCCAACCTCACAATTTTTCGCCGACCCGGATCCATCAGTTAAGTATGTGACTCCAGGGTGTCTACATACTTGTGAAAACGATAGTACGTTGATAAGTCGGCCCGACCTCTCATAGTTTTCCTTTGGCGTACCCTTGGCATCTAAGAAACAAGAACATTAGAATAAAAATCTGTTTCAACCGTACCCACAAAAAGTGTTTCAACTGTCCCCAACCCCCCTTCTAGGTATAAAACTGTTCACAGTAAGAATGATAATAAATTTGAATAAAAATTAATTATACCTCTATATTCTGCAAACTTAAATCAAAATGACACGAAATTCTTAATACTCTAAAATTAATCAAAACAATAATAATTGCAAAAGTGTACGAACAAAAATACTTACATTTTCGCCAAGAAACACAATGGGGCCTCCTACACAAGCACAGCAAGCGAAGAGCAACGGTACACTAAAATTCTTGTTTCGACATGACACACGCTTCGTTCTCCCCTTGTACCCCCACCACATTACGCACGGTTCGCGAAATAGTTACTTTGTTTCAACCGTACCCAGTCTACTCTATTATGGTAAAGTTATGGAGAATGTGTAGCATTACTTTTTGATGTGTGATCACGTAATGTATCATGTTAATGCTCGCCGGGAGATGCTGCAGTTATTATATTTGCTATATCGTAGAGAATGGTCGAAAAGTCGTTGATTAAAAAATCGAAAAGGAGTTTAAAGATGTTGATAAATTGGAGAACGTTCTTGGCAAATGTTGATAATTAAACTTCGATATAAAGTAATTGACGTTTAAATCACGGATTAACTTCAATTATTAATAGGGAACTTGCATATAATTCAGATATAATCAGGAGCCCTAAAATTATGTAAAATATTTTTTGCGTATCACGGAGAAAGTTTTTTATTATTATTTTATGACGTGGTTTGCGATATTTAATTCATCAAAGTTTATGAGAATTTTCAAATACACGTGAGAATCGAAAACGCCCGATGATTGGCTGGTGGAATAGTGACGTCATTATTCAGTACGCGGAGGCACGGCGGCACGGCCATGGTAGAGGCTGCATACTCGAATGCAAGCGACGGCGTGGTTATGATTCATTTCTTGAAGTGCAGACGTATCGGAGTTATTTATTGTGACTATAGGGCTATTATTGTTGGAGTATACGTTATTAACAAAATAAGTTCTTTTTTGTATATGTATAATGTGGTTGCAGCGCATGGGTGGAGTTCGGAAAGGCGTTGCCAAGGTTGGGTTTATGTTTGATGTAACTGTGTTTTTTTGTTCTTGGTGTAACTGTACGTTATAACCTCTTGTGAATAAAAGTTTTTTTTGCTGCGTGTGCTAACAGGTTATGGGTCCAGGGCGTATTAGGAGCCTGAAAAGGAGGTTACGGAGTTCATAAAACGTGCGTAGGTGCTGTCGGGCGAAAAGGCATCGTTATATAATCAAGACGAAACGACTACTAAAGTTCCAGTTCTGAACTCAAACAAATATTTCGCGTGGTCATTACGAGTAAAGATGGAGTTACTTTTGCGTGATGCATGGGAAGAGATCGTCGGTTACGAAGACGCATTACTCACTCAAGGCGAAGTTCACAGGCGAGCCAAAAGCAATACCATCCATTCTTTGTAAAACGGTAGGTGATGAATTTTTAGGAGATATTGCTGACTGTACGACCGCAAGAGAAGCATGGAAGATTTAAGACGATTTGTGCAATAGTGAAGGGCTGGGTAATGGCGCAATGGTACTGAAGGAGCTTACACACTGCACCAAAATTCCGGAGACGCCCATTCTGGAATACTTTGCAAAAATGCACAATTTACAGAAGAGAGCAGCAAAAGGTGGATTTGAGTTGTCCGATAAACAAGTCGCGGGAATTATTCTCGGAAATTTACCGGAAGAATACCAAGGCTTTATTCAGTCCTGGGGGATAGATTCAAGTAAGTTGTCCACAACTTTACTGAAATCAAAGCTTATTACGGCGGAGAAGAAATTGTAGTTGATGGGAGAAATCGGGGAAGATAAACATCACGCATTTCGAACTGCTCAGAAGCCTGCAATGAAAGTTAAACCGAGAATACAATCAATAGGCGAGGGAAGTAAGGTGAAGAATGGAAAGGGAGATGAAACAAACAGATTTAGAAATTACTCTAACGATAAAAGGTTTTGGTGCTATGCCGGTGGGAAGGAGGGAAATATTTTAAAGAATTGCCCTAGGAAGAAGGAGCATGAAGGGGAAAGAATCGTAGTAGAGCAGAAGAAGGCGTCAACAGCCAGGGAATTTGTGTCGCTCTGCGCGAAGAGGAAAGTACCTGACGGCCAGGGAGTGTGGTTATTGGACTGTTGTGCGTCAGGTCACATATGCCCGCGAAGAGAACTATTTCACCACCTTGAACAAATGGACCGGGAGAAGAGGTTGGCTGAAGTAGAAAAGCTGGAGTCATCGCTTCAGGATGCAGAGAAACAGGCCAGCGAGTGGAAAAATAAAGCAGTAGTTGTTAGGGCAAGATAAGCGGCTCTGAAATGGATGCCTTCGAAAGTCGTTTGTCCACAGTAATGGCCAAGGGGGAGCATGATGACCAGCTAATACTATCCCTCAATGAGTTTTGGAAGAACAAAGATAGTACTATTAAGGAGAAAGAAATAGAAATGAAGGCATTGGCAGAAGAACAAAGGAAAGAAAAGGAAAATTTAACGATGCAGCTGATGAAAGAGCAGGCAAAAGTCAATAATTTGGAAGATACGCTGGAGAAGAAAAATATGATGGTGGAAAAGTTGCTAGAAGCCCTACATGAATGTTTCTCCAGGCTCAAATTATAACTCACTGGTAATTGCTGCAATGAGATCCGGAAATTTCAAGTCCTCGGAGTATGCTTTAAGAGCCATGATGCAGGCTGCTGAGGCTAAAAAGCTCAAATTAATGGAATAGGTGGCTGTTTTGAATAAACGCCTGAAGGAAGAGCAATCGCAGACAGACCACTGAAACAACTGAAGATGGAAAAACGAAAGATAATCATAAGTAGGGATGTGAGATTCAGGGAGCACATATTTTCTTATAAGTCTGCAGGTGAAAATCAATCCACAAATCCATTAGATAAACATATTAGATAATCTCACTTTGTTATGAACTATAAAACATTTCAGATGCACATCAGCTACCTTTCATTTTTCGGCATCGACTTTCGGCGCCGACTAAATCTTCAGTTTCACTAAAATACCTTGGTATCATGATGGAATCAGTAAGCCTGGAATCTGAGGAAGCCAGACTATTAATTTTTACACTTTAGTAGCGATAGTATGCACGAATTTCCAAAACAATCTGCCAGCTTGTGACTCAAAAACCCCGAAGTCACTTCCTATTCTGCAGAAAGAATCCGTCAATCGCACTTCGATGAATATAATAGACACAACGCTTTCAGGTGTCAATAAGTTACCTTTTTAATTAAGGCCTTCCTAAAGTAACATTAAAATATGAATATTCTCCGGACAGTGTCCTTAATACATTTTGGAAGCTTTTCTCATGATATATCTGGTACCTACTCTCAAGACGAGCTTATCGTCATTGCGATCGTTGTCACTTAAAAATTCCGTATCGGAAATCCTAGAGTGATAACCAACACCCCTCACTGGATTCCGGGGTGAAAATGCCATCCAAAACCAATTTCTCTGTAGTCTAAATGGGGAAATATGAGAGAACTGCACATTCATTGGGCAACTTTGGGTATGACTTTCCATCAAGTCTTCACTTCAGTCCTACTCTATACGATGGCCTGACAACCTTTAAATGGATCCTTGTTTTATCCTGACAGCCAACTAAATGGAACTTGCTGATCCACGCATGTCTTTTGCTTCTTCCTCCAAAGTTTCTAAATCAAGGGAACATTCTTCTTGTGATTCAACTTTTTCTGAAAAGCAAGCAACTACGTAGAATAAAATCAAAGAATGCTATATGATTCATTTTTGTTACCACCTCTGGATTCCATTCTTTTTTCATCTACAACTGCCTTCATAATGCGTCTACGATCCATTCTCACTGCAGCTTCCCTAGGTTCACCCGCCGCGTCCCCGTTTGGCAACATGGCATTAATAGAATTGATTAACATTCACAAATATCAATATCTTTACATATATTATGGATCATAGAAAAATGACAAAGAAATTAAAAAGTGTTTCTATCAGTTTTATTTTTTCTTCCGGGGTAAAATGTAGGACAAGATAATGTTTAAACATATTCGTTAATAAACAACAAAATATGCGCTCTAAAAATACGCAAAAGCCGTTTATTAATCTACATTGATGTTTGCAACTTATTGTGGAAGATAAATGCTGTAGACCTTGTAGTTTTTCCTAGGTTGAGTTACAAATTTCATGAAGTTGACAAAATGGCTAATTTTACAATGCGCGAAGTCATTTATTGCCCTGGCGTGTCTACATTTTTCAATTTTTCGTAGAGCAAAAAATAAATAAGAATTTACAATAAAATTGTATTTAAAATTACTAATAATTCATTATTATAGCATGCCCTGAGGCTCAGATGTAAATTTGCGAATTACAGCGGCACATCATTTTGACGCCTACAGTAGGAGAAAGCGCTGGTCTTCTTGGCTGGCAGTCGAATGTATGGGGAACAACGTTGCTCTTTATTTTCATATTTCTTCCTTGATTTTAAACATCATGGACTTTTCCATGTCCTTCCGCAACTGAAAGTGAACAAGTAGCATAAATAATTCGAGTCCATCGTAACCATCGAGAAACAAATGCCTCGAAGTTTTTATTCCATACGGCGGCCGAATTATCGAAAAATCTCAGGTTCAAGTTATTCAGTCGATGAAATATTATTTATACAAAAGTTATCTTTGCACACATAGCACATGGATTTATCATTCTATTTCTATACTCTTATTTTTCTGTAACGCTCATCCCGACGGACGGCATGCATCGAGGCTTTTCTTCTAATTTCCTCCTGTGGAGCGCGGAAGAAAATATTTTCTGGGGTGTTATTGCACAGAGGAACAATGCACCACTTGTAGTTTTTCCTTTTTCAGCCATGTTCCCCTTTGAAAGCAACGCGGCTCCTCCAAACCTGCAGCTACGACGTTACTGGGCTTGGATCTACGACTCCTACTGAATTTTGACGTCACGGCATAAGGGTTGGGGAGGGGGCGGTATTTTTTAGCCCAGGAATCTCGGGAGACTTTTGGGAGTCATTTTATAGTGTATAAACTGAATTTTAAGCGGAAAAAGTATATTAGGGTAATAAGTATTCACTGTAGTACATCAGCATACTGTATATAAAAAGTATGCAATTTCCCTATTGGAGAAATCTCAGATTTGGTACTGTTTATGGATTGAGATACGGTTCGTATATTATTTATGGCTTAAATATTATATGTACGGCTATGTAGATAAAGCTGTCACATGTGCATCAGAGAAATAACAAAACATGGCATTGACTCTGCATAACTTAATATTATCATACTGCATCAACTGTTTCATATGACTTAGCTCTTCCAGTAGTTTACCTATAAAGGTAAATAGCTGAAATATAAACTGTTGTTTTGCAGATGAATAAAGTTCCTCCATTCTTCCTGAAAGATCCAACGTCTTTGTAACTTACTTCTAAGAACTATCAATATAATTTGCATGTCCCATTTGCATTTTACATTAGTATAGCCTACCAAAATCTCGTGAACGTGTTCAGTGTGCCCTTACAAGATTGAGTCGCTGTTTTTACAATCCTCCCGAATCTTCCCGCTGGGGACGAGCCTTATTGCGCTTTAATCTTGGGTTTGTAATTATAACATATAAAGAATGAAACTATGCTCGCGCCGGTATTTACATTATGGCAAATCGTAGTAAATAACAAATGATTCGTGATATCGTTTTAGGTCTTATCTCCGCAAAATATTGACTGGAATGTTTTCGATTGCATAAAATGAACCAAATGATAAAAAATCGAAAAAAAGGTTGGTTCAAAATTTCAACGAATTTGACGCATAATTTTCATGTGAAATACTCCCCACTTATTTCAGGAAGTATTTATGAATAAAAATGGACATGGAATAAGGTAACTAAATATTTTAGAAGTTACGAGCGAAAGAAAAGTTTTCCAACTACCCTCTATATTTAACTGTATTATTGATTCTTAAAACGCGGGGAAAGCATTTTTCAGATGACTCTTAAACCCATCAAAATCAGCCCTTTTAAAAATAAAAACTTTACGTTATTATTTTTAAACTTTCAGCGGTATTTAGAGAAAACTTTGCAGTTACTACCCTATGCTCACTTATTCCTTCGACGGTGCTCACGTTTATTACCTGATGAGGTATATTTGTCGCTGATAAATCAAGAATACTTTCTCGCATGTTAGGTGCGGATGCTATTTGAAACAGTGAATTTGATACAAAAGTGTGTAATAACGCCTCGCAAATCATCATCATCTAATCATTATATGTTATTTATTATTATATGTTAACAGTGGACGTGGAGAAAAATTCAAAGTTCAATTTGAAAGTTATTTTTTTTACATGACCTAAAGACTCGAAGCTCAACGGCAACCTTGATAATAGATCGTGCTTTAAAATCTATTAAAGAGAACTTGATAGCTTTGTTCAAATGTGAACAAGCCCTAAACGGTTGTGATCAAATGTTGAGACACAGCGTATTTAATTGGTGTTTGGCGTTGGAGGATTGTGGAAACGCTCGCTAGCCCAGATGAAAAACCTTAACCCAGGCCGGCGTCCGACTTTAATTTGGATACTGAGATACTTCTGAGAAGCTACTGGTTCAAAGTTAATGTAAACTTTGTAAACAAAACAAATTATAATAGAGCAAAAAAAAAACTGTTTCAGCAAACGGAAAACTTAAACAGAAATGGTTAAATTATGCTATATCCACTATTTATTTTGTTATTAGTTATTCGTGATGACATTAACTTTTAACCCAGGTTAATCTATATTTTACTCTGTTGCTTTAAGAGATGTGAACTGATGATATTGGGTGAAACGAATTTAGCTCCAACTTTCCTCAAATTATTTGTTTGCAGTGTAATTAGACATCGAATGGGAAGGACCTCGAACTTTTCCGGAGAAAGTCCACGGAGGCATATATCCATCATTTTCGAAGGAAGGAAAAAAATATGTTATCTATAGCGATTTTATTCGATGACTCTAGATTTTTCACGTTGCGACATTTTATGTGTTATGTTGGTACCTCTTAGCTTAACTGCACATCAATACACCTCTAATCGTTAAGTCTTCCTTTGCTTTCCATGTTTAATTCTTACGTATGTTACAGCTTATGCGGATTCACATTTTGATCGAGGAAATATCTTTAATGTGTTTGTATAAAATTAAATAGCAAGCGGAACAGGAAAAAATAATATTTAATTCATAGCAGGACGTTTACATAACTAACGTAAATTTGAGAGGAATTTTACTTTTTACTTGTAGTTTAAAATGAAGATGAAAGTAAATGTTGCAATTAGATAATGATCGAATTTGGCGTTAATAGAGGCGATTCTATTTTATGGAAGTATTTAAAGCAGACCTTAAAAGAGATCTATAGTAATGCTAATGATATCTATCCACTCTAACGATGCGATTAACAGGCGACAACAGCACGTGTAAGAAGTTGAAAAATAATCATTTTCATTGTCAAATCAGTACTTTTGGTAGAGAGTAAAAAAAACGAAATATGTCACAGCAATAGAAATGAATTGCGCAAGGACGATAGGAACCGGACTTGCGAACTGCCTGCACGGAAAGCAGAGAAATGAAGTGGCCGAAGTGGCTGCTTAATTTACCGGGCTCTTTGTACATTATAGGAATGGCATCCACGTCCATAATTTTGTGTCAGCAGGGAAAATCCCGAGGAAAAATAATATGGGAAAGAACGCTTAAATTGTTTAACTATGTTATACCCACTACATATTTTGCTATTGAATTATTTATAATGGAATTAACTTTTAACTGGGTTAATCTATATTTTACCATGCGTTACTTTAACCCTTTTATGTCCAAGGGCTACATGTCCCAAATTTTTTAAATTTTCTAAAAATTGAATGAGAAGGTCAATGATAGTAAGAATTGTAAGATTGTAAGAATTTTCTACCTGAATGACCCAGACTGTTCGCCACGAACATATATTTTGAAATGTTCTTTTTACTGCACAGGTTCAAAGTGAACGGTTCGTCAAAATGAACATTTTAACCCACCTCTAATGGAAACTATAGTCAACTGCTGATTTTAAATAAATCATCTCCTGTATTAAAGTGCTAATACCGATTTGGTATGTTGAAGATACGGAGAAATATTTTTGCTTTGATAAATTTTTGGAGAGATTTACGAATTTTGAGGGAAAGATGTTTCATGAAAACATTCATGCACGCATTTGTAAAAGCATGTCTGAATAAAAAGAAATCCGATTTTGGATTAAGCATGCTAAATCCAATTGATCTTTTCTCATCAATTTCTAATTTTGCTCTTGAATCACCACAAACCAATACTCATTGCTGTACTAAAAATGTCGTGTGTGCAAATCATAGATGTGCCAAAAGCAATGTCTAATGTCAAGCAGAATGTTTTTCACATATTTCATCAGAAGTGACGATGAAAAATAAAAGATGCAACCAAAGTTTTGAAAAGTTGTTCTTTTAGTTACCAGGTTTTTCTCAGTGTTTCGGAAACGCAGTATGTTAACATTATGTAAATCATATTAAGCGATGAATATAACAATTTATTTCGAAAATTCATCATAAGTAGATAAAAATAATCCGGAAACTACGAAAAAACGAAGTTAAAAGCCCGACGTATAGTGAGGGGAATTACGGGTTAATATCGTGTATAAAATATCTATCGTATGTCAATTGATATCCATGAAATTCGCTGCTAATACAGCACAGAGATTAAAAATACATTGCAAAGTGGGTGAAAAAAGCGATTATCTGGAAGTATATGGATGAAAACATCAATTGGATTCACGAAAGCACAACGCCAGACATTTTTGCACCAAAAGTAAGAACTTGGAATCAATCATTGAACAAACCGGAAGTCGGGCTGATTGATGATCGACCATGGAACCGGTAGTCGGGCTGATTGATTATTGATGATCGACTTTATTTTGCGCAATGAATCATGAGTCATTGGAATCACTGGGTGATTCAATCATTTTGAACGAATCAATCACGAACAACCCATCACTAGTCTCACTCCTTCGTGGTTGTCCATACCGCCTATGCTTCTGTTTGTTTCGCCTGTTGCCAAATTTCTGGTGGTTAATACCGTTCATACTCATCATTTAATTGCCAATTTAAGAGCATTCATTATTATTACCATAAATTTTCACTATCATCATCAAAAATTTAATAATACCTTAGTAATATCGTTACAGCAGTCTGAAGGCACGACCGTTGGAGGTGGATACGTTAATTGTAAGTTGATTTTTTCGACGGCACCTCATTCATTTATGTAATTAGAACAATTTTGATGTTTTTTAATGTCCACTATGCTTTTATATACAATAAATGCATCCATTTATTCGTAGGTACTGGAAAATTCGTCGTTCAGGACTGCCTGTGTTTGTATTATATGGTGAATGCCGGTGAAAAAAAAATTTACTTGCTGCTTGGTGATTTCTACTCACGTCTTATGTGCAAAAATATTGTTATTTTCAACATGATTAATCCCGTTAATCTACTGCTGATAATCTCAGTGCCAGTGGTTGTAATGCACAATGACAGGGTTGAAAAATATGGCCAAGAGTTGCAATTATCAGTGTTCCATCGTGATTGAATTGTATAGTGCTATTACGCTATCGATAACTGTCTGACAGCAATGTAAAAATTGTCCGTGGCGTGTTCACCTCCGTGATTCACCGTAAATATGGCACTTCACGATCAAGTTATCAAGCATAGAGTTTATACATGATTGAGTACGAGACTACTTGGTTGAAACTTCTCTCTCGTCTATTTCTATGCAAGTGATATTTTTTTCAAGCACAGTGATAAATTCGATTCAAAAATGGGCACTTAAAACTTAATAACAGTCGATATAACGATTAACACGAAAAGTGTGGTTGGTTCGTTCTGCTTCCCATGACTTTTATTGAATTTTAATTAATTTTACCAGAATGGACAAAATAGTTTGCCAAAAATATTTTGTTCGCCTAAAATGATTTGGATAACCAAAGCGGGCATTTACGGCATTTAAAAAAGAATTGGTACATACAAAAATTAGTTGAGCATATGTAATTGCACTGGCTATTCGCTCAGAAAAATGTCTAGGGTTTCTTAGATCATTGCGTTCTCTTCGACTTTTCACCATCATCGTTTACCTCGACGGTCCGACTTTTCTCCTCCCTTATCTGAGTAAGGGAGTTTGTTTCATCTTACCTGCTTGTAAAGCATGTTTACGAGCTAAATTAGCCCGTACGAGTTAATGCCTAAATAGATGGTCAATTTTGATGGATCAGAACGGAATATGCACGAATATGGACCAAATTTGAAGAGGTTTTATTTTCTTTTCATAAATTCGTACAAGTTGGATGGTAGGTTACGCGGTCCATTTTGGCGTTCATGCATTTAAAAGTTGACTCGGATGTGTTAACGTATCGTGTAGCCAGGCCTCTACGATCTTGTCAATGTTACGTCCCAAATGTTGGTATAATGAGGCTCCGTTCTGAATGTGCGATTTAAAACTGTACTCATTGCCAAAATGTCATAAACATTGCTTTGAGAAATAATGCTTTCACATCTGGGTTTTAGTTTTCTTTTGTGTCATTTTTGTTCAGAAAACGCATTTGCCATATTTATTTTCTAATAACTCGTGAAGTATTTTGAGATAGGATTGTTGTGGTGGCTCGTGTGCTGGTTTTCTGTGTCGTGGAATGGATGGGCACTTGAAGGGCACTTGATGGGCACATCGTCTGCCGGATGGGACATTAAGGTGTGGTTCCCTTTACGCTCTTTTTTAATAGCAGGCTATTGCTGACGGCTCGCCAAGTATCTCTCCACCCTCGTTTCCCGACCCTTCCCCATAGAGCAAATGGATCGCTGTCGGTCCCCTCCTCCGAGTTTCCCCTTGCCTAACTAAGTACTTTAACAGCAGGGACAGTATGGCGGCAGGTTGGCGATAGCCGAGTGACCTGAGCTTAGGAGACCCCCTACAACGCTCGCGTCTGTCGTAAAGCTTACATGAAAGGTCTAATAAAGAAAGACTCGTGTTACTGAACCAATGTCTTTTTTGGAATTAGAAAATAACACGTTTTCATTGGTTGCTTTGTTTACAACGTACTAATTGTAAGTATAAAAAGATAATATGTAAATAATTAAATAAAGATAAGAGAACCTGATGTTTTTTGAAAGGGTTATTTGAAAAGGTAATTATAGAGTTTTTTAAATTTTCAGTGCAGCGTCTGGGAACAAACTCACTGAATAAATAATAGAACGATAATACCTACATTATACCTTATAAGCTGTGAAATTTCACTTTTCATAGCATTATTCTAATGGAATTGCTATTTTTGCATTAAATTTTATCTTGTTTTAAGGAGCCACATGGCGTAAACGTCCATTTATGGGCAAGCAATTTCCTAAAAATTTTCGGCGTAGGACCCCCGAATCTCTCGGTAAGGAGGCCAAAGGACTAGGTTACTTAACATTAATATTTCGATTAGGTCAATGGCATTTTAGAATTTCACGCAGTAAGCCACACAATGATTGGGAAATGAATTTATATATGAGGAAGGAGTAAATAAAAAAGATGCTTAAGTTTAGAAATTTCTTCACTTACACTAATGATAGGAAAAATTTCTATCTCAGCTTCCCGGTTTGTCGTGCCTTCTCACAAGTAGAAATTATTTAGGTAAAAAATTATTTCCATAATGCTGTATTTTTTCTTGATGCACTACATAGTACATATCCAGGATTTGATTTCTTCAACCTTCTTGCGTTTATTGTTAGCGAATAAGCCAATATTTTACAATGGCATTTTGCCCTCTTCTATTGCCGGTGATGGCTGTTTCGTGAAAGCGCACCTAACATAGATTTTTCTGCGTATAACAGATAATTGAAATCACTCTTTTGATGTTCTACTTATAAAACATGCTATTCACAGCACCGTTGTCCTCGTCCTTTTTCCATTATATCTTCATATCCCTTTCTTTCCTTACCTCTGAATTTATTTATATATTATTATTAATAGCAGTGGCTCAGCGAAGGGGGGATTTTGGGGGATGAAACCCCCCCCCCAGAGCTCAGATAAATTTTTAAGTGAAATCTATTTCACTTAATTGGATTAATATTACTAATAAAATAGTGTAAATATTAATAAAATACCCCTCTGAAGGCCGCAAAACTCACCATTTTGAATTATTTATATGAAAATTTTCTAGGGGGGGGCCCGCACCTCCCGCTTACCCTAGCGGGTATTCCACACCCTCAGATATCCAGTGTATTGCGCCTAAAACCCCCCAAGCCTTAATTCCTAGCTGCGCCCGTAATCAATAGTATATATATGTCGTGATCGACACGATCAAGGAGGGAGACTCGAGTGGCTGCGTCTCCCGGAATCGGGTTTAGGGAATTGAAATCCACGCGAATCAGATCTCAGAGAAGTTTAATTGACTGAGGTTGGTGATGATTTTACAAATGTAACTGTGACGGGCAGGCACACCCCGTCGCTCTCGTGTCTACCCACAGGCTGTCCCAAATTCCCGCGCTCGTGTCGTCAGGGCACATATCAACACCTCCAAGACCAAGGGAGGGGTGGCTTGACTCGACTCAATCTTAGGAGGTGAGAAACTTATCTCCGTCAGCGAGACAATGACCATCTATCCAGAAAATGTAGACGTTTCCGATTGGTCGGGGAGACGCTGACCATAAGTGACCCGAGCTTATGGGCGGGAACCCTTGGCTTCTACGAATATGGTGACGAGACGACAGAAAAGCGCTCGAAAGATCGTCTCGCACCTTGGCACACAAATATACCATGCACATTGAAAATATCGTCATGCACACTACAAAAATAATACACAAAATACAGCAAGTTTTTTTACAATTGCATAGAGTTGGTCTTCCGTCATTACCCGTTGACATTAATGATAAACGGAATAACACACAGTTATTACATATAATAGACTCCCACGAGTCTCATTTTACTGATTTGGCTGGATGGTAAAAACTAGGAGCGTTTGCACATGAGGCAAGCTGCATTATTTGATTTTACGCCCCCGAGAGTGGAAAAGGGTACGAGGGGATTCAACCGGGATAGCGAAATTGGAGGCAAAATCCAGGGGCAAAAGACGTAGCAAAAAAAAGAATACGTCGAGGAAACTCACGTTCACGAAAGCAATCATTGGGAAATAAACTAGGGAAGTAGCAGTAGTTGTATCTTTGTGTCGTTGCGGATAATTACTGTCAAATTTCCGGTGAGTAAAATTGCAACCCATGTTATATAATACTTTCAATAAATAACCGGATACGCTCGTAGTTGGAATCATTTTGATTACCCTTGAGCATGGGAAATGATGTAATTCTAGCGATAATCATGTTACTCAAACTTCTAGCACTTGGTCACAAAAAATGTTTGAAATTAAATGATAATAAGCTGCAGAGCCTTCCCTCCTGTCGGGGTGCGAACCACAGTTAGCTCTAAAGGCCGCTTTACACGGGGCACGTACTTGCACAATCTGACCTGTGTACGAAGGCGCAGTCAAAATTGCGTCGTGTAAAGCGGTGAATTGCTAGAACACATGCGAGAATGGGTGGACGTCAGATGTCAAAGTAGCCCCTGTTCTAATTTCGTTCATGCATTCGCGAAATTCCACGCCATTTAAGAAATTAATGCAGCCTGCGCAAACCCGTGCCCCGTGTAAAACGTCCTTAAGAACAAGGTGGAAATAAATGGGTTTATGAAAACCTAAATAATCCGACACCAATATATAATTTTAAACTAGTGACTGGAATGTGTGTCACCCATGATTTTAAACCTCTAAATCAGGTTCACGCGTGATTTTGCTGTTATGTATTTTTCCGCGTTAGGATTGGGGCTTAATAAATAAAACTGCACAATTTTCCAGTTATTTAATATCCATTAGTGTCACTCACTGTCCTTATAACTTTCTGCAGACGTTAAGGCATTGGTGCAATTAATTTCTACATCTATGAGGCAATCATCGAAATGAATTCCTCAATCGCGGACATGCGTCTATAGCGCCTCCACAGTTTGCAGCGCCCCTCGGTTGACGTTCCTTTGTTATTATTCCCCAAAAGTTCTCTATAGGGTATAGGTCGGGTCAGTGAGTCGGCCATGGTGTTCTTCTTACGTTTTAGCGGTGAAATCAGGCGAGGCAACAATACTTCCGAAAGAATTATTTCGGTATCATTACTAAAAAATACTAACTATAGGGTAGTTTCCTTCATCAAAGAAAACGAAAGGCATTGATTGTGATTCGCTACCCACCATCAGTGTATTCATAATATACAAATAATTTGGTTTTACAAATCCCAGTTTTGACGAATGGCAATGGTCAATTTTAACCGCTTTTGAAAAAGGCCAGATTGGCGCCCATGCGATTCCACTCCACGTGACGTCACAGGGACCTAGATGCTATACGGGTAGATAGGAGTTTTACATTTTCTGAGATTATCAATGCATGCATGAGGCATAGAGCTGAGGGAAATATCTCTTAATGATCACCTATTAAAATTACCTAAGTTCGGAAAGTTTCCTTCGCTTGATAGGGTAATAATAATCTTTATTTAAGCCAAGCGCTACCTGCTAGCAGGGTACTCTGCTTCCTGCTAGCAGCCTGCATCGTATCAGCGCTCAAAGCCAATAAAAAAATAATAGGAAACCACCCTATTTGAAGACTTGGATGATACTTATCCATTCGGTCATGCGTGTCATATGACCGAATTTAATCATACCTTCTGAGAAATGAGGTCATTCTTACTGAGAAGTGTCGAACTATGGAAGGTAATTTTACCCGGAGATATAACAGGAATTTGCCGCAAGAGCACAAAGACACAAGCACAGCCACTTCCCTTGCTGATTTCCTCTCATTGTCAGTGATAGAAACTGCTTAGAGGTAATGTGTTAACGCAGATCAATTCATCATTTTTATAAATTTAGCCGCAAAAAAATCATTATTAACTTTTCCTTGAGTCTACTGCATCGGTAGTGTTAATGTTAAGAATGCAGCTTTTACAAAATGAAAATTTTTTTTGGAAAATGGCAGAATAAACTTTGTTATTTATATATTTAAAAAGTACGACCCGGGTTTTGTGAGCATGGTTACATCTTCAGGTGCCTCCATAGATATGACATTCAATGTTAAAAAGTGTAGATAGCGTAGCTGACGACGCAGCTAATGCGACTGCAGCGCATTCGGCGGAAGTTTGCCGTAAACTAGCACCCACCCCTACCGTTTCCCCTCCCATACCGCTTCCCCTCCCCTCAGCCCCATTCCACATTTATTCTTGCTTTGCGTGTTGCATGCTGTAGGGATACTATGCGGGATATCATTGAAATAAAATCACAAAATGTGAAAAGCAAATGCCAATTTATTTTATAAAAATTGACATAAAAAGTCACTCAGCTGCCAAGTACAATGATTATAATTAGTAAATAAATAAACACTAAATACAGGATGGCGAAAGCCTGGCTAGCATCTCTCCATGCCTCACTTGTGCACGCTATGTCCTCGCGCCCACACACACAGCGAACTAAAATTCCTCAGTGTCATCACAAATTACGGGATAGGAACACCACAACGAAAATTCTTTTACCAGTGGCCACTTCACTGCACTGAATATGAGATTATTGATTGTTGAAACACACAAATTCGTAAGCAAAATCAAGATCACCATACAAGCATTAATGAGCTGAATATACGTGACTACTTTAGATGATCACTTTTTCGAAAATATAACGTCGTCAACCACTTAAAACACCACACGCAGGCCTAAAAACTTGATGTAGAGATTATTAAACTAAAATAGAGTAAACAACTATGTACAAGCAACGCCTAAAAACGCACATCGCGAGAGCACTAGATGCAACCAGTCCACTGTTAGTAGAAGTTTTCATAACGATCAAAACTTTCGAAATGAGGAGACGAAATTTCATTGGCCGATTGCAAAAATCCATGATTGGTCAATGGGTGAGTCAGAGGAAGCACACATACTTCATATTTCCTATTTATTATTAAAGATACCAACTGAGTGACATTGTACAAGTTTAAAATGATTTTTAACGAAATAACTTTTATTAATCAAAACCATCTTACGAAACCATAGCGTTAGTTCAGGTGCACACTCGCCAAGTCCTGGTGTCGCACGCTGTCAATAGTTCGCCCGACCAGTGCCTCCACTGTGGGTGCCTCCATCACGCATTCATCTTCTTAAATATCAAGTCCGGTATGACATTAAGGACATTTGTCGGGAAAGAGCGGGGTGAGTTGGAAGTTGAGGGATAGAGGGGGAAGGAGTGGTGTTGGCGAGGATCGATTTCTCTCTTTTGATGGATGAGCAGAGGGGTGCAGTAGGTGCAGGAGGAGAAAGGAAGGATTAGCGGGGCATAAAACCCAAGAGTAATTCATGGGTCCGGCGGTTTCTGCCTAGGATAGTGATTTCCCGGAATTGCAATTGCACATGGATCTCTGGGGGATTTTACTCTCAAGCGCCATTGAGTGGAAAAAATTCCATGAATATGTTAATGCACACATGTGGATAGGCAGTGCGAGATTTCACTGTAAAAGTTCGTTTAAGTGGATAGAAAGTTGAGGAAAGGAAAAGGCCTCAATGGCTGTCACCTGCTGATTCGAGGAGGACCCCGACTTAACGTTGTCCCCCCAGACCGTCGCGAGCCGTGCTGTCGAAGACTTTGGACATCGGAAGACTCGGAATTCGCTGCAGGTCCCCTGACTCGGATGCAGCATCTGGGGAAGGCAGAACAGAACGAGCGATGAGTGGCATCTACCAGCCCTTCCGGTCCTTTCGGACGCTGAGGGCAAATCCAATCGCCGGCGTGGTGCCCTCCGCCGCAGTTAGTACATAGATCGTGTGAGTACTCCAGAAGTTCTAAGAGGAGTGGGAGAGGTCTTTTGAAAACAGTGAGTAAAAGATCTAAGGCTATTTATTTAATTGGCCACATCGTGCGTCGCGATGAACCATATGGTTGAAGGACGGGTGGGGAGGAAGAACGGCAGAGGTAGGCCACGGATCAAATACTCGTGATGGAGGATTTTACGGCTAAGAATAGGGTGGCTTCCTTTTATTTTTTTATTACCTAAAGCGAAAGATTATTACTCCTGGAGTACGCATTTCACGCTTTTAGATTTTTGAATGACGATATCTTTTTTCACGATTAAATGAAAAGTGAACATTTTCAAGCGCGCGAAAACGCGACGGCTAAGTATGAATGCTGGGTAAACCCCGTGTGACGTCATTATGGTTCCCGCTGTCGCTGTATGAGGTGACCTTGGGGCGAGGCTTAGAGCGCTGATACGATGCCGGCTGCTAGCAGGTAGCAGAGTACCCTGCTAGCAGGTAGCGCTTGGCTAAAATAAGGATTATTATTACCCTATCAAACGAAGGAAACTTTCCGAACTTATGTAATTTTAATAGGTGATCATTAAGAGATATTTCCCTCAGCTCTGTTTCTCAAGCATGCATTGATAATCGTCTGAAATCTCGCATAGAAACTACGTCCCTGTGACGTCACGTGGAGTGCCATCGCATGGGTGCAAATCTGGCCTTTTTCAAATGCGGTTAAAATTGGCCATTGCCATTCGTCAAAACTGGGATTTGTAAAACCAAATAATTGGTATATTATGAATACACTAATGGTGGGTAGCGAATCGCAATCAATGCCTTTTGTTTTCTTTGATAAAGGAAACTACCCTATTATGTAAGTGCTAGAAGATTAACCGGTGGGAGATTTGAGAGGTGCGTCCAGCCAATCTTAGGATTGATAACTGTTGATGACGTCGCATTTTTATGGCAATGTATTTTTAACCTTCAATTTGGAAGCTATTTTTCATTAAAAATGATTTTAGAGCATGAAAAAGGAAAATTTTAATACTTCAAATTGAAAAGTTGGAAAAAGAAAAATGAAAATTTTGCCAAAAGCGGCTCAAATATACAAGCAACAAACAATATTTATGGCATGTAAACAGAGTGAGAAATTTGGTTTTTTTATTTCATGATTTTTAAAAGTTTACTCACAACATGTATCAACCAAGCCTTCACGTATTCATTATTGACGATGCTAGTTGTAATTACATATCAGATGTAGGGACTGTAACTCGGATTTTTTGCTAACACACTTCATATATTCATGAATTTACATTTACTTTTGAAAATAAAACAGGAGACATGCTGACTTCTGGAAGCGTTCTGATCTATGACAACGCCCAACTGCTCCTGGAACAATTTCAATGGGACACTTTCAATCACCCTCCGAGCAACCGTGAACTGGCTCTTTTCGCTGGAGTGGGAATATGGCTAGTAGGGAAGTGTAGGGACGATGAGATACAGGAGAGCGATCAAATTCATTGAAAGGCATTTTCAGTTACGTTGCATGGAGAAGGAATTGCAAAGCATGTCCAGATACACGAACTATGCCATAATGGCCCGGGCAATCATGCCGAAAAGTAACCGTAAGTGTACTTAATATTTAGCATTGAAATTATATCGAAATTTAAGGAAGTTGCGCTGTTCTGAAATAATATTGTTGTATATTACCATGTAGTACTTCCACAATAATTTTTTTATATTACTATGTAGTAATATAGCAATATTGTTGTTGAAAAGTGCAACTACCTTACATTGAATTACGTCGAACTGCCACTATGTCACGCCTGAAGCGGTTGAACTCAATGGAATTATTTTTAATCAATAACTTTATCTTATATTCATGAATTATCGGAGGTTAAAAAAAACCAGCCGTCGTAAATGAAAAAGAGCATACAAAAAATTTATTCATATTAAAACTATTCAGGTACAGAATTTTTACACCAAGCACGAAAATACAATTAAAAAGAAAATACAAAATACTGAATAAAAATGGAAAATTTTCAGGCATAAAATATTATCCAGTGTTAATTTATTGTGAATTACCTACACCTGAGGTGGCTGGTCAGTCGGAGGATCAGAATACTACAAACCTCGTCACCTACCTACATAACGTTCACCAACCTAAAGCATTTATCACCTAAACCATTTATCACCATGACGTTCACCTACCTAAAACATTCCTTTCGTGTATGGTGATTAAAAACTAACCCTTGGTGTTTATGATTGGCAACAGGATACATAAACACTAGGGATGTGCGAGTACTCGAAAATTCGAGTCGAGTTGAGTGGTTGGTACCTGACTCGAGCGTTGCGAGTAGCATTACAAATGTCGAGTCGAGTAGTTACGGTTACAGGGCTTTCGAGGCTAGTAGGTCCAGCAATCTGCCGACTGAAAGCGCTATCATGAAATTCATGAAATAATACACTTTTTTAAGCCGATAAGTCATTCTAATACCTTGGCCTGGTAGTTTCAGCTTGCTGTAAACACTATACATAGTTGTCGACGTAGGCGCCGAATACCTTTACGTCAGCCGCGGCGGCCGATCGTCTTCCGACCCGGCGCACAATCGTCTGAAATAGGAAAAAGCTGGAATAAAGTCCAAAATGACCTTAATAGGGAAAGAGACTTGAAACTTAGCGTAAATACTTATAAATTATTACCAGATATAGATTTATATGCCATTTTACATAAATATGATCCTTTAGTGGCCCAAATATGAGACTCAACTTTTCAAAACCACGCGCGATCTCGTTTTTCCTCGAAAATCTTTGAATTTATCCAGCCGGTGGAGCGTTGGTATCATTTTTATGGAATAAAACACGCAATATCTTTTTGACCTGGTGCTTTGCGTATGCTTTCAATGACTTTTGAAGATTTTGGCTAGCATCTGTCTCGTTTTACAACGCAAAATGGCCGACCCGTTTTTCACGTGAAATTTGACACAAAGCAGACATTATCTTTCGTTTACGAAAACTATAACTCGGAAAATTTGAACCACAATATAAAATAGAGATTTCTAAGGAGTACTAAGTAGAAAGTTTGGAAAAAAAAACGTTCGCGACGATGGAAATGAGAGCGATTTTTCAATCGCGCGTCAAGGCTGAGCTACACGCCGCGGGAGGCTCGGTAACTGAGGCCGATTTTTCAAGTTTTTAAAAACTTTATTCTTGAAAATCGTCATTTAAAGCACGAAATATCGTCTTCATTGACCTAAAACACTAAACTGAGGATGGTAAAAAGGATAATGTATAGATCGAATTGACCATTTAACGCATTATTCAAGTGAAAATACTGAGGATTGGATATTTTTCGGAACCATTCCACGCATAAGAAATATGGCTCGGTTATTGAAGTAGAGTGAAGAGATTAAGTCGGCATGCTTAAGAGAGAGAAAAATGAACTGTTTCCGTGAAAGGCAACAACCGATACCCTTTTTCCCTTTCCACCTTTACCGAGGTGAATCGCACGGAAAGGGGAGTTTACACATCACAAGGCATCTTTTAGCCCTTTGTTATTACTGCGTCCGTCCGATGTGACATTCATTTGTTGCGTTTAGTTTCTTTCTTGAACTTAAAAAAACAAGAGTTTTTAAGGTTGATTAAACGACGTGAGAAGCATAGATTTTTTTTGGCTCTTCAAAACTAAAGCTAAGTTCTATAGTTCGTTCGCTTCGTTCACTTGAATGCCATGAAGATTCAAGATACATAAAATCGTTGATATAATTTTAAATAAAAATTCCAAAGTTTCCGAAATCTTGCAATTTTGGTGGGAAAGTACTTGCCGAGTCACACAAGTGTATAGCAAAAGGCAATTTTCTGCAGGCAGTAATACTGTAACATGGGAACTGTCTGTCAAAACTGTTAAAACCTGCTGGCTGAGCATGTAGAATAATTGGTTTTTCTGCTTGAGAATTTGAAATGGCCAAATATTACCTGATTCATATGCGTAGTATTTCATCTTTATTATAGCTGTGAAAATGACTATACTCAGGGCTCTCCCTTGTAGTTTGGATACACTTGAGACGTAAATGGTCGACACATTACTTGGGGTTAATTAATTTCAAGTGTGCCTATGGAACTATTGGAGACATTAATTTTCATTCATCTCCTTCATCTGACATTAACCATCAACGATCCTCATTATATTTTACCTCTTACATTAGGCTAGACATTCATCATAGAAATTACGAGTAGAATATATTGTAGTGTGCATTGCTGTATTGCCTGGTACAGAAATTATCATACTCGACTCGCGAGTAATTTTCAACTCGACTCGAGATCAAAAAGTGCTACTCGCACATCCCCAATAAACACGTGAAAAAATGTGTAATGAATGCATGAACTTAAGAATGTGTTGTGCCGGTGAATGAACAGAAAATAGGACATGTTCTAATTTGGGTCCTTAGTTCAATTATTAACTCGTACAATAAATGCAGTGCCTTAATGTAGTAAATTCAACATAGCAGCTCGCTCTGCAACTGTTTGCCGTAATGCAAATTTATTCGTAAAATACGTAGGCATGCGACGTCACGAGAGGAATGCGGGGCCTTTTTGTATTGAGGGTGGCGCCCTGCGTCCCTTCCCCCTCCCTTGACCTTCGGAGGTGCTCCTTCAATACCTCCCCCTAACCACGACCGCCTTCATCATGCACTCGGACGCAAAATCAGGCCAACAATTTTGACTCTGCTTTCGGCTATTTGTGCTAGGCAACCTCCCCTGGTATCCTTAGTAACTCCCCTCCCTCCATCACCTCTCAAGGCCTTAAGTAAGAAGCAGTTCGTCACTTTAGGTTTTTATCCGCAGTCCTCATTTCGTCCCAGTGAAGTTTGAGTCTCACAGTATTTCGGTTAGTATTGATACGTGGATGATCTGTCACTGAAGATAACTGTTAAGTCCAAGCTCGTAAGTAAACTATTATTCCATTCTATTTCTACATGTTAAATCGTAATTTTTGTGCAAGAAGGCAACGATATGTGGCAGTAGTATTCGGTCAAAATTAATGGAGTTTTATGCTCACATTATTGGTCTAGACTGTTCTTGTTTTGTAACTTTTAGAAAAAACTGGCTCCAGTTGTTAGGACAAGTCACGCGATTTATTACCACGTAAAATTTATTATATGAATGCATGAATTTGGTTCACTTAGTCACGTGTGTTTCGTTCGATTACAAAATTTCCAGAAATTCACGTAAACTTGTACTATTTACGGTATCATGAAACCAGGCCTTTAAGATTGTCTTCAATTGGTATGCATTACATGCATTTCCGCTCTCACAATTCCTTCTTGCCATATGAATAGACGTATAGGGTCATCAATGCAATTTTTTACTATGGCTTAATAGCTATTTCTGTTTTTTTTTACAGTTTACGAAAGGTGGAGTGAATAATGAAATTAAACCATCAAATGAAAGTCTAAAATCAAGCTCTCAGCGATCCCTTTCAAGCCTTTGGCTCAAACCTTGGAGTATAGGTGCAATGAATTATTGAGGGTGTTCCTTGGAGTATTACGAGTATCGTATCATCGGTTTACTGTTAGCAGTATGCATGTCTCATGAAAATAATGTGAATTTACGTGCTTTGTTACTCAGCGGCAGGAGCGAGAGTTCATCCATAAGTAGAGTGAAGTAAAAGTTTCAAGGGTTCGTCATAAAATTTATTGTCAGTTGTGTTCAATGTGAAGTGTTGGTGAATATAAGTATTTTGGATAGTCGCTGTAACAAAGCTGAGCTCTGCCGCCGATGCACCTGGCAGCAAATAAAAGGTAAGGAGTCTTCTCCTCTTGCAGTTTAATTCTATATGAAGTTTTAACATTTTTTGGACAAATTATTTAAAACAAACTAGTTTTTACACCCACTTTTTCTAATGGGAAGTAAAATTCTTTGACACTATCCGTGGCTTCCTTTGAAAATGTTCCATTTTTTTACTGCTGGTTCTAGTGTTTTTATGTTATAGCGGGGTAGCTTAGAAAAGATTTTCAAATAAGTTTAATAGGCATAAAATGCAATCATTGCACTTTACTATTGTGTGACACGATCACCGATTTTCATAGGCTCGCAGTAATTGAATTACGATGCCATGTGATGAAAAAGAAACTTCGCCATGTCTAATACTTTGATTTCACACCATATAAGGTTCAGCACTCCAATCCTAACATTTTAAACTCATTAAAGTGTTTGAAACTGCAAGTTACATGCTGACCAAATTCTCAAGGAAGTATGTATTGAGTGAAATAGGGTGAGATAGAAAAGAACTGAATCATCACATGGAAAAAGTTGTTAAGAGTGAGAAACGTATTTGGTTGGGGGAAGTAGATAAGCTTCTTTCCCCCTCCCCCCGCGCTGTTTTTGACACGTGTACGTGCAAACCCAAGTGCAGCAATGATCGCGGCGGGCAGGACCCTATTTGACCGCGTCATTCTCCGACGTCACCCACAATGGCGATGGCTGGATACATCTCTCACAAGGGGAGACCACGTACTATCGTTTTCAAAAGTATGTAGACACCCAGTAGTCCTACTTAACTGATGGGGCCGGGTCGGTGAAAACTTGGACAGTTGGCACATAAAGCGACTTGCATCCCTCGTATGCCACTAAGAGCCGACGAGGACGGAGGCGGACGTGGTGTAGCTACCGAAGGTGGAGTCAAACTCCAGGAGCATAAGCCCAATTGGAAATAAGATTATCGGATGGAATGAACTGAGGTTACTCACGTCCACGCTCAAGTTATGCCGTGGGAGAGTTTTCTTTCGGGATCTGTGGCGAGGTTTTTCCTATATTTAGATTCATATTTAGACTCACCGTTTATCTCTTTCTAATACGTCGATCCGTGGCCGAGTAGGTATGCGCGGTTATTTCGGTTAAGTTCTGGGAGGGTTCCAATCCGCAGTCAAACTTTTTTTTACTCTTCAAAAGAGACATCCTGAAAATCAACATAAGCTATGCAGATGACTCAAAAAATTTCGTACTGAATTTTTTTAACGGCTCAAGTTATTAAAATGATGACTTTATCTACTTTAACACATATCTAGACCAATTCATTCACGGAGAAGAAATAATCGGGGAGGGGGTGAGAATAGTTGTATCTTCGAGTCTTTTCGGCTAATTACTGTCAAATATACGTTGAGTGTAATTCCTCATTCCATAGCAATTTAAATTCTCACAAAATTATAAGATGCACTCGTATTTAAAATCAATTTGATGACCCTAGATTTAAAAAAATAATTGTAATTTGATCGAGTCATATTTTTTAAAATTTCTTGTTCTTGGTCACAAAACATGTGGGAAATAACGTACTTAAAAGCGCCAACACTTTCCTTTCAGTGGGTGAGCGAACCACAATTAGTGTAAGGACCAGGTGGAAAAAAATTGGTTTATTTCATTTTATCCTTGGCAACTTGAGAAAAACACCAAAGTCGGCTCATTCACCCCACCTAAATATATCACTGCAAACTCTGGGGTGAGCGCGATTAATAAGATTGAAGATGTAGGTGATGTCACTTGCGTTCATAAGTGTAAAATTATTAATAATATTTCATCATCATTTTAATACATCAACATCTACATACTACGCCAATGCAAGCCGCCTCAATAGGTGTTTGGAGGGGGTGTTAGGACACCTGCCGTTTACACAGAAAAAGAAATGCTCTTACGAAATTACGCCTAGCATTTATTAAGGTTCTTTACGGTGTGAGTGGAAAAAGAATTCCCATACCTATTGGTTCGGCAAGATATCTCTCTCATTTATCGTGTCGCACCTGGAAACGTAGTGAGGCCCTAATATGATGTTCTCCGCGTCGCTCATAAAGATATCCATTCTCCATTGCTCAAGCAAACTAAGTAAGCCTTGCGCGCAGCCTCCGAGTCTCTTGTGGCTCCCAACCAAATTTGTTTAACATCTGTGTAACGCTTTCTATACGCCCGTAGCAGTATTTGAGTGCGAAATAACACATATCTTTTACTTTCTCGTCCGACAGTATTCTCACATAGCGCTTGACTAATTCTAACTTCTTCAGAAACTTATCTTTACTTAATCTGTCGCTTTTATGTTGAAACTATCCAAAGCACATGTATGGGGATAGTTATACGACCTTCGCAAGAAATGTAGCGCCATGGGTATTTATGCATATAATGAACGAATCATGTCTAGTCCGGTAATAATGAATATAACTGACCTTTTGAGTACGTTTTACAATTTTCTCTGTTTCTTAGGGACCCTCCTAACATCGTTGTTGTACCACCGAGGTATTTTGCTATCAATTTCAGTTTTTACGGATTATATTAGTTGAGGTAGCATTTGTAAGAAGCATTTTATTATCTGCTTTAGCTACGAAGTCCGTGTACGATTTATCAAACTTCTTGCCAAATTGAATGAAGTTGCATATATCAAATAAATATTCCGTTTTGGTTTTAAAAATTAGTCTACTCCGATTTTTAAGGTTACAAAAATAATTTGTGATCACTTAAACCGTCAATAACATTGATTTATTTTATCAACTTGTGGTGGCTAAATCCTTAAAAGACTAATATTTTATTTCCTCTCATAGACTTGTCAAGTATTAGTGTGAGTGAATTGCTTGTGCGTTGTAAGATCATGTTAATTTATTTCCCTATTCTTTGAATTCGATTTGCATGCTAAGAATCCCAATTTACAGATGGGAGATTAAAATTTCCCCTAATAATTATATTACACCTTAGCTGCCTCCCAAAATAAATGCAGATATTTGATAATCTAATTGGTAAATAATATCAATTTCGGAGTTTGGAGGTCTATAAAAAGAGCTAATATGTAATATGCTATATGTTTGATTTTTGCGCTCTTGTTTTTAATGCTACGACAATTAACTACGGCAAACTTGATGTCATATTTTGTTGATTGATTTTCGGTACATTCGTTTCCACGCTTGTAGTCTAGGGAGGCGAATTACGCTGGAAATGCTTATTGCATTGGTTTTATTTATTCCCTGGAGTACGCGTTTCGGAATTTTTGTTTTTTTTTCGGCATAACCGCCAGTAGTTAATTTGACGTTAAAAGTTTCGTAAAGCGCATTGCATCGGAGGCTACTTTTAATTGCATAAATTCAGTCGTTTACAAAAACATTCATTGCTACCTTTTTCTTGAGTCATCTGCATAGATTATGTTGATGTTCAGGATGCCTCTTTAAAAAGTGAAAAAGTATAATAAATCCGGATTCGAACCCTCCCTGAACTTTACCGTAACTGATGCGCACAGTATAGACCTACTCGGCCACGGAAGCATGTATTGGTGAGAGGTAAACGGTGAGTCCAAATATCTAAAGATGGGAAAAACCTCGCCATGGAGACCGAAAGAGAACACTCCCACGGCATAACGTGAGCGTGGAAGTGAGAAGACGAAGAACCGAGCCATGGTTCCCTGGTTGGGAGTCAGATAGGCTACCATTAACCCACCCGAACCGTCTGCTGTGAGTTGCGATATTTTGGAACTATAAACGGCTTGTGAAAAGTACCGCATGAAAATTAAATAATTACAGCCAAACCAAGGCCCGTTCAACGGACCCACTGCAAGTTCAGAGATGTGTTCACCATCCCGAAGGCTATAAAAAATACGGCATTGAAAAAGGCGGAGCAAGGTACCTGGTCTCCCCTTGTCAGTCTTAGATTGTTTTTCTCTCTCCTGAATGGCATGACTTACCACTACCGCTCTACCGAATACATCTTCTAAATTATGGTTATATTCGTGGTTTCCTCTTTCTTTAAATATTAATTGCTAAAATCTACAGCTATTATGCTGAATTTTTCATGGTATTTACCTTCAATTGATCCTTTGCATTCCGTCTTAATCTCTGACGCAACACAAGCTAACTCAAGATTTTTGCCCTATTTACCTCTTTCATGTGTTTATCACAGATAAAACCCTCCTCATTTTTTTTGCTTCGTTACATCCACGGGGAAGCTGAAAACATTTGAGAGCTGAAGTAAAATCCGAGAAAACTTTCCAGCCCTATTTCTAAAACTCATCGCAATCTTCGTAAGAATATTCAAGTATTCGGTGAATATTTTGTCAGCTTCACTTATGGTCAACGGCTTGGAGGCGGACGAAGGCTCTCTCTCTTTAAGTTCAGATGATTACGACCAACATTATTGAATTATACAATACTTATGAGCAAACTTCGCAGACTCAGACTGAATAACATTCATTCATAAATATTTTCATGCCAAAACGCATGGATTTAAATCCAAATGAAGTTAGTAGTTAGCAGTTGAAAATCCCTGCATTGGGGTTAATAAGGTATGAACTTGGCGATTGGTGAAGGTGAAATTTGTTGAGTTATTTCCAAACTGCTTTTTATTATGGTATGCTAGCATATTAATGTCGAAAATGATGCTTCGTTGATCGCTGAAAGACTTACCTACACTTAACTGCTATAATCATAGAACCTCTCGTAGGCATACCTCTTAGTGGCACCTAAAGCACGCAACTATTTGTAGCTGACAATGGTCATATTTCAGGGAGAATTTAACAAAAACTTGTTATTATTTAGCACATGTTTGACCCCACTCTAAGGGCCGGTTTCATGTTATTAATGAATAATAAAGTCAGCTAAATAAACGATATTTACTTTAATCGTGATAAGCTCATTAATTCAAATGATTAGTGTTGCCGCGAGACTCGAGACTTTCTTGTCTCGTCTCGTTTTCGAGACGAGACCGTTGGGTAGAATGCGAGACAAGACTTGAGACGAGACCACTTTTGGACGAGACGAGACGACACCACTTCCACGAGACTCTTGAAGGTCTCGAAATTCAGATTTATGTCCTTAATTGGTATTTGGTATAGCTTTATCCCTAAAATTATGACCCTCTGTTAAGAGAAGTAACTTTCAAGTTATTATTAAGTATTAAATTTGAAATATAATTCAATATTAAAATTTCGATAAATTATCTAACTATAAAAAGGAATTTTTGCCGAAGGATCAATTTCTGAATACATAAGCATGATTTCCGGAGCCATGTTAGGGAGTGTTAATGGCTGACTACATTTCCTTGTTTCTTGCGATAATAACATTGGAAAATTCATCCGGAAAAACTATTTCCAAAGTATAAATTTTCAGTGCCTACTCCTTCGACAAAAACATCTTGGATAATACTTGAATACGTGTAAAGTATCGCTCAGCTGCAATAGCAATCCTTCTTATAGTTTGCTTGCTTGGAGAAATTGATGGCCCATTTCAATTGCGCAGAGCACATTACCGCGGCAGAAAGACGGATGATAGCTGAAATAACTATGTACCTCTTCCTGCCTGATATATCATCCGAGGTTAGTGAGGATATGTAGCATAATGTGGCTAAATTGTGTTGAGGATGTTGAATTAAATAGGATAGCTACAATTGACTTTCCTTTGACTTATTTTGCTAGCCAAAGGGTCATTTAATCAAAGGTCCTTACTGGATCCATTGATCGGCATTTATTCATCGACCGCTCCTTCTAACTCCATTCATCATATTTTCTCCATAAACAGTAGTTAGGGGGGGGAAATCTTTTTTCAGCAGCATCCAGTCTATTCTAAAAGGGGACAAAATCCTATAGAATAAAAACGGGGCAGTCGTGAGACTGGCCGACTGAAGTGAAAACTGAAATAATTATTATCTATTTATTTTAATATAGATTTAATGTTATTAAAGAACTAATTTTTCCAGTAATACTCATTTTTCAACAAAAATTGAAATTATTTTTTTCAGCAAACTGTTTATTATTAAATACATATTAAAATACGATGTGTATGAATAGAAATTAACATCATTTATGTATTAAAATATAATATGCTTTTATTTCTTTTATTTAATATGCTTTAAACCTATAATTGTTCACTATGCACATAAAAGAAACTGCCTTAAATTGTGCTGACCTGTATTTTTATAGCGTGTACACTCTTCTGCACGTTCATGCACGGGCTCTTTATATTTAATGAACTCATACAATATACACTATAGATTTTTATTTTCAATTTTAATATTTTTAAAACAAAAAGACTTTAACAGTCTATATATTAACAAAGTTTATTTACCATACCTTGTCAGCCTGCGTAGTTGAAATATCCATTGTAAAATTTTTTAAATTGTATGAGATTGAGAAAAAAATCCTCCCCGGCGGGGAATCGAACTCCGGTCTCCCGCGTGACAGGTACTACTGACCACTATACTACCGAGGATGTGATACTAAGACATGAATTTTAAGACGGAAATCCATATCTCGCTGTGGCGATCGCGGTGTCGGGTCGGTGACGCTCACGCGAATTCTATGCTTTTTCCCCATCCCACAAAAGTGCCCAACGCCGCTAAAGAAGTTTTCACTTCAAAAATCCATTTTCAAATTTGTGCGAAATTTCTGAGGGGAAAAATCATTCGCCCTTACCGGGATTTGAACCCAGATCCCTCGATTTATGGCCTAGTTCTTTAACTTCTCAACGCCGTCATGCGTACCCAGTACGCTTCCTGAACTTCTGTATCTAATATTTTTTCTCCGGCAGATATTGTATTTTAAATAAATCTTTACTCTGCTTTTTGAAGAAATTTTCTTTCTTTCCAATAAAATAATAATAGCGTTTTTATGCCTTCAGGTTCTTTTTAATGCTTCGATGATATTCCGTTTTAAACCAGTGAGGTGACGAATTTGGTCTTAAAAATCAACTTCTTTCTTCAACTGTACTAACTTGAAAACTGCAGCTAATACTGCTTGTGAGACATCAAGAAGGGTCAGCTACTTAAGCTTGATATACGATAATTTCCCAGGGGCGGTCTGGACAGGTCGGCTGGTCGGCGATCGCCGAGGGCCCCGAGCGCAGGGGGCCCCCAGAGTCCTCTGGATCGTCGATAATGTTACATATCAATGAACAAACGCCAATCACTAGCTTCATATTGCGGTAGTTCTATTCCTTCCAGAAGGCCTCTAACGTCTAAGCAAAATGTAAGATTGTCTTCCTGAATAAAGGAGGGTAGCAGATCCTTTTCCCTTATGCGATAAAAAGTGATTTTTTTACCTTGTTCCAGTAAATTCTTTTCATTCATCCTTTAAGCTAGTAGTTCAGATTCTTCCTTCGGTAAGTTCAATGCTCTAACAAGGTCGCTTAGTTCATCTTGATTAAATAGTTGAGGATTTGTTGATACTGCCTCGTAGTCACTAGTAGTTATTTGTATTCAACGGTGTTCGGCGAGATGTTGTGGAACATAATGATACAATGGTAAATGAAGAGCAAACTTAGTGCATGTCCACAGTAATTTTATTTGGTACGACGCGTTTCAGCGACCTTACTTCGCTATCATCAGGTACAAAATGCCATATTTTCGTCAAGAAGTCATATATATATACAATCATGCAAATGGGAGGGGTATATTTATGAGTCGGCGGAAGTGGGAGAGGGTTTGGGGGGGGTAAAGGATGGGGGAAGGGGGTGGGGAGGTGGTTGGGATACGTAAGGATTTGGGGTTCGGTTGAAGGTTTTGAGAGGGGGGAGGGCTAACAACGGGGAATGACTCATGAACTCAATGTCATTCAAAAGATTTTCCTTGCGTTTTCTCCTCCTGGTAATTTCCCATTGCTCGAGTGCGTCGAGCCGACGTCCTTTTCCTTCGAAGGCCAGTATTTTAGGTTGGAAACTGCATGAATGGTCCTCGTTGATAAGGTGAGTGGCTAGCTGGGATTTGGTGTCTTTCTTATCAAAACATCTTTTGTGCTCTGCTGTCCTTACTTTGAAATTCCGACCAGTTTGTCCTACATATGTTGAATCACATGAGTCGCAGCTGATTGCATAAATCCCGGATAAAAGAGGGTCCAATTTATCTAATGATTTGTCAAATAATTTTTTAAGCGTCACTAGGGAATAAAAACAGAATTTAAAACGGTCTCTCGGGAAGCACTTGGAGACTTTGTATAACTCTTTACCTACGTATGGTAGCTTCACCCACTTCTTTGTGTTTGAGGTCTGCTTAAGGTCTGTGATTTCTTTAATGGCTTTTTTCCTTCGTGAATTCTGCAATATCCTTTCAATTAGATACCCATCGTAGCCGTTAACAGAAGCAATGTGATGAATGTGGTTTAGTTCTTTGGCAAAGGACTCCCGTGAAAGTGGAATATTCATGAGTCTGTTAATCATAGAGTGGAATGCTGCCATTTTGTGACTGAGGGCATGGCACGAATCAGATGGAATGACCATATCTGTAGATGTCGGCTTTCTAAAGATGTCAAATATATGTTTATCCCCGAATATAGTCTGCAAATGCAAATCTAAAAAACTTAAACTTCCATCTGTATCTTTCTCCATCGTGAAATTAATGTTTTTATGGCATGAGTTTAAAAGGTTTAAAAAATTATTGGCTTGCCGTAAGCTTCCGGTCCAACAACATAAAATATCGTCGACATATCGAAACCAATAAAATACGTTCTTTACAAGTGAGTCATTAGAGTTAAAAATCTTTCTTTCAAAATTGTCCATAAAAATTTCGGCTAGCAATGGGGAAAGGGGGGACCCCATTGATAAGCCTTCGTCTTGTTGATAAAATATACTATTAAAAAGAAAGTAATTTTGTTTAACACATACCTCCAAAAGAATGGTCAATTCTTGTATGGCAACTGGGTTTGCTTGTGAATTGTTGAGGATATTTTTGGCCATTTCTAAGGCTTCTTTCACGGGTATGGAAGTGAAAAGGTTCTTAACGTCAAAGGAAATTAGTTTGGCGTTCCGGGATAACTTGATGGGTTTAAGTTTTTCGGCAAGTACTGTAGAGTTTTTATACTGAATTTAGGGGTAAACTTAGTGAGCTGACGGAATAGGTGATTAATTCTATGCGAAAGTTTATGTGTTGGAGATCCAACACCGGAAACCACTGGTCGTATGGGAATATTTGATTTATGGATTTTTGGGAGTCCATATAACCTAGGAGGAAGGGCATTCATTTGTAATAAGTGATGTTTGTAACACTGTGTGAGTACACCAGGGCACGCGTTGATTGCTTCTTTCACTTCCTTTTGTAGCACTTTGGTGGGGTCACTGCGAAGAAGAGACGAGTCCGAGAGACCGTTTTAAATTCTGTTTTTATTCCCTAGTGACGCTTAAAAAATTATTTGACAAATCATTAGATAAATTGGACCCTCTTTTAAGATCCGGGATTTATGCAATCAGCTGCGACTCATGTGATTCAACATATGTAGGACAAACTGGTCGGAATTTCAAAGTAAGGACAGCAGAGCACAAAAGATGTTTTGATAAGAAAGACACCAAATCCCAGCTAGCCACTCACCTTATCAACGAGGACCATTCATGCAGTTTCCAACCTAAAATACTGGCCTTCGAAGGAAAAGGACGTCGGCTCGACGCACTCGAGCAATGGGAAATTACCAGGAGGAGAAAACGCAAGGAAAATCTTTTGAATGACATTGAGTTCCTGAGTCATTCCCCGTTGTTAGCCCTCCCCCCTCTCAAAACCTTCAACCGAACCCCAAATCCTTACGTATCCCAACCACCTCCCCACCCCCTTCCCCCATCCTTTACCCCCCCCCAAACCCTCTCCCACTTCCGCCGACTCATAAATATACCCCTCCCATTTGCATGATTGTATATATATATGACTTCTTGACGAAAATATGGCATTTTGTACCTGATGATAGCGAAGTAAGGTCGCTGAAACGCGTCGTACCAAATAAAATTACTGTGGACATGCACTAAGTTTGCTCTTCATTTACCATAGTAGTTATTTGCTTGAAATATGTTTTACGACAAAAGTAATATGTGGTATTTTGTACTTTTGTATTATTTTTGTTCTTTGATAATATTGCTGATTTAATCATAAATTACTTTCTTTAATTAGCTTTTGCAGTTTCTAATTATTTACCAATTTTTAGCATTAATTTTTTTTTCGAATATTTTCTCATTATACTGTCATCAGGTTAATGTGTGTTACTACCTTTTTTGAAGAATTATGCTAATTTGAAATGTATCCTTTATAATTATGTTTCCCTATTAATGGAATCTTATTGCAATGGAGGTTTCAGTGATATAATTATTTTCGTTGCTCCAAAAAACGTTTTTCCAAGATGTGCATTGATAATGATAGGTGATATTAATCTTAAAATAAAGTGATATTTCCAGTTATGCCTATATTTATTTTATTTTTACATACGGTCTTATACTTCTTGTTTTTTTTGATTGTGAATTATTTTAATTACTTTTCTTGTCGTTGTTTGCTATATTATTGTAAAAATGATTTGAATACCTATTTATATCCTATTTTTGGTTAACACATGCAGAATTGTCTTTTATCATTAACGGTGTGAAGTACTGCGATTTTTCAATTTCATTTTTCTTTATGCCTTTTCTGAAACATCTATTGTTATTTGTTTTATATTTATATTTATTGTATTTTTTTGTTGTTTAAAAAGTCTGAGCGTCTCTCGAAAAACTAGGGAATGGTTACTTGGATGGTAGAGCAATTGGTTTTCGATGAATGTAATGGCTGTATCTATTTTTTATGCATTTATGTTGATGGCATCGGCGGCAAATATCAACAATGTATGGTTATTTGACTCGTTTTTACTGGTGAGATATACATAATTACATTTTACTGCTATTTTCATTGAAGTCACACAAATACACAGTAGAAGGGAGAATAATTTTGACCTCATGATGCTCATAATGCTAATAATAGCTTTACTCCCAGCGTAGAATTTTATTAAGCCTTATGTGGTTTCCGTGTAAAAAATTATCCGAATATTTCGGTGAATTCTATGTTCATAGTCTTTGGAAAATAAAAGATATAGCTGTATTCGCAATAAACCAATTTTTACCATAATGAGGTCACAGAGGATGTCACAACTGACGTTAAAGGGTTGTGAGAAAAGAAGCTTTGCTACCAAGGTGTCGAGCGAAGTTTTCTTGGTTTTTTCCACACTATCTGGACAACCAAAATCTACATACTACCCCGCCAGCCGTCTTTATTGGCGTGTGGCGGGGGTGGTGGGTTAGAACACCATAGTTATTACATGTAAAGTCCTTTATTTCTGGGCGAAAAACGAATTCCCATACCTGGCCGTTCGATGAGATATTTCTATTTACTTAAATTTTCTCTCAGACACAAATTAACGAAATTAAGCCAACATGGCTAACTATAGGGTTTTAGGTCGCTAAAATTATCATGGTCTAGGCCCCCCTCTTGTCACCCAGCTACCTGCAACAGCTAGGTTCCTCAAGTGGTGTGTCCCAACAGCCGGGGTGTCACATCCCAGTTTTGGAAGAATGAAAAATTCACAGAAGATCGTCAATAGATCACTATCGGTTGTCATTTGGCAAGCAGGAGTCGTTGAGGGTCTCAGGAAAAGGTTTCACATTAATTAAATCCATGGCGGAATACAGCAAGCAAAAAAAGAATTTACGAGAATTTATAGTCCGCACTGAACATCAATAATATGTCATAACCATAATAAAATTCATTGGACATTACGAAGTAAGATAATTTTTTGTACTCTATAGTAACGATCCATATGCCTCTCCTTATTTCTGACATCCCTGTAACATCAACAAGGTTTTTAGGCATACAGTTTAGCATTCGTGGTACATAAAGTTTTATTAACCTTTCACCATAGAGATAGCAATATCTGTATGTTTAGTTATCTTAAATTACCTGCAGGGGGATTCTTTTTGACCTACCATGTGTGTCAAAGAAAGGTAATTTAAATTTATTTCTTGCCTAAATTTTCTGTTATAATAACTCATATTTTTAGTGATCTACGGTCAACCCTTAATATTTTCTACACTGCTATTTTAATTTAGTATGGCTTCATCTATTTCAGTAATTCTCGCTTGTTCCTGATTATAAAACTGAACAGATTATTAGATGCCCGAGTGTTCTTCTATGGTTTATGATACTTGTACCATTGGGCTGTACATAAAAATATTGAAGCTATTCTAACTTTTATTCATTCCCCAGAACCTCAGAGAAATAAAATATATATTAAAAACTCTTGTCTAGTTTTGACATATTATAACTGCATCTGCTTAAAGTGAAACACTAAGTTCCAAAATGATGTAAAATGTATTTCCAGGCATGCCATTTTTCAAACAATTTCCCGAAACCCCCGTTGCCAGACCCCTCCATCCCCCCAAAGCACATTCCTAGTTAGGCCACTGCGGGCAGCATTATCCTGTTCCTAAGTTGCCGTGTTCCCCTTGCCGCCTTTCGTAGGCTTAAGGTGGTGCCCTGGATTTACTTTAGCTTTCCTTCCTTATCCTTCCCTCATATCGCAAATGGCTTCAGCTGTCAATCGTCAATACTATACCATCACATTCAGATTAATACAGCTCTTTGAGACGACCGCGGTGGCGTTTCAATGTAACTTACGTGATTTGACGCAAAATACATAGTTAATTTTATAATGGTTTGAATTGTAGTTGGCTGACGAGTCTAAAGCGCCCTTCATATCAGTTATTCGTTCGAGCAATGCTCATATCTTTATAGTAATCAACACTTTTCGCATGCTTTGACAGGTATCGCCATGAAAATCAGCATAAAAAGGCGCATCTTCAAATACAAATTCCGGAATATATGGCTTCAAATGTTTATATTTGGACGTGAAGCTACGAATGCGACAATAAGGGATTCTTCAGTTAGCTATCAAATATGTTTCCACCCAACGCGCTTTATAATGGGTTTACAGAATTTGCCACCCATGTCGCTTGGTGGCAGAGCGCTCCGAATTTCTTGAAGAAATATAGGCATAATTTAATAGGGCTATAGACCGACATTTGTACTCGTGATGATGTCCAGGACCAAATTCATGACTTTTCAAAGTTATTTCTTGCGAGTCCAAAGACTATATTGGGAATGAGTAGATGTCTGTGCGTTCATCGCCGTGATGAGGACGTATTGAACTGTGCCTTCGGTGGCAACATCGACCCGGCCCCATCGGTTTAACGGGACACGTGGGTGTCTGTATGTTATTGAAAACGATAGCACGTGCTACGGGCCGCATTCGGATGAAGATGTTTTAATTTCAGTTGTGAGCGCCTGATGGTTTAAGCGTTCTCTGCCGTAGTAGTTGGACTCCGTTGAGGATCATGGATGCCACTCAGTTCGCAGTGTTCAGAGATGTGAGAATAAATGGACAATTTAATGTAAAATTGAAATTTTTATTGATTAATACATTAGAATGACCATCATTCACTGTATAAAATTGTTAGAATAGGAATTAAATGTGTACGAGGCTCCCTATTTTGCTGAAGTTAGCCAGGAGCTGTTGAAGCTTTGTGCTCAAATTTATTATGAGTGCTGCGTACCTATAGTATTGCATGCGCAATTGTTAATGTGAGAATGTATGTGTAATGTATTTTTGCTGTAAATATTTGAATTCTAAGGAGTAGAAGTGGTGTATAGTCACCGATCTTGCTGCACAAGAACATTTTCAATACATGTCGGTCTTCATAATTCGAAAGGAGGCATATTTTGTCGGTGTGACTGAAGTTTTTTGTTCCAAAAAAGAATACTTGCATTTAATCTGGAATCTCGATGACACGGATGATTTTTTTTAGGGAAATATGGTAAAATGTCTCATGTACCCGATGGAGCATAAGGTAGCTTTTGTTCTTAGAAGTAGTGTAGAAATTATGAATGGTGTATGCAAAACCCTCGAATAAGTGTGTGAGTTCATATCAATCAAAATGTGATGAGCATTTTTACTTCCGAAAAATATTGTGATGAAAAGAATATTCCAACCGAAATTGGTTCATACAGGAAATATAAAAGCATTTGCCACTTTTATTATTCAAAATGAAATACAATAAATTATTTTACACTTAAACTATGTAAAATCATGAATAAAAGTCATGATGTATGTCATGATGCTATTCTAATCCAGGCCATATGTTTTCACAACTGCATTTAATCTTCTCCTCCGTACTTGTAAACGGTAATTAATAAAATAAACTTTGTTCCTATTAACACCTTGAGTGCGGCATGACGTGATATCACGTCATGGTGCGCTATCCCCTGGTGCTGATGACGTGATATCACGTCATGCGTACCCCGAGGGTTCCGGCCCTCCGTAAGAGCTCGGTTCAGTGCTATTATGACATTTTGCCCCCCTAAGTTGCTCAGCAGGGATCTAGCAGCGCATTTGTGAACGCCGTTTCAAGCAACCTTTCCTGGGAGGATCGGGAGAAATTTTTTCTTTTATCTTAAGGTAAGCCAATTTCCATTCATTTTCCCCCCTGTATTTTATGCTATTATTTTTATTTCTTTCTATTAATGCGTGAGAATGACAAATTTTATTTGAGTTTTATTTTTAAAATCATAAGTATTTACTATCTGGAACTTAATTATGTGTGTTTAATAATTTTTATTCTGTTTTAATAATGTTTAGCGAGAATATAGATATTTTTTCCATCCTTCCTTTTTTTCTTCTTGCGAGCCTAGTATTTTTCGAACCTTTATTGTCCGATGTTAATAAGTTTTATTCAATTAATACATGAAGTACTGTGATTAGTTAAACTTTAATGTAAATTTAAAAATGCCATTACATTTTATTTATGCAACGTAACATATCTCTAACTTTTGCACCCTTCCTTTGTTTGTCAGTGGAACTCCTAAGCAGGGAAGGGATCGACAAGCGGCAATCTTACGAGAGTGAAGGAAGTTATTTACGGAAAAGGTTTAAGCTATTTTAAATATTTATTGTTGATATATGCATATTATGCACCTATAAACATTCTTATTATAATTGCAAATAACTGTTTTCACATTATCACATGGATTGGCGAAGAAGTGCTAAGGAGTTGCTTTGTAAAAATGCTTTTATTTTCTCGATAACTGTGAAATCAATGGCTTATGGGTGCTCTCAATTCTTTGTCTCGCCATTGTGAATATTTAGTTCCTAAACATAGTTTTACATTAGTAAAGCTGTTTGTAGCATTTCAGCTTTGGCCTATTACACCGAGTGTGTTTATTTTGATCTTGTTATTTATCGGAATTTTTACAAAAAAAAAATGCAATGTATTTATTGCAGATGGTACGGAAGCGAGGAGTAAAACGGAAAATTTTTCATGCTGGCCGGTAGTCGATGCTGCTTGAAAGAGGTGAAATTCTCTATTTATCAGCTTTTGCCGATGATCAGCAGTCTTCGACCTTCCTTCAGGACTTGCAGCCATCGACGTCGAGGGAGGAAACCTCCGCAAGGACACAAACATTTCCTTCTTAGCTCTCTGCCTTCTCTAGACGAATGTACAAGAAGAAGGAATAGCGGGAGCTCCTGGAAGAGAGCGGGATCAGGCATTCTCTGAAGACTCCGAGCTAGAAATTAGGGAGGAGGAGGGTGGGGAGGAGGTTGAACCCTCACAGTCAGGTACTCCGTTGCCTCCTTCTACGCCAGATCACTTTATGTCAATCACTGGCCCATCCCCTTTGTCCTATTCTTTCCCTGAACCCTCTAACAATACCGTCAGTCCTTCTCCATCCGAACGTCCTTTGCGGTGGACCCGTAGTTCAGTGACCCCTCAAAATATCACTTTCATAGAAAACCCAGCTCTCACCACTTCACACCCTTCCAACGATCCAAGTGTTTTTTGCGTCTCCTTTTCCCAGACACCCTCTTTCGTATTCAGACATACTTTCTTATAATCTCCGAAAGAATAGGTTAGGAATTGGAAACAATTGACCTATGAAGAGTTTTACCTTCATAGGCCTAATATTTCACAAGGTAGGTATTCCTATAACCAATATATCCGACTAATGGATCATTGCTATCTTGTTTGACCTGCTTTGCTTTCGGAAATACATGAGTCTTGATTGATTCTTTAGCATTCTTCAAGCCCTTCATTTTTCACCGAACACCGGCCCAAACGATTCAGAGCCTGAGTATTTCCTCTAAAAAAATCCGTCCCTTTTAGATTAATTTCACTCCTCCATTGATTCCCTAATAATTCCTTACCGAAAGCTATGCACGCTTTTTCATTTATCGTGAACCCGCTGGAAAGATTTCCCTTTATAAATTCCGTCTTTCTGTCATTAGATCCTTTATTCTGCCATCCTACATTCCTTATCCCAAGCCAATTTTACCATCAATATCTCAATCTCACTTCCCTGAACCCATCCAAGAGGAAGGTGGCAAAAAGAAGAATCGATGGTGCAAGTATTGCACTATTGCGGTGCAAGCACTCTTGGGCGTAGGAAAGAGACCGCAGATATCTACATTGGCTGCTAGGTCTCCTCTACTCTGTCCCGAGCTTTTTTCTTTCTTTCATAAGAAGGCATAAATAGTATTATATATTTTTGTATCATATATTGCAATAGTATTATAGGTTAAATACATTGTTATAAAATTTGTGAGAGAGGTATATCCTACATTGGTAAAACATACTTGACTGTACGTAGTTGTGTATGATATATATAATTTGAAAATGCTCATCTTTTCGATTGTATTGAATTTGTTTTGGGTAAATACAATATTTTGTTCATATCATGTGATTCCTTTTTTCAATAGACTAGGGCTCTTACATAAATAAGAAGTAACTAGAGATTTCCAAGCACGATGGAATTAGTCTTTCCCTCGTGTAATTAGAAAGAAAACGCCATCGTTGCTTTCGGTAATCGGGTAAGTAATAATGGGCATAGATGCTGCAAATCTATTCCTAGGAATACGTATTATTGAATGGTTTACTCGATTGGATATTATTATGCACCAAATGAAAAAATATTATTGCGGTAAAAATTTACATCATTTTCAGATTTTCGCAGAGTATTCGTAGTAAGAACCGCGATACGTGGCCTAAATGAAGATTACTTGTAAGATGTTTGCTAGCAAATGCCAATAGTTCCAGTTTTTATGGATTAATTTCTAACTCGGTAACATCATATTGCAAAAATATGTTATTGACTTGAGTTCATAAGAGAGTAATGAGGAAGTTATGGGTTGATTATGTCTGTTTCCACATCCATTTTTATTTCGGCAACGGAGTCTATAACCCAATGACCCAAAAAGGACACGTACCAGCAAAATCTTTCCCCATACCTTCCCCATCTTTTTGATGTGCCGATGGCACTTCCAAAAAAGTTATTCCTAGTTCTTACAAGTGGACCAAATAAATCTTACTATCACCCCTCGCTTCATCTCCGTACCCCCTCCAACATTAGAACAGCTGGCAGGAGTGGTGCACGACAAGAGACACCCTAATACACCGTCGGAAAATAATCTCGTAAGCTGAGTGCCACCCATCTCAAGCACATGCAGTGAAGGGAATACATAATGGTATGTGAAAACCATTTTTGTTAAATATCTGATGCTTACTTGCTTGCTGAGCTGATGTTGGTAGTATGGGAACAAATGAATTGGAGCTGAAAACATGATACGAGTAAAGGTATTTGTGACGAGAATAGTGACTTCAGAAGAATATGTAGAAATTATTCAATATTATAGAACCCTACCCCGATACTTACGATTACTAGTACAAGGAATACGCCGAAATATCTTGCGCAGAATTACCATCACAATCAAACAGCTGTTCACGGCGACTCCTTGTACTTATAACTTGCATTACATCCATCTAAGCCAAAAATTTCCCTATGACAGTGGCAAAATACCAATGGCGATACCAGTAGAACATTACAAATTCATTTTCCTCGTATTTTTTTGGATACATAGCGCAGAAAAAAATTTAGAAGAAAACGGTGGCGCGGGGAAAAAGCTGACAGTATGCAACCCGCATTACGTTAATATCCCGCTGTGCGGGTGACGTGATATCACGTCATAAATAAAAAAATTCATAGCTAACAAATTAGGGCCAAGAAAATTTTTTAATTATTTTTCCCAGCTCTTTTGGCACCAATGCATGCGTTTTGCGTTAAAAAACGACAGCCGCACCGGGGGTCGATTTTGAGTTTTACATGGTCAGCATTGAAAGTGTTAACTAATACACTCCAACAGATGAAGAGATATTAGGAATAGAAAATTATTTGCTTCTGCGTGTCTGACATCATTTCGCTCTGCAAGAGGTTTTCGAAATTTTTCCGTCACTTGAAATTATTAGCTCTAATTGTAAGAAAAACCGACTAATATATCTTAGAAGTGACAACCTTAGGCTAATACATCTATGAAGGGTGGAAGCTATGGATAGAAAATGTAAACTGTCTACTTGCTGATTCTCAGGTTTAACGTTTAATGTTTACACCCAGAGCCCCTGGTACAAAGGTACTAGGAGTGAGTTGTCTTGAGGGAATCCCAAGTTTGAAAAAAATAAGCTTGATGCCGGAACGAAATACTGAAAGTAATTTTAGTATTATTTTACCTTTTATTGTACCTTTTCGGCTTTCATTCCATCTCCACGCCACACTGTAATCGTCCTGTATTAATATTTCTGTATCTTTGTTTCAATTTCTACCTGTTACTATGATTGTATATTCGCCTGTGGCGACTCGTGTGAATGTGAATTTGAAAAGTTTGTAACCTCTATGGTTAGTTTCTTCTTGATGGAATCAGCGTTCCCCGAAACGCATGTGCTATCTTTATCGTACTGTTTGTGTGGTTGTGACCATCTTTAATTCCATTTCTTCTTCTGTACGCGTTGAATTCTTCCTTCGTGGCGGGACCTACGCCCAGAGCCATCTCTTGGCCGAATCTTTGGGCTACATCTTGGGGGAATTGGTTGCATAAACCCCCGCCGAAAACTCTGATGACAAGATTAGCCTGGATAGCTTGGTGGTCTGAGCATCTTCCCGGAGAGCACAAGGCTTGTGATTCGATTCCCGGTTCAGGTGAAAAATTTCCATGTGTTTTCGGCCTTCAATCCATCTCCTCGTCACGCTGTCATCGTCCTGTATTTATGTTTCGGTCTCTTTATTTCAATATCTATCTTTTATTATGATTGTTCCTATATATATATTACGAAATATTATATATTAGTATAATATATTATAATATTATATATTATTTACAAAATAATGGTAAATCTAAGCTCCCTGGTAGCGCAACTGGTTAGAGCACCCGGCCGGCAACCGGGAGGTTCTGGGTTCGAGTCCCAGTCAGGTAGCATCCCTCTGATTTCTGGCTTTTTCCATCTGCCACAGCACCGTTGTCCTGGTCCTTTTTCTATTATATGTTCCAATCCCTTTCTTTCCTAACCTCTGAATTTATTTGAATGTTTACGCTTAAGGCGTCGTGTGAATGAATGAAGTAGTGTATCAGCCATATTAGCTTATTTCACTTGGGCTCTGCGTGCCCTGAAACGCATGTTCCTGTCTCTTTCCTGCTATCGTGTGAGAGTGCATCTTTCATTTCATCCTTGTGTCCTCGTCCATTTCTTCTGCTGGTGAGTGGTGAGCTGCCCCAGTGCCATCTATTGGTTACTCTTGTGGGCCAAAGCAAAGGGAGTTTTCTTTGCATAAACTCCCGCCGAAATCATGGTTAATCCATGGTACTACTAAAAATTTTAGTAGTACCATGGGTTAATCTAAGCTCCCTGGTAGCGCTACTGGTTAGAGCACCCGGCCGGCAACCGGGAGGATCGGGGTTCGAGTCCCAGTCAGGTAGCATTTCATATATATACATATATGTAAATATCTTTTCCTCCAAACAAACCTGTATACTGTATTCCCTCTTCTCACATTCTTGCTACCAAAAAAATATAGGCTGTTGCATCTCCCAGTGCGTGAAACCTCAATCTCAATTGCTTCTCAAGGAAACTCTTGCCTCTCCCTCGAGCTGTGTGAATTGATTTGCATCCATTTGATTTCGGTGGATTGGTACGCCTGTCTTCTACGAGCTGTTCGACCAAACGAGTCCCAGCCAGCAACTCTCGTACCAACGTCATTTCTTGATTCAGGTCACCATTTTCTTGGGTCTCGTACGCACTAATGTGGGTTTATGACGCGTTCAGTCCGACGCGGCGACCCAAATCTCAGCCGCTGTGGAAGCGAACCCGAAGGCAGTGGCGTGTGATTGGCCGGCGGCGGTCGAAACGCGTCACAGTGCCCTGAAACCTATTCCCTGTGACCTATCATGAGCGAAAGTAAACTTTACTCAATCGAGCGGCAAAAACTACCGGCGAAAGTGTGATATAACTTGGGGGAGGGGAGTTGGTATTTACCTCGCCTGATTTAATTACCCTTGGAGATGATATCTCTCAGCGGGTTATTGGGCAATGAAGGAAATTTTTTCTCAGAAATTCAATTACTCCGTCAATTGGTGGGGTCTGAGTAAAAAAGACTAATACCAATTTGATCTAATCAAGGTTAAGGTAGGGTTTATATTTGGAATCATTGCAGAACACCACGAAAATTGTTCCCTCTCGGGTTTTTGGTGTGAAACCACCTTATTATGGTATTTGTTACCCTTAATAACTTACGCAACGTTATTTATTGTTCCTTTAAATACTAAATTACCAAAATCATTATATTTCAAGTATATAACATTTAATCCGCAGGAGACTTAGGATGGAGCTATCAACATTTTGATGATCTTAAGAGAAATAGGCTCAAATTTTGAGATGCTGGATATCTTGGAAAAATTATGAAAAGATATTAAGGATATAATTGGGAAAATATGTTGTATTACAGTTGATACACTACATGCTATTGATATCACCAATTAGAAACACGGATGCGAAGTCTCGAAAACTATAACTGATAATTGTGTTCCATTCTTCTGTTACATTATATTTTCATTCTGTATAATTTCCTTGTAGTTTAGTCCGATACCGTCAAGTAAGCTTCCTTTAATGGATAGTTTCAGATTAATTGATCGAAATTACCCTTGTAGTTGTCTTTGAAAATTACGTTTAACGTAATTGTCATTCATTAGATCCTCCGCAATAGATACCAGAGAATGAACTGCGGCATGTAGTGAATTATAAGAAACAATGCTATCTCAAGTGAATAAATGTGATCAGTGTGCTTACGTGCTTTGAATCAGCTTCATTGATTCAAAATCTCCTATTTTCTTTCTCATGGACGATGTATAGGTAAATTGATTAACTTCTTCCTTTATGTACAGCTTTTTTTGGCAACTTTTCTCCTTCCAGCCTTTCAGTAGTCCGATGCCAATTCTTTTACAGCTATTTTTCAATTCAATTTCACTACTTGCGATGCTTTTTTCATTGATTTCTCAAGTTATGTATTTTAAATTTCATTCCATGAACTCTAAATACGGTCACTGCCGATGTCTGGCCCAGGTAATTTTTCTCTATCTTCACCTGGTGCCTCAATCTCTGCTTCGCTAAAATGTTATCAGTTTGAAATATTTTCATGCTTACGATGTTTAACATATTTATCATCTCTGTTATTGATGTTTAAACTATTGGGTATCAATCTATATATCGCGCAGTATGCAGGATTTCAGTAGCCTTTCTCCTATATCATTTTGGTTACCTATTCATATTTACCGCTTATCCTTCCATCTTGACCTTCGCCGACAACAGTGCTCCAGCCATCTCAATTAATTAAGGTTTCTTCATCTATTATCTTTATGAGTATTTCCGTGATAACGTTGTTGACTTCTTTCAAGAATTCATCTTCGTAGTATGTGGTGGGCATTTAAATCTGAGACATCAAGAAACTCGTTCTTGCCATTAACCGAGAATTATGTATGGCATCCAGAGCCATAACCTTCTGTCATCGTGGTGGCAAACTTGGCAGTGTGCACATTGGTCTTGTGGATTCTTTACCGTTACAGGTGCTCTTTTTATCAAGGAAATGCATCATTCGGCGTTAATAATGATGCCTTCTGGTTAATGAGGATTAATGATGCAGCCTTGGGCTCGACCAGCCTGGTTTCCCAACGTACTTCTTGTTTTGAATGTACGCTTTCGAATTGAAATTTCCAGGTTAGATTGGGTGGACCCTCGTCAAAATTTAACTGTTTATCAATGTAAATTTTATCCCAGTATTTCTTTGAGATGAAAGTTTCAGGTTCGACATACCCTTGAAATTTCTAGATGCCAGCGTACTATTTTTTTAACTACTAAATGTCTCGAAACGATAGAAGATACGACCCGGGGAGGTGTGTCTTAAGCGATTCTATTGAAATTATAGCATGTCCAGACAATCGCGGCGTTGCCACTTCTCTGGGATTTGTGGCTGGTTGTGACTTTCTTGACTAGATGATAATTCTCATGAGGCGCCATTCTGGATGGGTCCAAAGGGCCTCAGCATCCAGCAAAATTTTCCACCGTTAAAAAACTTCAAGGAATTAAAATCATGAGTTCGTTAGCGGTGACAAATTTTACCCTAGACCCGCATATCTATTGTCTGATTCCCAAGATAGGCGATTATTACGTCACAGCGGTGCATGTGCTGTTATACAGCTGCGACGGTGAACTTCTTCCAAATTACTATATCCATAGCATCGCTGACTGATTAGCTTTGCTATCACGATCCTTATATTAGGTTGTCTCTCTCTAGCTTGTATTGCATTCCTCTGTTACATTTTCCTTTTTAAAAATCCTTGTTGATTTTATTGCTGCATCCATTGAGCATCTAACTATAACTCCTCTGGCTATAGTTAGATTTCAGTAGTAAGTATCTGTCCTCCACGGTGGTAATACAGGAATATACGTGATAATCTGTATTTAGAATTCTACGATGTAGCCAAAGATGGAGGCTTATAAGAGGACATGAGCGAGATAATAGGGGCCCGTGGTGACTGAGCCTACATAGTTATAATACCCACGGTTTACTAAAGGGAGTAATTCTTTAAGATTTTATAGAAAAAAATCCCCTAATGGCCGTTAAATCTTACCTGCTAAGTTCTTGAAATACCAATTGTTTGTGTCTGTGAGATAATTGAAATGTAATGAACCTGCTGGCAAAATGGGATTTAGGGTGAAAATGTGAATTTCAATCTAACTTCTTCATCGTATATTTTATTTTTTTATTCTAATGGCGCGTCATGAGTGTCTGTATAACTTTCCATATTGTATCTTTGAAGGAAGATAAGTAATTGTAGCGAGTACGATTATTTATCTCATTACGGTTTGAGTTTGTGGGTTGTCTGGAAAGAAATATTTGGTACATCGTCAACTGAAAAGTTGAGGGCGGTAATAGCAATAAATAGGATCTAGTTCCTTTGTCCATGCATAGAGGAGGTAGGAAGTCTGAATTAGAATTTCCACTGAAGCTAGTTCTTAAAAAATGCGTGGCTGTAAGCTGGGAGGTATTCATGAACCTCATTCGCGGCCGCTGCGTTCGTTGCAAGTAATAGTGTGCATCACGTTAAAATGGGAAATAATCGAAAAATTGTGTCATGTAAATAAAACGAGTAATGTTTCAATTGATTTTGTAATAATTAACGTTATTTCTACGCAGAGAAAAGTTTAATTGTGCCCGCCATTTTTCGATACCTGACAAAATACCAGAGGACAGAAACTCCTCCAGCTCATGTTCTGAATACGTGATTAGTAGTACGAAATGAAGTTTATCATGAATTTTGGATTTATGGCTGTCACATGACAGGTTGAATAGCTTTGAAAGGTTTTAATTGAATACAGGGTCATAAACAGGTTATTGATTGCTACGATGGCGATGTAAGACTACACCAGGGAAACTGCCAGAATGAATGAAGCCTGTTGTGACAGGTTTGCATTAAAGCAGATTTTGAAACAAACGTGAATAATTTCAACGTTTCTGCATAGTTTTAGTTTTAAGGTTTTCGCAGCGATTAGATGCACTATTATAATTCATTTTCGGGTGTACGTCTGCGTGCTTAATATTTAACTCAACGTTTCGTTCCACTTACTGGGAACCAGTAAGTGGAACCAGTAAGTGGAACGAAACGTTGAGTTAAATATTAAGCACGCAGACGTACACCCGAAAATGAATTATAATAGTGTTTCTGCATAGTATTATTATGGATGAATGTGTTAAGACATTTTTGTTATGGCAATGTAGACAAAAAAGGGATTTCAAGGTGCTTGACCTTTATGTGCCTTGAGAACCCTTTCGGAAGGTGGACTAAATTTCCATTGTGTCCGGGATTCTTCAATTACTTGGATCAGCAAGGAGAATAGAATCAGTGGAAATAATTCACAAAATATGTAAGTATGCAAACCCTTCTACATTTTTCGGGTAAATATTTTAGCGGGAATCAATTTTATCGGCAAAGTATTTAGTAGGCACTCTCTACCGCTCGCAATATTTAATCTTGAAATGGTTTTCCCTATTTAAACGACAGGATGAACGTCAAAAGAAATGCTGAGAAAACATGGGGTGCTGAGATAGTTACTGATAATGAGTTCGATTTTTTCTTGAATGATTCCTGGCGCATTAGCGATTCATGAATTGTCTTACTTATTATATTGTACAAAGTAATGGGGGAATAAAAATCAATTCTTAATAACATCGCACAGAATTATTTCACTTCCGTGACTTTGATATTGTCCATTTTGCTACTCCGATTTTTTGCTCCTATATTCCCTATACTACCGTATAATTTTTTTCTTCGTTACAAAGATCATATAGTAACCCAGTTTATCCGTCTTAACGGATATTTCCTTTGTTAATATGTTTACGTTTTTTCTGCGAAAAGATAAGTATGCAAAGGCGGTCAGAGGCAATGGGCTCGTGCGCCATCTTTTTATTGGTGAAAAATAAATGGACCGTTATTTTTCGGTTTTTCGATCCGACGCCTACCTCTCGAGCTATTAGCAGCGAAATATCGACGGGCTTACCCCTTTCGCTGTAAAGTTCATGATGTCACTCACCCTTGCCGAGCGGATAACCGCTTCTCCGCTACTTCTCGGCGTCCGCCTCCCGAGGTTCGTGGTCATAAACACTCTAATGAGCGATTCTTGTCGTCAAAGATTTGGTCTCTCTGAACGACGTAATGAACCAGAACTTTAATTACGTCACTGACTTATGAAAAGTGGACTGAAAATGAGGGCATAATGCGAAAGAATTTTTTCGTTATAACTTATCTTTCCCATTCATCTACGGAATTGTCTTACAGTTAGTGAATGGATTGGATTATCTTAATGGACTGAGTAGGCCGTTGCTTTTATTTTAATGATGTTATATTGAAAATATTATAATTCTCTCGATTAATTAAAGTAGAAAGTTCTGATACTTAGGTATCGTGGAAACCAGTGCTCACGACAGTAACCTTTTGTTGGAAATATATTGGTTGACGGAGAGACAATTAATATGTTAGCAATTATTTAATTTACTAAAAAGTATATTCACATTGTTCGTGCATTAACGATTGCGAGAGAACTGTCTTTTGTAGTGATCAGTCTTACGTCACCAAATGTGTCGACATTTTTAACGATATATCTCACTCAAGGATATTAGATCTGATTGTGGTGGAGCCGTTATATCTTGCTGTATTTATAGAGCGTGATATTCTAAGGATCGGAGGGGTGTCCGTGTTACTTACCTGGAAACTACCTACTAGAAATTGCGAAGCGAATCACGCGAGAGTAAGAATTCTTACTGAAAACAGTTTGATCGTTAACGAAACCTTTAATGAGAAAGTGTCATGCTCTACATTATAATTTACTAGTCGAGTGGTTTTCCAATTTTTTAGTTCAAATTCTGTCCATTAGAAACTGTTGAACGAAATTTCATTTAGGAAAATGCATTTATTTTTTATCTTTGTTAGGTTCATAATGGGCGCCTTGGCGGGCCGCTAGTTGATCGGTCCGTCACTTGGTGGCGTTGGAGTGCACAGCTGTATTTTTCCTGGGATACGTGCCATTCACTCATCCGGTGGCCAGCATACCCCGCAGTTGAAGTGTCAATCTGCATCCATGATTACCCGATATATATTCTTACATCGGGCTTGAGTTATTATCTTTTAACATACAATCCCGTGTCCCAGCAATCTCATTCACATCTTTTTTTACATTGCAAAATAAGGTGCCTTTTGGAAGCGATGTCATCTTTTAAGTTTTTCCTCTCAAAGATAAAGGGAGTAAAGAAATACTTCTGGATAGATTCAGTACCAGCTCATTTGGTACGTATCAGTTGTTTTAGGTACGGTACATCATGTTGCCATTATTTAATTTATTCCGCGTAAAGGCATCCCCTTGGTTGTGGCGGTCCAGAAGGCAGAAGAAAATGTTCCCCGTGCTAAGCGGTAGCTACATGTGAATCGAGTGGTTTAAAAGCACTTGAGACTCCAAATCTCCTTTATCTAAAACCGGAAAGAAGTGTTTCTTAAGCCGAAGATAAGAATTTTTCTTCTTCGAATCCATTGGAAGAAACTGAATTATGAAACTGAACACGCGTTGAGACATCTTGGAAATTAGTTATTACGGCATAGGCTTGAGGTGTTGGTGAAATTTGCCCCTCCATATCATTGTTTACAATTTAGATATCCCCAGAAAATCTCAAAGCATTAATCAATGATCGGCCAAAGGATTATGATTTCTAATGTTAAAATCACTAAGTTGGCGAAGTAAATAGTTAAGTAAATGCTACCATATTTCTAATGCATGGAATACATCTGTCTATCTCTCACGTATTGATTCAACACGTAGGTTGGTTTGGATTTCAATTATTTTTGCATTAAAAAATAATTAGAACGGGTTACGAGTGCTGAAACATCAAGAATCTTATCGGAACAGTGATTGCAATACAGAATTTGATCTCTTAAATAATAAAATTTAATATGGAGCATTTTTAAATTACAGCAAACTTGTTTATCACGGTGTCTATTTTTCAGATTAGTTTTTTATATTCCGTAAGATTGAAGGCCTTACTCATAGTCTTGAAAGGTGCCAAATATTTTATAAAAATGATTGAAACTCTTCACTGACGGATCAGAGTTTGCAAAGGCATGTACTAATATGCGAGACAAATTCCATGCGATACAAAATTATTAGTACGTTTATATGATTATTAGTTGACTTGGCCTTCTTGTCACGAGTGTATCTCGAACCAGGATGAACCGCTTCGATCAGCATCTGTTCTGAATGACGAGAGCGGGAGTCTAGAAACCAGTTCTATTGCACTCCTTTTATGTCAAAGATGGAAAAGGAAATTTTTAGGGTGAATTTGGACTTCACCTTAGAATTTTTTGCTGAAGGAAAAACTTGATTTTTGATCCACTTTGATTTTTTTCTGCTGACGAATATTGCTTAAAAACAACACTATCCTTACATCGTAACCTGTATTTTAATGGACGCCTCTTCATATTTTGCTGCATGAGTGCGAAAGGTTAGTCTGCGGACCTTTTGCCCTGAGTTCGAAAATAAGAAAGAAATCGGCAATTTGACGTCGAGAGCTAGAATTGGTGATTTCTCATGACTATAGTGACGAGGGTTTGGTTTCGAGATTCGAGATCAGAAATAAGTCTGTTGCCGCATTATTATTTCCTAATACGAGAATCAAATATGCCTGGTATTTTTCCTATGGATTTATTTGAATGTTATTTAGAGTTGTATAGATTTTGACAATGTCCCCCGCGGTTCAAAAATATATTAAGAAAATCCTGATTCATCCATCCTGTATCTCCTGATTCATCCATGATATACGCATCGCTCGAATAAAACTTTGAATGTTTTATCTATTTAGCCTAAGATTATGTACAAACATGTTGAGCACTTTTCATGTATAGCCTTTTGCGTGATGGATCCATCCTCGCGGGTAAATGAAATAAATATTTCTTGGGGGCTCTACTGAGGAGGTGAGGTTCTATTTATTGACCCTATCATATTATGTGGTGTACTTTTTCCCTCCGCCAGATCTCATCTATCCTAATCTTATTTCCTTGTCCCGAGTGGTATAGGCTGTAGGCAGTAAGATCAAATTTTACAGAAAAATCTTCAATCCGTGACTTAACGCAAACTTATTCCACAGTCAGTTCATTAAATTTTCATTTTGAATATTTCTTGAAATTTTCCGTAACACTTGCGTTGGGTATGGATGTATTTTGCGGTCATTCTGCTGAGTTACTTGGAAGCTGGCTCTGATTTTGTTGACCTGATGTAAACATCTTCCCTAAGTGTCGAATCAGCCTTTAAACAGTTTACGTCAATGTGATGATTGTGGTTGGCAGAGTTGATGTCTGGCTGGGAGATATCCTTAATGGATTTATGGATTCTCCGCGGTACCGGTTTTGGCATTAGTTTCGTTTTGATTCGTGGATTGGTATGAACATTTCACCATAATTTCATTCGTTTATCAGAGCATGACTTAAAAATTTCGACTTGCTTGAAATTTATCATTACTACCTCTCGACTGGTCTTTTTCCGTGTCTTAAAATTTGCTCAAAACTATTTCTCCCAGAAATTTTCAGGGCATGTTAAGTTAGCAGTTAGCTTTTGTCAGCATTACCCTGTATCTCAAGTTTTAAAATTTTACCATGTTATTTTCTCAGATGTGAAGTTTCTATCTGATAGATACAGGATAATGCTGTGTATCATCTATTCTGTGCATACTGAAAATTTCAAGGCGACAGCTTCTGGTTCAAGCATAGGATTCGTCAAGAAAAATACAAAATATGCGTGTTCAAGCTGGCGTAACTTTCTCGTAAGTGAACGAGCGTCCTCTCAATCAAAATTTTACTTATGAAGCTTCATACTTTCCACTCAGGCAGTGATTCCCATTTCAATGACGCCGACCTATATCAGCAATAGGTACTACTCACGAACACTAGGGGATGTTCTAGTCGGCCACAAAGTACAGTCTCTCACCGCACATTTGAATGGGTTTACAACAGGCGGTCGTGACGCTGATGTCAGAGAGATCCGAATTTCAAGGCGAAATAACCAATAGTTAGAGCTATTTACCAAAATTTATATTAATCTATTATTTACTATATCATCTATAATTTATATTCGATCTTTGATACGGGCTTTTGAAAAAAATTGTAATTTGACATTTTTTTAACGAAATGGTAAACCTCTAAATCTTACCTACAAATTAACAAATAAAAAAAAAAACAATGGCAAAATTCATCCTTTGAAATGATCCCAAACGCCTTTTCCTCGCATCGAAGGCTGGTTGATAAGAAATCACACAAAAGTATCGAAAATGGCCAGCTCTGAGGCACAGATCTTATCTACTAAGGTCAGCAAAGTAAATATTGAAAGTAGTGAAGGAGCAGCAGCTTCTTCGGTGCGGACTGGGGCCTCTTTATATCACCCTTGAAAGCGCCCGTCGTCTGGCGGGCAGCGGCGTCAAATGGTTGCGTATCCGCCCGAGGCAATGAAATGAATCCTCGGTGGATGGAATCGGTGACGCAACTGCCGCGACCGCCGGCTGTTCGCTGACGCGTCGCGCCTCGTTCGTGTCTCATCTGTTTTCAGGAGTGGCTAAGGTTGAGGTTCTGGTTAGGTGTGAGGGGAGCGCCTCATCCTGCAGCCCGATGCCATTTGTTGGTCGCTCGAAAAATGGCCGATTTTCTTTTTTGTTCGTGTATAGTTTTTCATCATTCCATACGGAAGCAACCGCCGGTTCTCGGCTTTTCCCAAAAGAGCAAACTTGAGCAATCGCTTTGCATGCTCGTCGGTTCAACTTCATTGGATCTTTTTGGAAAAGCATCTCTTTTTTTTCTCGAAAAACCTGTTTGATATTTTATAGACCTTGCAAAAGTCAAAAGCTGATAATAGATTATTCGCCCTGCACTTAACTGAGTGTTAGTTGGAATCCGGTATTGTGGCGTTACAAAACTCAAATTTGATGATGTAATTGATGATGTAGATCATCACGCTCACAATATCCAGGTTTTAGGACTCTGCTGCTCGCTACCATATGATAGTCTACATGTATTATGCACCATACTTAAAAATAAGGTTAAATCATGAAATGACGGACTGGATGAGGTACTTAAGAATAAAATGATTAAATTTCACTGTATTGCAATACAAATATTTATCTCTCCAGCTTATTTTACTCCAAATTTTCTGCGCTATTTTTCGTCTGTTGGAGGAAAATACTCACTCGTTAAGTACCCTTTAGGGTGGCGTTTATTTGAAAGAAAGGTCAATATGTAAGTAGATTTAAATAGTCATTGAAATGAACTCAACGAAAATTCCATGTTGACAAATGGTCTTTGGGTTTTTAATGTCATAAGTCTTTGAGGAAGAGGGAGTATACGATTTTATTTGTTAGATAAAAGTATAGCGTAAAAGTATTTAATATAGGGAAGAGTTGCCTAAATCGCACAACCATCCTAGAAACTAATGTATTAAGTATATTTGCAATCTAATGCCTGGATTTGGAACTGCCTTCATCCCTAAGCGCACAACAATTCAATGCCACCGGTGCAGTGAAAAATCTGGGGTGAGGATATTAAGGAAAGATGTGCATCTTCTGCTATTTTTTTCGTCTTTTCACTAGAATATTGAAGACTGATACGTTGTATTTTCATAAATTTAGCTGGACATCATATTTCTGAAGTCTACTGTATTTTATTTAGCGCCACTAATAGCGTGGTATAATCACGTGTTAAGGCTGTGGAAATGATTTCATATTAAATGGCGGTCGCTCCCAAATCGCACCACATCTCTCTGTGTGCTTTGTCTTTTCATTCTTTTATCAAGAGTCAAGAGAAATGGAGAAAGGGAAGTTAGGAGAATAGGTGAAAAGGATGCATGGCATATAGACCCCTTGAGGACATCTGAAATCTGCCTTGAATAAATACAGGGAAGGAAAAATTATATTAAATGAATGTTGTAGGAAAATCAAAATTTCAAAAAAAGATATTTCTACGGCAGTGCCAAGGAGAAGTTAGTGGCAGTTTCGTTCGTGGAGTTAATATTGCAGCTAACGGAAGAGAGACATTTAAATTTTACAAGTAGAGCACGAATTTGTTCCCGTTATTTTGCAATGTGAAGCTTTATGGTATGGTATGGTATTTGGAGGAGGCGACCGACATCTGAGGTCATTTGCGCCATGAGGGAAGGGGTAGGTAAGGAAGGGTGTAGAGAAACCTGGCGTCGGTATTAGCCTGCTCTTAACGAAAGGCGCCAAGGGGACCACGGCTCAACGTCCCATCCGATGGACGGAGTGTTGCGCTTGAAATGTCCTCCACACAACATTCAAGCAGGGATCGGGCAGTATCTGAAAAATTCTCTGCCACTGCCGGGATTTGAACCCGAGCCCACCGAGTGGGAAGCCAACACTCTAGCAACCCGTGAAGCTTCATTGTTTGGGCAAACGCCAATATATGTTGGGAACCGAGCCTTTTAAATTCTTGAAGCCAGCACTCATTTAACCAACTCTTTCAACAAAGAGAATAGAAAAAGGCCTTTAAAAAGTGGTATAATGGATTTCTTACACGCAACCCAAAACTGCGTCTTGGGCAGCCCGAGAATATAATAGAGTCGAAGGACTTAGCAAAGAGAGTGTCTACCATCTTTTTGACGCCCTCGAAACGATTGTTAATGAAAATAAGCTAATGGGTTTTCGCATTTAATATGAATGAAACAAGCTTTCAAATTAGCCTAAAGATACACCAAAAGTTTTAGCAGAAAAGGGAAAACGACAGGTTGGGGCGATTACCAGCGTAGACAGAGATGTCAACACCAGTGTTGTACGCCGCACGAACGCCAATTTTATGTAAGAACTCTTAAAAAAGCTACGGTGAAAAGACTATTCCAAAGCATAAACACACCTTCGAAAATTGTAATTTTTTAAAAATTATTACAGTTTTTTATCTAGTAAAAACTACACCTATTAATAATGTCCAAAAAATGCCTTCTTTTTACTTTTTTCATTCCTCATTTTCCAAGTGTTTAATTAAAATGTTTTCTCCGTTTAAGGATCTAAAAATTATGTTATAAACTTGAATTTCTGCCTCTTATGATCCAGTAGCACGATTTGGGAACCCTGTTGCCTAAATCTCACCGTTTGCAAAGGTTAAAAATTTAATTTATACATGTGTTATTATGTTATTATACATGTGTTCAAATTGGAATTTATTGTCCCCAAAAATTGTGTGAGAACTAAATATTCCTCTCTGTATAAAACAGAATTAAAAACTTATATTGCGTCACTTATTCATCAGTGAAGTCGTTTCTTTCCATAGCTGGTGCGATTTAGGCAACCTTCTCTTAAAGTGAAGCTGAGGTGGAGCCATTCATTTTCTTCCCAACCTCAAGGGTGTGATTATAATTATTGACAATGTTGTATGGAGATGCAGTCGCGCTAAAATTAAATGCATCAAATCACTTGACGGTATATTAAAAAAAAGAGGAATAAAAACCGCTCTTCTGTCCTCCTTTCCTTGCACTGTGCACAGCTCTTGCTTTTAAGGCCGTTTTACATTGTACTTCCACAATCTGACGTGTGTACGAAGACGCAGTCAAAATTGCGTCGTGTAAAGCGGTGAATTTCTAGAACATATGCGAGAATGCGTGGACGGTGAGAGGGCAAAATAGCCCCTGTTCTAATTTCGTTCATGCATTCGCGCAATTCCACGCCATTTTAGAAATTAACGCAGCTCTAACCTGCAAAATTCCGTGCCCCGTGTAAAACGGCCTTTAGAGTCGCCTTCGGAATAGCTGTTTGGAGTCTGAGGAAACCTCGGGGATCCCACATTGAAATTTACCAAAAACGTTGCCAAATAAGATGAAGGGAGCGTGGTTATCTTGTGGGTGGTGTGATTGACTGCTCATCTAAAGGTTTCAGGTTCGAACCCCGGGTAAAGACATCGGAAACCTAAAAAAAGTCGGAGCGCGACGAAAGCACTGACCTCGAAGTGAAGTGGACGGGCTAGGAACTAGAATGAGTATATCTGGGTGTAGTTCGGCGTGACCTCCAGCCTCACCTATCCCTTCCAACGTTCTGTGTTAATCACCATTCCTCTAAGAGAACACAGGGTAAAATGGATGGGGTGTATACGCGTGTACCGGGAGGTCTTTTGATACCAGCCGTTAGCTTGTGCGAAATTGCCGAAATAAAATACATTCTATATTCATTCATACAAAATACAATAACTCAGGCATTGAAATCTCTCACGCTCTCTGCGGGAGATTTCAATGCCTGAGTTAGTCCTACCATTTCTTAACACGTTGCGTACCGGGGTATTTAAATTCCTAGGAACGCCGATTCTGGGTGGAGGTGTTGAGATTGGAAATATGTGCCTATTAGGGCGTATTGCCTATGGTTTAAACATGGCTAAAAAGCTAATGTTTTGAATATAACTTTACCCAATCAAACGTTATGATGCATCAATTAAGTCCCTTATTGTTCAGTAGAAATGTAATGTTTTAACCTATTCTTTCGGTAAAATATCCCTCTTATTTGGTCGTTTCTGTCAGAATTCACTAACTCTTGTTTTACTTTGTGGTATTCCATAATAAGTTTCCTGGATATCAGGCAATTACTTATACCACTTATTTTTTATCAGAGCGCGACCCGAGTTTCAATGAATTATCATCATCTTCAGGCGCAAATTATGATTTGTTTACCTCATTATTGTTACCTAGTTACTTGATGAATTTTAAAACGGACGCCAGAACAAGAGAAAAAGGTGGGTAGAGATATTCATTTATAAGAGTACTATCCTGACTTTCAATAATTTAAAAAATTCTAACTGCTCCCTAGAGTTCAGTTCACGGCGGTGATTGCAAAATTTAAAAATCGCTCCTATGGCAGTTGCATATTGAGTGTTAAGCAAAATTACTTTTTTCTTTTTTGTTTTGCTTGTAAGCACTTAAATGTTCTTTCTTCCTGATTTCAAAACTTCTTTCTGTCTGTCCCACGTATACACCATTGCAATCGTTGCATTTCAATGAATATACTCCACATCTATCCAATTGGTCTATCTGATCCTTACGTTTAATGATCAGTCTCCTTAGAGTGGTATAATGTTTAAAAGCCATGCGGAATTTGTCCTTGGGTAAATGTTGAGCCATTTTCAGAGAAAGTGCATCGAGGTACGTCACTGTGCCCCACAGCTTCTTTTTATCCTCGTTTCTGTCAGGCCTGAAATTATATTGCGGTTTTCGAGGTGACGTTCTCCATGTCACTCTGAAATGCATATGTTCATAATTGCTCTTGCAATCTCAGCCCAGCTTCCGAGACTCTTGTGGATCCCAGCCTAATCCGTGTAAAATCTAAAATTTTAATTAGAAATTATCTGCTATGTCATTCATATCCATATCAGATACATAATGTGTGTTGTCAGTAACGTCACATTGTTCATTCGTGATCGATAAGGTTGATGGCCCTAAATTCCCGCGTCCCAGACAGGTAGATCTTGGCATTCAGCTTTTGAGAATTGACTTCCCCACCCTTAGAAATCAGAATGCACGGTCCTTTCATTTGCTCTCGTGTTAGTTACTCAATAGTCTCTCCAAATCTTGCTTGACGGCTCGCACGAAAGACGGGTGTGTGGTCGTAGAGGCAACAGGTTGAATAACGGGTTTGATGCGAGAAGTTTCTTTTCATGAAATATTTCCCGATTGTTAAAATTTATTTATCCCTCGGCAGAATATCAAATGGTCAGTTATCTGATTCATATAGAAATTCGACTTATGTAACGCCATTGATAGCCAGCTTGATGGTGAGCTTTGATGAAGCCCCTGTTCGATTCGCAAATTACATCACAAAATAATTCTGGAAGAACTGCTACTCGAGTTTAATCAATTGAAATATCAATGGAAAATTTAGTCGCCTTGGTAAAAGAGTTGGGTGTATGATGACTAAGTAAGTCAATATTTGGGAAATAGATATGAAAATTACTAATGAAGCTAGGTGAAGGCTTTTGACACCACCTTTTAGACCTAGAGATGCTAATCCGCTTGCGAGAACTCTGTGGTAGATCGAAGATTGCTAAGGTGTGTGGACCCATTACATACGCCAAGACTCAGTTCTCCCGAGTGAGGTTTACCCCTTTCCATCCAAACTAACATGCAGATGTATGCTTGCATGTAATCTCACTATTTCGTTAAAATATTGCTCTTGTGAAACCGATTTCCTCACCTCATCATTAATCGCCAAATATGGATTTCTGATGTTATTAGTTCTTGGTTAAGCTATGTTAATTTTGATGCACGTGAGGTAAAAGCTTGGTGAATTATTGTTACTTAGCAATGACCTAAATTGGAAGATTTCAGTCTTCATGTCCCATTTAATGGCATGCCCCCTTCGGATGACTTTTAATATTTTAACAGCTCTTAGCTTTTAGTATTTAGAAAATTTAATTGCATTCATTTGTTAAAGATTCCGTGTGAATCGGAAGAAATTATTTTTCGCTATCAGTGATGAATAACGCTTCAACGTTTTGCAGCTGAAGGTGGCGGCTTTTCAAGGGATAAGATTTCTCCCATGTGAAAATGCATCGCTCAAGAAACGTTGGAGTATTTTGGTGTCACATAAAGAAATTTTCATCGCGAATCATTATTCATGTCCATAATATGTCATCGCTATTTATTAGAATGATTGGAAGCTCAAATCTAATGATTAATTTTGAATGTCATTTTTGAAAACATGTTTTCGACCAAATGTATCGGGAATCATAAGTTTAAGATATTAGCCTATTTTTAAAGAAATTTTCACAGAGACAGGTATTTTCTATTTAAAAAATTAGTGATTCAATATATTTGTATCTCTGTTTTTAATTTTGAGTGTATTTTTTGTAAGTTGACTTTTTTATTGTTTCCATTATTTTGTGGTTTCATCGGCCGTGTATTTTACTCGCAAATATACTTCGCATCCATGAATTGTATTTCTCGTTTCTTTATGGCTGAAGATCACTGAATTTATTTGTACTTCCACCAAATCAAGTTGGCAATGAAATAAATACCTAAGTTTTCTTTTTGTCTAGAAAAAAATTTCTGGCAGGCATTTCCAGTTGAACAGCGCATACTGGATCGGATGGAATTCTCGATGCATGAAAAGAAGGGAAAATCTTCGGCATAGTTACCCAACGAATAGATTTTCGATTTTTGTTAGAAAATTTGTATGGTTAATGTCATTTTCCTTTCTCAATTTCTAAATGATAACAATTGACTTTAGCTTCTTCTATGGTAATGTGAAACTCTGAATCTATAGTTTTCAATGATTTTGGAATTTTTTCGCTCATAATTGATTGCCTTCGATTATCAATGACCTTCTATTATTGATTTTCTTCAACATCTGTCGGAGATCGTTGATCTTGCTGAATTAAATAATTTTTAATCAACATTTACGTCAACAAAAGCCTGAGAGATAACCTGATAGGTTGCTGACATTGACGGACGAACGTTTTGGATCCCGACCGTGAATTCCGTCCCATCATCAAAGAATATGAACCATTGATGCCAACTGAAAGAAAAGGTTAATGCCGGTACTTATCATCAGAAAGCAACTATCACATTGAAAGTCACCGTGTCATTGTATCCTTGTATAAAGATTTCAATGATTGTTTTGATTTGGTGAATTATAATGAGTTTATTTTTTAGGCTCGTTCCCAGATATTACGATTTTTCGCGTTGCCTCAGACAAGTATCCAGAATTATTAACTTTACATTAACTAAACTATGGGAATTTAACGATTTAATGCCTTCAGTCTGAGGCCTTTGTCCAATATCAACATATTTTGCAAGCAGAAAGGCTTCAACTATCGAGAAAATCGTTCCATATTAATAAATAAATACAGCATGTCGGCCGACATGTAATTTATTTGACCGATTGCTACAGATCGCCCCTCGCTCGCTGCGGGGAAATTTAGTACGCCTATTATATCCCAAATTGAATCGGAATTCGACTCAATATTTTTCAGTATTTGATTTTCTGACTAGGTCCATTTCCCTTAATGATATTGGAGTTGGCGGTTTTAACATACTCAATGCTGAAAATGTGTATGGAACCAATCTGCCAGACAAGGCAACATTTTTGTGATGATAGGAGGGTAAAATAAATGAGATCAGTAGAAACTCGTAAAAAAGGAAATTGGTGAGTTCAGTAAAAAATCTCCACATGGAAATTACAACTTTTCACTCCTCCGGCTGAAGACATGTAGACAGTAAAGACATATGTAGATAGCAAAGAACCTTCTATTGAGCAACATATGGCTAAGAAGGGCTCAAAATATAAAGGAAATCATGGCCTGCGTCTATAATTATTTTGTCGAACTCCATGTAATAAATCACTAGATCTTGCAGCGAATACCGAGGGAGTTTGTAGGCCAAGAAATATTTGCAGATGTTGCCATGAATTCAAGACACCAGGTTTGGATGTGTTGATGCTGTCCTCAACTTTTGGTTATTGCTGAGCTACGTTGAACCTTCTCTTTTTATTCGTAGGGAACATGCTTCTTTTTTATTCTTGAGGGCCAAACACGCTCGCCGAAGTCTATGCGTGGACACGGAAGGTCATGGCGTAGCGCTGCGCCTCGCGGACGTTCCCCTCCGCTAATATACCTCCCGCCAGCCAGCTCGGTCATTGGACGCCCGAGTGTGTATGCAACCTTGGTGTGACGTCACCGAGACATCACTCGGGCAAATCTGGCGCGCTTAACCTCCGACGTCACATTGAGAAAGTACGTCTCGCGTCGAAACTGAAAAAAAATATCGCTGTTTACGCCTCATGCCAGGTTAAAAGAATCAGGTTATCGTCTGACCTACTGATAATCGTCGTCGTATAAATCTGCGCTATTTCCGGGTGGAATCGCTTAAATTCATTTCGTGCATCTATTAGTGGGAATAAAAAATATAGGTGCAGATTTTAATTGTATACTCCACGGGTAGTGTAATGTAGGAAATGACAGACGTTCTTCGCAGTGATGGGGGGTCTAAATTGAACCCTCTTTCAAAAGGTCGATTTCTCCTCGCTCATTTTCCACGGTGTTTAGTCTCCCGTATTGTGAAAAGAGGAGGTCCTTGATTTTGAAACTTAAATAGACGAGTCTTATCTTATTATACGTGTGTGGACAGGAAAACCTTGGAAAAAGTTCATCACAGTGTTTGTCTTCAGAATTGTATGAAATTTTAGTAGGTGATTAGTCTAACCTCGTGCTGAATAAAAATAAATAATGGACCAAGTTTTTGCTGGGAAGAATAGGTCTGGGAATGTGCTTATATGAACGTGACATCTACCCTCTAAACGTCTACCGTTATTGTTCTATTTGCCCTCTCAGTTGTATGAATTGATTTTTGAGAAATTTCGCTAATTTATATCCACTCCTCCACAGTAACTCATCTTTACTACCGCGAAGCGTTACCATGAAGCAGAATTACAGCCAAGAGCTCTGAAACCAACAGATATCAATTATAACGTCTCTGATACAAAACATTATCTCTTAGGCTCTTTTGAAACCCGAGTCAAATCGTGTTTTGCTGAATAAGTGCCCGATTTATACATTTTATGAGAAAATAGGCATTAGTTAGATTGATTTTTACAATTTTAATAGATAAATGGGTAATTAGAGATGCCTCTTCCTGAGAGGGTAAGAAAGTTTGGCCCTAATGGGCGCCGTTTCGTTTCTGCATGACGAAATAGAGATTGCAAATGGAATTATTAATTTAAGTTGAGATATTAAAAAACTTATTGAAAATTCGAATAAAATAATACATTAAGTATTCACAAACCCGGCCATCACCTGAAGTATGCATCCCGCCGTTAGCCATCCCGCAGATAGCACAGTAAAAGTCATAATTAATGGAGCATTTAGTACTATTTGCTACTGTAGGTTTGGGAATAGGTATTTAGGGAATATAGCCTACAACTGTATTGTGCTAAAATTGTAAGACAGTGATGAGCAAACAACATAACGTCATTGGCTAACCTTCGTCTTAAGTAAATTAACGCTCACTCCTTCGTTCGCTAAGGATGATCAGCTGATTTTTGTACGAAAATGTCTTTGTTCTATTATTAAATTTCAGGTTATCGATTTAGATTATGAATTTGAATATTCCAGCAGTCTTTTGTGCTTGTTAAGTTTTCTACCATTTGTAATAGAGGTTCAGTAATTCACCAATGGGTTGGGTGTGTCGCTATCCCCGCCTTGCCTGGGACACCTGGAAAAAATGAAATGCGGTTTGGAATTAGGTCATTGGTCAAAACCAGCTAATAAAGTGCTAAAATATGGCAGGTAAAGTATTTAGGGACGGTTTTCCCTTTCAACACCCGGAGAACATGCCTTCATGATTGTTTTTCATCTCCTTTCTACTCGTTATTTAGCTCTAGAACTTCATTGGGGGCATTCATGTTATTTTACCTTTTATGGTTTTACCTTAACCATTATAATTCTAGTCTAGTCACAGGTATAGCATTAAAGCTCAACTACAAAGCTAAGCGGAAAACCGTTACGCTTTTTTAATGCGAGTTAAGCATGGAAATCATAGAGTATTGCATTTTGAAATGAAATCTTCCTCGTCTCCAGCACCACCTTCGGATCATTTTAGTTTTGAGTCACTGATATAGTATCTTCGCCAAGTGATTTTCTTGGTTACCGCTCATTTTGTTTTTGAGAAAATACCCCATGCTGATGTTGAAGAAGCACAGAAGTTTGTTTGGATTATTCATTATTTTTAATTTACTTATGTTTATTTTGTTCGAAAATCTTTAATACATGCAAATTTTCAATTGTTGTCCTTAATGAAATGAAACTCTAGATATTGTGTTTTGTTATCATTATTTTGCGAGGAAATGTTATTATGCGCAGGGGAGAGTTGTGGCAGATTCGTAGCGTGGAAAGTACTCATTTTGTAATGGAATTGGGTGTCCTCTTCTTCAGTTGAACGTTTCAAAAGCGAAAAAAGAAAGTTTTAGTTTTTCACTAAAATTAATGATTTCAAAATATTTTTTATGATTTTGATTAAAAAACTCCCTGGCGTTTGAAATAAAATGCGAAAATTCACTTAAGAAATTTATTAAAATTTGTGCAAGAATTGTAATGAGTTTAATACCAGCATGAGCGTGTTATCGACTATCTTCGAGTTTGAAGTGCCCAAAAATTTGTGGTATATTTTAGAAGGTCTGAATGGAAACATTGGAATGATTTTAGGAATCATGTGAAGAATATCAGAGAGTAATATCGAGAAGCAAAGGTGCCGAATGAAACAATATCACCGAAAATTGCGCAAAAGGAACCGCAAACCATCACCGAACTGGTTAGGAAAATAGATGGGAGTGGGAAGCTATTAAGTTGTGAAGATAAGGCCGGGGGACATGAGGAAATATCAGCGAGGAACGTATTGCACGAAAGAGCCATGGAAAAGGGGGCTATGGGACTACATGGGAAGTATGACAATATGCATAGTGAGCATTACAATGAAGCTAGGCATAAAAAGCCGGAGGACTAAATTATATCGTAACTCTTCTTCCGCATAACTCCTAGAACTCCTAATGGAAATTGAGATGAAAAGGTAGACCTCGGATGAATCATTTGATACGAATAAATATGTATGACATTAATTTTCCCTGAGCAAATGTGTTCCTCAGGAATACTTACATCCAACGCACTGAGTTCTCAGATGACGCAATATTAAATAAATGTATTTCTCGAAAAAAAAAACTTACGCTTAGTAGTACCAATTCAATAAATCAGTCGAATGATTACAAAAATGAAACATTTAGGGTGTAGAAATTTTTAAGCATGAAGTGTAGATGGACTGCTTACTGGTGGGAAGATGGTGGGTCAAAAATGGTGGTCATTAGGAGTAGAAGAACGAGGGAGAACAAGGTTTATGGGTGGGTTGAAGTGACTAATGCCGCACTAAAAATTATCACTTTTTAGACTTCAATCCTATGAATTAGACAATTTATCTAACCTAGGCGAGCACGAAGGAGGTAATGCATGACGATAGGTTTAGGATCTTTAGGAGAATTACGTATTAATGTATATTTTGAACGGCAGCCTTACCTTGGACATGAAAAATTTGATCATTCGCTCTACCCTCTAGCTTATCACGGTCTACAAGTTTGAGTAATATCTTTGAAAGCCATGAATATCCCTCATGCTAGACGGCCACTGCAGATAGCTGTCGAATTTATTTCTCAATCGACCTTAAAAATGAATTTGCGTAATGGGTTACGTCTACGTCCCTCTGTCGAATTACGAAAACGTTCGCCCACATCAACTATATCTCACTCGCGAGCATGGCCAAGCGTATTTCTATCCTCCGATTCGGTGCGATGTTGATAAGCCCGTTGTGCTGTTTAACCTGCGTGTCCACTTAAATTAATAATCGTCATAGTTAGTTGAGCGCCTCTTTCGCTAATATGCGGCTTATGAGTAGCCAATGAAAGATTATTTGTTGGATGAGGGGAGGGGCGGTATGGGGTGATGGGTCCTCCTCGGAAAGTTTTAGGAAATTGCATGCCCAGAAATAGATTTTGACAATATTCTGGCTCTTAAAAACTACATCGAAGTTAATAAAAATATCAATTTCGAAAGATAAAAATACAGTTAAAAGTAAAAATTTAATTGCTCATAAAATATCATAATGAATTATGGTTCTATTATCTGTTTAGGGAATTTTTTCCATGCAACTGAAACCTCAAAATAACCTTTTCGAATAAAACTTTCAAAAAAACATCAGGTTCTCTTTTATCTTCTGACACCTTTATTTTATTCATTTTTTCATACAATACCTTTACACTGAATATGTTGCAAATGAAGCAACTAAACTAACCAACATTTTTTCGGCGGAAGCCTGGCCTGTAGCGATGGGTCGATCATGAACGATTCGATCAAAAAGATTGAATCACTTGGTGAATCAAATGACTCATGATTCATTTCGGCAGACAAGTCAATCATCAATCATTCCGACTTCCGGTTTCATATCAATCATCCCGGTTTCCGTTTTATTTCAAAATTTGGAACGATCGATTCTTGATCTCTTTTCGTCGGGGTAGAAATAGTTGTGATAAAAATAAATACTATGTTATAAAGAACTGAATACTTGTGTAATCTTTTGCTTATATGTTTTCCAGCAGCTTTTAGTATTATGAACACCACTACTCATAAAAGGAAAATATTGAGAATACTAGGTTCTTTTGATTACTATACATGAATGCCTGTCAGAAATCCTCAAAAAATCGACTGTGATTCATCATTAACTTTCTGCCACAATTTCTCCGGAGAAGCAATGAAGCATTAAAGACTGACATAATAACGTCAACATGCGCTGACTATATTTTATATATTTACCTCTGCATTATTTTCCTTGTGTAAAATTATATATATCAGAGTATGCTGACTATCTGTTATTTGGAAATCACAATCAAAATAGTATATGAAATGATGATATGGATAGCAATCAGCGTTACCAATGCTCTTCGCAGATGCGGCAGTATTTATTCGATTATTCAAAGTGATCTTTTACATCCATTGATTGAGTCTTTCAATCTTGATTCCTTTGAGTCTTTTCGATCTTGATTCATTTGTGTCTCTTCGATCATAATGATTGATTGAATCATTTATGTGACTAAAGTCAAAATGATTGTCATTCTTCCATCGTACTATTAAGGATAGCAAAGTTGTCTCAATTGATAGGATTAATGGCGTCGCTCGCTAGGATCACTCATTGCATGTTTTTTCATAGTTCTAACCTTGCATGTATTTGCTCTAGGAATTAATAAACATTAGCAATTTGTTTATGAATAAGTATGTATATTTTTATAGTGTGCGTAATATTTCAATGGCCGTGCGGTGTGCATGTGGCGGTCCACTAGCATGCTGCATGTTGGTGACTTGTCACCCCCTGCCAAACACCCTAGAGGTGGCTCGCAGGGTATTATGTAGATGTAGATGTAATTAAAACTCAGAATTTTATAATTGCAGTAGAACTTCGATTCAAGTAATGTTTGTCTTTTTTTATTACGCCTTTCATATATGCTTCACGATACACGCGAGCGTTGAGGGGGCCCCCTAAGCTCGGGGCCCTCGGCGACCAGCCCACTTTCCGCCAGACCACCTCAGGATGAGGGTCATGGTTGAATGCACGAGACTTATTTAATTCCACGTTACGTATTTCCAAATTCATTTGATGCCATTTTATTTTACTCATTGGATATATTTATGTAAATTCAATGGAAATCTGATAACATTAGTCCGAAGGCGACTAATAAATAAGATACCGATATCAACGTCGAATCTTCGCAAAAAGTTCCATAACCTTGTGAAATCTTCAAAGATAACATCTATCATGCAGGATTTGACTTCCGCATCCAGTATTTGGGAGCATATCAGGCCTTGCCAGGAAAACATGGTCCATACTTTTTTTTGCTGCAAGAGTAATGAAGGGATTTCGTGTCTTCGCATATAAGGATTTCGTGAGTGAATTCCGTGGTTTCTATTCCGGTAAAAGTGATTTTTTTACTGTGGCTATGATCACCTTTTTTGACAGCCATGAAGCACACACGTAGCGTATTGCTTGCTGTGTTTTTGTGAAAGCTCACCCTCGGCCCTTCAAGTGGCCCACAGGCTATTCTGTAGATGTGAAATCTCGGAAATCGGCTAACTTAAACGCGTAATTCCATTCATAATGCCAGTTGCGAGCGCTCTTATCCTGGTTGGGCCACTATGGCATACAGTTACTCATGATAGATCGTCACTCGTGTGTGCATCTTAATCTTCCGTCCCTCGCGTCACATTTTGGAACGCCATTTTCCGCGTGGCGTCTCACAGACACCATTTTGGAATTATTAAACGAAATGCATTAATAAGTGCATTAAAATAGAAATAACCTTTTAACTACAATTAATCATTCATTGAATACTCAATTTCATGAATGGACAGCAAATTTATGCGTAATAATGATGGAGATGTTTGTATTAATCAAAGCAGTGGCATAACTAGGAATATGCTTTGGTGGGATGGGATGGCCTGAGGTGGCGAGCCCCCCCCCCAGCAACTGGGAAAATTTTTGAAAAATGACATGCCTCGAAATACATTTAGCATCATTTTTTTTCACTTAAAATTTAACTTAAAGCCTATGCAGTTATTATAAGTCAAAACTTGGCAATATCTTTAAATGTTTTTTCGTTTCTCTGAGGATTTCGGGGGGACATATCCTCCTCATCCCCCCCCCCAACCAAAGACTGAAAACTAATTATTTGGACCTTTTTTTTACAGTTTTTCTTTCATCGAAATTATATCAAATTAATGACAATGAAAAATTCGCATATCCAAAATTTAATGGTTTAAATAGTTGTTAGTTTAAATTATAAACGCGTTTAAAACTTTGCGATGAATATCAGGTAGCTATTACCATGTAACGTGTTGTAACTGAAGTCGCGTGGTGTCTACCAGACTCTAAAAACAGCAAAACATCAAAATTTATTCCATAAATGTGACAAAACATATAATCATATTGATGAATATTTCATAATCATAAAATAATGAGATACAAGGAAAACGAGTTTCCTAACTATGACAATACGATGTGGACAAAGAAAAGAAAATGGTTTGGCGTGTAGTAGACGCCAGGCGGCCAGAGGGTTAAGGATGTTGAGGACAAGAGCGCTCAAGTTGGCTTCGCAGTAACCAATAGCTGATGCTAAAGTTGAATCCCTACTTTCATTATAATCATTGGATGCGTAAAAGTTATTAAATGGAATACTTATTAATATATTTTACTAAAATCCGGATACCTCTTCCCTTCGTGAGTATTATCCTCAGTAAGCACTAACCGCGGTAAGCAACATGTAAACAAACGCTATCGTCGTAGTGAACGTTTCAGAACTATCACGTGATCTCGGATTTTCCCATTTTAATCCTGGACGCATTCGCATCAGCCGAAATTTGCTCTTGTTTACATGTACTCTTTGACGGGTGTTACGAAATACTCCCTACGAGCGCGCAATGGAATTCGGCATGACCCGCGTCTCGTAAGAGTGCTCTTGGGACGACGCGTGTCATAGCAAGCGGACATGGGCTGCGTATCAATTGATTGGAGACGCGAGTCCACTCGCAACGTCGCGTGGCGGCCGCCGTGCGCTCAATCGCCCCTCTTTTGTTGGCACTCCCTGCTCCGCCGCCAGATGACGCGCGCGGCGTGACGTCGCCCCAAAGTGAAAGTGGACGCGAGGGAATGCAGCGAGGTGGATTACGTAACGTGACGCGTTTGAATGGGGAGGGGGAGAGAAGACCTCGTGTATCAGGCCTTGATCCCTTGGGGCAATCGAGGTGGATGGACGTAATGGGCTGAGACCTGTTCGCCGACTATCTTTTCGCGAATGAAATAAGATCAGGTCGACGTCCCTAAGGTTATCTGGTTAATTTATTGTGTTAAATATTCGACGCTGCCGTCTTATGATTTCTATACGCAAATTCATTTTCGGATTAGCACTAGATGTTTGCTTCCTATATTTTATTGGAATATAATGCAGCTGCGAACGTGAAATTTCATAGGGAGATACACACCTAAGATTTTCACTTAACTTAAAACAGAGCCTAAAACTAGATGAAATTTAAGAGAAAAATATACAGGAAGTAAAATGGAAAAGATGGTGAAAAATACTTCGTAAAACTTTGACCTCAAATATATTGTTAACGTGAAAGCATAGGAAAGAAATAATCTGACAAGTTATGCACAAATTATTTGAGAATGTGTACGCGAAGTTTGAACTTCCTAGCTCAAAAATATCGTTTTTGAGTTTTTGGCCAGCTTTTTTCGATTCCAGCCCTCTGTGCGATGTATTGATAATCGCTTATATCAATTCAAAGATAGGATAGCTAAGTTTTAGTAAGGATATATTGTGATGATGAGTGCAGTTTTCCGGCTACTCCAGCCGAGTGGAACTTCGACCTGAAGTCGATAGCACGGCTTTCGAAACTTTCTTCACTCGCAACAGACGAACACGGTTATGCCCCGTTCACATTACCATTGTCCGAGCGATCGTCCTCACGATAATTGGCCGAACTAGCCGTGTGAATGCATGTCCTGACAATAGTTACTGTGGTACCGAACGTTGCCACTTTACGATGGTTAGGCGCTGAGAGACCGGAAAAGGAGGCGACAAGAGAAAGACGAAAAGTTCGTGTAGCTCTCTTCGCTCTATTTTTATTTCATGGATTTGTCCTAGGAAGGAAGAATATGGGCGGAAGAAAAATCATTCGGTAAATACACGTTGAACACAGTAATATTTTGACCCGGCATACGTCAACAGCTTTGCTAACCGTGAATTTATCGTTCACTTTAGATGTCAGCACTAGAGGGCAGCACAGGTTTTAACCATCGTCGTGTGAATGCACGATTGTTCCGATAATTGCTGGAACAATCGTAATCTGAACGAGGCATTAGAGGACCCGGAAAACTGCCTCGCCATGAACATCGCAGCGGAAACCTTCGCACGAATATAATGTAATATTTTTGTACTCAATTATTTACGACTAATGATATATATGCCGGATTATCACTGCAGAGAGCGGTCATACCCTCGCGCATGGTCCATTAAAGAACTTGAGATTGATTAATATGCTTTCTTAAGTTGCTTCGTTTTACGTTCATCTAAACACACCCCTGCTGGGACTGTGCTATATGGGATCATGTTTTGAGATTGGAAAACCTTTCTGATATGTTAGATCTCCGTTCATGAATGAGAAAGGCATTGGCGGAATTCATCACCAGCATTAAAGCCACTCCGCATATCCAGCCGCTCATGTGAAAACAGGTGTAAGTTGAGAAGGGTTGAGTGGACTTACAACTTTTACTATCGCTCTCACATGACCACGGAAGGACTGGAAAAAGTGCATAAAAAGTGGGAGTTCTTGGAAGCATGAGTTTTGGGAAACACGGAAATGATCTGGTCCAGCGACGCCGACTGCCTATTAAACATTGTTGCAGAAGCATGTGGGGCAAATGATATAAGTGGGGAAGGAGAAAAAAATTTTATTTTATTTCTCAAGCATGTAAATATTGTTGATGTTATCAACAATTGTTCTCCTCTATTATCTGAATAGATTTATGGTGACATCAGTAACCGGATGGACATGAATGGATTAATCGATGTTGGCGTTAGCCATATATCACCGTAGCCCAATTTTGCCCAAACCTTAACAGTTTTTTTTGTATTTTTCCTTTTACTGAAAGAAAGATATTTGTTTTTGTTCATTTCACTAATTACTGCCATCGGGAATTCTCTCATTTAATGCTAAAAAGCTCATGCTACCCTCTCATTAAGAATTTTCTAAAATTGCAATGAGAACAATAACAACGACCATGTGCTTTTAGGAATACGGTACAGAAGATAATATTTAAGCATAGTGTTACGATTAATATTGTAAATGCAACTATTCTGGTCGAGGATGAATGCATTATTAGTTTTCAGTGTAGAACTTATTATTTACATCTTTCCAAACACATTCAGCTTCTGAACTGTTGTAATTGGTAGACAGCTCTGAAATACTTTTTTCAAAATGCGTGACCGTACGCTACCTCCTTTTCTGAATTAAATCACTCAGCGTGGGGTTGTTTTTAACAACTGCGCAAATGCTGCACAGGCTACAAAGTTTCAAATTTTCCCGATCGCTTCCGCCCTCAATTTGTCATTCACTCATCATTCTGCCAAGACGACGTGTCATTCCGGCCGCACCGGCATTATTTTGCAACGAATTACTTGGTTAAAAGTTACCAGCTAAATGAATTTCCACCCAGTAAACTTTGTCCTTGTGATTGTTGGTACGGTGGGTTCGATGCTCCTATGGTCGTCTTTAGTAATCCAGTGAAATATTCTAGTGATACATCAACTTTTTTCCTCAGCAGGACCATTAGCTAAAGAGGGTGGTGACGAGGTCAGAATGTAATGTTGTTCTATATCTAAGAGTGACCTTGATAGAAAGGATGAGTAGTAAGAGCAAGCATATTTTTGGACGAATGAAAGTTAAAATAATACATACTATGCCATTTCCTGTTTAATTCTATGATAGTTGCATGCAATTTACGGACAGTAGTCGTCCATATTGAATAACCGTTTTGCACCCGTCTCTTTCCGTCCGTGGGCTTATTTCGACCGGCTTCAAAAGTGTACTTATAAATGGATTAAGTTATTGTAAGATTCAATAAAATATTTTTGGCAATTCAGCAACAAAAAAGAGTGCGAGTTATCTCCAATAGCTTTGCTCAGAATGGTAGGACGAAGCCATTTGGTTTCGGTGGGCGGAAATGGGTTTCAAGGTTAATACTTTTCACCACAGTATTTTATTCAATGAAAAGTTTTTCATTTTAGGTATAGCATATAAAAAACCTGCTGTTTGTACTATAACAATTTGAATTTAATAACCTAAGTTTTTGAATGAGAAATTCGTCGCAAAAAGAATCATTGCGACCGATGAAAAGTGATGGAATCATGAACATATAATCTAATGCGTATTTTCTGGGACGACTCTGAAGGCTACAGCATTAATATAGGCGAATAAATATAATAAAAAAAACTCATTTCCCTTCATTTTCTGACCACGTACCGTAGAGTGGGGTAAAGTGAACCAGTTTTATTAATTTTTAAATAAAGGTACCACTTAATATTCAAGTACCCTTTCGTATTACAGACTTAATACCTTTGAGATCTTCCCGATGTGCAATGTGCATGAGAGTGTTCCCACTATTCAACAATTTTTATTATTTCATTTAAATTGAAAAAAGTGATCCACTTTGCCCCACAAGTTGGGGTAAAGTGGACCGCTATTCTATTAGTAGTGTCTGTTTCTAATGGTAATAAGGTAATGTGAACCACCAAAGTTTGCTTTTTAAAAGTTTTTATGCATGTGACACAAAAAATAAGGTTTTCCTAGTCATAATTTACAAAATTTCGAGGCGGAACATCTGTGAGGGATACTTCGAGATTTTTTTGTATTCGGTATCATCATCAACTGGTGCTCTGCCCTTTACTTTTTCACGGAATCTCGCAATGATTTTTGAGTGAAGAGAGAGGAAGCCTCGTATCCGTTCTCGACCCGGCCAATCATTTTTAAATCGTTTTTCTTTCATAACTTCTTTTTCTAAGCATGCTTGTATGCAGTGGCGTAGCCTGGGGGGTGGTCCGGGGGGTTCGGACTCCCCCCGAAATATAAAAGCACAATTATTTTCCTTGAAATGAAAAATCATGAATTTACAAAGTATTTTTTTAACAAATGAAGTTTTTTCGATTGTGAAAAGTGTTAAAATTAGTTTAAAACCCATAACTTAGTACCCTACTTTTCAAAAATTTCCCCCCTGGTTTTGAACCCCCCCAGAACAAAATTCCTGGCTACGCCATTGCTTGTATGGACACAATCATCAACATCACTTGCTGTATTAGAGCATGAGATTGGATTTTATGTGGAGAATCACCACTCAACCACCTCTCTTCTCTTGCTGTGCGGGCGGTTTGTTTGCCATATTTCGGAGGATTTAAAATTTTCACACTGCGACGAATTGTTGTTCGAAGAACACCAAACATCTCTGTAGCTTTCCTTATTGAAATTCTGCCACTTTTGACTTGTTGTAATGCACAGTTCAAATCTTACTCAGCCTACTTGTGACGCACCGATAGTCCGGTCTTCTTCACATCGGTACGTGCTATGATTGTCCAATTTACCATAAAAAAACAAATATTTCTATTCTCAGGTGACTTTTAAAGCTACTAAATTTCATACAGCATGGGTAAGGAGCCGACATAGCCTTAAAAGAGTATTAATTCTAGGGATGGACGGATCCAGGATTTTTTTTCGGATCCGGATTCGGGTCGGATCCTTGATTTTCGGAGCCGGATCTTTCGGATCGGATATTTTCGGATCCAAATGCATTTTCAAATTCCCGACGCTGAGATTCCCCCAATGATTGTTAAATCTCTTGGGAAGAGTCACACTATGTGCCAGTCGTATTTTGCCTGTTACATTTTCCACGGCTGAAATTCTCCTACGTAACCTCTGCGAGAGCTTTACAAAAAACGGTTCATGAGTGGGACAAGAATCGCATGCGACGGCGCATTGGAAGAGAAAATTGGAACTCTTTCCACCCTTATGGGGAGTTGCATTCACCGAAGCTATTATTTAAAATTTCGGATCCAGATCCGATGTATCCGATGAAGGGCAATATTCGCGGACATTTGGATCCGAGGTATCCGATCCGACCATCCCTAATTAATTCGATTCATGCAATTGACAGGTGAAGAAATCTCTCAGATAGTGAGATAAAACATAAGTTTCTTTTACGTATTCTTCAATTAGGTGAAATACAGTGTTTCATATTAACATGGGTCACGATACCTCGCTTGATGGTGTATACCACGCTTGATGGTGCACACATCACAATCCAGTACCTGCTCAAAGACTTCTTAAAATAATTCCAGAGTAATCCGCTAGCTAATCCGGAGAGGATAAGGATGGAACTGTTTGAGTGGTCCACTTTACCCCAATTTACGGTATACATGCGATACTTATGAATTCGGCTTTCGTTGTCATTTTAGAACGAAAGCAACGAAATTATTCGATATCTCAGTACATGCAGCTGCAGAGAGAGATAAAATCCTGTTGATGGATCGAGTGGAGTGATATCTTAATATCCCTCAGTGTATGACAGAGACATGATGCATCGGAATGCATGGTTCATCTGGTCTGCATGGCTCTTGAGGTCTCGATCGTAATCCTCATCCGACAATTTTCTGTTTTCTAATTCTCTGGCGGAATCTTTAAATAAACGTTTTAGTTTGCATGGACCACAGTTCCTTCTCCTCTACCCGACTTAAGATTTCTTTAAATGCTTCTACTAGGCTTGTGAGGGCTCACTATAGCTCCCCTTCATTCAGCCTTACGGAAGAATAAAACAAAACTCAATATTCTTATAGCTGTTTTGAGAGTGTAAAGTTAACCTTAATGTCATAAGTTACGTACTATTAATGGGAAGATTTTCTCCCTCTGGGCTCAATACCTCCTCTTATTGCTTCGCGCACAGATATTTATCGTAATTGGCTCATATAAATAACGCATACTATCAACGCTTACTAATTTATCGTATTGCAATCCGTAACATAGTATCCGAGGGGTTTGAATTGAATTGAATGTATCACCAAGGCCTTCTTCTTTTTCCTCCAAGAATTTGCGTAGTATGTTGCCTTTCTTCTGCGTATCATGTGACAACCTGCTAATATGCTGTCCATAGTTTATGTAGGCAATACATCTTGTGACTTTTGCCCTAATCTGTTGAAATGAGAGCAATTTGTTTGCCAAATAGTCTTTGTGTGATCTGCGAATCGTAGTTCAAAATCTCAGCTTATTAGTTGTAGTGTAAATTAGGGAGAGATGCCACACATTTTATAACATAACTATATTTTATTTAACTTTTGCTTTTTCGATTAAACTAAGTATTAAATATGGTGGCTAGTCTTATTTCTGATGTACATACAGAAACGTAAAATTATATGATTCTTCTCTTAGTTGTAACAATTATTTTTGTAAAACATTACCTCTCGGCGTCTTTCCCTTATGCTGCGGGTGACACGCCGCACCTCTAAGGGTGATACGCCGCATGCTGTTCAAACCGACCAAAACTGATTTCTGTATTCTGCAGATCCATCGGCAAAGAAAAAAATGTCGCATTATTGAAGTTATGAGGAAAATAAAATATTCAAATACTTTTGATAACTTTTTATTATTTTTCTAATTAATAGTACGTCTTCGATTTTAATGCAGCTGAAATGCAGGTTGTAAAACTAGAGCTATGTGTTTTTCATTATCTTATAAACGTGCACATGTAAAACCAAGAAATTTAGCTAATATAGGCTATATTTATTCGATATTTTGTGAAAAATACAAGTTGAACCGAAATTCAGTTCTAAGAAACTTAATTTAAGAGTTTTTTATTCCAAATTACAAGTTGAATAATAAATTAAGCCAATTAATAAAGGTTATACCTCGCTAAAGTTATAACTTGCTGTTGGCTACAAACTTAGCATGGTAATGTTCAAAACATGCGTACAGATAATTAAATACTGCACGACACAAAAAATTAAGTTTTAGTATACACTCTAAAACAGTCATAACGCTGCTAAAAATTTTTATAATTCATTGGAAAACATTTATTATTCGGATCAGCGTGTATCCCGCACGAGAGAAATGCGTCATGTGTACCGAAGTTCAGGGCGGCGTCTCTTGCTTTCTCTACGAGCAGAACTTTATGTTGGTGTTAACCTCACACAGTCGTAATATAGCCGCATTTCAACGTCCAATACGAATGTAGTGCAAGGTGAGGAAAACTTTGAATGTAAAATACCAGATCTATCTCAGTATTTGCGCTTTTAAATCTGTAAAACCAATGAAAAACAAACGGGACACCTCACTTATTCCCTGGCATCTACTCCGTCTCTGCATTGGGCATTTTCCCGCAACCTGTTTGGGAACGCCGAAACTATCAGTCTATGTGCGCAGTCTATCCCGCATGCGGCGTCTCTCCCCGATTTACCCTTCTTTTTAGTAGACTAAAGTGAGATTTTGCAGAAGTATTAAAAAAAAGAACTTTTCTGCGAGATGTTTTTTAATACCTTTAGTAGAAACGCGTATTGTCATTATTATTATTATTTTATTTGCCCAGAGATCTAGTACATTAAATAATGGCCCAGATATAAGGCACGTAAAATCATACAATATATACATATATATATATATAAACATAAAAAACGGCATATTTCCCCGTACACATATTTACAATTAAGTGTTAAATAGCATCCTCTAGATATTCATCAACTGAATAGTACATTTTATTCAGTAAAAGTTTTTTCAACCTAGTTTTAAACAAGATAGTATCATTTACATTTTTAATATCAGCAGGCAAATTATTAAAAAGTTTTATGCCCATTTCTCTGGCCCCCCCTTTTAAATACATCTGTTCGTACAAAATTATGATGCATATCACTGTGAGATTTTAGTATAATGACCATGTACATTATTATTCAAAGTATAATTTTTTAGGTTGTTTTTAACATATATTATTGTTAATAATATATAAACACACGGAATTGTGAGGATAAGCATATAATTGAAAAGAGGCTGACAGGGCACATTGAAAGGTTTCTTGCACATAAGTCGAACTACTCCTTTCTGTATCTTAAATATGACGCTGGCCTTTGGAGAGGAAGTCCAAAAAAGAGCTCTGTAAATTACATGGGAGTAAAATTCCCCGACATAGACAGCTAACAACACATCTACAGTAACCGAGTGCCGAATAGATCTGATTAGATAACACAAAGAACTTAGTTTATTCTCTAGATTGTGAATATGACTCTCCCAAGATAGTCTACTGTCAATGTCGATTCCTAGGAATCGAGAAATGGTATTCTGCGTATGGTTTTACCATCAATGTTAATGACGATATTTGCTTGAGGCTTATTTTTGTTGGTAAAATAAATTAAATTGGATTTATTCATGTTTAAACTAAGGGAATTGCCGTTGCAGCATTCATGAAGAAGAGTAGCAACATTAGTCGATTTAGAAATCAAGTTCTCAATGGAATCGGCAGACACCAAAACATTAGTATCACCAGCGTATAGCACTGGAAGAGTGTTAGATACAGAGTTGAAAGCATACGAAAGATCGTTAATGTACAAAAAGAATACAGAGAACTGGACCCAAGACTGAGCCCTGGGGGACACCAGCCTTAGCATCTTTTGTGGGTGAGACAAATCTAATCCCATCATGATAAAGGGAGACACATTGTTTCCTACCTCTTAAGAACGATTTAATCCACTCAAAAGGCGTACCTTTTATACCAAAGCTTGCGAGTTTTGACAGGAGGATTTGATGGTTTACTAAGTCAAAAGTTTTGGAAAAGTCAAAGAATAAAGCCAGGCATTTTAATCTGTTGCCTAGATCAAACAATATTTTATTTATTTCATGGTAAGTGGCAGTGGAGGTAGAACTGGACTTCCTAAAGTCATACTGTGAAGTTGATAACAGATTATATTGCTCCAAGTATTATACAGGGCGATTATAGAAAACAATTTCAAAAATTTTGCTAAATTGATTTAGAAGAGAGATAGGGCGGTAAGAACTCATTTGATGAATGTCGCCTTTGCCCTTATATAGAGGTAAGACTTAAGCTATTTCGAATGGAGAGGGTACTTACCAAGCCTGAGAGACTTGTTAATCAAGTGAAGTAATGGAAACTGTATTGCATTGCAAGATATTTTGATTACAAAAGATGGAATACCATCCAGCCCTGATGTGAATTTGTTTCCTAGCTTTTGGATGATGTGATGTAATTCTCGATCAGTGCATGAATACAGAAATAGAGTTCCTTACTTGAGAAGTTTGGGGATTAGTTTTAGTACAAAGATTGCCAGATGCTGGTTGGGAAAGATAGAAATCATTCAGAACAGAATTCATGTGTAAACCATCTGTAATGTTGTTACCAGTTGCATCAGTCAGATTGAAATCTGATTGATGATTGTTGGAGCGTTTTGATTCGTTAATTATTTTCCATATATCTTTGGTTTTGTTGTCTGAATTCAATATAAGAGAAGGCAAGTGTTTTTGAAAAGGAGGGGCGGCTAATGCACTCATTATTTCATGTTTTAAACTAATTATCTACCGTTTCCAAAAGTTCGTGCACGCCTTTGCTCCACTCACTGGTTTAAAGGAACCGGACGAATTTGTTGTTTTCGAAAAATGTACTGGGTTGCCACATGCTGGATGAGGCGTGTATTGCCGATGAGGAAGGCTGCGCTAGAATACCTGGAGTTGATCAATAGAAATTTATTCTTTTGAGCTTTTGCGGGAAATTGAAATTAGGTTAATTTTAAATGCTCAATACTTAGTCCCTGCTTTATGACTCGAGTCCTCCTTGTGGCTGGTTAGAACCTTTGGTTGAAGTAACCTGACTGATTATTCATCTCCTCCAACCAATGCCTTACATCAGTGGAGATATTTTGTTTTTGGTAACTGTTAATACCATGAAACCTTATGAATCCTTGCGTAATTTGAATGTAAGTGAAGCAACAGAAGGATGTTAAGCTGAGGAACCTCGTGTCCATGCTCGCACCGATTGGAGTTCTATCTCTCGGGTTCTCTGTCCCGCAACGGCTCTCACTCCCATTTATATTCCTCTTGAAGGCTTTCTTTCTTCGCAAATGGGTAATAGACGCCGTGGACTAGATAATTGATGTTGCGGGCAGTATGGAAAAGATTGACGAATATTGTGATTCGGTATTTAGTTCACATGAATTTAGAACTTTTTACACATTTTTTTCATCCTTCGATGAGTGCGTTAGCATTGATGATTTTATACTCACCACTAACAGGTTTTTTCGTTTTATTTCATCCTGTACTTTCTCGAAAAACGTAAGCGCTCATAATTTGTGAAAGACTTCAGTTTTATTTAAGTAGAACATAATGGTAAGTATTTTATTTGAAGATTATATCCAATTCCGAGAATAATACTAAGTTGGAGGTTTCCCTGTTGTCCCCAGATTTTGTTTATAGCGCAGTCATCTAGAGGACTCTTTTTGTATTTATTCTGAGCACAATACCAGTTAATTTAGGTTATTAAACGTAGAGAGTGTATTTTGTCTTTCCTGTATTCATTATTTTTTAACTATAGCTATCGAACCCTTTTCAGTTCATGCGGAAAACATATGCTCCGTTGTCAAAAGCTATTTTTCCCAGTGCCCAATTTATAATTCCTTTGCTGTCATGATGTCACTATAATGAGGCCTTTCAAGGCAAACTTGAATAAATTTCTCCTTTCCTTTATTTCTGCGAGCAGCTTGAGTGAAATTGGCGAAACTAATGCAATATATTTTTCATTCCAGAGAGCTGATGTATGGAATCAGAAAATATGGTATGTTCCGCTATTTTATTTATCTTCTCCTGTATCTAGCATGGTTGTTATTGCATGGTCTTTCTCAGTCACCACTTTAAAATTTCTCATTAACGTTTACAACTTTCCAACTCTTTGCAACCTTTTTTTCGGTGCACTATTTCCTTGTCACTATAAATGCATATAAATATTGTGTTATTTCTATTTTTGCATTTTTAAAGCAAATATCCGATCGTTAATACCGATAAACATAAAGATTATGCACCAATTTAATCCTGATAGATAGATATTTTTCGCATCCTTAACGGTTTTTACAGTAACATCAACATCCAAAGATAATTACATTCACGTATCCATTAACAAGTCTCTCACCTCGCATTGAAATTGCCTCCAAACCGATTTCTTGAAACAACTCATGTGATGGGAATTTCCTTATTTTTTCACGAAAAGTACATTGAATTATTATTTGTTGACTGTTGTGTAATGCACTAAATTTCACATGTGAGTACCTACTTAAAACAACCGAGTAGTTGAGACGCTTCATAGGGATTAAAACTGAGGATCCTTGCGTGCCGAAAATCACACCCAATACAGTGTTTTAATTGCATCAATTTCAAAAGTCTCTATTCACAAATACGAAATCCCTGGTGACCAAGTACATTCTGTGCAATCAACGAAACATGAGTCACTCTGGCGTTAAAAGTGAAGTGCGATATTTACCAGCCCAGTATTATTACTCTCAGTTCCTCACGTGTTCGTGGTGTGTACGCCTCTTAAAAATCCGTCGTCATCTTTTTTCCGACAAAAATACCTCTTTTTTTCCACACTTACGAGTCAAGCGTTACAGTTGTTTACTGTTACTGATCAGTATCAGATCAGTCATAGAACTCAGCTTCGACGCAAACGCAACTTTAAGAGAGGGCTAACTTCGATGCTGGCCCGGGGCGGATTAAGGCCATTGTTTCCGGGGTGGTTCATCACTTTCCGCGGCGCGGCGCCTTGGTAGTACGCAATACCGCTCAGCAATAATGCGTCTACGATCTAATATGTGTGGACAAGTGGATTTTAGATATCCATGCATTATTTTTTAAGCTGCTGAAATATAATCTTTTATTTGAGAGACAACATAAAGATTTTTCGTTTTTTCCATAAAGAGTTGGGGGGGGCCGTCACTGACACCCAGTGGCGCACCCAGAGAGGGCTTTCCAATGTGCACTAGATAAAATGGTAATTTTTTTCGGACCAACACTACTGCTGGAAGTTTAGATCTAGCGATTTGATCGTTGGATTATTCTCCCTCATAGAATAATCCTCTAAAATCGTTAGAATAGCAATGGCTATTGCCTGGTTTCGCTGATGGTAGGACCCGCCCGCCTTTGTGACGGTGCGGGATTCCTCGTCCCATCCCTTCCTTCCCTATCCCGTCCCAAGAGGCGTCGTCGGGCTCCCATCGCGGCGGCGCCTCCTTCCTTTTTCCTTCCAGTCCTCCCCCTTCTGCGGTGCAGAGGTGATAAGCTAACGCTTCCAGACCTCGGCCCAGGAGTGTAACCGGCGAGCCCGACCTAGGATTTCCTATCCACTGCTGGAAGGTTAGCCCACAGGACCTCCAAGTAGCCCCCTCCCCCTATCCTAGATACACCGTTGCTGAGATATCGAATTTTTCAACCATCTTTCCGACCCGTACCTCATGGCGCAAATGTCTTTAGTCGTGGTTCGCCTCCGTGGTGGTTTCAAAGTTAATTTGGAGCCACCGCATTTCTTGTTCTTTTTTAAGCTTCCGCTAACTTGTTCACCATGAAGAAGTCGAACGAAGTGGACAGTGGACAATGGGAGATGGCAGGGAATAGAAATAATGACATTTTCTTTCCGAGTGGGCATGGCCGATGCCTTTCAAATAAACCCCTTCATTCATGCTTCGCAGTCGCCTGCGAGATCTCAAGGATATGTTTTCTTACTTAACTTTGAACCTCCATGGAAGCCTTCTCCAAAAGTTAATTCCAATGCTAATATATCAGGCTACATATAGGTAAAGACGCAAAAATTGTTCTTATTCAATGAATTCCTCGTATTTTACGATATTTGAAATAATACAAGTCAGAGGATAGTTACCGTCTGGGTTCATAAGATGGCATCCTAGTCTAAATACTTCATATTTTACTTTTTGCTACAAAGATTGTTACTATCATGACCACTGCTTATGTCGCTCATACCCTCCTGATTTTGTATGGACAAGCTATAATTATTGGGCTTGAATTAAATTTTATATCGTATGATTCAGGCTCATAGAAGTATCGTGGATTTGTTCCCAATAATGACGTCGTATTCTTCCCAAAGACAATAAGTTACCCTCACACCAACCCTTCTTTCCCTATCCACTATCACTCCGGGCTATAATTTGATATCATATGCTACCGGGGGCCTTTTTTTACAACACTGCACGGCATCAATTTATGACTAGAACCACTTAGATCCTTCCGGCACTTATACCACGCACTGTAATCCTTATTACAGTTGCTAATTTATTATCATCTTGCCGAATTGAAAGATTCTGGTAAATCTAAGCGTTGATGGGAAAACAATCGCATTTAATCAATTTCCGTTTTATAGGATATTTTTGTCAATTTGACATGTCATTAAGAGAATTTTATTTTGGATTGTTTGATGTATTTATTTGTTGAGGTCTTAGCGGATGAGATTTTTTTGAATCTGAGTGGCGGTGATATCCGTGATTGAAATTTTTAGTTCTACATAGAATGTTTACGTTATTGGATATGCTTTCATAGTAATTTTTGTTCAAGTACTAGAGATGTGTAATTTATAAGTATTATTAGGTATTTATCCATCATCATCGCTGGTCAACAATCCTAAGATTGATTTGACGCAGCTCTCCCCTCGATTCTCCTATCACCTAATCTTTTCACATCAAAATATTTCTTCTCTTTCACATCCTTCTTTTTCTTCCTTTTCCGTTCTTGCCATTTACTTTTTCTTCCACAGTTATATCCAGTCATCAGTTCCAGTCACAGTTATATACAGTCATCATGTCGCAAGATGTGTCCTATAAGGATCTTCCGTCTCTTTATTTAGGGTTTCATGAGGCTTCTCTTCTCTTCTACTCTTCTTAGAGCCTCCTCATTACTTGCTCGGTTGATGCTTATTAATTTGTTAGCGCTTGAAATAGTTTAGATTTTTATCATTATTTCTGAATGTATTTTCCCCAAATTTTCGACACCCCAAAACTTTTAAATCCTCCAATTTTCCCCTTACATTCTCACATTCCTCTTATGGGCAGCCCTGTTGTCTTATAACCCCCACCCCCCCCCCCACACCTCTAGGCTAACGGTTTCGAAGTTACAAAATGCCTATCCGTGACTTCATTGTCTCGCACATTGCGGTCCTCGTGGTGCGAGCACTAATATCACCCCTTGAGTTTCCATTGAGGGAGCGACTCGGCGTGGCGGTGATCACGGGGAGTGCGTTGCGGCGACGCGACGCTCCGATGCTTCGATTGTGGGCGAAAACGGCGTGGAATCCCGGGTGGGGAAAAATGGGGTCGTTGGCTGAGAGAATGGCCATCAAGGTCAGGGCGGCCTTGTATATAGACCGTGGCACGCAGCGGGGAACGCCGGGAAGACAATGAAATAGAAGTGATGGGACAAAAAGAAGCGCCCCGAGGCCCATGCCATCCTATTCCCAGCGCCGCGGAAATCAATCCGTCAGCCATCTCCCGACGCGCCGTTGTCCACGGCCCCGCACCTCAACACTGACCCTCTTCCGTCCACACCCTTCTACACCCATCCGACCTTAATAAATGAAAATGCCTCGACTAACCTCTCTTCGCGCGGATGATAGGGTAGTTTCCTTCATCAAAGAAAACGAAAGGCATTGATTGCGATTCGCAACCACCATTAGTGCATTCATAATATACAAATTATCTGGTTTTAGAAATCCCAGTTTAGACGAATGGCAATGTTCAAATTTTATCCTCATTTAAAAAAGGTCAGATTGGCGCCCACGCGATGCCACTCCACGTGACGTCATAGGGACCTAGTTTCTATACGAGTAGATAGGAGTTTTACATCGTCTGAGATTACCAATGCATGCATGAGGCACAGAGCTCAGGGAAATATCTATTAATAATCACCTAATAAAACTGCCTAAGGTCGGAAAGTTTCCTTCGTTTGATAGGGTATTAATAATCCTTATTTAAGCCAAGCACTACCTGCTAGCAGGGTACTCTGCTACCTCCCAGCAGCCAGCATCGCAGCGGCGCACATATCCTCGCCCTAAGGTCACCTCATACGGCGAAGCCGGGACCTAGAATGATGTCACATGGGCTTTCCTCAGTATTAATACTTAGCCGTCGCGTTTTCGCGCGCTTGAAAATGTTCATTTTTCGTCATTTAAAAATCTTAAAGCGTGAAATGCGTACTCCAGGAGTAATAATCTTTCGATTCAGGCAATAAAAAAATAATAGGAAACCACCCTATTCCATCAAATTTCCTATAGTCGCCCTCTAACTGAGTCAACCACAATGCATTTAAATGTGATTACAGAAGTTGCCACTCGCGGCACTGACGGACAAATTGATCCGAGTTTCACGGGAAAATAAGGTGTAATTGGTGGTGGCATTTACAGAAAGTTATACTCATTTTGACGTTATCTATCGAATTCATTACTTTTCTTTGCTATTCCTAGCATTTGCGAACACCATACCGGAAAATAAACATTCAAAAGGAGAAACACCGGGAAAACTGGATCGCATTGCGCTCATCGCGGGGTCGCGGACATTTTTGAAAGTCGATTAAAATGCGACCGAAGTGGCAACAGAAATCAGCCGTCAATGGAATGGAAATGCGCCTCCTGCATGCGGTCCCCTTGGTTCCTTCTGCTGACATAACGTCAACATTTTCATCATTTACGGCCGCCATCAGAAAACTTCTTCTTCCTTTTCTCCCCCTCCCTAAATTACAAACAAAGGGAATGAAGCGATAATATAAATATTTGAGTGTATTTGATGCGTGTTATTTGTTGTTGTTATTATATCCTCTCGCACTTTATTATTTAACAATTTTTTCATGAAATTCCAATGTTAAAGGTCTTCTGGACTGTTTTTAGATTTTATGCAAACAAAAGAATTATGGCTCTCCTCATCGTTGCGGTCAAAAGTGCCATCCATTGGCAATCAGAAGGCTTAGAACTTCTTCTCTTATTATATTTATATTTACTTATTTTTAAATTTACTTATTTTTAAAATTTATATTCATATTTACTTGATCATTTATTTGCACTCTCTTTAAGACTGAATACCCAGCATATATTTTTTAAAGGCTTAAATAAAAATAAGCCTCCGATTCTAGAACCACATGAACTGATCCCTCCCACCTCCTTCGTACTATACCTCGGACAAACACTTTTCTCATACCTAGTGGTGTTCTATGGGAATCCCTGCCGTCCCGTATAAAATATTCCTCTTCTCTCTCCATTTTCAAAGAAAAGCATTTTAATTACATATTAGCTTCAAGAGAAATGACGTCACTAAATAATGTTTTTTTATGATGAGTTGCCTGAAGTTTTTTCTGATTTTTCTTTTCCTCTCGTTCGTTTCTGTATGTCCTCAATATTTTTCTTGGAGTAATTTTTGCTTCGGTGCATTTTGTAGTGATTTAAGTTGCACATAGAATTGAGGCAAATGTATTTTTATTTTTGCTCGTTTGAGGATAAATTGTTGTATGTGGTTTCTGTCTTTCAAAAATATTCGCAGAACAGCGACGAAACAGTGGGACCCACTTTTTTCCCAACATTTCTCAGTATAGTATTTGCGGTTACGAGGAATATCATTGAAAGTTATGAATTTGATAAATTGCATCATCAGGGATATAAATTTTGGTAAAATTCCCTGTTATGGGTTATTTTTTCGTGAAATTCGGATCGTTTTGCGCATCAGCGACGCAAGTGACTCCTTTCTGTAAAAGTCATTTAAATGCGCGGCGAGTGGCAGTGCCGACTTGAGGGTATTATTTTGTTATATTCCTGGATATTGTCTTTTGATTACGATCGGCATAAAGCCTGATTTAAATTAATTTTTCGGTGAACTCGTTGGGAAAAATTGCATGCCGGACCACTCAAACGCCTTAGGATTATTGCCTCTAAAGATACGAGTAAATATTTATTTTACCATCGCTTTTCCTTCTCTGTGTCCTTGTTTAGACCGTCACTCACTCACTCTGTGCTTCAACCCGAAGATTGGTTTGGATAGGTGTGGTTAGAGCTAACCCCGAACTATACAATAGACGTGTGAATTTCACACATACAGGGTAGAAGATCCAGTTCATTTCCCTGAGCCAACTCCCACAAAAAGGAATTTGTTTGTGCCCGAAGAATTGACCTGGGATTTGAACCCGGGACCCCTCGGTCAACAGCCAGCTGCCCAACCCAATATGCTACCACGCTCCCCTGCTTCGAGCATAGGAATGAAAATTAAACGGCTCTGGAAATACGAGCATATCCCACGATCTATTTAATGAGAAATCATACATATCTAATTCCGATAAAATAGCATGAGAATGCAATAGCTGTAAAGAACTTGTATTATAGAGGTAAATATTAAAGTTAAGAATACGGTAAGTAAAATAGTTTCATAAGTAAAGTTCAGTAAAACAGTTTGGTACAAAACTCCAAGTAAAGATTACATATAAGTATTTACATTTGTTACTATTCAAAGTAATAAAGAAAACTTACCGATGGAGTTGCATCTCAAATAATCTAGCATGTGATGCATCTGAATATTTTTTACTTACCGCTTAATTGTACGCTGGGGATAGTAAGACTAATTGTATAGCTTATGTTCCTGCATAGTGAGGCGAAGCTACGAAACATCTGCACACTACCCCGCTAGATTCCTCGGTAGGTGTCTGGCGGGAGATTTTAGGATGCCAGCCGTTAACTTGAGTAGGGACAACAAAATGTCGTTGCGCTTTGTGACAGTTTTATTGTCAGAATTCAGCCTAGCAGTTACTATTATCGCTTTCTCTCGGGGAAAGAGTTCCTTTGCCTATCCGTTAGGAAAAATTCTTCTCTTATTATGCCGTTTCCGTCGGATCTGGAAATATATTGTTGCGCTTTGTGAGAGTTTTACTGTCACAGTTCAACATCTAGCGATTTAATCGTTAGATTATTCTTCCTCATAGGATAATCCTCCAAAATCGCTAGAATAGTAATGGCTTTGCCTGGTTTCGCTATTTAGTTGGGCCCTCTTCGCTTCTATAGTGTTAAAGTGTTTTTCCCCGTCCCATCCCTTCCGAACCTACCCTACCCCTGAGGCGTCGACGGGCTCCTATCCCGACGGCGCCTCTTTCCTTTTCCCTTAATCTTCAGCCCCTCCTCGGGCGATCGGGCGTATAAGTCCCTGACTTGGTTCCCGGCCCCGATGCCTTGTATCCCTGAAGGGCTCCCCTTGAACCCTCATTCTCTTTGTCACAGTTCAACCTAGTTGTTACTAAAACCATTTTGTTTGTCGCTTTGAAAAATATTAATTATGAATTGCTTAAGGAATCTTAAGGTGACACGTGGCCTCCGAGTCTCTAGCGTTGCCGGCCTCATTCGTGTTCACCAGCCTCATTCCCTCACTGTTCGCTCGTCGTAGTTTTTGACGAATCGGGCTCATTCCCTTTGCATTTTTCCCCGTGCGCGGAATAAATCTATCTGTGCCGGATCTCGCGAATCCACGGTGCGTCCTGGTGCGTGAACAGTGGTGTTTTTCTTTCGCACATTTATTAGTTTCATTTCAATGGAGAGCTTTCATACGACAGGCTTTAAAACTCATGCGGAAAAATCGGTGCAATTACACCGAAATTCTTATGCCATTCCTTCCCAAAGGTCCATCAGATCAGCCTAGTTCAGGGGTCTCCAAAATACGGCCCGCGGAAGGCTTTCATCCGGCCCGCGCACTCGTTTCAAGTAGCGCGTGATTCTCGCTCGTTTAACTCTGTGAGACGCCGTTAGGAGCATTGCAGCGCTGAACTGCACGGCAAAGTCGCCTTCAACTTTTCGTATATAAGAAATGCACCACCGGATTCTTCAGTAGACGTTGATATCGAATACTTCAGTCATCGGCAAATTTGCTATCCGGCCCGCGGGGCGATTCGGAACTTGGAATGTGGCCCTCGTGGCCTAGTAAATTGGAGACCCCTGGCCTAGTTCATCGGAATATCATTTCATTTCATAGTATTAATTTTGCTCTAATGATAGTATTAATTTTTCTCTAATTTAGCCAATGATCGCTTTCCTTAAAGAAGTTCTGCCGTGCATTAGCCACTCAAAAAAAATTATTTTCATATATTTTGTAAAAGACCGCTTTCATAGATGATATCCAGCGGCACAGTGGCGCCTGCAGTTAATTAATTTTGGTGTGCGAAAAGTTAGACTTGCATGCAATAATTTTAGCGTACAAACTTACCCAATAACGCGGCTCGATGTTAAAGTCGCTTTCTGGAGACCATTCGCCTGGAGTCTTGTCGCCCGGGATATGAAATGCGACCAAACCTGTGAAGCGGTGCGGATCCTTGTAACCGCACCCTATTTGTTGGCAGGAGAGGAGTTATGCACGAACCGAACCACCTTTGCGAGAGAAAATCGGTACAGTTTCAAGTTGTGCCCGTACCGGTTATAACAATCTCAACCTCTTTGGAACGTTTTACCGGCCCGAACCGGTATACACTGACAACGCTGTACTCGCTCCTCCAAACTTTTATGTCGAGTACACATGAAAGGTGATACGGCGGCCAAAATCTTCAAGTTGTCGCCTGTGATGAGTACCTACATTAATGCATAGGGGATTGGTAATAAATTGGGTATAATAAGGAATTCGACTGATACGTCTTTGTCCATCCGTAGTTTGCTCCGACTGTATTTGGTTAGAGTGACAACCTCATTCATCCATATATGAGCTGTAGGGGGCTACGCATTCATTGTAGTCTTAACTTTTTTTTAGTACCTATGGTTTTGATTAAATTTCCTATATGGAAAATACACAGCTGAACTCACCTGTAGGATAACTAGAAATAAGCCCCTCTCCTGTAGCGGTATGAAATGCTTTTCCAAACTTTCGAAGTTTAGTAATGCTTTTTCCCTTTATTTTTTGCATTAATTTTGATGGAAAACAATTCTCACTTGTCTCTGAAATGCCTTGAAAGGGAAATCAATGGAAAGTGGTAAGGAAAGTCAATAGGATCCATTTTTGTTTTTAGGATATAATATGTGTGTCACCTCCTCCGACTGCATAGTGTTTAATCGTAGTTGAAGGCTAATTGTTTTTCATCAAAAAATACTGCAAAACTCTTTTAAGCACCTAGTAGTAGGCGTAACACCTCGTGGCAGTAATTCAGCGTGTGGACTACTATTTTCATTCCAGTGTCGGTAGATGTTTTCCTTTAAAGTGGTAATAGAAGTCAAAATAATAATCTCGATAGTTTCAGGCTTAACTTTGTGAAAATCCATTGTAAACAACAAGGTGTGGTACTTTTTCCCATAATTTATTTAAGAATACTGTTTTCGTCGCAGAGGCGACATCTTCAGGAACAGAAATCGTTGTTTTTGTTGTCATTTAAAAAAAACAATAAAAAATAACAAAACTAACGATTTCTGTACCTGATGATGTCGCCTCTGCGAAGAAACCGGTCGTCTTTAATAAATTGTGTGAAAAAGGGCCATATCTTTTTAATTATTTAAAATAATAATCTGCTAGTGTTACGTAGACGAAAAATATAGGTTAAAGTGTAATCATACCCCTACACTGGTATCATTATAGTTTGGGAAAAAATGACAGAAAATTGAAATTGAAAATTTAATTTGAAAATCTACGTTTTTATTTTAACTGAAGAGTATAAAATAAACCACGCTGCCTAGCACCTAGGTAGCACGTTTAAATTTTACAGTTTAAAGACTAAAAGCTCTTTAACAAGAAAGTGCTTCGTAAACGCTTTATTAAGTGATATAAATTCATCATATGATTCAGACAATAGTTGAAGTATTGTAATTAATATTAACAGAGATACAACTTGATTTGAAATGTTTAATTTGACACGTACCTCGTTTTTGGTTGTGAAAATGTAGTCCTTCATCTATAAAATTTAAATGTGAGACCTTGGGATAAGTTATGGTGGTCTATTTGATACGAATGAAATCGTGGGTTTAAAAAAATGAATTTACATTTATTTAAAAATATATTCTTCTTTTTAGTTCTAATGAAAACATGTTTTTTTGATTTTTTAAAAATCGGGTCTTCTAATTTAGTTGTGAAGAATTTAATTGTTAACATTTATGCTGAGTGGTTAATATAAATGTTAATCGTCGAAAATAGCGGCTCATACTGCTTCTGAGGAACTATAAACAGCGTGGGAATGCGTTGCCGTCTGGTTCTGCTCTTGATTGAAAAATGTAAGTCGATTGGCAATCAGGATGGGGTTATATTTGACTTGCAAGATGGACCCCGATGGACCAAAAAATAAACAAACATACTAGAAAGTGAGTTTTAGAAACCCGGTAAAATAGGGTCGAATAGCCAGAGCTAAGACATTCGTTGTAAATACTTACTTCGACTTATGACTGGAGATGAGGGAAGCGTGGATGCATGAAAAAATGCGGATTTTGGAATTTTGCGGAATAGAAACAGTGAACCAAAGGGAAAACTGGTCAAACGACAATGGAAGCTTCTGAGACCGTGAAATACTGAAAATTAAATTGGCGGGAATTGTTATAACTAAGAAGTTATACGGGGTATTACTATTACAGAATTCTACCGATTAAGGTAGGTTTCCATGGAGTACTAAAGAAGTAATCTGGGAGCCTCCCTTTCCTTCCAGCGCTACCTTCTTCAATTCACTGTAAGGCCTACACCCTTTCAATCTATCTAAAAATCCTATTCTTTTCCTTCCCCTCCCTCGTTTCCCTAACATTCTCCCCTCTAACACCATTTTCGACATCCCCTCCCCGCTAAGTATTCGCTCCATCCATACATTCTGTCTCCTCCGTACATCATCTAAAAGCTGCCTCTCCTCGCCAACCATATCCAGCACTTCGTCGTTCCTTTTCCACTCCGTCCATGTCACCTTCTCCATAATTGCGGAGGAAATGCCATTTTTCAAGTATCATCGTTTTTGCAAAACGATCTCAGACGAGAATTTTATCTTTCCGATTCGGGTGACGATGAGAGCAAAGAGCAATAAAACCGGATGGTTGATGAAATTGAGGATTCCTTCGCGATAAGTGCACTTTCTTGCTGAAAGTATAATTTTTAGTGTAGAATTAAAAATATGCAGAGCATTACAAGGTTCTTCGTATTCAGTGCGTACATAGATATACATTCCCAACAAGTTGGTCCATAATCGTTTATTGTGCGTTATTTGTTTTTGCCTAGTCTTAATCCTGGATTCCAATACATTTAAACGAACGATTTCTCACTTGGGATACTTATGGATATCTTGCGTCTCATGCTGAGATTTGCATTTTTCCATCTTCAGTGCTTCAACCCCACTTTTCTTCGCTCTTCAATGATCCAAAACCGTTAGTGTACACATGGATACACGAGAAGGGGATGAGTGCAGTGAAAGCGGCCTATGCACAAGCATCCTCCCCTCCCCGTGTAACCCTCCGCCCTTGACTTTGGCGCGAGACGAACAGAAGAAACGCGTATGCGCCTGGATCTAACCTCGTGGCTAAATCTTCGCACGAAATGCCGAGAAAGAAGTCCACGGATAGGCTGTTTCTATGGCTGTGTTTGCCTCGCCTCGCCTTTGTTCCCCGCTGCCTCATGGCATGGAAACCTCCAATGCCTCATCTCGCGGACGGCATCGCTTTGTTCGTCTCCATTTTCACGGCGCGGCGCAGGCTAACGCAGCCATCAAATGACACGAGAGCATTCTCTGCACGGTGATTAAGCGTGGCAACTGAGATGCGTGTGTATTTTTCCCTGTGAGGAGGTCTTAAGGGAGAAGATTTGCTCTGAGTGATGCCCAAGACTCAGGGAGGAGAAAACGACGAGCATTCTTTGGAACTCGAGTGATACGCAGTCAGAAGTTTTTCAGGAAACTATTTTTCGCCGCTCAATGAATATGAAGGTGATTGATTACCTACCGAAGGGTTATTGGTACATTCGAGAGAAATTTTTCGTTCACGGTAAGATAACCGTGACTGCTTTTTATTGACAGTTCAAAAACTGAGCAACCCTAATTTGATAAGGGTAAGTTATTTTAAGAAGCTCTGATGTGATAGCTCATTTCAGGCACCGAGAGTCGCCCTTTTTATGCTCAAGCCAGGAATAAACATGCATATCTAGGTGATTAAAAGTGGTGTAACACTTATGTGGTCACTATAACAACTAAGCTGTTTTCATCTTATTTTGAAGTTTTATCTTTAAAAAATTCAGTATATGATCATGTAATTGTGGTAATTTTTATGTGCGCAATAGCCTCTGACAACTTAAGGAAAATTAATGATTTAAGTGATCATAAGTATTAATTTAGAGTCGCCTTCTTTGCCTGATTTTATTATAATGGTTGGATCATAGTTATGAAATACAAGGGAGTGGGTTGTTTTCGTTTTTAGCGGCCAATATGTGAGCGTACGATGATTTAAAAGCTTTGAACTTTCTTCTCTTACCCAATATGTTTATGTATCGCATAAAGGTGCTATTTTATTCGCCTATTGACTCTAAAGCTGATTGTCTTTGCTGATGCTTACAACCATTTTCATTCCCAATGGGGTTCCCTCGTAAGAGTGTTTGGGCTCTGTGTTTGTACATCATTTTGGGTTTCACGCTTCTATTTTTTGTCCCAACTTTTCCATATTCAATCTTAATCCACATTATCCTGATAGGATATGAAGAGAAGACCAATGATGGGACGAAGGATGCCATGAGCAAGACGCGTTGTGTACAAAATGTTTTCTCGGGGGGAGCACAATGGCTTATTAGCGGAAATTAGAAAACTGCAAAGGCTTCACTCTTGCGGAAGTGCATGTGACATCAAATTATTATCAATCAAGTTGCGGTATGGAAGATATACAGGTTAAAAAATCAGCTATATTAATCTTTACTTTCCCCGCAAGTCTATCCTAATAGGCCTATCGAGGGAATAGGTCTCCTTGCTTCTTGAGAAAGTCCTTATATACGCTACTTTTGCCTTTAGAGGATTCATGGATATTTTTAGGCTTATTTGCTCATTCTCGAACGCAAGCTGCCATCTGGAACGACGAACGGTTACCTGTCATTCTCAGCATTGAAAATTTCCATAGGCTCTACGGCCGCATGTGCTAAATGACGTATGTAGATAAGCAATTAAAACGTTTAAGAAACTTGGGATAGGGAAAAAACTGAAGGGGGAAATAGTAGCCGGTCGATTTTAGGGTAAATTTCAGTAGATAATTTATCATCAGAGTGTGACATAAGGATTTCCTCGGCAGCGGTAGGGCTTGATTGACCTACTGCTCGAAAGACTGTATATCTCCGAAATAATATTCCTGTAATTCTGTCGGTAGGTATATATGTTAGTGTTGGAAATTAGAGTACCTATTTTGTCGAAGCCGTTCCAAAAATAGTGTAAACTCATTAATCATCAGCCGAAAGTTTATGTTCAAGGAGCCGATTCGATTTTAAGGTTGGTCTTTGGATTTTTCTGTGGCATATTAGCATCATTTTTTTGTTTTCTTAAATCATGCTTGAAACTCTTTGTCAGTTCACTGGCATATTATTTGCTAATATATTTTCTTTGCAGGCTCGAAAAACGTATTTTGTTGCTTGTTTTCTGTTGACTTTTTTTTTCGCGCTACACGGTTTTCAATTCATAGCGTAGAGCTAGTTTCCCTTTTGAATTGATTGTCGCATTTGGCCATAGCCTCCTTGGCATAGTTCCTCGTATACCTTGAAGGCATCAAGTAAGTGAGGGACCCTTCACTCCACGGAATTGGATGCTCTTGATTCTCCTCATTTTGCCTTACTTTACGCATCAGCTTTCTAGGCCAAATACCTACTTTGAGTGTGAGAGACCGTAAAGTGGGTTAAAATTTAATTTAATTTGGATCATTTACATAGCATTTTTTCGAAAATGCTACCGTTTCTGTCATGGCAGTTGTTTTTATTCATGTTCTTATTGGTTTTGATGGAGTCCGTGTTTCTTGGAACCGGCTTTTATGACATTTTCTTGCAATGCTAAGTAATTATCTACCTAGTTTTGTCTAGCTAATTATATTATCAGCATTAAATGGCATGAAACGAATGGAATAGCATTGCTATAGTTACACTATAATATTACCCAAATCGTCATTCCCTTGCCTAACTGGTGTTAGTTTTTGAGGCAGACAGTAAATACAACTTTCAACGATGACTGGAAAAGCGACATTACTTCCGTATTTTAAGCTATAATTACTGTATGTATGCTAATGGATTTTATTTGTCCTCTTATCGGACTAATTTGCACCAAAAGTCATCACATGTTTATCGCGTCTTCGGTTTTGCTCTTCTGTTGTCAAATTTCGCGGGACTTAAGGATGCATCATATGGTGTAAGTGACGTTATCGTTTCTGTTCGAGAAAAAATAATTGTATTTCTGAGCCGAACTGTGAAAATGATAAGTGGACTGGGTTTGAAGTGACTCGTATATTCTAAGGCTGGGGAGTAAACTTTTTTGTGGGCAAAATTCATCTAAGAGAGTAAATGTAGTCCTACTCGAAGTTAAATATAAATAATGTTTGTATTCACTCTCAGAAAAATGACCTACAGTGGCCAAAATTGGTTGCGTTACATTTTGAGAAAAAGTTTTTTTTATTTATGTAAGATATTTCACCCCGAAGTCAAAAAAATCTAGACTAGTGTAAATGGACGCGGAATACATTGATTATTGAGGCGAATTGCAAGAGAGAGGCATCGCTTGGCAATGTCGATAAAAGACAATAGTTCTGCCATCTTCTCGTGTGAGAGAGTAAAGTAGGATGGCGTTAAAGAAGCGAATGAAATATAAGCTGGAAAATTCAATGGGAACGAAAAATCGTCGACTTTAGAGGAAAAGAAAGCATAGGAGTGCGCAAGATGTGGTCCTGAGAAAAGGAATGACCGTCAGTAACCATGCTTCGGTATGACTCTAGGATTCGGTGAAGAATGGAGATCGATTGATAATGCGAGGAAGGCTGAGGAAGATGCAAGAAGTACTAGTAAGAAGCAATTCGTTTTTTGCAATAGTTATAATTGTAACGAGAAATAATTTGCTCATAAAATCGCGAAATACGAGGTTGAAAATAAGATGGAGGAACAATTACTGATACTCTCCACTATTAAGGTTTGCGGATGAGATGTATACTCTAATTTTGGGTTGCTTTATCTTCCAAAAAGAGATTGAACGGGTACTCATCAGTGAAGAAGAGCAGGGGTATAAAAAAAGGTGATCACTTGTCACAAGAAAGCCAGTGAGGATGGGATTAACGAGGGTAAAAATTGGCCGTGACCTGGACGGAAAGCGCAAGTGATCCATGTATACTTTTACGATTTTAGAAATTAAATGCCACTAATAGCGTCAACGAGCTTGTAAATTTTTGTATAGTATGTGAAGTAGGCATGCTATGTCACAGCTAAGTTTTTCTTATGCATATGAGCCCTGGTTGAATCCCTCGGGCATTAATGATAGAAGCGTCGCTTCTTTTTTGTTAAGCATACCTTGATGAATACCTTAAAACTAAATGTCTTAATTGGATTATTGTTTACTCTCTTAAGATACAGAACATAAGAGTTTTTTCCTCTAGGTATGTTAGAAATTAAATCAAAATTGGAAGCTATGACATGGTGGAAGGGCTCCGTAATAGAAATTAAGAGACTGTGACTTCCACAGTATATTTAAAAGAAAATGACCTCTTTCGACAGTCAATCCATCCGCTAGTACAGAAATAAACATAATATTATTTTATGAATTGGATGAGACTAATCTTTTTCCGATGTACCTGAAGATGGCTTGACAGCTGCAAAAGGTTAAGCTGTGTTAAATAAACTGTGGAAGTCACAAAGTCTCTTCATTGCTATAAATAAATTTGAAAACCTTTGAAGTTCAATTCGTGCTTCAAAAGCACAAAAACGTTGGTTCCTGGGTGTGTTCCTATCCTCTTTTTGCCGCTCAGCATCGTCAAGTCCACGTCTCAATAATTCCTATCACGTTTCTCCTTTTATTTTGTCTCTCCTTCATTTGCTATCTTCTTAATTCCTTAAATCATAATGTTTATTAAAGGAATCTTTTTTGTGAGCATTTATTAATAGATTAGTTGTTCAGTTGACATGTTTCAATCATACAATTAAAAGTTACCAGCATAATTTTGGCAAAATTCTGGCGTAATAGGTTCAGTGAAAGAGGTTTTGAGATGAAAGAGCTGCACGAATTTGGATCTGAGATGGCTCCGTTTTTGAATTCTTAATTAATTTTCCTTCTCACTCTCTCTGCTTCTCAAATAAGTTAGCTGTTCTGATTCCTTGATAAAATTCACAGAAAGTTTCTTTAGATTAAATCTTGCAGTAAGTTTGTTTTGCTTTCATAACCTGCTTCGTTAACTCCTCAGTTAGGTTTTGCTTTGCTAAGCTTAAAAGACTGGCTATGCATTACTGTTTTTCTCACCGCACCTTTTTTCTTGACTCAATGGAAACTTCACCTGATGAATGAACTTCACCCGTAGATATGAGTGAAAGTCTTTAAAAATACATATAAACTCATTTCTTTCTCCTACATTGACTGATGATTGCAAAAAAATTTGTCCCACTCGAAGGAGTATCTGTATGACTTTCACAATTAAATTTCTCTTCTTATATTTATGTACTTGGTTGGTTCATGCGGATGCTAGCGGGGCCATTCCAAATTTACGTGGATGTTGACAAGCATATATTATAGGATTTCCCCTATTCTTTTCAAAAGCTCCTCTTGTTGGACTAATGAAGCTTTAGAAATGAAGTAATTTATTTATTTATTTATTTATTTCACACACCACCGAAAACAGCACTGTACGGCCTTTACATCGGGGTTGATAACATTTAACAATCACAAACATCCATGCTCTGGATAAGGGTAACTTACCCAGGCGGGACTCGAACCCGCGACATTCGGTTTGGCAGGCGAGGACTTTACCCCGCCGCCACCATATCACTTGAACTAGCGTGTTTTACGAGCCAAATTGGTTCTAGGTATACCCATGAGTGTAGTTCAGTCAATGCGTCTGATCAAAGCGAAAAAAGTGACTTTGTACGCAGTAACGGGAAATCGCGTCGCAGTACAGGGATATCCGGGTTCGAATCCAGGCTAAACTAAATATTTTTTCAGGGGGTACCTACTTCATTCTTGGTGTATATAAGACATCTAAAACTGAGACGTACCATAAGTTATCATAGTTGCTCTAGGCTACAATATGAACATTGACACAATGTTGTCTGAAGTTCGAAAATCGTGATTATCTGTCTTGTGGTTTGCGTTGCAAACAGCAGACATGAGTCTGAGGCGGTGGAATTAGCCGCGACAAATTAATTCAAGACCACAAAAAGAGTTTTCTTTCCAACATATTTCTGGAGATAAATGCTTAAAAACTTTTGAGAAATAAAAAACCTCGAATTTAAAGAATGATAGGAAAATTAAAATTCTAGTAATCAGTGAAAATCTTTCTACTGATAAATTAAACGCGGTGCGGTAGAATGCATGGAATGCCTTAAAATACTGGAAATTTGATGTATATTATTTCATGAACTTACCCCCGAGTTGAAATTTCACACCAATATCGACTTGGTACGGATTTCATCGGTCGAAAAATTAGTGTTAGGCTCAACGGATGACTTATCAGTTGGAGAAATGGTTGTGAATTACGGAGTATGCGGCACGAAAGCATGACTACAATCAAATATGTTCTTATTTTTCCTAAAGATTCCTTTTAAAAACGGTAATATCACCTCATTCTTAGACATAAGATAAAATAGGCAATTTTGCAATGCCTATTAATCCACATATGCCTTTTCCAATTCTTTATATATCGGTTCATGTCATATGCATCGTTTTTTACTTTTAGTAAGTTATTTTGACTGAAGTAGAGCATTAAAATGCGAATAACTCCGAAAATATTATCGTGATTTCTTACGTTTTTGACCCTTTTTTGGCTGTTTAACAATGCCTCAACGGGTTTATAATTTCATGATACCATTATACATTCTTTTTTAGTTACAATTTATCTATTTAATTCGCAATGCCAGCATCGTGATCTCGTCCTGCAGAAATATTTGATGTTTCAAGCGCGATTTCCAGTAATAATATAATGCAGTCGATTGCAGTTGGAGGGGCGTATTTTGAAATTTTCAAAATAATGACATTATTCCGTTTCGGGATCTCAACTTCATTTATTTTATGCTTGAATATTTTATGCGTCCAAGAGTAGAACGTGCTGAAGTAGATGGGGGGTCAGGTAATAGTTACAGGACCTTAACGGGAAAAAATACTTCGGGTTCATTTGAAGAGGGGTATATTTCGGGGATTCTATTGAAGGGGGTACGCTTAAGATCTTATCTTCGTAACAATAACCGGGGGGTTTGAAACCCCTGTTCGTTTGCTATGGATTTGATCATTGCATGTAGTCTTTCGAATTGGTGAGCGGTGGAATCGCGGAAGCGTACTGCGAGAGGCTCATGTGTTCCGTCGTGGCATTTTCACGCTCTGAAAGTGAGGGAGTCATTAAAACCATAATCATGACGATACGGAGGAAGATAAAAAAGTTTTTCGCGCGCAGATACTATTTTTTTCTCACGAATTTTAAAATCTGAGTTGTCATGAAAGTGTTTTTCTCACGCGTCGTTCGCTCAGTAGCTTCTTACAGACTTTTTTTTATCGACTTCAATGAAGGGGAAGGACACCCGGTTGGCTCCATGGCAATATTTGTCTAATTTTCCTTTATGACTCCCATTAGAGTGCCCACGTTTTCCATAATTTCTCAACAATGAATAACATTTACCATCTGTTTGCGAAAGTGTGAAGTACAGAAGCAATCAATTTTGAACTCCCAGCTGTCATTGACAGTTTTAAATAATTGCGTCTCCCCGCAATCAGCTGCAATTTTCAAGCTACCAATCATTTTTTGTGATTCTTGTAAACCTCTAATGTAAAGGTTCCATGCCATTTCGTTAGAGAAAAAGCGACCACCTTTTCGCTGTGGTAGCAGTACGGAAATGACTTTTTAATCATCGTCAATGTTTAATTTAAGGCTAGTAACGCATCTTAAAATATCTTTTTTTGTTCTGCTCTATTACGTAGCTTTTGTGAACATGGTAGAGAGTTGTATATCGTAATGGATGTCATGCCGTAATTATTCCCGATGTCTGAAACTCATTCCGCTTGGGGTATTAATTATTGGTTAATTCATAAAAGTTTTACCACTAATTAACTGGGAAAACTGTGCATGTGTGTATTCTTGATTAGTGAAAAATATTTTCACTGGGCTAGTCTAGTTAAAACTAGCGGTCAAGCTTGAAATAGATTTTGTCATTCCCTGTTGTGGTTTTTAGCATAACGATTGAAGGTTTTTAGGGCAGTTAAGTTTTTATTCGTGGTGGTAAGTGCATTAGCATTGGGTTCAATTGAGGGTACAGGTGCATAATAAAGTCATGAAGTGAAAACTATTGTTCATAACGTTTAGTTTTCTTGGAGTGAGCATCGAGGAAGATCACAGGATAAACATATAAATATGTAGCCTCGCGAACGATGGTGAAAGCTCTTAGGTAGTATTTGGAGCATATCGAATAATGAGTTTATGCTCAAAGATGCCCGAATTGCAGTACCTGTGAGTTCTTCACGGAATTTTATAGGGTTTGGTGCGATTTCCTCGAGGTATTTAATGAGGAACATTTTTTGATGTTTCTGGATTAGCTTTGGCCGCGAGAAACCTGGGAGGAACTATCTGAAAAATAAGAGAATTCCTTAGAGTAGGTCAAGGAGGAATTGGGATCGAATTTTCCGGTAATGAATAAGCATACGAAGTGCGAACTTCGCTGCTTTGGTCACGTACACGGAATGATAGAGGGAAGTGAGGTCCAAAAGGGATGTGCTATAGAAAGTTATTCCGAGTTTTGAGAGCGCCATGCCCGAGTGCAACATTCGGAGGAAATTTTTCGAGAAGACCAGTTTGTATTCTCCATACTTGACCGTGATATTCAGAATTCATACCTTGGCTGGGGCGGAATACCGAAATTATCATCACCACTGGTCAGCAATCTTACGTTTGATGCAGCTGGCCACTCAATTGTCCTATCACATAATCTCTTCACACCTAATTATTAATTCTTTTTCGAGAAGAAATAATTTATCATCGTCATCACAAGTCAACAATGCTAAGGTTGATTTGACGCTGTTTTCCCTTCCGCTAGCCTTTTCATAGCCACGCATTTCCTCTCTTTTCCATCCTTGATGACCTGCCCTATATTACTCATTCGGGGTCGGTCTTTTCCCTTCTTGCCTTCCACCTGTCCAACGATTGTTTTCATAAGGCCCTATCGTGTGACCAGCTAAGTTGTTCCAACTTCTCATTATGGTTTTTGGAAGTTTCTCTTTTCTCACACTACTCTTATGTCTTACTCAGATGGCTGAAATATCGGAAATAATCTCTATATTTAATTATAAATGGAATCTTGTTTTGAATAATGATCATTGATCGGAATGGTTTTCCGATTAAAAATTTTGCATTTTGCCTGGTAGTAAAAAAAAAACATCGTCTCCGATGAAAATATCTCACTGAATATGACGATGATATTATCCGATAAATATAAATATTCGCTGACTGGTTCTGAAAATGGGACTGCGTGTGAGGGAGTTGAAAGCAAATTTATGCTTTACTTCTGTAGTTATTCAGGCACCGACGTGTAACGCATGTAGGATAGATCTGTAAGTACTTCTGATGAATTTAGTGCGCGATGTACAACACCATATTTTAAAATTCTTATGGCATTTCCACGCATATTGGTTTGAAATAGCGAAATATTCCTCTCAGTCTGCTAATAATAATAAAATAGTGTATAATAAAATATAAATCCATTTTTAATCACATATCACTACCTTAACATCGGTCGCAAATTGCCTTTATAGTGATGTATTGCTGGTTTAAGCATTATGTTGCTTCCTTAACATTTTTATATTATACTCGGAAAAGGTTGACCACTGTAAGCCTAGACGCATCTAAATCAAAAATAGGTTTTACACGAAGAGACCAACCGCGATAATGTTGACTACGTGACGTCATACCGCATCTAAGATTTAAAATAACACAGGGCTTTATTTTAAACACTGGCCCTATTTTTCTCGTCTGCTACACATTTGCATATCCAGAGTGAAGCTGTAGCTAGCTTTATCAAATGCCTTTAGCTATTGAAGCAACAAATCATGACAATACCTAGCAATTAATGACACGAAAGGTATAGAAATCAAGAGGACATATAACTCCCTTACCACCGATATTACTTTACATTTATGGTGACGTATTGCTCCTTTAAAATCATGTTGTTTCCTTGAAATGTTTATATTATAAGCAGAAAAACTTGTCCAACATTTTGTGTTTCACATAAAAACAACAATATATGATAAAATATTGATAGTAAAAGATTCAATTTTAAATAAAAAAACCTGGTGAATTTTTCATCTTTGTGACATGTAGGTAGATGCATAAATCTGAAATTTGCAATTTTTTAAAGTAAGATAAATCTATTTCACCTAGCGAGGCCTTAAAAATATTGTTTAGAATTTTCAAATTTGAGATATGACCGAATTTAATAATAATAATAATAAAATGCCTTTATTCGGGCGAGGTTGAGACTAAGAATTCCCCTCTTTCACCTAACCCCTAGATAGCGTCAATGCAAACACATAAAAAAATGGTAGACAAGCGTTTACAATACAAAGGATATGCAATATACACTATTTGTGAAATTTCAAATATATAAACAACTATACGTGAAAATTTTGTGTAAAAAAGATTTCTGATTGTGGTAAAAAACATGAGGATGAGGGTGTAGTCTCCTTCAGCGAAAAAACCCACTGCAGGAAAACGACCACACAAGAAGGGGGGCGTGAGAAACCTGCAAAAACCTACTGAGTGAAAGCTAAAGTCGTGTTATTTGTAAAATACAACATAGTTAATGAGGTACAATTTAGGCACGGGTCTAACTTTGTGTCCTAAAAATTTTAACACGATTGCTTAAGTTTTAAATTAGGAATACGTAAGCAAAAAAAGACCGCTGGAGAAAGGGTGAAGCGTCCTCTTAAATGATGGCGAAAATTCTGAGCACCTGTCAAGAGGTGTATCGAAAGATTTCTCCGCCGACTGTTGCTGAGAGTCACGACGCGTTGTCCTCGGAAACGAATGAGCCGGAGAGGGCGATGAGTTGACGCGTTTTTTGTGGCGATAAATTTGGGCCGACGCTTTATTGTGTCAGCAAAACAAAAAGATATCGGAAGTTCACTCGCTTAGAATGGGCTTTCGATAGACTTGAGGCCTTGACATTGTGTTAGGAGGAAAGTGCTTAGCAATCGCGGTGAATCTGTGCCACTGGGTTGGCACCATTGCCTCTTCCCCCCACCTCATCTGTGGTGTCAGTGTCTAGATAATAACGCCTGCAAATTCACATACGTGGAGGCTTCGTACTGGCTTTCCATGAGGAGCACCCATGCTCGTTTTCCAGCACCGCTAGATAGTATCCGTAAACTTTAGCTGGCAAAATGGAAATTACTTCTTCCTATATAAGGAACAATTTGGATCCTTGGGTTTCTTTTACCGGTATCACAAGGGCACTGCGTTCAATTGTCTTTATGCTGTAATAGTTTTTTATGCTGCTATTGAATTTATTCTTAGTTTCCAACGTAACATAACTTATCTTTCCTCCATACTTTCCTATCATAGGCTGAAATACGACTCCGGATCTGAATTATTTTTTCATATTTAGGCTGCGACTAAGGCATAGTATTTAGTGTCCGTTGACTATCAACAGGGGTGCCGACTTACAAAAAATATTGGGGGGGCCCAAACCGGGGACCTTGCCCCGGTAAATTTTACAAGTAGAGAATTTTAAGTTTTTAAGCATTTTATAAGAGCCATATGATCAACAGCAGGACCCTGATAACTCGAATCTCGATATCTGGACACTTCGGGGAAAATTGACAAGCCTTACACATTTTTTCCTCACATCTGTAACGAATTTTTGGGGGGGCTCGGGCCCCCTCAGGCCCCATGGAGTCGGCGCCACTGACTATGAAACTATCATTGGCTGCAGCTAAGGGGTATTTTGGATAAATAAGTTCAAGTATAGAGAGCAATAGACGAATACATTCGAGGGAAACATATTTATCTCCTTTTAAATTTTGTGTTTCGACGACTCGCCTTTAAGTTTCCTTTTCTCATCTTGTCCATTTTGTGAGGTGCTGTTAATCGGTAAAATTTTGCTGTTCCTAATCGGCTCCGTCATGGACGCACAATAAGCAGCCGATAGCTTGCAATAGAGCTTGACTGTTGTATGGAACAAGATTACTTCCTAAAAGGAATACCTTCACCATCTGATATTTTTAGTTTTTTACCCTTCTGCGGTAACCATATGTTTTCTTGAGGAAAAGAACCCTTTGCGGTCGATTATATTCTGAAACGTAAGTGCCTTTTTCTTATCCCTAATTTCCCTCTTAGATGCTGAAGAATAATAATCGCATCTTATCCTCCCTAATATCGGTTTTGTCTATCTTTAATGCACTCTAAATTCCTAATACTATTCGTGCATAAGTGCCGGGCTATCTCAAATTATTCATATGTATTCTTTTTGAATTCAATTGAATTTGCTTCGTGATTAGGGTATACGTTCACTGCTCATATTTTCCATGCTTATAATTCAAGGTATTTACAGTATGTTATTACGTTCATTGTATTTTTTGTTACGTATCAATATTGATAATTGCAAGGATCTATGTGAAAACATTTCCTTAGTCGCCATGAAGTGGTTCAATTAAATGCCACGTAGATACATGCTTCGTGAACGGCTGAAATAGTGACGGGGAGATGGAACGCAATCAATCAATCTCCTAACGAACTGTCACTCTTCCGCATCCCTTGGACACCACCTCTAGTTCTCCTTTCGTCGAGTCACTGCCTGTTCCCCACCACCTATCCCCTATCACACTTCCTCTCTATATTTTACCCCTGTCCCACGCCTCCAACTCTCTTCGTCTACTTGACTGTATGGAGTGGGCACTGCATAGTAGTATAGTTTGAACGTGAGCTCTACGACCTCAATTGCGAGACAAAAAGATGGACTCCAATGACCGTGGCGTTTAAGAAATGAGACACATATCGGTTTACGGTCTAGATGATTCAGTATTTCAAGAGAGTGGCAGCAATGAAGGGTGACGGAGGGGGCTGCCACCAACCAGTAATTTCTTGAAAAATTGCAAGGATTGTAATCTAAAACGTAGCTCTAAAATGTAAAATTTTTATTTTACCAGCCAATTTAATCAGGGTTTTATAATAATTTATAAATATCTAAAAGTCGCTTGCTTTTTCGTCTCCAGCTGATTAATTAACAATAGGCCAGGATCTGTGCAAAAATAGAGTTGCCAGCCATGGGTTGAGAATTGCTACGCCAATCAGACCATAGACGCATTTTCGCTAACATAAGAGTTATTGTATTCCACATCCTTAATGCCCCCCCACGAATAAAGACATTTATCCGCCCCTGATTATAGCACTATAGTGTCTCATCGGCATTTACCAGTACTCCTTGTTCCACGTAAGTTCGAAAGGCGATTTCCCCCATTGATGATCGATGGCTGAAATTGCTTAACTTAGCAGGTCTTATTTATCGATTACTAGCAATCAATAGGCTAAATACATCATTACCAAGCTCTTTTAAGGACCCTTTTAGACCACGAAGATACTTATAACTGTCCTCCACAAAATTATTTTGCTGATATTGCCCATTAATTCAATTAAATAGTATTTTAAATAAATTGATTGTATAACTTGGAATTCCGTTTTCGATTCAAAAGGTTTTTTTTTCACAAATGTATGCCTGTGTTACGTAAATAGTGCATTAAATTTTGCGACTAAATATTCTTCAAGACTCTGAAGCAGTGTTAGTTCGATGATATATAATAATGAGGTCGTAGCTTCATACCAAAATTTGCAATTTGTTTAAAAATTTCAGAAGATGTGAAGAAAAGATACGGGGCGATGAAAAAATGTGCCTCTCATTCAGTCACTATCTAATTACTACGAAAAGAAAAAAAAGTGGAAGTTAGCGCCCACTTTACATGAGTTGGTGGCGTCATTGGCGTTCGGGTTCGTTGGCTGCTTGTGGGAGGACGGCTCCTTTAAGAAAGGAGAAGCTCTGAAGTTTGTGAAATACTACGAGCCACGCGAGGCCGATGCACGGACCCAGGAGCAAGGGGGAAGCAGTGACCTGCTCGAAGGGAGTTCGTGATGTCGACGTATCCGCGATAGGGTTAAGGCCGTCGATTTGTCTTCTCGAATAGGTCGATAAGAAGGTGGTGACGCGTCGGATAGAAATAGGGAAAAATATGGGTCTCTTTTATCTCTGCCGTCTCAGGCTGAACCTTGTGGAAGTTCGTTCTATCGGAAATGAGAAGAAAAAATGTGTTATGTTCCACCAATTTATTTTCAGGAACAACTTGTTTTGACGCAGCGGCGTATTCTTCAGGTACATATAGTAGAAACAAAAATATGATCCTTATGTCCACCCCCTTCCACCTTCCTTCTTTCTCCCAACTAACCTGGATAGTATATAAGAATCATGTTTTTGCTAAAACTATTTCTACCTTAATATTATACCATTTTTATCGTACATATTCAATTGTTTCGCCATAAAACGGGTAGATAATTGAGGGAGTTAATGTAATATTAAAAATTAATTGTTAAACATGAAATCATAATTGAAACATTATTAGAACCCTTAAATGTATTGCGAGACTTTTCATTGCATAAATTTGTGAAAGACTGTCGTGTTAAGTTTTTCGCTTAAATGTGTAACAAATACGTATATTGTTCATCAAAGCAAGCCAAGCATCAAGCAATAGTGAGACGAGATAATGATTTTTCATGTAAATAATATGAAATTAAATGGATGGAAATATACTTTGAAGCCACGCATTTACCAATAAAATATCCAATTGGTTATGAATTTTCAACCCCAAATCACTGTAATACACCAAATAATTATAAAAAATGTATGAAATGTTAGAGATCTCGCAGCTAAATCTAATATAAATTTAAATCTTTGAAAATTTGTTCATTAGTTTAGAGAATAAGATACATGAAACAATATATATTTATTAAAATTGCTTGAAAAATTATCATAGAGTAGCGCATTATATTACGCATGCTTGCAATAATTTTCAATGATACTGATCATATGTCATGAAATTTATAAACTATTGAATGATAGCATGCCAAAATGGAGAAATCTCATCCGGCCGCTGGGATGGGATTTAATTAAATGCTGCGCTTGGGGGGTTAACGTAATTTTTACGTTTATTTCCTTAAGCTTTCTGTGGATTTCTTTGTAGTAAATTTGTGTCTACATTCTCTTTTTAGAAATTTTTCGTTTTATGCTACAAGTTCTTACATTGACTATCAATAAAATCAATAATTTTACAAGCATTGACGTGATTGGTGTCCAGATCAATATATATTTAAAATTTATATTGATGGCTTTTCTATTTGGAGGTGCCGATTCAGCGATTTAGTTCGCAAAGGAAACGGCTTTTTATGGTGCTAAATTTATTTTGGGGACAACGAGACGATACAAGAGTCTCGCCCGAGACTCGAGACCGAGACGAGACTGGGGCTCACGAGACGAGACTCGAGACGATAACCGAGGTAATAAAACGAGACTGGCGCAAGTCTCATCTCGTCTCGTCTCGCGGCAACAGTAAATAGAGTATTGGCCAATTTCCTGCTTGAATACTTTGTGGAGTACTCTTTGAATTACGTCAAACCGTCCATATAATGGGAAATTAGGCTGTCATCCCAATGGCGCCTATCGTTAAGAGAAGATTAAAGCTGACGCCAGTTTTCTCTTCACCCTTCGCTCCTCACTTGATGACCTCAGCTATCGGTTACCTTCTTCAAATATAATTGCTTTACTAACGCCAGTTTTTATAAGCTAGCATTTTATGTTACAGCGTGGAATTTTAACGTTTATAATCCTTCTTTTATATACTTGGAACTGCACTTTTGTATGAAATCGTTGGTTTGGAGAAAGCTTTTTGTTTAATGTATCTTATCACTTATTTTTAAAAAATTATCTCATATCCTTTTCCCTTAGTTCAACCTTCCCTTGGTTAGGGCTTGATAGGGCAACCCTTGGCGAACGGAGTTGAAAAAAATATCTGCGCGACCTGGATGAGCATTTTTCCAATGAAAGCGCTGAAATACAGTGGGTTGAAGCTTGGAAACGTGATTATGATTTAGTTCTTGGTGAGCACAAGGCTTCTTAGAGATAAATTGAGCACTTTGCGGATATTTTGAATGCTTTGACACTCTCCCAAAATGGGTCAGTCTTGGATGCTTGTTTTGTAGGACTCAATTTTGTGATTCGCCTCGTAATTGATGTGTGTTGTGCCTCGCAATTTACTCCTATCTTCTACTTCAAGCAATTTTCACGGAGGCTCATCTTTCCTTAAAGCCATTTTCAATAAAATATCCTCTTTTTGTATCAATTTCACATTGCATGCAAGAGATTCTAACCTCTAACATGTTCCTTCAGGCGTTCAACCGAGGCCTTCAAACGATGATTGTATCCGAAGCTATGTCAATGTTAAATTGGCTTTAAAATAAGTACTTACAGGCCTAAGAGTGGAGACTAGTAGAATATGTGAGAGTTCGCAAGTACTTTCCAAAAAAGCATGTGGAATCTCCACGTTAGATTGTAATAGTGTAATGCATAAAATTCTACTGCGTATTGATGGAATGAATGGTATCCTGTGTGCCTTTATCTTGAATAACTCGATGAATTATTGGGAAAGCAAAAAATATATTTTGAAATTGCAACAAATGGTAACCTAGGGTCAATAGGAGTTATTTATGAAGCGATATTTAACCTTGATTTAGGAAAAAGGGCCTCTTAAAATAACCTGCAATTAAAATTTGAAGCATGTGACGCTTTGAGGCATTCAGGGATAATACGAGACGAGAGATATGACTCATTCTGAATCGATAATTCTTCTTTGTTGTGTGAGACATCTTTTCAGCAGCTTGTGGGATGGCTTCTTTCACATGATAATATAGCCATTCACGGTGTAGAGATTGCAGCATATTTTCTGTAGCAATAAGCCTACACCAGCTGTACTGCGGGGTTGGTGGAACTTCAGTTACTAACGCCAGTTTTATAAGCCAGCATTTTATGTTACAGCGTGAAACTTTAACGCTTATAATCCTTCTTCAATATACTTCGAACTAATTTTTGATCTATTTTTCTTACCGACTTCTCAACAAATGCAAATAACCCACTTTCATTCTGAAAGTAGTCATCGGTTAATAAATGCTGCAATATTAGTTAATATTTTAATTACTGTAAAACAATTGTTTTGATGCAGTTTTTAAAACTATTTTTCAACAATTTACTGTAACATTATTCTTGAAATCGCTTTGGTAAACTTCATCGTCCCCGTTTTTATAATTCTAGTCCAAATTAAAATTTCTCCTCTGTTATGGAAATCACCTCGCTTTCTTCCGTATTATTATCTTTTTCCCGTATCTTTCAACAGTTACTCTCCTGTTTTGTAAATAATTTTAATTTCATGCCTTTCAGTATTGCTTGAATTTCCTTACATTGTACGTAAAGATACTCAACTTCCTCAACTCAATTTTAGTATTTCTGTTCTTAATTTTTCGCCCGAATCAGTGTCAAAAAAGCTTTTTTTCATGAGATAAGCTTATATTTTACATGTTGAAAGTTATCTTGGGTGCTCGGCTATGAAAGTATTTATTTCTTCGAGGTCTGATCTTCCCGATAACTGTAATGCAGTTGGTCAAAATCGATCCGTGAGAAAACTGTTTACTGCAGCATTCATCTTTCACTCTGATAAGTGTTAATTATGAATTTATTTCCTCAAGTAGAACCTTAATTCATCCACCCATAATGCCTTTTGCGTAATATTTGTGAGGTGTTACGTTATTTCGTGAAACTGTTGCATTTTACCTTTAATTTAAACTAACTCGAAGAAAAACAGCAAAACCGATTGTAAATGAAGATGTAAAGTGCGTTAGCTGAAATAAAACATCAGTTTATTTCCTTCAATGCTTCTATATATGCTAGGCTAAATATCAGTTGGAGGAATATGGGAGTATAAAGGAGTTGAGGAATATGATGAAAGCAACATTCCATTGTTGGGTTGACCTAATGTTACAAAGGTTTTTCGTCTATTAAAAAATAAACTATTTTTTCAATGAAAAATAAACAAAATTAATGTAACGATTCAATGCCAAAGGTGTGTTAATCAATGAATTAAATTAATTTTATTGATTTGTTGATTTTCGGAACCATCAGAACTAACATAAGCTTAAGTTTTGGTCCTGTGAAAATTTCTGCAGTTATTCATTTTAGCCTGTATTAATTTGTATTTTGTTTTTTCTATGTATGCGACGATTGAATACTTACATCGTAACTTGTGTCAAACAGTTTTTACGCATACTTGCAATTAAAAATATAATTTTATTGAAAGTTTTCTGATCTCGTGACTGGTATGATTGAGATTTGTACCAATAAGGTGACCAAAAATTCACATTGTGCGAGTTATGTCTCAAAGCAAATTGTAAATAAAGGTTTTAAACGATTCCATGTAAAGCATCTAATAAACTATACTAAACTTTTAGATTGTTGCGAGAAGACTTCGTGAGATTCAGAGTCCCAGTGACCAATCTACCATGATACTGAAAATTGAAATCACGAATTTTTATATAGATTTGGCTTGGAAATCCTACGGTATCTCTGCGAGGAAATTGTCAAATATTCTTAACCTTATATGTAAGCTATCTAACCGACGTTTGACGTTTTTTGACCGAAATTCTGTTTTTGTAAAAAATGAATACATCAAACGAGAAACAATAAATTTGTGATGGGAAATAATGCGAAATCTACACCAAAAATAGCACCATTCGACAAAAACTTGAAACCTTTCAGAATATGTCTGTCCGGTCCCTCCTCCATCTCAGCCGTTTAATCAGAATGTCCGAAGTCAACCGCCCACAATCTTCCCGCCATGAGTGACTTCATTTCCCATTTGGCAGACAACTTTAAGTCCAGGCTGAGGGGCACGAATAATATACTTATTACAGACATTAAGGTTTGCGATCCAAGTATCCCAACAGCATAAACATAGCCTCATCAAGTAACTCTTATATGATGCTTTCCCCTATATTAACCTCCTTCTAGTCATTCATTATCAAATAGTTGTGTCATTATTTTCTATTTAATACCAAAACTTGAAAAAATACGAAATCAATGAAAGTTTATATGCAATACAAAATGAAAAAGGAAAAAAAGGAATCAAAAAGAAAGTTACCAGATTGGTTACAATAAAAATATAATAAAAATGGAAAATACATTTTAAAATTTGTTAGAATTCTTAATTTACAGCGTTTATTCGGATTCTGATCAATTTTTTTTTAATTTGAATAGATTATTGTTAGATTTAAGCTTCTCTTACACAAAAAACATCCATTTACACCTACAACGATGTACATGCACCATTTAAAATGCATGTACTTTTGGCTGTTTGGTGAGTTTTGGGCTCACCGGAAAAGCTTTCTGAAATGCGCCTTCGACGCGGATATTCATCGTTAAGGCAATTGAACGTTTTCTCTAACGAATGGATTTGAAATTTACGTCTTTCCATTTTCCTACCGCGTCGGACCATTTATCTGGGATGACAGTCATGGCCACTTTTCAGTTGGTTCGTTTAGGTTCTTTAAGTACCCAAGAGTGAGGAAACCGTTTCTTATTCCTTTCTTCGGGCTTTTACATCTATCTCCTTCTTCAGTGACCCTGTTCCTCTTCTGCAATCGCGGAAGATAAGAGCCATGGGGAAGTGTTGGCGTCTCGCCATTTGCCCTTAAACCAATGACGGCGTGTGCAAAAAATTATAATGAAACCTTAAAAACTTAATGGCTGGGCAGGTTTAGTGGTTTGAATGCTGGTTGTTGAAAACCGTGGGCACGGGCAAATATGAATGAGAACGTCTCTGAAACACAACTTTATCTCTGAGGGTCTTTTGAAACCTGAGTTAAATCGTGTTTATTGCTGAATAACGGTGTGAATTGCTGAATAATGAATAAGTGTCCGATGCGTTTATTATATGAGAAATTGGGTTTTAGTAGAATTAATTCTTTCTATTTTTAGGTTACCAAATTTTCTCTTCTCTCTTCTAAGAGGATCAGAGGGTAAGAAAGTTAGGCCCAAAGAGGCACCTCGCGTCTGCTTGACGAAGTAGAGATTGCAAATGGAATTAGTCATCTAGGGAATCGGGTTGGTGTGGTGGCTAGAGCAGGGGTCTCCAAAATACGGTCCGCGGGCCTGATCCGGCCCGCGGAGGGCTTTCATCCGGCCCGCGGAGGGCTTTCATCCGGCCCGCGCACTCGTTTCAAGTATCGAATATCTTATACTTCAGTAATCGGTAAATTAGCTATCCGGTCCGCGTGGCGATACGGAACTTGGAATGTGGCCCTCGTGGCCTAGGAAATTGGAGACCCCTGGGCTAGAGTGTTGGCTTCCCACGTGGCGGACTCGGGTTCAATTCCCGGTGGTGGCAGAGAATTTTCGGAGGTTACCCGATCCCTGCATGAGTATTGTGTTGCGGCACTACAAGTGTAACCCTCCGTCCGTGGGATGGGGCGTGATCCCAGTGGCGCCTTTCGTCAAGAGGAGGCTGGCGCCCACGCTGGGTTCCTCTCCACTATTTCTTCCATTCCCTTCTCCACAGCGCAAATGACGCAATTTCAGTCGCCTCCTCTAAATCCCATATCTTTGGTACAGCAAAGTAATAGGCTACCAAGAAATGTTTCAAAACGCTTCAAAATAGTAGCCACAGGACTATTTGAAGGAGAAATTCTATAAATAATGATTTTTGCGTCAGCTACAGTACGACACTTTGTTGCTCGTAAAAAGTTAATGAATTTTTCCTGAAAAATTGATTTTGATATACCGTGATTTATCATTTAGGCTATTGCGCTGTGTAATCGCACACTTAAAGGTGCTCCTTCTACCTATTCATTTAGACAGTACCAAGGAAAATAACCCTATAAGTTGGAATTGAAAATTAGGACAACTTAGCAACATCATCATGGTGCTAGGGGTAAAATATCCTCACTTATGCGTAAAAAGTTAATATATCGAATTTATTTCGTGGACGCTGTTGAATTCATGTACGTTCAGTACTTTCGGAAAATCTTTTGTGTAACTTTTCGAATAAATGCTGTGTGTTAATTTACTGAAAAAAGATTGTAAATATTGCAATAAAAATGTCCGTTGGAAATGCCGACGATGGGACTTCTTCGTGCGCTCTAAATAGCTTCTTCACTTGTGGAGAAGCCCTTTTTCTCCCCTGGTGTGGACGAGGAGCTAGCGGATGCAATGATCTAGCTCTTTCTGGCGAACTCGCAAGGGTTGGATCTTTTAACAACTTGTGATCCAAGGAAGCTAGAAAAAATAAGGGCGGCGTTCCGCCTGATTTCAGAAACCTATTTTGGCATTTAAGTCGACACGGTCTGGGGTTGGACTTCGTGTAGCAAAAATTTCCAAGTGGGAGTTTTTTTGACTGAGAGACCAAGTCAAAGTGATTATAAATTCTCTGCAACCTAGTCCTCCCCTTTGCCAGTGAGTTTTGTTTGGCAGTGTTATTCTTATACCGTATAATTGAAACAAATAACTGTCCAGTTCTTTCGTTCATTAAGACCTCTTCAGTCCATATTTCGTTATCTAAAGCCAATAAATCTCCGAAGGGGGAGGATATTTGTTGGTTGTTCAGGCAGTGAAACACCTGGAGCGAATTACAGAAGATTCTGGTACGAACCCTAACAATAAAATGCTTATCTAGGCCCAACTTTTTCTTTATCCATTTTAAAAATTTTCTCAGCTCCTTTTCCATGCAGAACTGTACATTGTTTCTTTTTTCCTTCTTGTGTCTCACCTTTTCAATCCTCCTCAACGTGCATCCATGCGGATGGCCACATACCTCCCGAATACCTCCTATCTCCTGTCTTCCAATTATACCCAGAAAAGTTTGTTGCATTGACCGGGATATGCCGTATAGCCTTGTAGTATGTGAAATTCTGATTATCTTCCATCTTCTGGATGGCAATCATAGGCACAATGTAGATATTACTTAAAACATGCGTAATGTCTCCTAGGAAGTATTGTATGTAATCTTACTCGTGTGTCATCGCATACCACTGAATGTTTTACTATTATGGTGCAATAATAATTTACTCACAAATGGGTGCATGGAGATTTTCACTAGGGAGGGCATCAGCGGCGGGACCATTTCTAGTTGAGGGAGGGTAGAGCAAGGGATTGATGGATCCATTGCAATTGATTTTTTTGCAGTTTCCATAAACGAATGCCGTAAGAAATATCATTGCATATCATTAAGGAAACAAGTCATTAGTAAAAATAGAAAAGCTTATTAATTTAAAAACCTACGTTTCATCCTTAGAGCATTAACAATAATACAATTTTTTCGAGGGAAAATCTTGCTGGCTTATGAGTGTTTGATCTTTAAATCGCAGGTGATCAGGATTTTACAAGCAATCAGGCTTAAGACTTTCAACCACTGGTAGAGGTAAACAGATCGAGAAATAACGTATGGTGATAAATCACCATCGGGCAAAAACCGTGCGCTTTTTTTAGCCTCGACAGTAAGAAACTGAATGATTAGCATAGAAATAGAAGAGCACTAACTTGGACGGGAGGGAAAATATATATTTTTGAAGCACAGGAAAAGCATAAGGGCGCAGCAGCAAGAATGAGAAAGAACCGTAGAGACGGAAATCGTGACGAAAATGATTGAAAGAGTTGAGGAGAGGATTTTTGTTCAAGGGAGTAGAGCAGGGGTCTCCAAAATACGGCCCGCGAAGGGCTTTCATCCGGCCCGAGCAATCGTTTCAAGTAGCGCGCGATTCTCGCTCGTATCGTTGGTATCGAATACTTCAGTAATCGGAAAATTTGCTATCCGGCCCACGGGGCGATTCGGAACTTGGAATGTGGCCTAGTAAATTGGAGACCCCTGGAGTAGAGGAAAGGCGCGAAAAAAGCGGAGCGAAACGCTTTGCAGTGCGGGAACATGGGTGCCTCGGAAGAGTGAGATTGGGTTCTCATCATCTGCAAACCTGCATCGCGGAGCGGGCCTTGGCTTCCTCTGTTATATGCTTCCATGCAGTTCTCCTCCATACTCTCTCCCTCCATCTTGTGACTCCCATTGCCTTCAAATCATCCTCCACATCCTGGAACCATCTCCTCCGCGGCCGATTCTCTTTTTCTCACCCCATCCATCTTGCTATTAAGTGTTAGCTCGGGCACGCTGTCATTTTCCATCCTTTCCACATGGCCCAACCATTCCAGCCGAAGTGACTAGGCAAATCTAACTATATCCTTCCGTACTAGTATTTCATTCATCTTCATGTTCATTCTATATCCCCTTCTTTCTCCTTCTCGAATTGGACCGTAGATTCTCCCATGAGCTGGGTTGCGCGATAAGCATAAGAATTATATTAAGCGCGATCGAACTAAAGTAGATCAAATGTAAATATTATGGCTTTTCGTCTTCGTCGATAACCCTCCATTTTTTATGCCTCATCACCTTATTCTATTTATTTTAAAACTGATTTAAAGACTATTGATTTTTTTAAATTTCTATAGAGTTTTAAATGATTTGCTGATTGGTGACCCCATATCTGAACATGTAGGTGGTGATACATTTCGTTGCCAATTTAGAAAATAATTATTATCGTAGCCCGAAGTTTGCCCCAATACCATTTGGTTTTTGAGAGAGATGGTAGTACCCTTTCATCTTTTTTAATTGCTTCAGACTTACGCAGGAACCTTTGCTGTAGGCCATTTCTAAGCCATCTTGTAACTCCGTAAATTTCCTAAGTACCGGTTAGTAATAACTTAAGGTTTAAAGTATTAATTTTTCCTGATAAATTTGGATATAAAATGCACCTTCTTAGCATGGAGCTCCTGGCTAGAGTTTTTAATACATTTGAGGCAAGTTCCATTCTTCTCTTCTTTCTACGCACTCATTGAGCTTCTGTTCCTGATACATTGCGCCCCAAGGCATACCAATTTCCTCTGTCGCTCATGACACACTCTCCTGTTCCCGTTGTGTGTATTCTCGATGGGCATTAAGGTCGCTTGAATTCACATTCAAGCCTATTTTCTATGCCTACGAATCTATCTTTGACGGCACTTATTTTCATTTTCTACCCTAATCATGCGTCAATTTTATGCCCTTGGCCTCCACTCAAGATTCCTTCCCGTAAGCATGCGTCGTACATACTCAGGCAGCTCTTTCATCTCGCTAAATAACATTGCAATTTACTGTTAGAAAGTCGCAATTGTCTTTACAAAGTAGTCTGTGATATTAACTGTTCTCTTGTGGAGTTTGTGCCCTGTCGAATTTCATTTATGATACCAGGGAAGGTTATATCCAACGAGGAAGGCTGTAAATTGCTAGTGTGCGAATGACATTCTAGACCTAAGCGTCAGTTGGAGAATTCTTCGGAGTTTAGACGTACCTAATTTGTTTTTGGTCAAGCCTTATTCACAGGATCATTTATTCCGCCTCTCAGAGTGATACTGAAGGGATTTGGTGAGAAAGGTTTGCTCGTCAATGGAATTTATTTCATAATATATGACAAATATTGAAAACATGTATAACATTCAATAAAACTATTGATGGCTGTTGAAAGTTTTCTCATGAGAAAATAGTATCTTGTTCCATTTGAAAGCTTGAATGTATAATGTGACATCGTTCTCCTTTTTGAGTTTTTGCCCTGTCAAATTTCACTTATGGCACCAGGGTAGAGTATATACACCAAGAAAAGTTGTCAATTGTTAGCTCCAGCGATAGTTCTTCAGGGACCTAAAAGTGATCCATTTGCCCATCATTTACTGAATCACACAGTCATTTCACAGCCGTCTCTTTTCCCATCGCTTTTTCCGTCGCTTTACGTATTTTTAACTGTCATTCTAACATACCTTTCCCTTGGGCCACAACCTTGTCGCCGTGGAAAGGCTTGCGCGTTCCTATGACCCCTAGAGCTTCACTGGCGGGATTAATTCTAAATTATTCCCGGTAGGGCCACCCATTCCAGATAGGTCGAATGGTAGGAACCAGGCGAAAGGTAGTCCACGTGATGGTGTCACGTAAAAAAACACTGTTGGAATGGAAGTGGGAAACCCTACCAGCTATCTCTTCCCTGAAAACATGGAGTTTGATCGAACTAGCCTCGGATGGAATCGCGGGGCCCTTAAGGGCGGGTGTCGTAGGTGGCAGCGAGGTCGGCAAAGTCCTCGGGGTCCGTATCATGCGAAATCCTTGCAGAGACATATTACCATCATCTTTTTCGGCATCAGCGGCAGCATCCAAGGAGGAGGAGGACAAGAAGACCAAGAGGATAGAGAAGAAGAAGGATTCGATGAATGCAGAGACGTGGGATGTGAGGGCAATGATAAGGGCGGGTAAACTAGAAAATATCAAAAGGGAAATGGAGAAATGGAGGATAGCTATGTTGGGTGAAGAAAGATTTCGTGCTTTCCCGGCGAATGGACTTGGTGAAGAGTTCTCGGGATCGCCACCGGGTCAGGAACTCCATATCTGCCAACGTTTCGATGACCGAGTCGGACATCGAAACGTTGGCAGATATGGAGTTCCTGACCCGGTGGCGATCCCGAGAACTCTTCACCAAGCTATGTTGGGTCTAGCCGAAGTTAGGTGGAAGGACAGCGGGGACTACTGGAGTGACGGGTACAGGTTTATATTTAGTGGTGGGGAGGAAAGTTAACGAGGGGTAGCTTTAGTATGAAACGGGAAGATGGGTAAGCGTGTGGTAGGTGTAGATAAAGTAAGCGATAATATTCTTGTGGTAGAAATTGAGGCACGACCCACCAACTTAGTGGTGGTTCAAGTTTACATGCCCACTAGCAATCGTAGGGAAGAAGAAGTAAATGAGGTGTATGGACAGATCGAGGAAAATGATGCAGTGATCGATCCAGTGGGAAAATGATCATTTGGCCCAGGCTTTACCAATAGGTTTTATAGCGTGCATTCTTCTACAGGATGCGTGAACACCTACTATTGCTCTGAATCTCAAACCTTGTGATGTATTCTCTTCCTGTGACACTGAAATCATGAAATTCGGTTGTAATGTTAGAATTGAAATAATACAAGGATCCATCCACCGAAATACGTCGGCAGCTATTAATCTTAATCAAGATATCGTGAGGGAATGTGTGAGCATTATTGAGCTCGTTTAATGTGAGCTTTCTTAACGATTAGCGCTTTGATGAGCCCACGGGGGATTTTGGTAACTTATTTGTTGAGTTTTCAAATGGATAGGAGCCACGGATAAAATTTTCAATGAATTCGGAATACTATTAAATTAAGTAAATTGAAAAATTCGGTATTCGGAAAAGTATTCTTGAATCAGGGTAAATTATGTGAAATATGCCATGAAAAGGGTTTGTCGGAATTTGTTCTGGATGATTATCGAAAATCACTCAAAAATCATTGTCTCGGCCGTTTACTGCAAAGAATAAGTATTCAACTCTTCGCACAATCCGGAATCAGTTTCTGCAGTTTCTGAGAATTTCTTTACTCTTCGTAAATCAGAACATTTCCTTGGAATTTTTATGTAATACCTGATGATAATGATGCAGTCTGTTTTGTGAAGGGGTGTTCTCTAAAGATACTAGGGGTGAGCTTTGGCTCCAATGTATGGCCTGAGAGATGTGGATTCATAATCATTGTGCTGGTTGTGAAAATGACGTTCATGTTCGTGACTTTTGTGTTTGGAAGAATAAGGAGATACTACAGCAGGTTAAGTAACAATGTTATACTTCAAAGTTTCTTTTATTTTATATTCAAAATTAAAGAAATAAGTTTTTTCAATGTTATATTTTTCACAAAAAATATCCTGGTTCCCCTAATACCTGACAACAATGCAGACTCACATAAGGAAATGTTTTTTTCCCTAAAACATGAGGAAATATACCAAAAAATGCCGACACTAATGTGAGACACACGGGAGAAACGTTTATTATTAATTTCCGCCGCTAATAATAGTATATTAAAAAGAAAATAGGGGCCCATATGCATATATCAAACTTTACCTATAATTATAATAGTGAGTATATTCATGGATACTTACTCTTTGGTATATTTCACCACAACTGTTTCGTACTCTGCATTGAATGAATGTGACAAAACATTTATCTCGTGGTGGTATTATTTACACTACCCAGATTGTCGGTCGATGACATATGTGATTCCAATTGTGCGATCCCTCGGCGTAGTGCAAACTCACGCCGGCGTAACCTCATAACCTCGCGGCACAATCGTCGGCTGCACAAACAGTTTCCTGGTGAGTGCGAAGCCTAGCCGCAATTCCGCTATTGCATCTTTTTTCCATGGATTCATACCCTGAGGGCATTAACGGGTGTCGACCCCGTGCTCCGGCCGTCGATCGTAAATGCGGCGGAATCACGAGGCAGCCGCCAACCACGGAAATCTCACTGCTCGTCTACGGGACACTATTTGCTCGCATGGAGGAAGCATTGTAATGTTCGACCCGGATCGCGTTTCGCAGCCAGCCATCATCGAGCCGATTGGCACTGCCGCGCCGTGACATTCACCCTTTCCCGTCTTCAGGCGCTGACGAGTGCAGTGCCTTCCTCATTTTCACGATTTGAACTTTGTTGTGGTTTAAGCGCTGATATTACAATGGGGGATTCTCAAGAGTGCCCCCACATGTTTAAAGCCTGTAAAATGAATAACAATGCAGAATGAGCAACACACAGGAAATTAAGCGTAATATACACAATACATATGTTGACCCTTTACAAAAACGTTTCAATATCATCAAACGTTATTAATCATTTTTGTCAACCTTAAGTATTTAACCTAAACAATAGTTTCTTTAATTAATATCATTGCTGAAATATTTTAATGCACAAAATTTCTTTTACATTTTTCTCTAGGTAATGAGTATTTTTGGCTTAATTTTTTTCATTACCGCATTTAAGAAACATGAAGTTAATCTAATTACAGGCTTCATGCCTTACAGGCTACCTTACTTCCCTGAATGGAAATAATTTACAGCATATACAATTATAAGAAAAAAATATGTATAATTAATATTTACAAAAGTCGCCACTCGCGTCGCTGATGTGCAGAGTGATCCGATATTGACGGAAGAAGATGCTTTAATAGTTAGTGATTTTAACCGAAAATTATATTTTTTTAAAGATGTGATCTATCAAATTCCATTGCTAGGCAACCATCCCACTTTGATATTCCTATTGGGGATACTGTTTATAGTCTCCGATCGGTATATAGGTTTATAGTCTCCGATCCGGTCGCGGCAATCAGCTCGTAATGGGTGTTGAGGGAGCGGGGTCACCGTGGGGCTGTGAGGGGGTCACCATCATGACGGCGTTGCGTGGGACTATTTCTCCTCCGGAGCAGTGACACCTCTCCGGCCCGATCGTCTCCACTGAAACAATGGAGTCCACGGCCGGCCAGGGATAAATTGCCCATCGAGCGGTTGGGTTCGAGGCTTTGGAATTTGCTGCGCTGCAAGAAACAGCTCGCGGAAGATTATGATGATTCGCGAGAAATGGTTACAATGCGAGGAAGTGGCTCGCTAAATCTCCCGTCTGCTCTTGCTTTGTGCGATATTCGCTGATAGGCGTGCTGTTTTTATGCATGCGTGGCAAGTAAAGCTCCGGAAGATCGTATACGTGTTTAAAAATACCTTAAAATGCCCCATTGTTATTTTTTCCCTTTTTACTAAACTTTTAAATTACTAACGTGCTTAATGTTGGTGGTTGTTTTCGGAAAATGCTGCGTAGGTAACAATTTCTTACTCGGTGTTTCCCCCCTCCTACTGGGAGCGTTAAACATTATTTTATGCCCAGGGCTGGAGGCGTAATGTTCAGCGACCGCTGATGCGTCCCACTGATGTAGTGTCAACGCTCTTTCATGCTCTTTAAGCCTTTGGGAGATAGATTTTTAACGCTACACGCGTATTGGCGAAGACGGAAGAATATCATCCGCGTCTTATACGCGAATCCATCGAAATAGCGAAAAGGCCAAACAACTTCAATGATGAGGATGGATATGACCTCAGCCGCATATGGAAAGGGTTCCTGGCCCAATCTAATGACCAACGGCTATCGCCTTCCATGAAAATTCTAAATCGGGTCAACAATGGGTTAACGAAACCTGTATGAGCTCGGGACGAGAACGGTTTCCCTCCCATTCTCTTGATAACGCTCCCAGCAGGAGGAGCGAAACGTCGAGTAAGAAAATGTTACCTACGCAGCAATTCCCGAAAACAACCACCAACATTGATAAAAGAAGCTTTGAAAATCTTCATACGAGAATACTTACGTGCTTGCTCTCATTCCCAACCCCATTTATGTTGTAGTCGATATTTAGCCCCACGAACAAATCGCCTTCCTTTGCCACTTAACCTTGGCCTCTACCTCTGCAGGTTGCTTCGCAATATCTTCCTCAGCATAAAACTTTCCTCCTTTCTTTGAATATCTGTATATCACCGTCTTCTTCAAGCCTTATTTCGTTAATGATATCTAACTTACTAATCCTCAAAATTTCTGATTAAAAAAATGTATTTTCTCATTCCTCGCTCTTCTGTGGGTCCACATATGTTTCGTGTAATCTTTTTCTCTAAACTATTTGTTTTCTTCTCTTTTATTTGGAAAACTTTGTTTTCAACAACCGTAGTCAAAATAATTACTTTATTAAGCCAGATTTTGGTCAAATTAAGTATGTCGGGACGAGCCCTAATTTTGGATTTTTATCACAGGGATTTAAAAGGATCCTTTTAGAAAATATCCTTTTAGAATCTTATAGGCATCAGTATTCCATATAGGGTCAGTATTTCCGGCTCATTCTTGTAGAAATTCATATAAATTCCGTTAATTATGAAATGTGGAGCGTGTTGGCTAAGCAGGTTTCGCTGTTGAACAAAATGTCCCGCTTTTAAGCTATATTCCTACTTATTACGCGCATCCTACCGCCAGTATGGTACATTCATAGGAGGTTAATGCTTTGGATTTCTAAAATTGTTTTGGAGACAAATTGCAGGAAACGTGCAAAAAATAGTGCAACACATAGCCTGCTAAGCAAATTGTCCACAGTCATTGTTCAATTAGCGTTGGTATCGTGAATTCAAAATATTGGGAACGAGTTTAAGCCAAACGTCTAATGGTGCATTTAATACATTTTTTCTTGATAATCAAGCCACTGAAGTATCGACATTAATTACCTGCTTATTCTTCACAAATAAATGATTAGTTATGATAAAGCAACTATTAGATGTAAAAAAGTGTAATCTTGTACTGCGAGTAATTATAAGAAGACTAGTTGTAACTATTGTACACGAAATGTAAATTTACTCTCTAAGTTTAATTCCGGAAAGGAAATATTCTCTGTACTCTATTCTCCAATTGAATTCAAACTTTGTGTCAAATTAATTAATTTACGCTGTTAGCCCTTTTAGGAATCAGAATCAAGGTAGCTTTTGTAATAATTCAATAAAGCCAATTCGAATGCTCTTTCAATTGAAGTAAGTTGTAGAGGACGTGGACGTAGTTGGAAATGGTTGGATAATTAGAGAAGCAAAACCGTCCAAAAGCTTTAATCGGACTTAAAGCTGATACACACGGTAATAATAATGGTACCTAATGCTCTAAGTTTGTGTCCTCCCCTAATAATAATAACTTGCTTTTTGGGAAAGAATTACCAACTGAAATATATAATTAATTAGTGGTTTACGGCTTCGCCTTATGTAATTGATATGTATTGCAATATAAACTATTGCTGTGCGTACATGAATTGCCATGAGAAAAAATTCCCCTGGATCGGGAATGGAACCACGTACCTTTAGCTTTCCGGACCATTACGCAAACCACTACCCTATCAATCCCATTACAATGATGGGAATGGGAACTTGGATAGCGTTGTGGTTTACGCAGTGCCCCGGAAATCCAAACAACCGTGGTTTGATTCCCGATCCAGGGGAATTTTTTCTCGTGGCACTCAATACGTATTTCACTGCCGTTCACGCGGCAGGCTTTAAAATATTACATATAGCTGTGTGGTTGAATGATAAAGTACTCTTTTGTGAGTGATTTCGGCTCGAAGCTGGGTATTTTCAGTGGGAGATTATGTTTAAACTTAAACATTGATTGATTGGTGGTGATAAGTATGAGAATTCATGCATAGTATGGACCCAATGGAGACAGCTGTCACTGACGTAACTGTAACCCTTTGAAGCTAAATTTGGACCAGTATTCCATGATCGCCTTCCCAGTGCCGATATGCCCTCGATTCCCCTCTCATAGTTCAGGATACGAAGCACAGAGACTCGACACATATGTTCATCTTCAGCGAATGGCCTTTCAGCTTTGATAATGATTAGTGTACCATTCTGTGCATGCGCACCTGTCTCCAGGCCGCGGAGAAAGGCTTTGAATGTACCTTGCCCTCTTTTCAGCTTCTCCGGAACCCAAGTCACCGCAATTCTTTCCTTCAAGTGTGCTAGGGTAATGACCCCGCCCGCCTCTATGCGAGGAGGCCTCCTAGGCATCGAGCGGCTATTTGCTCGTCCCGCGCGGGCGCAACGAACGAAGCATGAATGAGGGTGCAAAATGCTCAACCACCCAAAGAAGGCGTGCTTTGTCACTCATGTGTCATTTTAGGCTGCTAGCTCGCGTGATCAATGTTGACGCGAGGGGGTTAAACGCATTGGAAGAGATATAGGTGGCGCTTGGGTTGCTTTAGGCGGATGGGCGAAGGTAGGTGATGCAAAGCTGTCTTGGAAAAACGTTGGGCGAGCGAAAGAAAGCGATTAAATATTCATTTTCCTGAAAAAATCAAAGTATGTCTTTAGTTTTTTAATCAAGGGTTGATAATGGAATAGGGCATTACTTCTTTAAATTCTGTGCCGCATTCCTAAGATTATTGGTATGTCGTAGCCTTTCATTTCCCTTTCCCAAACTAGTTCCTTCAGTTTCCTGATGTTCTTCTTCCTTTTTTCATTAATCGGTCCGAAATTCTTACCCCTTGGTCTCCGTTACAGGTCTTTTCCTTCAGTTTTTCCTCCATTACAGCTGGAGGCGTAATGGTCCTGATGAACACAATGGTCGAGGGGCAAGTAGATGCAAAAAATGGAAAAGTAAGACCTCGAATGAAATATATGGATCATGTAAAGAAGGATGTGAAAAGAAGAAATAAGTAGGCGTGAAGAGATTAGCTGAGGAGAGAATTGAGTGGATAGCTGCGTCAACCCAATCTTACGATTGTTGAACGGTGATGATGATATGAAGTGTGATCTGAGGTTTCCGCGGCGTTTCTTCATAAGAGTCTCGGCTTCTGGGTGTTCCTCCGCGGTGAGTTTTCCATAGATGGCCTATAAGTCCAAGACTAATTATCGTAAAGTAAATTAAACGAGCAGTATAACACGCAGTTAAATCAGTAGAAAAAAAGAAAAAGAAGAAAGACAATAAATTAACAGAGGAAAAACAACTAACTTCCTAGAATAAAATCCAGCCAAAAAAGGTATTCCACATAAAGCAAGATTAGAAACGCAAAAACAAGCCGAAGTTAAAGGAAGATATTTAACTAAGCTTCCTATACCCCGAATATCTTGACAGTCCATCAAATTGTGAATCATTGCACCAGTGCATATAAATAATAAAGAGCATGAGTTAACAAATGAAAAAAAGCCACATTATAATAACCTATAGATAAAATGCTCATTATTAAACCAAGTTGTCTAAGAGTAGAAAGGGCAATAATTTTTTTAAAATCAAATTCAAAATTAGCACCTAACCCAGATATAAATATAGTTATACCTCCAATTAATAATAAATAAGAAGAGAATCCTGTATTTATAATTAAAGCATTAAAACGAATTAGATATAGGAAAACTATATAGATATATTTTTGTTCATTTCTTTTACTTTTCCGCGTTTTCATCAGTTGCTGATGTGCTAGGGGGTCCGTTCGTTGTATTCAGCATCTCCACGTTCATCTTGGAAATGCTTATACCTCTCGTTAATTCTTGTTTTACTGATAGCATACTCATCACACGCCTTTGTAAACATTTCAGACACTTAGTTCCACTTTATTTGCTGATTATTCCTTGCTCTGCAATCATTTTTTTGATACATCTCTTCTAACAAACGAAAATCGCCGATGTCATAAAACACGTCTACCCTAAGTGGCTGCCACAGCAAAAAAATTAATACAGTCGGAAATTTTCTCATACTTCGGGGGCATATAGACTAAAATAATGGAAGAAATTGACAATCGGTGCCTTCAAACCCCCGACATTTAAAAATTGCCGTTATTTTCTGAACACGCCTCGTATTGCTCTCGTGTATAAGAAACGTATCGTGGTATAGTTCGCACGCTATCCAGTATTTAATTAAAGTACTCAGCTTTCGCGGAGAACACTAGTATCACTTATGTTTCTGATTCAAAGTTAGGCTAATCATCCGAAGTTGCATGCTTGAATTGGCTCATGCTCTATTGAGTCCGGAAATCACGATTTGCTTTTTCTTGTCTCCATTTCTTGCGATTCATGTGCCTACGTGACTTGCGACGTCATCTTAGTACCCGTCCATTGAACTATGGGCATTGTGGTTCAGTCACCGGTCGAGTCGACCTTTTTTCCATCGATGCCCTTCAGATTTTCTGCTGCCAGGGCAATCCCTTACTTCGTTTTTGCCTTGATCTATTCCTGAAGTTTTGATGAATACGGCCGTAGTGATACTTACTTAATTAATTCCATAAAGCATTTACTTGTATATGCGTTATGGTGCCCTATTTCAAAATAGCGTTTACTTTTCCCTGGGAAATTGCTTATTTGAATGCGACTTCTCTGCGTATTTTTCTTTACTTATCAGTTAAAACATTCATCACCTGGTCGTGATATGGTTTAAAAGCCAAGTTTTTTATTATCGTCATTTATAATGCTTTTCGAATCCTTTAGTCCATCATCAATCGTGGGATCCTATAAAAAACAATTTGTATAAAGCATTGATTTCATTTAATTTCATACGTGATGTATTCTTCTTTTGGTAAGATTTTTATTTCAAACTTTCGTTTGAAAAAGGTTAACCCATTTACGTTAGGCACCTTCGATATGTGTTAATATATGAGGTGCGCCCTCTCCTTTGGAGACTAAATGAAGACCACAGACCCTTCTCATCATTATAGAGCTCTGTAAATGTCATTTATAAATGATGGGGAGCGATGAAGAATGGAATTCGCTGGGCACGCGTTGAAACACACGTTGGCTTAACTTCAACATGGGTCATCATTTCTCATAGCTGTGCCATATGCTAAATGCGCATAAATGTTATCACTACGTCACCATTTGTTAATGATATAACCTGGCGATTAGTTTGGTAGGCTATCCATTCAAAATATCCGTGCTATGAAGTGCAAGATAAAGCATTGAAACTTACGCGGAGGACTCTGGTGGTTGAGTTTGCCAGCCTTTTCACGTTATCATTATCATTCGGCCCACGTCACCTGACCTTCTTCAAAAAATTCTTTCATTCTCGGTATCCCTTCTGCTTTTCTCGCTATTGGACCCTTAGCTTCTTTATATCATCTTTTTTACCATCAAATATAATTTCCAACATCTTCCTGAACTACATCAATTTTCGATTTTATTTCATTTACCTCATAATCTATTTCCCTATCTATCCTTGTGCATACATCCCCTACCGTTTACATTCTCCATCTCTTAATAATGTAATGACATTCCATTGTCCTCGCTCAGTTGCTATAATTCCTATTTCATCCTTACTCTTTCCTCTCTTCATCCATTGCTCCTTTTATCTTTCGCAAAATTGTCCACTCCCACCCCTTTAACTAATTCTATTCCCTCTCTGTCAACGTCCAGGCTTCCGAAGATGAGAAGTGGAAGGAGGTTTTCATATATTTTGTACCCTTTTGCCCTACTTTTACACTTTGTGGCACTCTACTCTTTTTAAGTATTAGAACACTCTAGTGCTGTGAAATTTAAGCTAAGGTTTTCTCCGACGACTGTTAGTGATGAATTTTTTTCAACTGAACCTGACGTTCAACTTGATTGCGACGGTAGAGTGCTCTTTCGAAATATTTATCTTCTTTGGCACATTCATCTGGCTGGACACCGGAAAAGGCTTCATTGTACGCTTCTGGTGTGGTGGTTGGAGTGGTTCGCTTCCCACACGCATTTCAAAGCCGAGCGGCCGTAGAAATTTTCACTGATTACTTACTACTTGCATATCGCGTGGACATTTCGAGCACAGCGCTTCGCCGGCCGAACGGGACGTTAGTCAGTGGCACCCTTGGTGTCTTTGGTTGTGGGCAGGCTAACGCCGACGCCAGGTGTCTCTCTAACCTTACTTCCTCACCCTTCCCTAGTGACGCAATGTCCATGTCAGAGTTAGCTTTCAGTCTCTTTCAACAAATACCTACTCTACCAAGCAATGCCTTAGATAAAATTAGATAAGGAATAGAAGGATCTACAACTTTGCTATTTCCACATAGTAATTTATTGACACCGATTAAGGTTTCGTTACAGAGTAACATTATCAAGGTGTTGACCCTTGGTTGGTGTCAATACATTTTTTCAAAGCATAGCAATGTGGAAATAGCAAAGTTGTTGATCCTTCTATTCCTGCGATTATGGATTTCCACTAAGTTACGCCCGCTACTATTAATTATAAAAATTAGATGAGTTTCACTCGCTCTATCAGAGCTTGAACCCGTACGTTGGTTTGATAAGTGAAGGAATAGCTCACTCAAGATGAAGCAAGGGGCGTGTGAATAGCGCATAATCAGGAGAAGAGGGCCTTTCCCTGCCCCACCACACACATTTCGGATTTTGGTTTTTGGATATTCAAAGGCTTCATCTGAGGTTTGAACCCGGTGCCCTTTGGTTGGAAGCCAGTGACTCTGCTCACTTTGCCCCTTTGCCAAGGCCGCAGTGAGCTGGGAGGAGGTCTGTGGGTTCAAAACCCCCCGAATTTCTGAAGATAATACAGTGTTAAGTGTACTCTTTCCTAGTTAGACCCCCCATTGTACATCCTCTCCGAAGTCCGCTCCCCGAACAATATTTCTGACTAAGGCCTTTACCAAGCTCCCCATAACGAATAAATGAACGAAAGTGAATTGATACTTTGGGTTTCCTCGTAAGAGGAAATACGAGCATTAAAAACAATTTTTGCTCAAGCAGCAAAAATATAAATACACCTCGCGAAATAAAATGCGCGCCAGCAAAAATTACCCCAAATAAACAATGAGAATACACAGAAACGAACAAGAGGAAGAGAAAAATCCGAAAAAAATACTTCAGATAACTTGTCATACCGCACCAGAAAAAAATATAATTTACCGACGGAAGTTCTCGCTGAGATAATAATTAAAAAATTTTTCTTAGAAAATGGATAGAGAAGAGGGTTTTTTAAATAGATGATGGCAGAAAATTCCAGAGATTACAACTAGATATGAGAAAAGAATAGAGGTAAGTTGTTGCCCGAGCGGGAGCGGTGAGTTCTAGTGGTTCAAGAATCAAAGTTTGATTTTTTTTAAAGTGATTGTGGGGGTGATGGGAGATGTGATTATTTTAACGAAGGTCAACGACGAATCTAGCACAGGAACTTAAGAGCCGCTGAAGTTCATTCTCTAATTCCATTGGAAGTTCATCATGGACCAAGACGCTGTAACCAAGTGAGGGGAATACAAGCGTTGAAATAATCTATTGATAGATTAGTGGTAGTAATGATTGAAGTGCATTGACGCCTTAGATCATTCAGCATCTTCTAAGGGTAATTGTTATTGAAATTCTTTATTTATAAACTGAAGGGTACCATAGTTACGCGGCATCGACTACATGTAAAATCTACATTAGCCGAGCCAATCTTTTTATTGAAAGATAACGGTCCTTCCTCATGGAGGAACATCATCATAAGACACTGCGTCGCAGGATCATTTCCGTAGTATGCATTTAAGTCCTTGATAAATTAACAGAATTCAATCGAAACTTGTAGCTTGTACGTAGTGGAAGGGCTCCATATCAGCAATGAGAAACACTTCGTTACTCCCACAATTTAAGTATTACTACCGATTTCAACTGTTACACCATAATCACGTGCCTTAAATTAAACTTTTTTATGTACTTGACAATGGCGTAATGGCCGAAACCGGTATTAATTTTTGAATAAATTGTTGAAGTAACGGAGTGTTTCTAATTGCTAAATTTACAGAATTTATCAAGGGCTAATATGCATGCATTTATTCATTCATTCGCAAATTTACATTCCTATCCACATTATCAAAAAAATTTCTAAGTCCACAAACGCGATGAATGTAGGTTTGTTCTTCTCTATTCTCTTCTCTTACATCATTATTATCTGAGAGTATGCCTCTCCTCGGTGTGGTTTGTTAGGGACCGCATAAACCCTTGGCAACGGCTGAGAATGTGGCTGAGAAGTCGGACGGTCGAAGAAAAGGTGCGCTCCGTACCTTGATCATCATCTTGTAGCAGTGCCGTCTACTTCTCTCCGAACAGGCGCTGATGCAGCAGACATCGCGAGCGGATCGAATGCCTAGTTGTCGAGTGGCGCGTTTGCAAGCGCTACCTTCATCCCCGACGGCATTCATCCGTGTCGAACGCACGAGCGAAGGAAATTTCGCGGGCGTGTATTCGCACGGTGAATAGAGCCGCCGTGTGTGGGAAGTACAAAGCGAGAGACCGAAGAATGCCGTGGCGATTAAGCGCACCATGAACCCTCAGGAGCCCAAGACATAAATTTTTTGTATGCCTAGCTTCTGAATTATTTTGCGAACTCAATTTTAACGTCATCCTTAGTTTCGCATGACCTGGCTTTAGAGTCACCAATAATTCGCGTTTCTAAAATTAGTTTCGGATGCTGTGAGTTCAGGTTCGTCTTAAGAATAGGCAATCAGAATTTGGTGTTCAATATAAATAGTTACTAGTTTATTTCCATTCCCGAGTTAGAACTTTTAGTTTATTGAAGTACGCACTCAAAACGAGTGCGATTCAAATTTCAATTACGAATGCAACTTACTTCACTCTCATGAGTATTAAATGTGCTACATAGGAATTTTATTTTTTAAAGTTGTCATTAATCCTGTAAAAGGACGCAAACTTTCTATTTTCCCTAATGCGAAGTTCAACTATAACCACAGAAATTTCTTAAATTATTTAGCGTTTTAATCCTTTAAATTTATCTGTAAATTAAAAATATTAGCGTTGATCTCCTTTAGAAACCTCTATGAAATTTTTTTGGGGGACATTAAATATTTCATGAGCACAATTTTAAATCCATAAATCTCGGGATGAAAAATTCCCATCGTTTGGAGTCAAACGCGTAAGAGATCTTTCGCAAATTAATAAATATTATGACCTCGGCTCTCCGTCCTCTCTTTCTTGCTGAAAAATGAGAGCGCAATAGTAAACTTAGGAATCGGGAGACCAAGTGAAAGACAAGTGTCTGATCGGTTCGAGTATGGACTTCTCCAATGCAACCCCTCACTAGGGTCTTGCTCCTCAACTCTTTAATTCCCGATCCACCAGCCCCTCCATATTCACTTCCGTTGTCGACGACTTTCGGCGACTGAAATACACCTCTTGTCTCTTGTGTGCTAACCGTACAGAGTTTTTCTGGACCCGGCCCCACTGAGCTGGTGAATGGAGATGGAGGGTGGATAGGATATGATAGTGCGTCTCTTTGAAATTTATTTTTATGAGAGCCGTTGGAAGATGGAACGATTTCTGTATCGCAATAGTTGCCGTTCTAGTGTTTCTCTCACGAATGTGGTCTCCACTGTGTATGTGCTTGCATTCCTCCGTTATACTCAAGAATGTGTGTTGATCACTTTGAATATCGTTTGTGCCTCGTAACATTTTGTAGCTTGCGTAATCCTTGTGCATTTAATAGCATTTCACTGTTTTACCTTTGCAATATCCCCAAATAATATTCTGTATCGATCGTGCGGCATGCAAAATTTTAGGTCTTACTCGTTTGTCCCGGCCTAAAATATACAATATCTTCTATAATTTATTCAATATATATGTTGCCTTATTTATACCCAAGGTCCGTAAAGAATATATTTTAAGTACCTTGATTTACACTGAGAATATAAGTCACAAGGATGAAATCGAACTTTGATTTCGAGTGGTGGGTCGGGTATGCAGCTACTTTACCAAAATTTATTCGCTCTTCGAAATAATTGCCATCATATTGGTCTCTTAGAATAGATTTATTCGGCCATTGGGAAACCCTGATCCGATTCCCAATTAAGTCATATAATATTTTTCAGTAAATTTTTGCCTTTCTTACACATAACTTTGCACTTGTGCGCATGACTCCATAAATATCCACTGATTTAATGCTGAATTTTGAAAGCATACGTGTTTCTGATTTTCTCGCTGTTGCTCGTTGATCGCTTCCGAGGTCAAATGAGTCACTTCCAGTTGCTAATCATGGAGTGCACAGTAATACGAGCCAAACGGTAAAAGATCGTTTGCAAGTTATGTCGGGTCTTTCGTAGATTGTAAAAAATCAATTCTTATATTTGACGTTGTGGTGGTTGGTTCGATTAATTTTATTTAATTTTCCTCCTAAGAGTTCCCTAGGAGTGCCATGCATTCTAAAATAAAAACACATCTTCTATCCAATGGCCCATTGCTAAAGCTACGTAGGGGACGCATAACTATTGCTCCACAGGTATTTTTATTCGTATGACTCGTTTAAATCTTAATCTATTGTCCTGAAATGTTCAGAGTACACTATAGAAACATTAGTGAGAGTTTTTCTACATCTCGAATTTGAAAATCAGGTTTTCTCAGAGGTAAAAATGCTTATATTTGAAACACAGTCAAGTATAGGCTTAGGTCTATTCTTTGCTCCCTGAAAATTTCCGGATGGTTGCGAAATTTTTAAATAATTTACGTCAACATTTAAGGCTTTTTTACGCGGTACATTAGCTCGTTCAAGTTAATATCTAAATGTATGAACGCGAGTATGAGCGTAAAAATAACTAACATGGTAACTACCTAACTTGTGCAAATACACGAACAGAAAATATAACCTGTTCTTCATCCATGCATTCACACATTCATACGTTCTAATGTATCGAGTGAATAGGCCTATATGCGAAATACGACCGGTCGAAGTGATTGATGCGTCGTCTAACAATAAGTATTGTCGGCGATCTCTCCGAGCGATATTGTCTCGTCTGCTTCGGTACCTCACTTGTTTTTATTCCGGTCAGCCCACGCTCATTCCCTTGACCGCTATGGTGGGAGGGTGTCCAAGAGAGTTGCTTAGCATCTTCCACCATTTCATCATTTCCGCCAATGCCGTGCCGTGAATTCAACTGCTGCCTTTGGTCTTCGTCGTGTGGCGTGTGATTGTGTTATTCCGTGTACATAAACAAACCTGTGAGGAGACGGCAAACTCCTTTTCTTAGCTGTTTCTTTCTTTTAGAACCCTAACAACTGACTAATGCATAAATTTCTGCCAATTAGTAGCGATTTTTTAATCCATGCACGTATGTACGGAAAAAAAATTTGATCATTTCCGCTAACTTTATGTGTGTCAATTTTAGTCGAATACCACCTCCATCATCTACTTAATTCTGAGTGAACAGGACAGAGCGATGGCAACGATGCGAAGTACTTGAGAGGAGAAATCTTTTTCGATTTATAATGTCTTACGGGTATCAAAAAATGTCTTACCGGAAATTCTAAGTTGACACATTTTTACTGTGTTCCCGGGAAACGGCAGGCAGTGACGGAGGCCACGTAATAATGTTCATCTAGAAATACCCTCTCGTTGTGCCTATGACGGGGCTCTGCTCAATTGCATGAAAACGAGTGTGTTTTTGAGAATTCAAGGGTATGAGATTGAAAGTGAAATAAACTAGTACTAGTTGAACTACTTAAGTGCATCTGCGAAGAAAGTGGTTGGCGCGGACGAGCGACACGCGCAAGTAGAAGAAAGTAAAAGTGGAAAAGTTGCTGGACAACTAGTTGTGAGCAAGGTCAAGGTTTATGCATGGGGATAAACTACCCTAGTCTCAGAATGAATGGGATGCATGTGTTGAGTAAGTGAATCTGCGGAATGCCTCGGGAAAATTAAGTCAGAATCTATTGAAAGTCTTTAGAACCAGCGTGGATGAAAGAGAACTCAGTGCTTGCATGAGCGGAAAGATGAAAGTAATTATTGATCGACTATATATCGGACATAAAAAAGTTATAATAACTGAGCAAACTCTGTGATTGAATGCTACCGTGTAAAAAGATTCGTATGCTCTAACAGCGCTTACTTATGCCCATTAAATATAAATTCCGTCTGATGACTTTATAAATATAGACAAAATAATTTTGTACCTTCATGAGGCAAATCTGTTGTAAAAATTTTAATATGAGGTTTAAAATTGCCAAATTTTCCTTACCCGAAACAAAAGGCTGTGTTTAACTTGCAAGTAATCCATGAAGATATAAACTTATAAATCAAGTAGATACTAAACGACAGATGCAGTCACTGAACCTGAAAACTAACTATTACTTCTACATTTATATCATTGAGGAATTGGGGAGGAGATATGACCGAAGAAAGTTACTGTAAGGGTATCGAAAAAAATTTATTAATTTCAGTTCGTACTGGAATTAGGATACCAGGGATCATTGCAATAGCTCTGGGAAAATGTGATATTCCTGTGCAGTAGTTCCGTTAAAAGTTCAATAAGTATACTGTTCAAGTATACAAGTACAATAAGTGTACTCATTTTTGTTATTTTCCTATTTTTGTGATGATTCAAGAAATTCTGCTAATGGAATATAAAAAAAACAAGTTCGAAAAAGTGCCAAAAGGCCTAAACCATGAATACATTTTGTAGCAATGAGTGCTTTAAATATCTAAACGATTTCACCATTGTCTTTATTTTTTTGAAGTACTAAACGATTGCACTGTTTTTGGCCTTACACTTTTTTGCTTCGGTGACAAATCTTTCGGCGCTATAGCCCAGTCACAATGCCGTTTTTAATCACTTTTTTATCATAGTTATATCATTATTATCATATTTATATCATTATTATTTTATCATAGTATTATTATAAAATTTAAGTCATTAATTTCTCTTTTCATTTACTTTTAAGAGTTAATTTTTCTTGATCTCAAGATATTTTCTTTGAACTTGGAAACATAGCCTTTCCCGCTCTGGTCTTAAAACCAGTGTTGCTGTTTGTACGCTATTGAGCTAAGTAATCATACAACATCTCTTTTATTATGTAGTGATTTTGAACAATGATTTATACTCTCAAGATTCTCCATGAGTTTATATGAGATTTACGGTTATTTCAGGGCTTACTTGACAAGATATGATGGCTGTTTTACTTTTCCCTGAAGGGTATAGCGGGCCATATGTTGCTTGCTTCACAACGTTTGGTTGACTCAAAAAAAAGAGAAATTCTCTCTTAAATTTGAGTGGCTTTGTGAATTTGCACTACTGATTAGAGGACGAACTTTCAGGAAGGCTGGCAAAATAAGGCTGTTAATTTTATCATAGGATCGGGCATGATACGATGAAAAAATATGGCTGCGGGATTATAATGGCTAATATGGCTAATATTTTGGGGCCTTACTTCGTGAAATTGCTTCATGTTAAATAAAAAAACTTTGTAAATATCACGTATGACCATATGTGAAATTTACAAAGTTTTTTATTTAGAATAGCTATTTCTCCTGGTAATATTATTTCTGTTCGCAGCGTCAGTTTTTACGTCAGAAGTGGACTTATAAACAGAGAACATTTTACATTATAGAAAGGGATGTTGCAATGTAACTCAATGTCACATCGTTCACGTTATTTACTAATGCTACTGATTGCCACACTCACTTTCTTAATGACTCGAAGTTCAATGAATACCTAAACATTCGTAAATCTAGTCCATACATTGTTACTTACGTAAGGTGCTTGGCCCACGGACATTTATTAGTTAATGCTTCATTTTACTATTCATAATCATTAATCATTTTTTAGCTTTCAAGCCGCAAAGTTTGTTGCTTAGTTGTATAATTGAATACTCTATCGTTGAAAATTTACTTTTTTTGCATATCCATGCGTGAAATGCATGAAATATGAATACAATAAGCCCAAATCTATGATTTAAAGTTGCTTTGTAATATTTATGATGCAAAGAGTTTTCGCTTCGGGCGCTTCAAGTGTGGATAAAAAATAAATAATTTTAGAAGTATTTGTCTATTTTTTTAGGCACGGTATCTCTAAGATCAACGCAGGCATTTGCTTATCGATTAAAAGTAGCGAGTGTGTGGAATTCAGAACATTCCTTGCAGTAAGCAGGCCGAGAGGTATTTATTTCCGCTATACGCACATTGAGGGTCGATTTCCATGTTTTTCTAGATTTATAATCACGTCAGCATGGCGTCGAGATATTGTTGCAAAATTTTGGTAGCGATGTACTAACAACATATTGTACCTTGTAAAGTCTTGGTCTTTGGATCCTCGGTGGTACACCTAGTGGTGAACATTTCTTAACCGAAAAGATATTAATTTTTTTCAGGTTCCTACCTCTGGCAGGAATATCATTAAGTCAACTACTCTCAATCAAATAAATATACACTTTCTATCCAAATCTGTTTCATTTTTGCAATTATGCGAATTGCTCCCCTGTGAAAATCAAGGAAAACGGAAAATTACATAAATGGGTGCTCACTGATAATTTCGTTCGAGAATTGAACGTACCGTAATGCGGATTGGAAACATATCACTGTTTTGCAAACATTGAAAGTGTTATGTCCTTACTTTTTTAAAAATGCTATGGTAGTGGCAAGACAACTTCAACTAGCAAACATAAATTTTGTGCATTGATGTTGTCACATTACCCATATTTCCTTTGAACCACACAGGAAACTTGGACAAAAGATATAACCTGAGAGTAAGATTAATCCCTGCTTGGAATAGCGCAATAAAGCTGCACCGCCTCATATTGTTAGAAAGTCCTCTCTGAATTTTGATGAAACAATGTAGAATTATGAGAATTACCTAACACTTAGTCAATTTTACTGCTATGAAAACGTTCTCGACCAGATCGGTTGATTTAATATGTAATTGCTATGGTGAGTTTGAGGAGTTTGGATCTTGGAAACTTAAGCGATTCACTATTATGTAGCATTTCACTGCGGCAAATTGTAATTGTAACTATAAACCTTTGGAAGCGTAATAAATATAAATTATCGTTGTATTTAAAATGCAAAAGCGATGCATGTATCTCTTGGCTGCTGATCGTAGAGTCCCGGGTTCAAATCGTGGGACACAGCAAAAATAAAATCCTTGAGCTGCGGGATGGCCCAGGGATCGAATTGGCCCACCCACCCCGGATGTGAGATATTCACGCACTGGTGGCTTAGTCTGCGGTGAGCTCTAGCAGTAACTATCCAAACCGATCTTAGGCTTTGATCAGTCAGTGAGAGTGTGAATGTATGTTTCTTAAAACCGCTCTTCTTAATCCGCTTAAGAATATGCCTAAATGGACAAATTCACCAAATTCATCTGATCCGATTGTGAGTCATTTTCTCAAATAAAATTTCTTCAGTTGTTCCTTTACGGGCACAAATGGGTTATGAATGAGTTCAGTCAATTTATTAGTAAATAAAGATAAATGCACATTTATTTTCAGTGCTTTATTATCCCTTATTATTAAGCCCTAAGCAAAGTATTTTTAACACTTAATTACATGTTATTTTTTTCTGTTATATGGCAATACTTTTAATGGAATCAGAATTGAATAAAGCCGGAAAAGGGATCGGCTTAACGTAACATCTGACAGACGGATTGCTTTTCTTGAAGTTTTCTTTGAAAAAAAGTAATGGTTTAAGTAAAAGTTTACTATCCAAGATACATTATAATGGAATACCACGCAATTAACGATGGGTGATTTTTTCTTACTGTTCTTAAAGTCTGTCACCACGGCTAAATAAGGATCGGGGTTTAAAAAACTCTCCGAAGTCTCCGGTATTCTGACCCAAACTCAAAGAAAATGAAGAAAATACACTGCATCTTGATACTGCATCGAGATAATCCTATCTTTCCTCCAGGAGACGCTTTGGGTGACTCCTAAGAACTCCATCATTCGCCTAGCGGTAATGAGTTATGACTATATCCAGTAAACAGGGCTCACTAGCTACAAGTTAATGAAAGACGTGTTGGTGGTCAGGTAAACGTTTTCTGTAGAAAAAGATTGAATGATTTTAAGTGATAGAAATAGAAGTTTTTAATCCCCTGGCAGAAATTGATCTTGCCGAACGAGCTGAAGAGTAAATGATGATATTATATAGTACTGTGAAACAGGTAACATGATGGAAAAAATTAACAAAATCAGAATGGATGTGTCGTAAATTACCCTGTCTACCCTTCCCACTCCTCACCTCTGCTATCGTGTCCTCAACTTCAAAACGAGCACGTAAGATCACTGTCCCCGAGGAATGTTTCCTTATAACACAATTTCTTAACACCCCCTCCACCATAACAAAAATTGTATAAATATGTTCGAATCATGTATAGTAGCACCTTGAAAGTGAAAATCTTCTCGGAACTTAGGTCGGTAAATAATAGCATTCTGTTGACCATAAAAACGCTTTCCTGATATTATGTTCTCTGCCAACAACGTGCAGCCTATCAGTAAATTGGGAACGGAAGCGAATACTGCCGGTGGTAAGTTAGCTTGAGGAACGTTTGAAAATAAAGCGTGAAGAGAAAAAGGTGCAAAGAATTTGGCAGGAACGCCAGCAGATAGCACCTTAAGCGACGCATTCCCGAGAAAAATGCTATCAGAGCAAATCCTTTGTCTATAAAATCGCCTGTTTCGAATATTATTCTATGAAAGGTTGATGATTCATTCAAACTTGATGAAATGCTCTCAGTAAACCTGAATAAATTCTGAAAAAGTCTGTATTTCTGCATTTCAGCGTACATGCTTTGGTCGAAAACAGTGTATTGGGCATGAGGCAGCATTTCAGAAATATGCTACCTTGTTATGCCTGACTTATGTCGCGGAAAGAAAAATTAAATTTGAAAAGAATTAGTCAACAGATTCCAATAAAATTGTCCTCACGATAGCGCTGTTCTATCAGTTTCATTCATTAAATATAAAAAAAAGATTAAAAAAATATCTGTACTTAAATTTTTATCGACCTTTGTATGCATTAAATGTTTCCATACCATAGTTTTTATCAGAAAATGCAAATTTAATCTTTAGGATCTAATTTATAGTCAACTTCCGATAGAATACCTTACCTTTCATACCTTAGAAGACATAGAATCAAACCGTGGACAATGGTCTTTCCCGGCCACTGCTTTACCCCCTCACAGACTCCTCCTCAGCAAAGGAATTGGCAAGCGATGATTTGTTCGCGAAATCGCGAGTAACTTGCGATCCTTTGTTTGATCTCCCTGATCCCGATGAATTAATAATGCAATTACAAATTGATTTGAACTCATTGACCAAAAATTGATATGAAAATATTAACCCTACGTAATTCTATGAATAAGGAAAAACTTAAAATTTCATATTTTATATTGGGTCTCACAATGTACTTGAAAGATTACTCGAGTTATAAATCAATGTAATCCTCTCTAATGCTTTTCTTATTATCCTATCATATGTGAATCTGGAAGAGGTAATATCCCAAGTGAAGATTTCGGGACATTCTTTAACGCAAATGCTGCGTATTTGATTTCGTAGATAAATATACTGCACTCATATCAAGACTTTTCCTTGGAGTAGGTCATATCCTCTATTTTTCTCATCTTTTCTCTTTCTGTCTTGACATCCATTTTCCATCTCTTCAAAATTACCATATCATTGTCTCGCCTATCTACCAAGCTTTCGTCGCCCTAGTTTCCCGTAGTGGCTCATAATGATACTTAAATCGTGTGTTAGCGGTTATTATACGCTTTCTCTTATAAACCTTTAATACGTCTTCAATGGGTCATTCCTTGCTTCGGGAATCATTCCAAAACCCATTCCTATCCTTTCTTCAGCCACCTTGTATTTTTGTATCGCTTCGTGTACAGCTTTCGGCTGGTAGATTTCTCCACAGCTTCGTCTATGCAATGTAGTTTTCTAACATACTTTGGAACCGCTAACCGCGTCTCGGTTGTTAATCCAGATTACTGATTTATTAAACAAGGCTTTCTAATGATTAATAATCTGGATACTAGCAATAGGTACTTTCACTCCTTAATCGGTTCGTTGGATATCGATTAGACAAAGGAAATTCCATGCATAAACAGCCAAGGAGTGATTCATTACTTCAAGGAGTTTTTCCTGTTCCAGATGCTGCTTCAATTCTGTGGCATTCTGGGAATTTCAGACTTTGCTAATGCCATTGTTGTATCAGTTAAATAAGCCTCACCGTGTGCTCATACTATCGTGCGAGAAATTTCTGATACCTATTTTGGACTTTACTGAATTCATCGATGAGATTCCAATAATTCAATGGGTAAAAAGCAATTGTGCATCATAACCACTATTGTCACGATTGTAATCGGCACATGCTGACCGCACTAACCACCCAAAAAACACCGCAAACCACAGTTATGAACTTGAAAACACAAGCATTTATCATTTATAAGGGTTTTTAATCTTTATATCCTTCTCACATATGTCAGTGAAATGCTGACACGTTAATGAAAGATACAGTAAGTCAATGATTTACCTGTAGCAAATCGCGCCAGAACTCAAACTAAACTTTATTTCGAGTGAGAATTTGAGTGAGGGAGAGATCATTTCAGCGAATATTGTGGTCTACAATAATTTATTATATTTATTTTTATTATTATTTTTATTTATTTATTTTATTTATTCTCAAACCACCGAATACAGCTCATATTGGCTATTTTACATCTGGGTATTCAACAAGTAAGCGTACACGAACAACCATGCCCTGGACAGGGGAAAAAGGCGGGACTCGAACCCGCGACCTCTTGTTAGGCAGGCGAGGACGTTACCCCACCGCCACTCAGGCCGGCAATAATAGTAAATTTAAGGGTTAGATTATTTATTTTGCTCAGAACTGGTCGGAAAAAGTTTTTTTTTGTAATTTGTTTTGGGCGAAACTTTTCAAAACTTTCACGGTTTCAGGATTTTTAACATGAATATGGACCAATTCTATATTATCATCCAACCGTGAATCTGAGTGATTTTTCTCTCTTTGATAAATAATTATCAATTTTTACGGATTGGATATCTTTTTCCACAGATTGTTCCTGATGGATTTCCATTTCGCAACTACAACCTCAACTCGTTGTGTGCTGACTTCATCCTGTGCATATGAGCGCGAGCATCCAAGCCCGCATGAGTTTTCACAAGTCTATCTTCATTGATATGGATTTTTGAAGAGGATATTTTAGGCAATCGTTCCGTTAAAAGGTAATTTTACGTTAAAATATCTAGACTCATAAGTCCCGAGGCAGATTTCAACAACTTTTTAGCATTTTGCAACATAATGTAATTGGTACCTACTTCGCACCTATGTGAGACAAAGGTATTATTTTGGGTTTTTGGATCATGCACTCATGCAGTTTATCATTAGATGAAACCAAAATACAATAGCGCAGTCTAAAAGATCTTTGAGTTTTGGTGAAGGTCTTTGATTCTCGCTGAGATACCTTTCCATCCCATTTAATATCCAGAAATTGCCAAAGAATTTTAGTATGCTATGTAAAATAAAGTAAAAACAAGTTTTTTACTCACAAAATGTATCCGATTGTTGGGGAGAAACTAGTGCTGGTGGGGAATGTAATGTGCTATCAAAGCTGAACTCTGTTGATCAAGAAATGGATATCGAACGAACTAAAATGTAATGAAGTCGAGCCAAGTGCGCCATGGGTTTGTGGTTCATAGTGACGACATATAAGTTCAACAGATTCAACCGTTGTATGGTGGAAGCTCGACGTATTCAAGTAAAAGCTGGTACCACTTTTCCACAATATTTTAATGCGTGGGGCGCGTTTCGGCTCACAGAGCCATCATCTGGTGATGTCATAACAGAGTCGAAACGCGTCCATCGTGCGCATTAAAGTATTGTGGAAAAAATGCGAACCTTTTCTATTATTTAAATATGACGACATATCTTATCTTGAAAGGCTTAAGAAAGAGGTTATGGATAGTACTGAAGGTTCAGGGATGAAACTGGAGCAGGCTTTATTTACCCGTATGTGCGTAAACATGATAAACACATGGGTTTTAAATGATCATAGTTTGTCAGCATATAACTGCGAGAGAAGGTAAAAAGAGTTTTAGCAGAGATTGTATGGTTCTTCAATGTGCATTTATTGCGAAGGAAAATACTCTTTTTTTCCATTTGTTTAGCATTTGATCAATGCTATTTTCTGTAGAAAAAACTATAAAGACAGATATACATAATATTATATATTTCACTCAGCTAATATAGCTTTAAATCATAATAAAACGCTTTTAAGCCTTACGTGGCACGGGTTTTAGTGTGTCTCGGTACTAATTTGAATCGAATAGGTATTGGTTAAGCAGCGTTTTACATATCTTGTCTTCATAATTTTTCTACCTTTTAGGCTGTTGCCATCTTTTCGCTTAATACAATTCTTAGAGGAATGCTGGTATTTCTTTTGAATGATGTTTATAACTATACCTCAAAGAACACTGTCGGTAGTACCATTGACGCATTATTTATTTTTAATGAGGCCATTATTTGCTATGTTAAGGATTTTTTGCTCTTTTAGGTCTAGTGTGCTTCCGCATTTTGAATAAAATCGAGAGCACATCTCTGAGCTGTATTTTTTTGCCATCTTTCTTTCTTTTACGTTTTTGCTGAAATGTAATCAGAGCGCATCAGTTTATTTTCAGCGAAATATTTTTTAGATCGCTTTTTGTCGAAGGTCTTTATTCGAAGCGCGAAAGAAAGACTGAGGGCGTGCAGAACGTGTAGAAATTTAGCTCAGCCTGAAATCAATAGCCAGGAGTGGATTAAGGTCGTTTTTTTGGGATGGGTACATAATTTTCCTTAGATCCTCAGTGGCATGTAAGAGATTATTCGCCTTAGGTCTGATATGTGTACACAATTGGCTTCAATTCAAATCATCAATTATTTAAAAAAATTATTTGCTTGACAAAATTTTTCAAAGGAGACCTACCTTAAAGATAATTTATTTTTTCAATTTTCCTGAAATTGCGGGCGTGAGGCGGCCGCGCCTCCACCTTAATCCGCCAATGGTCATGGCTAAGGGACGGATGCTAACGGAACGTCATCGTCTCGGAGAAGCGTCATCGGAAGACCTCCTTGCTTAAAATTTGTTATTCTTATTCATTGGTCTATTTTTCACTTTCCGAATTGTGCACCTTCCTTGGAATCTCAGTAGCAGCAAATTTCATACACTCAAGTGAAAACCATCTAGTATTAAAAGCGAACTCTCCGTGTTAATTTCTAATCAGACCTAACGATGAAACCTCATTTTTTCTCGATTCCAAAAATGTTCCAGAGAGTATGTTCCTTGCAATTTGGAGACTAAGTTACTTTTAACAGTTTAATTAATATTTTCTATCATAATATGTTTCACCTAATCGTTTGTTAAACTTACTAGTGCTAGCGGCACGAGAGAGCAAGAGCAAATGTATGCCGTGTCTCCCCTTATCCTTACTCCATTGGAGGAATTACTGGGCTTCAATATACCAAATTTCGTCCTTGCCTCATGAAATGCAACGTTTTTGGCTGTGTCGTCAGCTAATAGTCCCTCATAAATCGCACACATAATTTGGCCCATTAGTTTTTTTCTCTCATCCTACTTCCGTAGTTCCACAACGTCTTTTTTTAAACAAACACTTCTTTCAATTATTTACGTAAACTAGAATAGTTTAAAGTAAGAGTGAAAATAATTTCTTATTCTTGTACTTCACCATTTCTTATATCCAGTCTCGAGTTATTGCGAAAATGTGGCTCTATTAAAATATACTCAATATCTGAGATGCAGATTCTGTTTGAATGGCCATAACATCACCTGCAAACATCCGCTATTTAGACCGTTCTTAATAACGTGATAAATGATGAGCATTGAAATGGCCGCACGGGTTTTAGAGTATACTATAATCACAACCGATTGAGGAAGCCTCTTTTGAGCACGAGGTTATTTGGCGTTATTTATGTGGAAAATTAAATCTGAAAATTATTTTTCCTCTGGGCGGATTCCCTTGTTTGATTCGGGCTTCAAATTACTCTATTTTTATCATCGACCCTAGTGATGTTTTTTATGAGTGTAGTCACAATGGAGTTGTGAGACATGTCTTTATGATGCTTTACATTTACTCGCTGAATTCCTATTGCTGTTTTGTAACTTTTAACTTTGACGAGTAAATTTCTTTAATCATTGATCAAAGGAAATTCTTCAGGTTTACGAATCCTGTGATGTGGAGGTAGTCGGAAGATAAATCGATGGAATTAGCTAAAAGTCAATTATTAGGTGGGAGGAAGATTTAAAAAAATATGCTCTGCTCGGTTGCCTTACAGTGTATTCATTGAATGGAGGCAACCCTTGTATTCATTGAGAAATATGTTGGTTGGCTAATCTGCATTTTTGTGTCTGGAATTTACTTTCCTTCAGCTTAGGCATTTCACCAGTGAAAGCAGTATATTTTTAACAGCATGACCGGAAATCAGAAAATTCCTGTTTGGTTTGACTCGAGCAGTTGCAAGGGAACGTGGGAAGCGGACATTTCGTTTTGGTGAATTCTATATTATATATGCTTTGCCTTAACGCTGAAAATTTTAACTGTATCTTTTGTGTTGCCAGTTTGGGATAATTTGTAATGCAGCAATTTTAACCCGCATTGCTAAGACTCTACTGAAATCTTTCTTTAAAATCGTGCTGAGGCCTATCGTCCATTGTCCATCCTAATCCATTGTCCCTGCTTGATACTTGCTGATAGAAGCCGCAAGATGCGGGCCAAATAGAATTTTATCATTAATGGTCAAAATATGACTCCTTGTTATGGGCCTATTCATTTCATTTTTATACTCTCACATCTATATTTCTGAGTCCACCCAGTGCTTCTTCCGTGGAACACGTGCAGATCGGAAACCTGTGTGTGAACAGAATGATTTTGTCAAAAGTAAGTCGAGTATCTCACGGTGTATTCTTCCATGTCCTTTATTTCACTCGCACCCTATATATTGTATACCCTTGTAATTCTATGTAAACTATTTTCTTTGGACCTCCTCAGTACCTCTGCTTGTCATAATTTCAGCATCGCATATCTTTCCCTCAAGTAGTAATACATAATCGTACAATAATCATGAGCTTTTTATTTGAAAACTACTATTTTATGAAAAATCAGAATCATATCTATTTTACGGCGAGCTACTAATTATTATCATTTTACCTTCAAAGTATGGTAAAGAATCAAAACACTGATGCTAAATAATTGTGGGACCGCTAAATTTTCTGAGTACTTGCTAAAATATAACATTTCTGTGGCTTCTAACCCTTATAGATTTCTCTGAAGAAGATTGTTTTAATGTTGAGAAAACCGTTGTCTAGCGGTACCTTCTTTTCTAGTCTATCTCGTACCTTATTTTCCTAATGCGCCATCATGTTACCGACGTTTACACATTTATGAAGTGCGTATGGGCGAGCAGGGGTGCAGCTAGGAATTAAGGCTAGGTGGGGTTTCAGGCGCAACTAATACTGGGGTGTCTGGGGGGATGGCATACCTGCCAGGGTAAGCGGGAGGTGCGAGGGCCCTCCGCCGGAAATTTTTTTAAGATAAATGGTTAAAAATGGTGAGTTTTACGGCCCTCTTAGGGATATTTTATTAATCCTTACACTATTCTATTAGTAATATTAATTTAAATAAATAAAAGAGATTAAACTTAAAACATTTCTGAGCGCTGGGGGGGGGTTTATCCCCCAAAACCCCCCCTCGCTGCGCCACTGAGGGCGAGTACCTCCATCATAACCCGTATATTCATGAAAAAACGTATAAATTATTGATAGGGTGTTGCTCAGTTTTTACAGCAATTTAGTGTTGACTGGAGATTTATTTTCTAATATGTAATTCAAGGAATCTGAGCTGAGCCTTTGGCGTTGTTCATGTGGTAGTGTACCCCCTCCAAATGGAGTCCAAAATGAAGTATTTTGGTGTTATCTTGGATTAACTGAAAAGTAGATTTGAGAAGACGGGAATCGCTGCTCTCTCAAAGACAAGTTTAATTAAAAGACTAAATGAGATTTTGAAATTATCTTTTGCATTTTCTCATAAATTCAAGTCCTCGAACTTGAAGTTAACGGCATGACAGGAATGATTACGGTTAGGGAGGATAATACGACGTCTCCTGCTCCCAAACAGTTGGTTTAAAGTCTTACTGGATGGAAAAGACTAAATGTTGAAATGAACGGACTCAATCAATCGTGAGTCCACCCAATCATCTGTAAATAGATTCCGACATCCTTTCCCTTCCTGTCATAACTGGGTGGTAATGACTCGAGCATCGACTTTTGGTTGTTTACTAAATTGGATGTCGAACCAAAGAGCAGTAAGTCAAGGTGAAGGATCATTGGCCTGATAGAATTTATCTAGTTCACGGGTAAATGTTGTCTCTTCTTTGTTTTCATTTCTGCGTCGCAGTTGTAGCTTCATCGATATACTAGAGCAGTCGGATTTTTTTAGCGTATGACCATGATAGTAGTAGTTTTTAAATGTCGAATAATTCAATTGGAAATTTGAAATTCTTTGTTGGAGTAATACGAGTATTCGCTTATATGGTAGATATGACAAAGTTCTCCACGCCCCTCTAATTTTATCCATGCATAGTGCAAGAATGTGATCTCAAATTGGCTCCCTCTCCGTCAAACGGCTTGATTACCGACAATTGTGAAGTTAAGAGAGCTTATATTTCTATTTACGGGTAGAAATACTCCTTCGAACGAATCGATGGATACATCTGCACCAACCTACTATCTGACAAGCCGCCTCAATAGGAGTATGGCGGGAGACGTCAGCCCTATGATAATAGTAAAAAAATTAGGTGCCATTGAGAGAGATTGGGATGCCAAGAAGTTTCTACAGTTCATTATTTTTCGGAGAAGGCAAATTCCAACTCGTTACGTTCGGAAAAAAGTAATGATGCACAAAGAGTGAGGCTCAATGGGGAAAGAGGCAATGGAAATGGCAAAAGAACTCTAATGTTCTCTACTAAGCATAGAGATATTGTGCATGGAGCATATCTGTATGCAGTCACGTCCACATCCGCCTGCAGTGCTCAGAGGTCTTTTCTCCTCCCTCATTCCTCCGAAAATAGCTGCCTCGGTCGGGCTTTCGTTAATGTATTTGACGTCATGAGGAAGTAATCGCGGATCTCCAATGCAATTCCAAGTGAATAGTGAAACGAAGGCTTTATGTTTAGACCACCCTCTCTCCTCTACTTTAAACCAGACGACATGAGCATGTGAAAAATAGTTCCAACTTTTCGGGAATAAGGTCAAGTGGAAATTCACGCTCTCTCTTCAGTGCCAGCTGAATACATCCCGTGAAGTGAAGACCCAGCGTCTCGCATGACCGTGAGCAGATAATATCATTCTCTCTGTAGTAAACCAAGCTACTCGCGATGAGTTGTGAGCCGGAGCAAGTACGCGGTAGAGGTAAATAACAATGCGAAGTCCAGTGAAACTGTTCGCAGACACCTCCGTCTTAAGGACAGTACTTTTATAAAGATAGCATCTCTAGTATACGTACTCTCTCACTTATAGACATGGACACATTTTATGCACAATTTTAATTTTTACGGACACTATCGCCATTCGTTTTCTGACCGATCTTTCAAAATTGGGAGTTTCTTTTTAATAAAAGGATTTCAATCAGCTGAGGGGGAGGGGGTTAAAATTAAGCGTATAAATGAGGTTTTCTTTAGGTCACCTCCGACTTACAGACACCTCTCACTAACGGACACATTTCTGAGGACCGTTACTGTCCGTAAATGATAGATTTCACCGGGGGCGGATCCAGGATTTCTTTCAGGGGGGCTTACAAGCAAGGCCGTATCCAGGATTTTGTTCTGGGGGGCACAAGAATACCTCGTAATACAAAACGAACGCAATGATAATGGGATCGTATTAAAAATCTTGCCTATTCTTTAAGGGTCTTGGAGGGCACTTGCCCCCGTGCCCCCCAAGATCCTTAGAGGGTAGATCCGCCTATCCGAGGGTAGATACAAGGGGGTAGATCCGCCTATGGGTTCACTGTAGTTCAGATTTTTAGGCGTACACAGAGGGGAACAGACAAAGGCAGGCGGGAATCCTAGCAGAGGACCCTGGCCCTAAGAATAAATTTATTGGCATGATTGCTCAGACACCAAAGGATTGGTACTTGGAATTGTAAACTGAACTGTTTTGTTTCAATCGGAAAAAATACTCAATGAAACATGTTTTAGCGTCGCTTTTTTGAGGAGTTTGATTGCTGGCACGTAGTGGCTGTACTTTCTTGCTCTATCAGTATGTGTGCCATGATTATTACTTGTTTATATTCGTGGTTCTTTAAGGGGAGGAATGTGACCTGTAATTGTGCAAACCTTTTAGCACGTTTGCAGTTCGAGGGCCGCAGTTAATCGTTTTACCTAGTGGAAGTAGTCTTGTACTTTGGGAGCTCTGCAGTAGCAACCAGAATTCCTATTGGAATTTTGGAAAGCCCCGCGGCTTCTCCGTCTCGGACACGAGGCCTCTGATTGGAAACAACAACTTTTCCCTGTTGCCACAACAAACGAACCTCTCTATTGGTGGCTTTAAGGAAAAACATGGATGTAGAGGCGCGTGGTGGCGCTGGGGTCTTGGGAGGCGTTGGGTTTTTCATAGAAGTTTCTGGTTCAAATCCCGGTGAAGCCCTCTGATAACCCAAAGAAAAGCCCTCGAAAATCGCAAAAAGGAGCCACCGTCTCCTATCTCGAATATTTACACGCCGGTGGCTTGGGAGAGCTCAAGCATCATCAGTTAGAGCTCATCTTCGGGGTGAATCACTGACTCACACCGTTTTCCAATCCACGTAGTATGCACTCATTCCCTCGTTACCTTTCTCCCTTGTACCCTGCTCCCTTACTACTCAACTGGCGCCATAAAGTGTGAACGGAAATAATGCGAACTATTGACATAAACGAAATGTGAAGCGCAGGGTAGTGTTAGGACATCTGGTGGTTTATTTAAGAATCAATTTCACCTTTATACTTATATTTTTGCAGGTGAAGAGCAATAATTCACAATGCCGATATAATATTGCGTAAAAGAGCTCACATAATAAACACAAAATTACTTAAAACTCCAGTTTAAGATTCCTGAGTTTTCCATTGCCGCCATTTTCACGTCCACTTCCCACGAGGGCACGTTAACGAGGGAGCATCCGCGTTCCCTTGTTCACTTACCCTTCGTTCCCTTGCGCCCTCGCCGATTGGATCCACCCTTGCTGTCGTCACATCAGTAAGTTGACGATCGAAAAGTGCACGAAGGGTGAATAATTGCGAATTGGAAAACGGCCTGAGTTTGCGAATCTAGAGGCCTCGAGATTGATCTTTGGTCATTGTGGCAGGATATTTTACCGCTTGGTGGGGGTCAGTAGCTCCAATTCCGGAGTAGACATGTACTATGTTAGAAGTTACTTCAAAATGTAGGTTTAATCTGCTGCACGAACCTCTCTGCAGCGCTCCTTGAATTTCTTCATTAGGCTTCGAAGCAGAATTTAAAATACGATTTTTTTCTGCAGCAGGACGTAACCATTAGATTTGATATAGATTTAATAAATATCCTTGAACCCATATGCAGGTCACAGAAAATAAAAATGCCCGAGTATTCCAGATTTCTCCAGCTGAAGTATGCGTCAGCTGCCCTGACCATTTTATCTTTCACCTTTATCTCGGCATCGGCCGAGCTACGGGTCCAATTTACACCCATCGGTGAATACATATCCGCGTCATTGGTAAGGCAAGCTAGCAACGACAAAGTAATTGTTTTTTCTTCATTATTGTGTCATTTTTACTCTTTTTGGTCAGTATTATATGCAAATTAAACTAAATTTGGGGCAAAATTATTGCACTTGGAATAAATTCGTGGCGACAGAATGTGCACTATTAGCCGTGCAACAAATTCTGACTTTCATACACCGATCATACCTTTTAAATTGTCGCAATTATTATTTGTTATAGAATGGAATTATGAAAGTATTGTTTTTTGAACATTTAAATAAAACCCTCAAAAATGTATGAAACTTAGATTTATTACCGGGTATTCCGTACTCAAACCCTTTTAAGTGATAGCATTTCCATTTTTGTTTGATTACCTTTCCTAATCATTCAAAATAAAATATCCATGTGGTATGTAAACCTCCATGACTATTTTGCAATGAGATATTTTTGATAGCAATTAGCCTTAATGTTTTTGAAAGATGCTTTTGTAGTATTTTAATGTGTTTGAGTACTCTCTCTAAAAATTTTGAAAAATTAATAAAATTACTAAAACAATTTTTAAAGGAATTATTAAATGCGCAGTATAGGTTCTGGGGCCATCTTCTGCATTTCGTCGGTACCGCACCGATCGGTTTTCCTTTCAAGCCCACCGACTGGACATCATTCCGTACCGACGCCGGTTTCCGTACCGACGACGGCACTTCCAGCAATTCTGTATGGTCGTTGGTTTCAAACCAGTCGGTACGGTTCCCCCTCCTTCCCAAACAGGGAAAAACCGAATATATCCGAAGTTAGAAGTCATGTGACCATGTCACCATCATTGAAAGAAGGGTAGAAACAAGTGAAGACTCATTGGTATGCAGTTTGTTGTCGTTGTTTTAAATCTTTTTATATGCAGAAATTACGACATATTGTTAGATTAAGATAATCGATATGGGGTAACTTGTTAACAATGCTTATATAATGTATGGAATGAGTGCTCTGCCTACAGAAGCGAAGGAAACAATATTAAAACATCGAAATATAGTTTGCATGTGATGGAGATTGTTGTTGCTGGAATGAATTACTATTATTCTTGAGATCGTATTTTCTTTTTTTTAATATACGTACCGGATATTGCTATTTGTTCATGTTGGTAAAGTAGTTGTCATTAAGTAAGTCCCGTCTAAATGTTATCAACGGAAGGTTATGCCATTGGCACTGTTGCAGACGAAAATCACATACTTACCATGGAAAATGAACGTAGGATTCAAAAGCAAATGAAATGTTATATTAGAGGAACAAGTAAGGAAATTGTTAAAAAAAAATGTGGAGCTGGGAGTAATTAAAAGAATTGTAATGACGAGGGAGTAAAGAAATTGTAATTGGGTGAAATATATGTAAGTTGCGCATTCCAAGTGAGAGAAAATGATAATATTGCGGCAAACCTCATACTTATTCACAAATATCTTCCTTTATCGTCAAGGGAATCAATAGCTGACGATAAAATGACATAAAGTTGCATATTAAAAATGTAAAAAAGTGATAACATTGCGGTAAACTTCATATCTATATAAATAAAAGAAAGTCGAAAATCGTGTTAGTTAGAACACTTATAACTCGAGAACGGCTGCACCGACTTTAGTGACATTAGGCTCTTTGGTTTCGTCTCAGCTCCGGATAACATATAGGACATTAAAAAATAGGAAACGTTCACAAAAAAATTCAACTTTATCTTAGAGATATGTTTTTAGGAGTTGATTGTTAAGACGGTCAAAAAAATAAGATTTTTTTTCGTTTTTACTAATGTATTGACTGATCTTTTTAACAATATTAAAAAAATTAAATGTTCAAACATGTTAAAAATATTAACGTAATATTAAAATAGTATTAAAATAATTGAATTAGAGGTAAGTTTAGCTCGAATTGAGTTGTCAACAAGCACATAACTACCGTGTGTGTAAACAAATCTCCAAGCAATTGTTGATTATCAGTAATGTCCGTGTACTCTGCATGAATTCAAATCTTTTAACTTTATAATAAACGAAGACGAAGTCACCAACTATCTATCTGAAGTCCTTGGACGCACCTGGCTTACCACGGCACGATTTACAGCTAAAGGTAGGCTCTGCGTTCATGATCTTTCGAAACCTAAACCAACCAAAACTATCCAACGGAACGTGTTTGGTTATTAAAAAAACTGGTAATGAAAATGATTCACGCCACTATACTCAAAGGAAAATTCAAAGATGAGGAAGTTCTCAATCCGAAGATTCCATGATCCCAACTTATATGCCCTTTTGAGCTTAAACGTATTCAATTTCCAATTCGTGTTGCATTCGTGATAACGATTAACAAATCGCATGGTCAGTCTTTCAGTTTTTGTGATGTTTGTTCTCATGTGTCAGTGAAAACCCTTGATTTTCTCATGGTAAATAATGTGTGGTATGTTTACGAGTCGGTAAACCATCCGCTGTATTTCTTCCTTCGCTTCAAGGGCGCAGCTAGGAATTAAGGATAGGCGCAGCTAATACTGGCGGGTCTGTAGGGTATAGAAAACTCGCCAAGGTAAGCGAGAGGTGTGGGGGCCCTCCCCAGACATTTTTTAGGATAAAAGGTTCAAAATGGTAGGTTTTGCGTCTGTGTGAACAGTTAAATATTTTGTGACTCATCCGTCCCCCTAATATTAATGACCAAATGTTTTATAAAAACATTCTCTGAGCTTTTGGGGGGGTTTTAACCCCCAAAAACCCCCCTCGCTGCGTCCCTGCTTCGCTTCGCTATTTTTATTTAGCTTCATTCGCTTTATCTTGCGCCTGATAACAAAACAAAAACTGTTGTTTATCAGAAGGCGCTTGACGCAAGACATTAAACCCGAATGTATAGGGCACACCGTGGTGCGTTTACGCCCCTGGCGAAAAATCTGTGTAACAAATATGTGCAAAAATATGGTACATTATGTAAAATTACACATTTACTACACTTTTCTACTCACAAAGTTACACAAATCGTACAGTCTGTACATACTGCACATCATTGATACCACAGCCGTACTCAATGTGATGCATCAGATGTTACACAGATTGTACCACTAAGTTACCAGTCTATTCATGCACCAGAAGTGTACTCAATATATACACATCAATCACTATTTTTGGGGACACAAATGTCATCACAATTTTACCACTGTGTCGCGATACCATTATATTATGTAATTATTATCTTTTAATATAAAGGATTAAATATCGTATTTTGAAACTTGCGCCAAAGGCCAAAGCGACCGGCGGCCATCTTGCATACCATGTCCCAACAGCCGTCGCGCTGAAACATTCGCAGCTACTGTATTTTGTGACTTTGCGAATTGCTGTAGAATCTTATTTTACAAGCAAATTTACGTTGAAGTACGCAATGGAAGAAGTAAATAATCCGTGTTTCGCAATGAAGACTGGCAAAAAGGAATTGGTAGAATACCATTTCAGGGACTTTTTAAATCGACGCCGGATTAAGTTCCTGTCTGTTTCTGTGTACTGAATTACCGGGTAAAGTGGATCCTAGCGGAACGAAGAGAGATATAAGAATATATCCTTGTCAGCATCAACACATATCTGCTGAGCTGACCATGTAAATGTAAGTAAATGGAACATTTTTTCTATTCGTTAGTAAATCACCGAGGTTGTGTATGTAATCTTTCGTATGTACTAATACGATTAATGAACCGCTAATTTCTGTCCAATAAGTATTTAAGATTATTAATTACTATGTTCACAGTTTAATAACAATTTAGCATGATCTTTGCTTTCGCGGCCATAGTAAAAATACAATCCATTCAGACCGATTAAGTGGAAATATCAGGGTTCTCGCAGAAGAATCCACTTTATTAGCAGTTAGTTATGGCATTAAAGTATCAGTCTCAATCTCAATTAAATCGTATACGAAGAGTTTTTTCTTTAAAATGTATAACCATTGGAAATACGTCGAAGAATTATAATAATTAATAAGCTGTTCAAAACATAGCCATCAATTTAACTCTCTCTACTATCATTGTCATTTAGGTATTGATTTGTGCTTCAGTACATTTTTTACGAATGCCTAAATTGCAATGAAAGTCATAAAGAGCTTTAATGTTATCAATTTTCACAATTTGCTGGCAATTTCAGTAGAAGTTGGAATTGGGGCAGAAATAATATCTTCGGAAAATAATATTTCAACTGGTTTTAATATATATTGGATGTCAGTTTGTGAATGCAGTGTACATAACAGGACATAACTGAATTGTCAATAAGACCTGAAGATGCTGGCAATAATGCTGGTGAAACTATTGTGTGAAACTAACTACAAAATGTCTCATGCGACAGATTCCTATAAAATATTATCATCATGAATATTTACAATTCTGTGAAAGACTTGACGCATCTACCTTTGAAAATGAAGATTACAATGTATATACTTTGTTAATTTCATTGCAGATTTCCGAGTTGGCCCTAATTGGAGGCAACACTTCTAAATAAATGATTTTAACGAACTATCCGGTATGTCGTGAAAGACATCTTGGAAGCCAACTATAGCTGGATAGGCTACAAAAATAAAAGAGTATTTTCTGAGCTTGGCCTGAAAACAATTTTTGGTAAGTTTTATATTACATTTTTTCATCATTAGAGGAGAGATACTATCTGAGGCAATTCTAAATCAAAAGGATATTTCTTTGTGAAAACACCCCAAAAAACATCTATCCCTTTCTTCAGTAAGACTTATTTCTTATTAAGCTCTTCATCCCCACTACATAAGTTATTGTCTAACATATCTCTTCCATATTTTCCATATAAATTTATCCTTCAAAAATTTTATAAATTACCTATGATGATTAATTGGACTACATGTTGTTGATATCATTGTCATAGAGAATACCCCTTCTTTTACAGATGCAGTTCGACTTTATCACCTAAGTGCTTCATCTAAAGAATTAGAAAATTACACAAAGCATTGGCATAGACATGACCAATTTAGGGATGCCTAGAAGAAAGGCCATCATATTGATCATCCTAATCAGTAGTGCAGTTCTCACTTCTTTGTAGCATTAGTGTGTAATTAATTTTCCCATATTATGTCAATTGGTGTTTTAACTTTTAAGTTATATTGAATAACAATATTAAATTTCCTAAATTTGATATCTTTGTGGAAGTATTCTGAAGCTGTTTATTAGTGTGGCTTCTTTTAAAATTTTGTTAGAAAATAAATAGAGTTGTGATAACATAAATGCATAAAATTACTAGAATTTATTTTTCTGTTAATAACCAAATGAGTTTGATTAATGGTTGCACAAAAGTCCGCAGAGGTGATGACCATGTTGTCAAAGCTGGCCAGCGATTTAAATGGAAGACATAACACTGACTTGGGGTAGAAGAAAATCTCAGGAGCCTGGCTTCGTAAGTTACTTCAAATTTTATTTTACCTATTGGCTTAATATAAGTTGGCTGGAATCAACATGGTATGAGGTATAATAAATAAAAGCAGTAACTTAAGGGGTTGTTATTTATGAAAATGTTGTGAAAAATAAGGTTCTCTCAACCACTGTTTCATTTCATTAAAAAAAAGAAAGATTGTTTTGACAGAAAGTGTAATGTTATGCATTAAACCAAATTTTTGTCCATTTTATCAAGTTATAAAATTTTGCTTGACAAATGTTCTTAATTTTACTTTTTCATTTAACAGGAACTATCAAGATCATCAAGAGGGAGTAGAGGAGGCAACAATTGATGATTTATAGTTCTTCTTCAAACAGCAATAAAGATTGATTTTTAAACATTCCTGCATTTATGTTTTTAATTTTAATCCTAATTGCATGGTACCCTTGTTACCATTATTGTACACCTGTGTACTAAATGGTACTATAGTGTACATCATGTACACATTATGTACCACTGCAGACTCTGTACTCACTGTACACAATTCAGCGCCAATTGTTACACAAGTTACACACAAAACCTACACAGATTGGGCCACTTTACCACAAAGTTACACAGATTGTACACTGGAGTTATAACTATGTACACTATGGTTACACACAGCCTTCACAGAGTTTACCATTTTCCTACACTAATGGTACACTCAAAAGTTACCATTCTTTTTCGCCAGGGGCATGCAGCACGTTTACGCAGTGCATTTTTTCCAAACAGAGATACTATAACTGGCGCGCCTGAAGCCATTTGTTACGAATTCTGCTTCATTGGGGCTTTTCTTACACTATTTTGAGCATCAGTCAAGCGTCGGTCTAGCGTTGCGTTAACCTGCCCCGTGAACGAGCCAAGTTTACGCTACGGATTTAGACCTAAAAACATTTTTTTACGGTTAATAACACAAATAGCCAACAACTGAATGCGTATAATATTTATTTCATCAATATTTTCTCATTTAATTTATAAAAAATCAAATATGATTAAAACGATACAGCGGCTCTTTATTTATAAATGGTGCAACTAAACTATAAGTTCATTGAATGCTAGGCGGTACGAAGTTCGCCGGGTCAGCTAGTTTAATTATAATTATCATTTTCCTACGCCAAGGGATTCAACAACTGATTGTACAGTGAAGTATAGTTGCCTTTTCAGAGTGAGAGAATGTGATAACAATACTGCGAACCTCATATTTAAATAAAAATATCTTATTTATATGCCGAGAGAAACGCCAAATGATGATTGAGTGAAATATAGTTGCCTATTCAGAGTGAGATAAAGTTATAACATTGCGGCGAAACTCATATTTAATCAAAATATTTCTTCTATGTCAAGGTGGTAAATAAATGATGATAGAGTATAATAAAGCCTATTCCAACCGAGTGAAAGCGATAACATAAATGAGAGAAAGTCATAACATGGTGGCGAACCTCATGCTTATTAACCAATATCTTATATTTATGTCAAGGAATTCTATAGTTGATGAGGCAGTGAATTATAGTGGCCTATTCGAAGAGGGAGAAAGAGATAACATTGCGGCAAACCTCATTATTTACTCGGTGATGAGGGGAAAACAAAATAAAACGTTGAATGCGCTCGGAGAAATTCATGAAACCCGCAAGTCGGTGGCCGTATCGACACCTTTTTGGTGTCGGTAGGGCCACCGACGATCTCCCGTCCTCACGTCGGTGCCGCACCGATCGGTTTGGAGGTACAGAATACGACCCCTGGGTAGACTCTTTTCCTTGAATTTTTTGGGAAAAACTATAAACACAGGGAACAGTTTCTAAGATAGTTCTCTATTTGATCGGAATCCATAATGATGAAAGTATCCGTACAAAGATTCTGCTGAACGTCATGGGAAATCTACAATTATAGATCCGCACGGTAAATGCGACAAAAAAGATAGAGACTTATATAGAATATCTGCAAAACTTTGACGAATAATTAAAGAGAGCGTTCCAGTATTTAAATATGTTATATTGTTTTTTTACCGAAACATTTATGAAATACTGTTTAGACGGATTTTTTCAACTTTGGGAATGACTAATTATGATTAGAGATGCGTGAAAATACAAATGCGATAAATTCGATATTGATGCAATGTGCGCAAACAAATGCGACATAGATGCTATGACTGGACTTTTATGATATTTTTACGCGAATTTGCTTTTTCGACGGCAAAATTCGTACATATTGTGCCGAGTGCAGTTTAAATACTCCGCCGACACTCACCGCTTAAAGCATGTGAGCGACTGGCCAGCTGCTAGTTGGCTGGGACTCATCGTGGCCGCGAACTACAAGTGGGCGCGGTCAAGCTACACCTCCGCCACTGTATGTCTTATTCCTTAATTTATTATTGTTCTACAACATAATTATTTAAAATATTCTGTATTTTGTCATATGGCTGTGTTTCAATACATTTTATTGTCATCTACCTCATTATGAAAATAAAAAAGAGACGCTATAAAATGCGATAAACTGTTATTGAAAGTGCGATAAAATAAAAATGAAAGTGCGATTTTCACGTATCTCCAATTATGATTCGTCTGACGATTTATCACATTCTATTCATGATTTGATCGGGTTTATTCTGATCAAAGTACCACCTCACAATTTCTTGATTGAAGCTTTCGCGGCTCATTGTGATTAAAAAATAAGTCACATTCGGGTGTATGCCGCGTGTCGTGATGGAGATTACCCCGACGTTTCGCGACCGACTGCTGGTCACTTTTTCAAGGGCATAATGCTGGGATTGGTTTTTGCTGCCTTTTTTAGGGAGCACGAAGCCACCGGACATGCGATCGACTTCGAATAATCAAGAGTCATCGCGAGGATAAAACATTTTTAAACCCGACTCATCCGCGAGGCCATAGAAATAAAGAAAAACAAGAACAACTACAATAGAGATACCGGATTAAGAATCAGCAATACTTGGAACCCAGCCATCCGCAACATTTCGTTATCTTCCCCCTCCAGTCCTAACTCCTCACACCCTCCGCCCACCCCTCTCACCTGAAATAAAAAAAGGCAGCAAAAACCAATCCCAGCATTATTCCCTCGAAAAAGTGACCAGCAGTCGGTCGCGAAACGTCGGGGCAATCTCCACCTCACAAGTTTCCTACCTAGGCAACATAAGGTTGAGAGCGCCTCTTGAGTATCAAGCCTTTCTATGTAATGGGATATTGTTTTTTAAACGAAATCCTCGCGATGCGATTCCGCGGAATGCGAGTGCTGGCGTTGGCCGCTGCATTTCATGACTCATTGCACCATGCACCCGCGTTGCACTCGCTGCAGAGAATCAGGAAGCCCTGTGGGGAGGTTGAATACGGCGGCGCATTGAAATGTGAGTGTCAAGGACTCCGGCTTTATTTACTAGGCGTCATCGCTGTGACCCCGTTTCCTCGTCCCGCGATGGCACCCCGCCTTGGATATAGGTCCAAGAGTCTTTTTCCCTGCTCACCAACGCCACGTGGTTTCTTCTCGCATGCTATTTTACGGTGTAACGAGCTTACGGGGACATGTTACTCCAACTCGACCGCTTTCCTTTTTACACGTAAAATTACTCTTTCAAAATTTTCCTTATCATTTGAGAATTTTCAAGGTTCTCAGAGTTATCCTTTTCAATAGCTGCCTGTGTTTCAAATTTAAAGCTTTTGTAACTGAGAAAATACTTAGGGATTCTATTTTTCACTTTTATCGATCCAGATAATTTTAAAGATGAAAAAGTCACATGGAGAAAAAAATTAATTTATTCTTCTATGCAATGAATATTCTTTAAACGTTTTCATTTTCAGAATTGCTGTGTGCAAAACCAGCGCACATTTCCTTTTTGGTGCATAAATTGCTAAGTATATCTATCGTAAAGCGGGATTCTGCTACCTATATTGTAAAATTTTGGAAAGGATGGTCATTCACGTATACACTACTGAAGTTGCGCAGCGTGATTCACTCAGAAATCATGGTTTAGTCTTGTTTTGGGGACGGATATAAGCTATTGCCTAAGTGTGATCAATTAACTGCCTCGATGTTTCCTTTCACTAAAGAAAAGCGTTGTAACTATAATCTTTTCCTCTAATAATTGGATGTTCTGTCTCACTAACCTCTTTCTTAAGTCTCTCTGAAACGTAAAAGCTTTCATAGTGAAGGTTGATTTGATTTCACGCTTGATCACAAATAATACAACCCAGTATTTGGTACATTATACCTTGGTCAACGTTCAGTAATATATGGAAAAGACCGGAGATACGGAGGAAGGTACCGATGATGGAAGTTAGCAGATTTTATCTCTGATGTACGAAAACCATGAGACCGTTGACTTTCACGATGAAGTGTATGGTATTTCCTCTGATATAATTAGCAGGAATATTGTCAACATGGTGTAAATTATACCTCACAGATAATGAGAATGGATTAATCACAGTGCATGGATAAAGCGAACCAGCTTTATTGATTTGCGGACAGATCGTAGTCCCGCGTCACTGGATCGAAGACTTTTGAGCGAAATGAATGGATTATTAAAATAAGACTGCAATATTTCCACTGAGTTTTATTGTTACACAACGCGTTTCGTCGTTGCAAACAACATTATCAAGTGTGACCGTGATGTGATAATGTTGTTTGTAACGACGAAACGCGTTGTGTAATAGTAAAACTCAGTGGAAATATTGCAATGTCTTATTTCAATAGCATAAAGAACTTCAACCATATCGTGCCCAACATCATACAAGAAATGAATGGAGTTTAGAAATGCAATGTGTGACATCTTTCCGATTGCGTACTATACTAATGGGTGCTGTGTGGAAGCTCATTCATGATGCAAGGCCTTGGTACGTTGTATTTAGGGGAAATGTGTAGTGCAGTAGTGGTAAACTGGTTTCATGGTTCGCACAGTTGGTTCGGTGCGGTAACTCCTACGCAAGAGCTTTCCTTTCCCTCGGCCACCTCGCTCTCCGAGGATTTTTGTTTGAGGGTTTTCGGAGGGTTCACCCTGGATTTGAACCTGGGATCCTTCGATTACTCGCCAAGCAATCTGCCCACTAGTCCATCATGCAGCCCTCTAAATGCTTGTCCTTGTAAAATTAGTTGAAAACATGAATATATCCGACATAGCCCAATACCAATATGATAATTTACTGTATCCCATTGCAGCGGTCTCGATCCTTATAGTCACTTACGTTCCAGCTTAGGGAACAGTATCTCTGTTTACTTGATAATTTTATGGTTGGTAGCTATAATCAGGCCCGGAACTAGGGTGGGGAAGGGGGAATGCTTCGGTTGGCAGATTTCAAGGGGCGGCAAAATTTGAAAATTTTAATTAGAAAACCTACATATTTTTACAAATTAAATTATTTGACGGTAATTATTATTTTATAAATAATATTAATAAACAATCTTAATAGCAACCATATGGTGTGTGATTTCGAATAGTGCATATCATAAAAATAGCTTTCGGATATATTATATTTTAGCGGCAAACTAATCTTTGCCCCTCAGACAAAACTCCTAGTTCATGCCTTGGCTATAATGTCGTAAAGAAGAGTTTCACAGTGTTAGAACAAAACTTTATGGAGCGCATGTTAGTTGAAAGAGCGATAGCTATCATTTCTAGTCGGCGGCGAGAGCAAAGCATCGGCCAGTGCTCCTAAGCGTCACAGCGCAGCGGCGGCGGGTAAATGCGTACATTTGGTGAGACCCGTTATAGCGTCGGTCAGGGGGAAGGGGCGAGACACGGCCAGTGCTCTAAGCACTATCCCGCCTCCAGATCTGACGGGACTATCGCCTCCTGTTTCCTCTGCCCCCACCGCGCTCCTCCTGACGTCAGCACCGTTACGCAAAGGCATTAAGTTTTCAGGTGTCTCCAGCAAGTGGGTGGCTTAGGTATTGGGGCCCTCGGCTGGGGCTCATGATGTGGCCCTCTTTGCCAGAGGATTCGGGGGTCTTCTCGCGGAAAATTTTAGGATACTCATACCCGGAAATTGATTTTGACGCTATTATAACTCTTAAAAAATGGATAAATGATAACAGTAAATAGCAACTTCGTAAGAAAAAATACTATGAAAAGCGAGAATTTATCAAATTTAAGAATGTGGAATGGTTTTATTATCTATTTAGAGAATTGTTTCCTTGACACTGCACTGAAATTAAAAAAAACCTCTAACATAACCTTTCAAATAATCCTTCCAAATAGCATAATGTTCTCCTTTTTCTTCTCTCACCTTTATTTTCTTTATTTTTCATATAATCTTTTTCCACTGAGCATGTAAATAAAGTAACTAATAAAAACGTAGAATTTTATAATAGGGTAGTTTCCTTCATCAAAGAAAACGAAATGCATTGATTGCGATTCCTTACCCACCATTAGTGTATTCATAATATAAAAATTATTTGGTTTTAGAAATCCCAGTTTAGACGAATGGCAATGGTCAATTTTAACCTCATTTGAAAAAGGCCAGATTGGCGCCCACGCAATGCCACTCCACGTGACATAACAGGGACCTTGTTTCTATACGAGTAGATAGGAGTTTTACATTGTCTGAGATTACTAATGCATGTATGAGGCACATAGCTCATGGAAACATCTCTTAATAATCACACATTAAAAATACCTAATTTCGGAAATTTTCCTTCGTTTGATAGGGTATTAATAATCCTTATTTAAGCCAAGCGCTACCTGCAAGCAGGGTACTCAGCTACCTGATACAGCCTGCGTCGTATCAGTGCTCAAGCCTCACCTCAAGGTCACCTCACAAGGCGGCATGGTTAACCAGAAATACGTCACACGAACTTTTCCCATCATTCCTACTTAGCCGTCGCGTTTTCGCGCGCTTGAAATTTTTCACTTTTAATTTAATCGCGAAAAATAGATATAGTCATTTAAAAATCGAATAGCGTGAAATACGTACTCCAGAAGTAATAATCATTCGATTTAGGCAATAAAAAAATAAAAGGAAACCACCTTATTTAAAAAGAAAATTTGATTGAAGTAATCTGCATCTTTTTTATTACACCTTTCATATATTTGCTTCACGATAGACGCGAGCGTTGTGGGCGCCCCCTAATATAAGCTCCGAGCCCTCGGCGTGCCGACCTGCCGCCAGACCGCCCATGGAGTTACATACGCTGTTATTTGGTCAGGGAGGCAGTCTGAATGGTTAACGGCATACCTGCCTTCCTTTCCTAAAAGTGGCGTCTGAATTCATTCATTTCGTTCTCAACTTACCTATTAATTTTGAATATATTTCTTGCATTATGACGGCTATTTTATATCGACAACACAAAAATTTAAAAATGAAAGAGCGCAAACGCTAAAATAATTCACCGTGAATTAAAAAAAAACGTGCAAGTAGCTCGTTGCATGAATGCCATAGGGAAACTCACCAGAAATGAAAGTCGTTTAGAAGTTATTTTGACGGAAGGGGGTCATCGCAAAGTTAATGGAAAATTCTTGAGACAGAATAAATGTTCCAATATTTTTAAGCAAACAATTGAATAGCGAAGAGAGCGGCAATCAAGTGAGCGCTTGACTAGGGATTATCTCGGAATAGGTGTGAGGAGTAAGGAACGCAAACGTGCGGATGTCAGCGGAAAATAATGAGGGAAAGCATTTCAAGGCAGTCTATGTGAGTATTAAAAAGTGTGTACCGCCATCGTCAGAATTTTACGTGCAAAACTATTCTATGGCTAGCTAAAATAGATGATAAAATTTATGAATTCATTTATCTTTCTTAGTAACAGTCAAATCGCTGGATAAATTTATTCTTTGTTTTATTCAGCTTATTATCTTGTTTTCTTATCACATTGTTGGATGTAGAATTCTTACAGACCACTTTTGTGCGTAGATTCTGGCGTTGGTGAGGGCTATTTCCTTGTTTACTTTTTGAACTCGTTCATAGTTTGTAAGCTTTCTAGTTACTTTAATTGCAAGATGTGTTTACATACTCTGATTATATTGCCTATCATCAATTTGGCCAGGTAGAAACTTGTGGGCTTTGAAAGTCTTGGCTGTATTAAGTTGAAAGAAGAGCTAAAATATTACGAAGGTTGATACAAGTGTTAGCATTGAGAGTTTCATATTATTGAGTAAGGGTCTTTGTGCATTGTGGTCTTGATTTGTGTATAGTAATGATCGTAAAAGTTAATATCCTTAGCGTGTGTTCATATATGCTAAATATTAATACATACATAGATTCAGTATGTTCTTGTTATTGTGGGAAACCGACATGAATGTGCCTTAAATTGTGTAAATTATGGAAAGTTCGTTGTATTACTCGTATGCAATATGTATGTACATCGTATACTACATTTTATTTATCTAAAATTAGCTACAACTGCAGTTAATTTTAGCTTAATGAGTAGGTTTGACATTTCAAGCAAAGTTGTTGATACCATGGTTAAATTAGCCCAACAAGAGACTTGAATTGAATATTTTGGATGGTTACAGTACCATCGTGACGATATTTTACGAATATAAAACTTATTATCTGCCTTATTTTCAATTTTTGAATAGTTACTACATTATCTTATGTGTCGAGGGACTGATTCCGACAAAATCCTGTATTTAAAAAAAATATAAATTATAAAATTTCAGGAGTCACAGTAATATAAGTTGGAGCTACGAGAGGTAATGAAATGGGGGTTAATTACGATGAGTGAATTTTTGGCTTGGGACCGATAATAAGGGTATTTCAACTATGTTTCGTACTATGACCTTTCATTTTACGGACGATTCATATTATTATTTCGGGTCTGACTTTGGTTTATAAATGCAATATCTTAACTTAAGTCGGACCAAGTTTAAACTAGTGAGTGCATAATCAGGCTTAAAGTTTTTGAAGCCACTGGCTAGATTATGGTGTAGATAAAAATAAATTAGAACACTTCATTCGTTATTTTGTTTGCGAAACTATTGTTTTATCTGTGTAAGGCATTGTTTTATCATGCCAAATCTCAGCCGTAAAGACGGCGATGTCTGAGAAGGCCTCTTGGAAGCCTGTTTCGTTGCGTGCTTCGATTACGTCTCGCAGACGGACGCATGGCTGGAGACGAACGCATTATGTAAAGGGCCTGTGTGTCCCAACCCCTGAATTCCCTTCATCATAAACTTTCAATCCCCCAGTGACTCACTCCTCATATTTGATGCAATATCTCATGCCGTGTCATTCGGTTGGAGAGCTGCAACCCCAGAAGCTAGATTATCTTGGGCGCATTCTTGACGAGGACGTTTGATTATGAACTCGAGAAGAGCTTGGGAAATGGCGGAAACGTGAGTGAGAAAGGGAATTCTTGGCGAAATAAGAAATGTTTGCTCGCAGGATGCGGAAATCTTTTCGAGAGAAGCATAAAGGCCTTCAACGTGAAGTATTTAATCACGGAGGGAATCCAGGTTGTAATTACGTAATGAGGAAGCTCATGGCCTTGTTCTTTTCAAGACGGAAATAGATATGTTGCTGGCGTGGAAGATGAGCTGAGGAATGAAGAACTCCAGGACTGCAGAATGTGAAGGAGGAGTGAACTATAACAATGGCGAACACTTTCAGGGATACTCCTTGATACAAAAATAGAATGAAATAAATAATAAGTTGTTGAAATTCTATTAGACTAATGGCATTTGCGGAAATAAATTATTGTATACAGTAGGATGTGCCAAAATGGGATTTAATTGGTGAATGTCTCTCATTAGCTGATTTATTTAGTTTATTCGGTTTATATCTACATCTACATAATACCCCCAAGGGCCTAAAAGACATATGGCAAGGGGTGTTAGGACACTAGCCGTTCTTACATAAATAGGAAGTGCTCTAAGGAAATTAGGACTACCATTTATTCAAGTCCATTACGGTTCGGGGGAAAAACGAATTCCCACATCTATCCGTTCGGCAAAATTTCTCTCTTAGTTTATCACTTCTGTCGGACCTAGAAATATGGTGGGGCTCTAATGTTATGTTCTCCGTGTCGCTCTTAAAGATATCCATTCTCAATTATTCAAGCAATAGCCTAGCGCGCAGCCTCCGAGTCTCCAGCGGCTCCCAGTCTAATTCGCTTAACATCTGGGAAACGCTGTCTGTACGCCCGTAGCGGTTTTTGACGAACCGCGCAGCCTTCCTTTGATTTTTTTCAGTTTGCGGATTAAGTCTTTCTACACAATTTCCCATATGCTCGCTGCATATTCAAGGTGCAGTCGGAAGAGGCGAAATAGCACCTTTTACTATTCTTTCTACTTTCTCATCCGAAAATCTTCCCACAATACGCTTGACGAATCCTAATTTCTTCAGGGCTATGCCGCAAATATTTCTTATATGTGTTCCCCACGATAGGTTCGAGGTTATCGTAACTCCTAGGTACTTCACTTTGTCTGTTGCCTTTATGTTAATACCATCCACGGTATAAAAATGGTTAAACTTGGACGAAATCTGCAAAAAATGTACCGACATGCGATCGCTCAGATTAAGCTCGAGTCCCCCTTGGCTCCACAAATAAACATTGCTTAAGTCCGATGACAGAATTCCATAGAGTGATAACTAATTTCACGATAGATGACAGCGTCGTCAGCAAATAAACGTATTTTACTGCTAATTCGGAAGCAGAGGTCATTTATGTACATAATGAACGAAAGGGGGCCGATCACACTTCCTTGTGGAACACCTGATGTCACTTAAACTACATCAGAGCTGATTCCGTCAAGAAGTACTTTTTGATTACGATCATTCAGAAAGTCGCCTATCCAGTTTACCACTATTTCGTTTAATCCGCATGACTGTAATTTCCATAAAAGTTTGTTGCGAGATACCGTGTCGAAAGCTTTCTTCAAATGTAGAAACAATGCTTCAACTTGTCTTTCCGATTCCCCAGATTTGAGAGCGTAGTGAAGAAAGAGAGCGAGCTGTGTTTCGCATGATCTACTTTTTCGGAATCCGCGCTGACAGCCATGGAGGATGTTACGATTGTCCATGAAAGTCATGATATTGCTAACGACGATATGCTCAAGTATCTTGGCTCTAGTCGATGTTAATGATATTGGACGGAATTTGCCTGGGCCATGCCTGTTTCCCTTTTTGAATATCGGTGTAACGCTTGCAATTTTCCAGTCTAGCGGTAACCCCAATCTAGTGGTAACTTTCCTTTAGGTAGTGACTTCTTGAAAATTATCTCTAAGTAAGGTGCTATCTGTGGAGCTAATTCTTTGAGGACACGGGCGAGTATTGCATCCGGACCCGGAGATTTACTATTTTTTTATCGATTATAGTTGTTTAGTTATCCCATCACGTTGAATTGAGGTTTCTTCCATCGATTCCATTTCTTTCATCAGTGTATGGGATGTGTAAATTAAATTCAGTATCGTCTGTAATGTATACGCTTTCGAAGAGGGAATTTAACGTGTTAGCTTTGTCAATAGTTTCGATGACAAGTTTACCATCTTTATCATATAACGATTCTACGGTTGAAGATTTTCCCTGAAGCTCGCTTGCATACGACCAAAAGGATTTCGGATTTTCTTCGAATAATTCACCGAATACTTTTTTCTTGAACATTTCGCATTGCAGTTCGCATTGATTTCTTGGTTATTGAGTGTTGTGCGGCGTAACTTTCTTTTGCTTCAAATTCCTTCGATTTATTACCTAGTGTAATGGACTTTCTGTACAAGTTGTATAATTTTCTCTATTTCTTAAGTTCCCTTCTGACATCATTGCTGTACCAGCGTGGTTCTTTCTTATCACATTTGAGTTTTTGCGGAATATATTTATTGATTCCTTGGCGCAGGATTTCTAAGAAGTGTTTCCATGTTACATCTGTGCTTTTATCCTCTGTTCTGGATACGAATTTTGTGTAGGAGTCGTTTAGCATTTCGCAAAATGTAATTAAATTGCATTTATCGAATAAGTAAATATTGCGTTTTGGTTTTACAGTTGACACTACATCAATTTTTAACGTTGCTAAAATTGCTCTGTGATCACTAATACCGTCAATAATATCAATTTGTTTAATCAGCTTAGGATGGCTTACTGCTTAAAGGTTTAATATCTTATTTACCCTCGTAGACTTCTCAACTATTTGGGCGAGATAGTAATTTGCAAGTACGTTGAGTAAGATCTCGCTGATTTCTTTATTCCTTGAATTCGGTGTTACAGTGGGAGTAAAATCACCGTAAATAACAATTACTCTTTTACTGTCTCTCAGAGTGAATGGATATTTTATTTTATAATTGGTAAGTAATATCAACTTCAGAGGTCTATAAAAGAAATAAAAATGAATACTCCTTTTGTTTCGTTGTTTAATTGTACACCATACGCTTTCAATTTCGTTGTCAATTATTTCATGGGCGGCGCTGTGGAATTGTGATTTAATTGCTATAAAAACTCCGCCACCATTTCTATTACGTCGATCGCGTCTATAAATTTAATATCCGGGAGGAAAAACTATTTTCTGTTAGCCAGCTCTCTGTACCCATGACCACGCCTGCATCCAAAAAATATGCTCGATTTCGGTGTGCTTGTTTTTTATGATACGGCAATTGACTGCTACAAGGTTAATGTCATATTTTTTAGTTTGAATTTCGGATAGTTCTTTTCCAAGCTTTTGTGTACTGGGTGGGTGAATTTTACAGGGAGTGCTAGTAACATTTGATACGTTTACTTTCTCTGGAGTATGCGTTTTGAGAATATTGACGCTATTGTCCGGCGTTACCACTCCTAAGCTTACTTTCTTATTAATACTTACACAATGTGGATTTCCTCGGAGGCTACGTTTAGTTAAATCATTATCAATCCCGCTAGTTGACCTACCCGTTAGTCTAAAAAATACCTACAGTGCTCAAAAATCCTACGAGCTACCCGTCAAATATACTCAAGTATCCAAGTCGCTTTCTGAGGCTGTAGCATCAAAGTAAGCTAAATTATTTGCATGTTAAGGTATGGTTAATGAATGAATGGCTCAAAACAACATTTGCTTTTTTTTACAATTACAGTGAAATTCTGTGTGTTTTATTATCTAATGAAGGAAAGTTAAAAAAAACTGTTCAGTTTCTAATAAAGGAGTACTTCATTATGTTTCATAGTATACTTCTTCGTATTTATTCTCGCTCCAGTATTTTCATTTTTATTTCACCATTATCTTTCCCTTGTGCATCCACCCCAGTTTGGATTGAGTTTTTCTATTTCATCCATAGAGCTAATTTTTATTTAGGTTCTTTTCGTCACTGCCTCAGTTGTTTATAGCGTTTCGTCCTTATATCTTAGATTCATCAAGGTCAACACCTTTTTGTTTTGTATCACCTGTTGTACGAAAAAATGTGGCAAGCATTCGTCAAATAATCAGTAAATCAGAACATGGTTTGATGAATCACTCTCAAATCATCTACCGGAGTGAATAGGTGACGCTAAATTTTATTCAAAGCGCTAATGATCGATTGTCTTTTGCCATCATCAGTGGCATTGCACTGCGACCGAAAGATATAATTATTACACGGATATGTACGATTTCTTTATAGTTTTAATTGGTTTATTTATCGAAACCGCTTACATTTACGATGAAATTACGTTCTCTTCCGAAATTCTTCTTCAAAGTATAGAATCCTTGCAGTGGTAGGCCGTTCATGATATGCGTGGTTTTGATTCTCCACAGCCCGTCGGGGCTGCCACAGAAGCCTTGGTAGCATAGGGAGGCTAATTATTTCAGCTATCCGAATCAAATGCATTTCCCGTTAACACTTGGCGTGTCGGGTAAAAAAATAATAGTATGCGAGTTCTCTTTAAAAAACAGCTTTTGTTTCTTAATTTATTTTCTTCATCATGCTGATAAAATACAGAAAATTGGAAGCTCTTGATGTGGTACTTGATATTTCTTTACTCCAGCGCTGCGCTTATTGGTATTCTTTAGCTCTTGCGAGAAAATGCTGAAATGACTGTTGAGTTAGGTTAATTTATAATATTCTAAGACAATCTGCAGGAGTACCAGACGTATTTCCTCCTTCATTAGAAAATGAAGTCCGTTTATGTATAATTGTTCATTATTTTTGCGCAAAGTTTTGAGTTGCATTTGTCTGTGTAGAATCGGAAGTTGGATTCATGCGAATTTCCCCAGAAGCAAACCTAACATATATCTTGCTTAAGGAATATCTTCTGCGAGTTTTACTGAAATTTATTGAACGCAATGAGCATATCAGCCACGATTCAGACTATTTTCGTCCGCGGAGATTTGTTTGCTTTCGTCATAAATTCATTCTATGTACCAGATGTTACTAGCGGACGGTTTTCAAATTTGTTTTGCCTTCAACTTCACTTTTGAGTAAACTTAATTATGACTACGTGAAGTTGTCTTATGAAGTAAGTATATGTTTAATCATGGTTAAGTTTAGTGTATTTTGTCGTGTATATTATCCCGTTTTTCTAGCGTGTAAAATCTTTTGTTGCGGTAGGTCAGTGTTCTTTAAAGCGCTTGAACTCGACCCTGAGTCGGACTCCAACAACAGATGACAGCAGATACTTTTTTCTTGTCGTTTGCCGCTTTGGCGACTTCGCTATCTGCTGAGGAAAGCGTGAGTTCAAAGGTTGTTAGCTCTCTCACCCTCAGCAAATTATTTGCGGTGTATTGCGATTTTTTGTTTTTATTCCTAGAATACCAACGACTATTGAAACAGAGAGAATGAGGGCTCTCTCCTCTCCTCTCCTCGACGCTCCATTACGTTGCAGTATTTACGGGAAAGATATTCCTTCCAATTTTTTTCTTCAACTCGTGGAAGACGGTGTGTGTGTTAGCCCAGGGTCGGTTATCGGGATCGAAGCGAGGGTTTCATTAGAGATCAGCATATGGTCGGCCACCGGGGTGACCTAAATTATGACGGAACGTGGAATTAACTGACTAGGAGACATCGCGGGAGTGATGTTCGGGATCTAAATGCCAATGTTATTTTCTGAAATTATACAGTTTATCCTTTCCTATGGGCTACAGAGAGAACGAGGGCTCAAGGGTAGCCCTTCAGGGATACAACACACCGGGGCCGGGGACCAAGTCAGGGACTTATACGCCCGATCACCCGGGGGATGGGTTGGAGAGGAAGGAAAAAGGAAAGAGGCGCCGCCGCGATAGGAGCCCGTCGACGCCTCTGGGATAGGATAGGTTAGGAAGGGATGGGATGGGGAAAAACACCTTAACGCTATAGAAGCGAAAAGGGCCAACCAAATAGCGAAACCAGGCAAAGCCATTAATGTGCCAGTGATTTTAGAGGATTATCCTATGAGGAAGAAAAATCCAACGATCAAATCGCTAGATTCCATTTGGAGCACTTAAATAGGTTTTTAACTCGTGAAATATCCAAATCGGTGTGAATCTGGATTACTTCTTTTCCTGATTTTTATCTTGAAAGCAAGCCAAGAAAATTACACCCTTGTAATCGTTGAGTAGAAGTTGGAGTGCCTACGAGAAGAAATAAATGACATTAAATGACTATCAGTTAAAATTTTATGTTTTTGAGAGAAAAAGTGGGACTTTCCCTTCCATTTTCAACTAGTCAGCTCATTCATAAATTTCTGAATGCCAGAGTAAAATAGATGTTTAAATTGACGCATAGTGATTTTCTCTTCATGTCACTTAGACCTTTTTGCTTTTCAAGCATTTTCATTGCCAGCAAAGAACTGCTTTCGTTGACTAAGTGCGTATTTATTTTTTCTCCATGCAATCGAAAGTTTATTTTTGCAACTTTAACTTACAACTCTGCTATTACTTGTTCCCTACTCTTATTTTTATTAACACCTGGATGTAATTTTTTGTTTGGTGTAACAATATCCTTTCCGAATGGAACTTCACTGAAAAGCAAGAAAGATGTCATTTTCTTGTGAATTCCAAAATATGCTCTCTTCATAGTACTTCATAGAAATATTAGTCCGAACCGAAAACTTAGTCCACCTTGCCAAACTGGTCGGCATTTCTCCATATAAAAGAATATGCTTAAATTTTTAAATAATGGATTTAATATTTCCTTTTAACTATTCTGTGAGGATTTTAATCCCAAAATTGTACTCATCACTTCCTAAGACCTAAATCTGGACCTCAAAGAGCACTTCGAAATAATTGGGTAGATAATTCGCTAATCAATGTGATGAACTCATGTAGAATTGGATATCGACCTAGCTTTCATTAAAGTCCTTTTTATAGGGATAAAAAAATAAATCCGATTCCTATTCTTCTAGCGAAATATCTCTTTCTTAGGTATCTATCAGATCAAGAAATACAGCCAAATTCCAAGATAATGTTCTCCGAGCCACTCCAGAAGATTTTTGTTCTTAATTGCTCAAAGTGTCTTAGCCAAGCATGCAGTTTCCGAATTTTTTGCGCCTCCCTCACTAATGCCTCTCAACGCTTTGCACCAACATGTCTCGGGTTTCCCACCGGGTGTAATATTGTGTGAATTCTCCCAACGTTTCAAAGGCTGAGTCTGCCATCGTCTTCACGGGTATATTATTTACGGTACTTATTTATTAATTTATTCATATCCTTGGTGGTATGGTATTGGAGGAGGCGACCGACAACTGAGATCATTTACGCCGTGAGGGATGGGGTAGGTAAGGAAGGGTGGAGAGAAACCCGGCGCGGCGTCGGCATTATCCTGCTCTTAACGATAGGCGCCAAGGGGACCACGGCTTAACTTTCCATCCGACGGACGGAGTGTTGCGCTTGAAATGTCCTCCACAAAACATTCAAGCAGGGATCGAGCAGTCTATGAAAATCTCTGCCACCGCCGGGATTTGAACCCGAGCCTATCACACCACACCAGCCCGATCCCCCATATCCTTGGTTGCCCTTATTGTTGTGTGCGGAAGTAGCGATTAATTATGAAATTCCAGGCACTGCTTAGTTGGAAGCCTGTATCTCTATTTATGCTCTTCTCCTCTAGGCTAGTTTCAGTCGCCTCCTTTACGATCCCAATAGCAACTAGTGCGGCAAAAAACCCTCGTATTTTTGAAGTACATCCTATGACCGAGCAATGCTTTGCAGGTTTTTACGGTTTGCGCCGCTTTCCTTTGTACTTTATTTAGTTCACGAATCATATCTTTTTTGCGCCAGGTCTCAGGCGCCAGGCCAAGCTTGAAGGGCATTTGATGTGCTGCCTGACGGGTGTATAGCAGAACCTTTCTTTCACTTTCTCATTCGAGAGTCTTCACACCACACAGTTCAAAAATAGTAACCTCTTCACGTCTCTGTCATAAATATTTCTCGTATGTATTTCCCGCAATAGGTTTTAAGTTATCGAAACTCCCAGGCCTGGAAATTGATTGAAATGGCAAAATACCACATCAGGTGATGGGTCTGATTTGCTGACTATGATGATACGTTTGGTACAAAAAATATTTATCAAAGTGTGAGCATAACGTTCTTGGTTTTCGATTGGAAATGATTTTCCCGATAAATTAAATACTCAAGAGAAATAAGTAGTTATGTGTTTTAAAAAGATCTATTTTTAGGTATTTACTTCCTTCATGATCACTCCATCCGCAACATATAAATGGCTGTACGCAAGAAATGCATAGCCGTGCATTCGCTGAGATTTAAGATTTCGCCTATTCCCTCTCTTTGATCCGAGATTGAAATTTCTTTCAGATTAAATAAAAATGCCAACAAAACCACCTTGGTGGGCTATTGGGGCATTACCCTTGACTGTTTATCCGCCCACGGGCGCATCATTGCTCTAACTTTGAACTATTTCCTGGGGTTGCACGAAAAATCCCTTTAATAAGCACAAATATAAATTTCCAAGATATTTGTAGCATTGTGCAAAGCCGTTTGGGCGTGGTTCCGCTATGCTTAGCGGTATTTTCCGATTTGCTGGGTCTGCATCCGTGCGATTTTTTGTCACCGGGCGCATAGTTGCGTCTCTACATACATATAAACTACGATTTTTTGTAAACGTTTATGACCGCTACCAAAACATTGAAAATGTATATCAAAGTGTGAGTATGATAAGTCCATGGTTTTTGATTGGCTCCTAGTTTGTCATTACCTTGCTATTGTATATAATTTTTAATTTGGGTGGTGGAGCGTAAGCTCAGAATAAACATGAACCGGAGAGAGAGTCAGTTTCTACGCATACGACCAATATTGAAGTGGGAAAATATTAGATCACGTGATGGGTATTATAGGCTGCATTTGATGATATTTTTAAAAATTGCTACTTACTTTTGGTTGGATATATTATTCCCGTTTAATTGAACTCTCTGGAATAAAGTGGCCATCAGAAATTTAAGGATATCTATTCATAGGTATTTTATTTGTTGAATGTTGTTGTTGTTTTCGTTTAGTACTACTGGAATTGGGGTTTCAATGTTTGACTCAGCTTTTGGTAACGGAACAGCCATTTTTAGCACTATTTTACGTATTTACTGTAGAATTATAGCTGCGTGTGATACAAAATTTTGGCGGTGAAAGAGAAAGAGGCGGGTATAAGGTATCTTACTCTGTAAAATGAGGTAAAAATTGGAAGAGGGGAAAAGGTGAAAAAAAAATAGTAGTGAAAGTCTATTCAGTTATGCCAGTGTCGGCAATTAGTTGGAAAGCAGCAGAAGAGAGTTGTGGGGTACAACTTGGAGAGATTACGTAAGTGGGAGATGTTTCCTGACCAGATGGCCGGGAAAGTGTTGGGTACAGAGGAATGGACGACTAGAATTGGGAATCCTTGATTATGCGAAAGAAATTTTAAGCTGCTGAGCTTGGAAACGGACCATCAGATTAGCTCTCAATTTTTATTTATCAAACAAAAAAATGTGGTTCCCTGGAGCCTGCTAAGTTTCGCGGGTAAGAGATTTACATTACCTTGAGGGACTTCTTTGGATTTTGAGAAATTTTGGGGGGCGAAGAAAAGGAAAATATACATTACATTAACTATGTCACTAAGCGGTGTGCCTCTTTGGAAGGGATGAAAACCTTTGGCAAATTTGTTCGGGAAATTCCACAGGCCCTTACGGAATCTGTTGCATTGGCTGTGATGCAAATTCATTGGCTGTAATTTGAAAGATGGCTAGTACCATTGCCCACTCATGGAGGCCCATCTACATTCATTCTTGGTCATTGAATTGTAGGATTTGGTATTTTTTCTGTCTCATATTAAGTCCTCTTCACTTTGTTCACAATATTTTTGTGGCTTTAAGTCTCGGAGATAAAGTTAAAACGCCGACGTATGTTACACATGTCAGAGATAAATGTGAGAGCTAAGAACGATATAGAATTAACTGTTGATTCAGTTTAATGTTCAAGCCGGCTCAGATATACTTTTATTGTGGAAGTCGGTAACTTCTCTCACCATTCCAAAAGGAAGAGAAGTGGAAACAATAAAAGCTCAACACATGCGGATAAAATAATTTATAACTCTCGCAAGTGAGTTCTGTGACGGTTGTGAATTACGTTTGAATATATTTTCCTTATGGAATCTTGATCCTGATGGGGTAAGATGCATTTACGGCAGACTTCATTACGTGCGTAAAGATTCATTTTGCTCCCAATGGTCCGAAAGTGCTGATGATCGGAAAAAATATGCATAATATTCAATTTGTAAGTTGAGGGGCTAATTTTAAAGAGCGTTCGTGCAAAATAGATTGCAATTATAGCCTTAGCTTTCACTTTGAATTTGTGTTCGAATGTGAAGAATTGATTGCTTTTAAATTGATTTCATTTGTTGGAAATCACCCTGAAGTATAAAACTTTAAGATTGATAATATATTCAAGGTCCTTTGATCAGCAATAGGGTAGTTTCCTTCATCAAAGAAAACAAAAGGCAATAATTGCGATTCGTTACCCACCATTAGTGTATTCATAATATACAAATTATTTCGTTTTAGAAATGTCGGTTTAAACGAATGGCAATGGTCCATTTTTATCCTCATTTGAAAAGGACCAGATTGGCGCCCATGCGATGCCACTCCACGTGACGTCACAGGGACCTAGTTTCTATAGGAGAAGATAGGAGTTATACATCGTCTGAGGTTACCAATGCATGCATGAGGCGCAGAGCTCAGGGAAACATGTCTTAATAATCACTTATTAAAACTGGCTAAGGTCGGAAAGTTTTCCTCGTTTGATAGGGTATTAATAATCCTTATTTAAGCCAAGCGCTACCAGCCAGCAGGGTACTCAGCTACCCGCTAGCAGCCTGCGACGTATCAGCGCTAAGCCTCGCCTCAAGGTCACCTCACCGGGCGGGAGGGGAACCAGAAATACGACGTACGGAGAGATTTCCCGGCATTCATACTTATGCGTCGCGTTTTCGCGCGCTTGAAAATTTTCACTTTTCATTTCATCGCGAAAAATAGATATTGTCATTTAAAAATCTAAAAGCGTGAAATACGTACTCCAGGAGTAATAATCTTTCGATTTAGACAATAAAAAAATAATAGGAAACCACCCTATTGTGCTCTTTATTGGTAAACGTTATGGAATGGGTAAAATTCCATTTCAGTTCAAAGCGAATTTGTATTTCATTCCAATCTCCTAGCTCCACGAGGGACCTCTTCGATTTAGAGGGCTCCGTGTCCTAATTATACTGATGCCACTTCTATTAAAGAGAACCATCAACTAAGGTTAGCATAAGTGTGTTTCCTGTTTCTTGTTGGTTTAAAGTTCTCTTCGGGATAATATTTCAGAATTGATAAGGATAAACTTATTTATTGTGAATTGTGATGCGCCAGCTGCCGATTGAAGTAGGGTTTTCTGGTGTAAAGGTCTTGCGTGTTTTACAGAACTTAAATGGAATAACTGTTGAATAGTTTGTAAGCATGTATAAAAATCTAGTGCTCTTAAGGTAATTTCAAATCCATAGCCATGCTCAATAGAGAGGCTTTTCAAGTCGTAATTATTAATATCATTTGGATTAATTATTTATTTTGGAAGCTTCATTTTTGGCAAAGTAAGCGACCCTTTTGAAATTAAATCGTTCTCGTGAAAATGACAGCATGTTATCAATGGCTCTTTAGAGCTCAAATTTGTAATAGTTAAGTGTAGCACCTTATTTACCTTACCTTATTTTACGTCTTTGGTGAAATCGAGGATATATTTATGTCTAAACTTTCCCGCTTTCAATGACGGAAGAAGACTCGACTTGCATAACTTTACGATAATTAGTTTTCACGGCTGCAGACCGGTTTTGAGTTGATCATTACCTCTGTTTGGAGTAGGCAGCGGCGAAAATGATCAAGGGGGGAATATGTGCAGTTAAAATATGGTATGAGTAACTGGTAAAGCGTGTAATTTTATTTCAATATGTTATATATATCTCTCTCTCTCTCTCTCCGATGGTTTTTTGCTCAAACACGAGAGTCATTCGGATCAAAGTATGCAAATGTACGATTACTAAAAGAAATATGTCATCTCGTGGAAATTCAGGTTTTGAGAATAATTTTGTACCCCACTTGTACAGTGTGTAAACATTCATTTTTATTAGATTGCGGTAGAACTTCATTTATGGTAGAACCAAGAGCAACGCTATAGGTCGAAATAATTTAACCAATGTGTATTTTGATATCGTCTTAGTCATATTCCAACGGGCTGAATTCGTTTCATTCTTTTACCATGGCTTTCGTTTTTGTTTGTGGAGGTAATATGCGAGACTTAGAAAAATTAATTGTATGAACAACATATTGTGGTATTTACCTGAGAATTCCTATTTTATATAAGTGAAGAAGAGCTTGTTTCTCTTATATGCCAGCAGCTTACTCGAGTGAATGTGATATGAAGCATTGATTTTATTTTTGATAAACCGTGGAGAGAAAATCAACACTCTGAAGCAAATGCAAATGTGATATTTTTGGTTCTTCTCTTTCTCTCGTACTTTTATATCAGGATTTTGATTTTTGACTATTCCTAGTGCCTTTTCTCACATGCTATTTCCGTGTAATTAACGCAGTAAGAAACAGCTTTCTGGCGTGTGGGTTCCGTCTACATATTCTGCCTCTACTCTGCAGTAGGTTGATTTATAGCTCCAAGATGTTAGTAATTTTGCTTTCCAAGAGCAAGAATAATGAAACTACACTTGATCGCGGACAGTTCTATGCCACGGGCCACGAAGATAAAATTGTTATCAAATCCCAATGTGCGTGAGATAATATGCATCCTGTGATTTCAGAAAAAAAGATTTATTAGGTAATCATTAAAATAATATTTGCAGGTGCGGAATTCATATAAGCTATAATCATATTAACCAAAGAGGCGTATTGCTTTCCACATTTAAATGACAGTGGACGTGTGTATTCAAACGAAGGTAGAATAAAGAGTGTTTTCCTGTGACAAGTGACTTCTCCCTTTTTTCTGCGCGACTCTCTTATGCTCCAGCGGATGACGAGGACGAGAGCGCCCGGCAGCTTACAACTTGGTCATCATGGAATTGGTGCTTGGCCGGCAGAATCACAAGTTTATTCCGTAGTTTCAATATTATTTCCTTGCAGTGCCTTTGCAAATTTTTCCTCTTGGAATGGCAGGGAAAAATCTTTACGATTCACATGAGGCGATGAAAACGAAGTTTTGCTCATAACAGTAGGTTGTAATGACATAGTGAGGAAAATATATTTGCTTCGACCTTTGTGAACTGGCGGTAGACTCTACCTTGTGAAACGCGTACGGAACTCGAAAGAGAGCTCTATCGGGGCACGTCACCGTATTAACGCCCCTATGTTTCTCATTATCGTGGCATGTTTGACCATTCAAACGGAGCGTCATGCTTGCGTTCAGCGTTTCCTTTCTGTTTTATGAATTATCGGCGTGCTTCGTTGTTGCCCAGTTTTCGAGTGACCCATGCGGCAAATGACCAATTAGTCGTAATTATTGCGGAGTTCCACGCTTGCCTGATCTGGTGCGCTTACATTCACACCCTGAGGAGGACACAAACCAATGACGAGCCCCTTGCCTCTCCCCCGTTTCCCTTGGCTCTTCGCCCAGACTGTTTCTGTCGGCGATGAGCTTGGCTTGGTAAATACGTGTTTAGAAATAAACAAATGAATCACAGTATGCGGTTGTCTTTTTCGTATGTTAAAATTGGTAAATTTAAAAATCAGAGCCTTGAAAGTCCACCACACCACCGTGGAGAATTTATTTCCGTCTTTAACACTTACCGTGCTGACTGGGGTACAGTAATGTAGACCTGTACCCCAGTGCTACCCATTTTCAATACTTTAGTGTCAGTTATTAACAATCAGCATTTTATGCGAGGAATAGGTGTTTGGTACCATTTTAAAGAATGAATTTTGCTTTTGTTTTCTTTCATTTGTTTATTTAGAGGTTAGATTAAGAGGCTCACCACTTTGTTAGAAAAATGGTAAACTACCATTTTCCGAGATATGGATGGCGTAATAATACGCCTGAAACAAAAATCGGAGGGTTTCACGGGGCGTAGTATGACGCCCATAGTACGCAAAATGTTATTTTGTCTTTCATCATTTGATTATGCGTTAGTGTTCATATTTTGGCTGTCCGGCTTCTTTTTTTACTTTATCGCGACGGCGATTACAAAGATGTTGATTAGAGTGTAGTTTCACCACTCGACGATCGTATTTGAGGTGATATATGCGACGTAAAGCATACATGAACACTATTTTTATTTAAGGTGCACTAAACTTAAAATTTTAAATGACATAGATCAAGCAAATTCCTTATTTATGGAAAAATATCATCACAAAATGTTACTGCTTGGTAAGGGAAATGAGTTAATGGGAAGAAGTTCAAGACTTCCTAAATGTGTGCCAGAGGATTGGGAAAAATTTGGTCATCAGGAAAACAGAATATGGTTTTCGCTGTTTTGTTTTTTCAGGGCTATATTTTAATCAATGGGTGGTCCTTGTAGATTTGGCTCAATAGAAGGCTGCTTTTTAAAATTTGTTTTCATCATCCAATGCATCCATTTTTAACATTACTTTATGGATCTATCTAATGGAATTTCAAAGAGCTTCTTTTCGGTGCCATTTCGAGATTTTTATCACTCTTTCAATTTGATAAAGTTTAAGCTGTCATTTTGAATACTTCACCTTATCGAAGCACTCTGAGCGCCCCCTTAAGGCAGAGGATACTCGAATACGTTCCGCTTCACTAAATTTATCTGCATTATTCCACATCCTCTCCCTAATCATCAAAAAAAGCATCTTCTTTGGCGGTACTTTTTCTGACATCTTTGGAAAGCTCAGCCATATAAAAAGTAGAGTGATAGCGTTAGATTTGGGAAAATGATTTACTTTCAAACGAACTGCATACGCGTTCATCAACGCGTTTATTTCGCGGTATTCTGTATCGCTCCTCGTTTAGGGATCACTAAGTTTTTTTTCTCCGGTAGTCCCTTGATCAATATATGGCGTTGCTCTCTAAAATTATTTTCTCTCAAATGCCTGCTACCACCAATATTAAAAACGTACGTGCATAAACTGTAATTTTGATACAGTTTTAATATATCATTTTATTTTTTTTAACCCTTTGAATGTCGAAATTGTCGAAAAGAGTGCAGCAAAGGAAATCAGTCATCGTGTCCCTAAGCTGCTTACATGTTTATCGCTTCTATTTAAAAATTCAAACGAAATTACTTTACTGTTATGGACGAATATTGGGCGAGATTATTATCAGGTTGAACTTCTCTCTAGGGCTGGTATTTTAGTGAGAGCGAATAACTACTATTGATGCGTTTAATCCAAGTATGTTCCCTGTTCTTTGCAGCCTATGTAAGAGCGAGCCCAGGGCACAGTTCCTGCTGTGAACCATCACAGGGCAAATGATAAAAAAAACATCTGTATCGGTAAAATATGTTGGCGCGGAACCAGTTTAAGTTCCGAACTTTTAAGTGACTGGAAAGACCGGAAAACCCGACGAAAACATTCATCGACCGTGCTCCAGATTTTACGGTGAAGTCAAATACTATATCTGAAGATTATGGAGTTCAAATAACTTGTACCACCACATAAATGTTTAAAAAATAAAATGCGAAATATTCGTGTAAGAATAAATTTATTCCGAGAGGCCGAGAATTTGAATGGAATCGTAATACCACATGTGGAATTATTGTCGATTTAACGTGAGGTTATCCATCAAAAACGCTCTTTAGTGTCGGAGTAGCTCAATATTGCTCTTGAATTCACTTTTTCATTAATTTTTAATTTATTATAACTAGAATTTAATTTTTTCAAATAAAGTGCCTACTGTAAGAAATGGAATAGACAAATACAATCTTAAATGAATCCTTATTCGCCAATGCACTGTGTAAGCATCAGATTAGAAACTTTTGAATGAATTAACAGTTATCGTTGGTAAATGAAAGCTTAAATAGAAATTGCTATTTTTTCTTATGGTACTGAAGTTTTTGGGGGCAAGAGTGTCAGGCGCAAGAAACTCGACACGATAGAGGACTTTAAATCTGTGACAACTTTGAGTTAGTCGTCGTAATCCCGATGGAACTTTAGCAAAAGGACTCAAGAAAATACAAATTTGGGTGGAAAATCTGACCACGAGCCTTTTGCTAATATGCCAATCTAGAATCCAATGGTTAGTATCCTGGTGCAAATGAATGCATTATGGTAAAATTCACGAGAAGAACTTAATAGGAGTACATGTAAGTCGACCCGGAAACTTGATCCCGAAGGAGGATACTGGTAATCCATCAAAGTTGTTATCTCTTTGCGGAAGTTTGGGTTAATACCTTCAGAAATAGGTGAAGGTGTAAAAAGCATTTACGGAATCTTCCGAGGGGATCCTCATTCTGGAATTGAAAGATTTGATACTGCCATTAAAGAGTTTATCGTTAATGGTTTTCCAGGAATCAATCGAAGAGATGTACGAAATGCTTGTCCGTGCCTTGAGAAGGACGACTCTATCTAATAAGTTCTTTGGGACTTTAAGTAATCCCAAAGGAAAGGAAAACCGGAAAGGATTGGTGCGAAATATCCCCTGTCCACTTGACGACGTTAATATCGAATATCTTGGCGTGAATCGTTCTCGTATTTCGTGGACAACGAGCTGAGGAATTTCCAAATGAGGAGTAATTTTGATTCAAGGGGACGCCAAGGTTGTAAGCATGGCTATTACTGACTCCAGCTACTGATGTTGAGAGAAGCAGCATCCCAAAATATGAAGATAGCATTGAATGCATCCATCTGGAGCATAACGCATAATGTTTTGAAGGACCAAGGAGTGCCTTATAATTATTATAAGTGATTTATAATCCTTTATAGAGGCCATCTGGCTGTAATAAAATTTGAACTCGGCAGTTAAAGCATTTTGACAGCGGCAGCTTCTCGCACATCCATCATGCCGCTTCCGACTCACCACCGCGTTCACTGAATTCCAGTCGTAACGTCTGTGTAAGAAATTGACTTCTCTTTATAACATAGAATAGTATCCCAAGCTAAAATTGATGAAAAATTGAAATCAAGAATTGATTTACTTGAATGAAAATACGAGTGGGATCATGGTGCCAAAATTGATCGAGCTGCTTATGGAAGGATGCTAATGCGAATGAAGCCTTTGAACGTGCTAAGCAACATTTCTCGCGGTGGCCCTGAGATTTTTTACCGTAAATGCAGGACATTGGCCTAGGCTGACCGATTCCTACTTAAGCGGTTTTTGTGGAAGGCCCTTGTGGCACCTTTCGTTCAGAGTAGGGTAACTTAAACGCCGGTTTTATTCCCACCTTTCCTTCCTTACTCTTCACTTATGCTCTAAGCCCTTTCAATCTTTTCAACCTTTTCAGCCTGAATCCCTGATTGAGTGAGAGCAAAGAATGGCATACTTTGATGCATAACAAATATGATTGATGCAGAGTTGAGACCTGTTAGTTACTATATGATGAATTTGATTGCTTGAAGGAGGGCGATTGCTTCAATGGGAAGAATGTATGAGGTTGCGCTTATCAAACGGTTAAGTCCACGAATATATTCTCTGATTTGAGTGATCCATTTGAGAGATTCCCCGTGGCTGGAGATGTTTCTCGAATACGATTGAGGGAAATCACGTAATATTCGAGTTAGCGGATACGTAACTGAAATGGAAAACGCTCGGTGTTTCAGTCTATACTTAGGATGCTTTACTAACTTTACATACCGACAATGAAAGTGGAATGCTTTCTGGGATTCCCAAATGACATTATTATTTTCAATAACAGTCGACTGCATTAGTGATGAGGATAATAAAGCTCCCAAAATCAATAACACTATCTTTTATATGCCTTTATCACTAGGCGCTTCAATTTTTATTGATCTCCAATACCATATAGTTATGTGCCAATAGGTTTTAGATTAATGAATAGAATCATAATTTTAATAACCAACACTTCAAGTACCATTCACGATTACTGATGTCTCTCAGCTTAATTTCTTGCCTATTTACCCTGAGGATTATTTAATACAAGGGCATCCCTGGGAATATTGGAAGAAACGTCACGAATCTCTCTAATGAAGTAATTTACATTATTTATTGATGCCAATCATGTTGTGGCAACAAATATTCACTTGTTTTGGTGGTGGGGGTAACAAGATCCTTTTATGTTCATCAAATAAAATATGGAGCACTTTTTGCTAGCATTCCTTTCGATTTAAATGCATATATTTTTTCTGACATTTATAATTAAGAATGTTACAAACAGATCTACTTCATTAAATAATGAAATTAGATAAAATGGATAATATGTCGTCTCAATTTAATTTTCGTATCCTATTATAAACAGCGTGAGTTTATCATATGAGAATTGTAATTTTATTCTGGCTCGTTAAGCCAATTCATCAATATTTTATTGTCCGTCTCGTATTCTTGCTTGACCATGATTTCCCTCAATGCTCTATTTAATCCTCTATTAACCTGGTAACGATCTGAATTCAAGTGGGCTTAGTTCCAGAGGAAGAATCCTATATTGTTGGTCCGCACCATTAAATGGTAGAAACCGCAAGGACGCACCTGTTTTTGAATCGCGAATTCCATGCTGGGAGGAATCAGAGCAGTTGCTAATCACGCAGCCTGAAATCGTCTGACACGCCTGTGGCCACCTGGCCCAGCAACCACTGGTGAGCTCTGTGGAACTAATTTTCTGGAGTCTAAAATTGTAGTTTCTAACCAGAGTGCTACGCCAAACGACAGGTTTGAATTGTGTGAAAAGATGCCGGATTGCCAACGACCCGGTGTCAGTACCAAAAGCTCTTCACACTGTCTCGTCGCTGAGGAAGAATCAAATATCTCTTCATGTTTGAATCATAATCGGTCCAAATGATAGAAAAAGCCGGTAGGCCAGCGCAATAAATGCTTGGTTTCTGACGTTAGTGGTCCCGGTTGACGCTGGGAGTAAATGCCTGATGAAGCTAATAGAGGGGTGCTTATGTTTTCGTAAGCACTTACAAGTATCGGGATTTCTGCTGTCATTTGGCGACGTATGAATGTACACGGTTTAAAGTTCTTATCTAAATGGAACCGTTTTAAATAATTTTTACTTCGTTTTTAAATTATTTATTTTCAAATAAGAAGTTATTTTACAAGGTTTCCATGAAATTTGATACCCTTTGCTTTGCTCTACATGTAGGCGGGGTCCTGTGTATGATGAAAATCTACTTCCTGCTGATATTTCTCATGACTTTAACCCTTCTACGCTCACTTTCAGACCATATAATATATAGCCATCTACAGTTACTGTTAAGTTCTTTCCTCGGTATTTTGAGTCCTTCCAAGTATTGCACTCCGCTCATCGGAAGGCGTAGATTATTATATAACTCCTGGCTGGATTTTTCATAATTAGACCGTTGCCAATGCTGAGTGCTCCTCCATCCTTATCCCTTGCATTTTATTGCTGAAGTTTTTCCCTTAAAAAAATTCCCGGCCTGAAATTACTGTATGACCTAATTTCTTTGATTCCTAAACAGTTACCTCACCAATGTCATAGTACATTAAAGAAGTCTAATTTCGGTAAATCTCATCCATTAAAGGTATCATGGTTTCCATATGGTGTTTTATTTTTTTCCGTCTTCGTATCCTATCTATATACAGCCCTTGAGGTAACTGACTCACTGATGGATACAAATTCCCGACCACTTCCAGACGTGCTGGAGAGCTGTAATTTGGCACGCGTGCGGGGAACCCGAAATGATCCGGAGGAAAAATCCGAAAACCGGAAGTTTCCCCCACGTGTCGTCGCTAGGACGACAAAATGGCCGAAATCGGGCTTTTTCCGGGTACCGTCTTTTGGTTTTTATTTTACTGCGCGCTAATTATGCGTGACACACGGGTCGTTAATGCTTTTTTTGAAAGCTGATGAACGTATGCACGTAATAAAGTAAATTAATTAGTTTCCGTTTGAGAAAATTGCAGCCAAAATGGCGTCCAAAAATTGATTTTTCGAATAAAATTTCATAACTTCCGCTCCATTCGAGTTAATTTAAGGTGTAGGGTAACGAAAATGATTATTATATATTCTTATAACATTGTCTACGAAATGTTGGCAACAATTTTCTTTCGTCGTCCTTGGTTACTCAGAAAAAAAATAAAATATTTCGAAAATCACCGAAAATTACGATTTCCAAAAGATTAACACAAGATTTTGTCAACTTTAACCTTACCGATTTCTTTCAAACTTTGTAGTTACATACAACTTTGCATTGTCTTTCAGAAAACATGAATTTTTAATAAATAATTCAACGCATTTAACCGCGAAAAAATAAAAATGGCGGGCGCTACTCACTTTTTTCGGGGACTGGTTTGCTTTTTATTGTATTACTCTCGAAATATGGATGTCAGAGGGCTCACTTCTGTTAGATATGAAAGTAAATGAATGTGACCATATAGTATCGTCATCTTTAAACCCCCCGAAACCGCCTAAAAAATTAAAATTTGCACATAAGTAGCCTTTTCGGGTACTTTACGTCACGATTCCGCCGCTTTCCCAAGAATTACCACTCATCGCTACGGAATTAATGTGGACGATTGATGACCCCTGGCAGTACAAAGCTATAACTCCCCGGTAAACCCACATACACCCCCCAAAAAATAAAAAATTTCATAAAAGTCTCCTATTTGGGAACTTCTAGTAAACAATACGCCGCACTACCCGTACACTCTGAGCTCTAGATCCGGAATATCTGATGAGGGCGGGCCACCGCAAACCATACGGGAAAATATACCAGAAACTTCCGGAGGAAAAATCCGAAAACTAGAAGTTTCCGCCACGTGTCGTGGCTAGGACGACAAAATGGCCGAAATCGCGCCTTTTCCGGGGACGGTATTTCCGTTTTTATTTTACTGCGCGTGAACGGTGTGTGCCACGCGGATAGTTTATGTACGTTTTGAAAGCTGATGAATGTAGTCACGTAATTATGCAATGGATTTAGATAATTTTAAAGTAAATTGCTGCACAAATGGCGTCCGAAAATGCTTTTTCGAAACAAATTTCATAACTCCCTCTCCCATCGTCGTAATTGCAGGTGTAGGATACTGAAAATGATTATTATATATGCTCATAAAATCGTCTACGATATATAGGTAAGAATTTTCTTTCGGCGTCCATGGTTTTCCAGAAAAATAAAAACGTTCCCAAAATCACCGAAAATTACGATTTTCAAAAGATTGACACAAGATTTCTTCAATGTTTTCCCGACCGATGTCTTTCAAACTCCACAATTACATACATCTATGCATATGGTTTCCGAAAATATAAGAACTTAATATGTGTTGCAGTCGATATAACTGCGGAAAAATAAAAATGGCGGACAATACTAATTTTTTCCGGGAAGAGGTTTACTTTTTATTGTACTACTATCGAAATATGGATGTCATACGGGAAACTTCTCTTATACATGATAGTAAATGCATGTGACCATATGATAAGGCCATATTTAAGCCCCCTGAAAACCCTAAAAAATTAAAATTTGAATGTAAGTAGCCTTTTTGGGTACTTTTCATCACAATTCCACCGCTTTTCTAGCCTTACCACTCATCGCTACGGAATTGATGTGGACAATTAATGACCCCTGGTAGTAAAAACCTATAAACCCCCGGTAAACCCACCTACAACCCCCAAAAAATAAAATTTTGTATATAAGTCTACTTTTTCGGTATTTTTCGTGACTTTACACCGCTGGTTCTTACCCCAGCGACTCATCCCTACGGAATTCAAGTGAACGGATGGTGACCGCCAGGAGTACACACATATAAACCCCCGGTATCCCCCTGAAATCCCCCCAAATGTAAAATGTGCCATTAAGTCTCCTATTTGGGAACTTCTCGCAAACATTACGCCGCACTACCCGTCCCCTCTGAGCTTTAGATCCGGAATATTTGATGAGGGCGGGCCACCGTAAATAAAACGGGAAAATATATCAGAAAACCACCGATCACCTCCTAGGAAGCTCGCCGAAAAAAAATTAAAAAAATGTTAAATGCGCTTTTCCGAGTAGTTTTCGTCACAATTTACTCTACTACTGTCTGGTGCCTCTACTGCTTATTAAAACCCCCGATAACCCCGTGAAACCTCCCAGAAAATTTTTCTAATAAATCGCCTATCCGGGTAAAACAATCGTCAGAATACTGCCACTGTTCCAGACCCCTAGGACTTATCCGCACGGAATTTATGAGAACGATTTGTGACCACTGGTTTTCACACGTATAAAACCCCCGGTATTCCGTTGGAACCCCCGCAAAAAAATGAAAACTTGCCATTAAGTCTTCTTTTATGGGTACTTGTCGCCACTATTACGCCGCATTGCACTACCCTTTAAAATCATCACCACATGATCACTGTGGACGATTGATGACCGCATGTATAACACATGAAAACCCCCGAATCCCCCTGGGCATCCTCTCGGTGGAGAGGACCATTTATGAGGACTACTTGCAGCAGCCGCGGGGGGTTCTTCATCCGCAAGGCGGCGAAGCCGCCCCACAACGAGGAACGGTGAAGTCGTTCCGAGGAGTAACTGGCGTAGGCGAGGGGGAGCTTCAGTAACCCTTGGGCGGCGAAGCCGCCCTGACGTTAAAGCGGTGCAGCCGCTGTGGGCTCCCTCCGCCTCTGGGCGGCGAAGCCGCCCCTTAAACGAATGACGGTGAAACAGTTCCAAAATGCCCTTGCCCTCTGGGCGGCTTTGCCGACCCCTGACAAGGAACGGCGAAGCCGTTCCGAGTATAAAGCGGGGTAGCCCCGGGGGGGCACACTCAACCCCTGGGCAGCGAAGCCGCCTCTCAACGAGGAACGGCGTAGCCGTTCCGAGGCATGAGTGGAGCGCTTCCCTACCCCCTGGCCGGCGAAGCCGGCCACTAGCTGAGGTGAGATTATGCGAACTAAAATTCTTCGAAGAATCACAAACCTAGACGGCGAAGCCGGACCCGGGGTTTTTAAGGGGCGGAGCCCCTTAACGAGCGCGCGTAGCGCAGCGAGTAATTTAATCTACTAATACTAAAGAGAGATAAGTTATGCATGGTTAAAGCGTGAGCGTGAGCTTTCAAAATTTTTGAAAAAAAGGCTCTTTTGCCTGTTTCGCCGTTTCCGCACTTCGCTATACCTCTGCTTCCGTATAAAATTCATAACTGTCGCGGGACTTTTGTAGTGTTGCCGCGAGACGAGATGAGACGAGACTTGTACCAGTCTCGTGTCAGTCTCGTTTTCTGACCTCGGGTATCTTCTCGAGTCTCGTCTTGTGAACCCCAGTCTCGTCTCGGTCTCAAGTCTCGGACGAGACTCTCGTCACCCCAAAAATACATTTAGCACCATAAAAAGCCGTTTCCTTTGCGTAAAAACAATGCGTTCTTCAAACAATTCAAAGAATCAAACAATTTACTTACTTAATCGCTGAATCGGTACCTCGACATAAGAAAGCCATTAATATAAATTTTCAATACATATTGATCTGGACACCAATCACGTCAATGCTTGCAAAATTATTGATTTTATTGATACTTAATGAACAAACTCGTAGCTTAAAACCAGGGGCAGTGTGGGGTAATTGGGGGCCCTCGGCTGGAGCTCATGATGGCCTACCCCCCTAACCGCAGGATCGCTCGCTTCCACTCTTGCCCCCCCGCCCTAGAAAATTTTAGGATTTCGCATGCCCGGATATGGATTTTGACGCTATTCTGGCTCTAAAAAAACAAGATAAAATTGAAAAAATAAAATTGTGTAAGAAAAAATAATACGAAAAGTAGGAAATTCACAGCTTATAAAATTTTATTATGTATGCGTTATGTTCTATTATCTACATATTTAGTAAATTTGTTCCTTGAAAATGCCCTAAAATTAATGAACCCCTAAAATTACTTTATTGAATAATCCTTTCAAACAGCAGAAGTAAAAACGTAACACATTTTAAAGGACATTTTGGGGCCAGATAAAGACTATTGGTTATTATGCGTTAAGTATGCCTAATTAATTTTTGCATGGCATATAGATGTAGTCACAAGTACGCCGCTTTTATCCATACTCGTTGCCTATTGTTTTAAAGTATTGATAAAAACTTGTGCAAAAATTGAGGTACTAATTTCGTAGAAAAATTTAAGCCTGAATTAACAAACATATCTCAAACTATTTTCTTTAAGGATAATGTGTAACAATTTGTTTCGTCCATATATAGCAGCTGGCCAATTAAAACTGTAGGGTAGAGAAGAAAATAACAGGAAAAATATTAGGATACATTTTTAAGATTTTAATTTATTTTGAACTTTATATGAAAGAAGCTGTATTAAAAACATGTATTTTGTCAGTAACTCAAATATTAATGGACCCAATCAAAAATTCAACTATTTTTTATGCTTTCCTTTCTAAGTGATTGGACTCACAAAAACACTCACAGTAAAAATAATTTTAATTGCAGTAATACTACCAACTTCTACACACTTAAGGTAAGAAATAAAACAGTAGCAATTAAGGCAAATTCTACACTATTGACATTCTTTAAATATTGCTGATATTTGACTCGATGCCGAACTTGAATTCAAAAATCTATCCGATAACTCCCTTCAAGTGGCAAATGAGTTAGGGTTTGGAATATCAACACGGAGAACATGCGTACGTCAAATAAACAGAATCAACGCGCCCACAGAAAATCCAGAAAAATATTTCAGGAGATCAATTTCCTAACTTTTTCGTATCATTTTATTTCAAAGATAGATTGAAAATAGATGGCAGAGGTTTCCGTGGAGTCCGTCCTCTAGAAGGCCTCATTCCCTCCAAACTATCAAGATTCGGGTCTCGTCAACAACTGCTGCTGGCGTACAGAAAGCGTTACTAGGATATTATACGAATTGAGTTGGGAGCCGCTAGAGACTCAGAGGCAGCGCGCTAGGCTTAGATTGCTTGGAAAATTGAGAATGGATATCCTTAAGTGCAAGAGCGGCACAGAAATCATCATATTAGAACCACTACATATCCAGGTACGACCAAAACGATAAAATGAGATAGATATTTAGGCGAACGGATGGATGCGGGAATTCGTTATCTCCCCCGCACGAGAAAGGACTTAAATACATGCTAGGCGTAATTTCGTTAGAACATTTCCTTTATAAATGGATATGGCGGGTGTCCTGACATCCCTCGCCACACGCCTATTGAGGCAGCTTGCAGGGTAGTATGCAGATGTAGCTGACCACCATAAAACTTTTACTAATCAATCGGCCTACTACGTGTGCATAGTAGTCTTTATTTTTCAAAGAATTTGCCAAAACCCGCCGTTTTTAAGAGTCTTGAAAATCCCTAATATCCTATGTCCCCGAACCCTTCTTCGGCAGACCCCCGTTCCCCCCCCCCCCCTTTGGTCCAACCTTAGATCCGCCTCTGGTATCAGGTGTATCACGGCAGATTTTGCAATAGTAGATCGTTTCTTTCCTTTGTTTGCGTTTGTTTGGGTTATGTTTACCTATTGAAAATAGAAAATAAGCGCACAAATAATTAAAATGCGTGTACAAAAGGAACTAAAAAATGAACGGAATTGCTGAGAGAAGAAAGAACCGCACGGGAAGTTTTATTTATTGCTTTTTGATTAAATGGACTTTTGGCTAGCAAAATAATTCAAAGGAAAGTCAACTGTAGTTATCCTTTTTAATAGTAACATCCTCAACACAATTTAGCGACATTATGCTAAATATCCTCACAAACCTCGGAGGATATATCATACAGGAAGAGGTACATAGTTCTTTCAGTTATCATGCGTCTTTCGGCCGAGGTAATGTGCTCTGCGCAATTCGAAATGGACCATCATTTTTCCCTAGCAAGCAAACTATAAGAAGGATTGCAAGGGCCGCTAAGCGATACTTTACACACATGCGAGTATTATCCAAGATATTTTTGTCACACGAGTGAGCACTAGGGTTATGACTTTTTGACTTTTTGTACAAAATTTGGTTTCCTGTGCCACAAAAGGATGAATTTTCGCCGAAAAATAACGTCTGAAGTCTTAGTTTCGTTCTATTTTTTAAAAAGGTCACCCCCAACATGAAATTACTAATTAGAATTTGAGCCCTAAACAAGTTCTTTCTAGAGTCTTGTCAAACGTTCTTCAAAGATCTCAATCTGTATGATGGAACTCTATAGAGTAGTCTGGATGTTTGTAAGACTCTCTGAAGTCTTCTATGGCAGTATTGAATTTTATATTACTCAATAGAAATGTCCTGAAAGTTCTAGAGCATTCTCCAATTTTTAAGTATATAACTGCATACGTTTCTGATTTTCTAATGAATTCTTATTCTTAATTTCTTATTAATTTGTTCCATATCTCCAACTGCAATTTGAAATCGTAATGTTTCATAAGGTAAGTGCAACTACTATTGAAGGGACCAAAAAGATCTGGGAGAATAATTCTACTCAATATCAAGACTCAAATAGAAAAAAAGAACTGCTCCACTAGAAGAACAGTCACTGGAAAAGAACAGCAGGATACCACTGAAAATCCAAGTTTTTGGCCGCTATCTAACCCTTGGAACATCTATCAGAGGAAGGAAGGAACGAGTGAAAGAGATTATGAAAGAAGTTACAAGTTTGTGGCGAAAGAAATTAAATTTCCCAACTTTATCAAAGCAAGTAGTACAATCAAAACTAGAACATGTACCAAGACCTATGATGGATGTGTAAAGCGAGGAAAATAATATTCTTTGAGTGAAGTATTTGACATAACAAAAGATAATGGTGAATGGCTGTGCAGTGAGGTTAGAAAAGTTATATCATCCACAAATTGAGAGGGAAGGAAAAGTAGGTTATTCTACTGAAAAGTCAGCCAGTAATGAACCTATCCATCCATCCAAAAGTAGAAAAATGCCTTTGGCCTATACTTCCTCAACAGCAATTGCAACAATAATGTCAGCTTGTGTATCAGAGACTGATAGTGAATATCAAGAGTCCGAAGAAGAAGTGTCCGCAAGCACATGTAAGGAGTACAGCAAAACCACAATTTTAAATTTATCAAGTAGCAAAGCATCAGCAGTTTGTAAACAACTATTTCAAGATGGGATTAATGTAGATATGCCTTCACAATCGGGTACTTACAGATCCACCATTAAAAAAGGCGTTACAATAAAAGAAGAAATGAAGAAAATGCTACAATTAGAACAAAATTTAATTTAAAAAAGTAATGGAAATTAGAATCGAGACAAATGGAAAAATTTATGGAAATGTGTAAAGATGATTGTTGCTAACTCTTCAAATGTGAATACTGGAAGAAAGAATGGCGTTGTCATCAGTTATTCAGAGTTTGCTGAAAAGAAACTAGGAAAGCCACAATCCATAGCCTGTCAGATTCATGTTCTTGATCGATTTCTTCACTTAGTAATGGATAGTGAAATTGAAGGAAAAGATACATCTCCCAACATTGAATATCCATTTATTCCGGAACTTGTAAATAATTATGAACAGCTAAAAATGAAATTCAACAATCGTAAAGGATAGATTACTGAATCATCAGGATGACGTGATGATATGAAATTTCTATTTTATTTAACTCGGGTCTTCCGTTCTTTTTAAGAGACTGGAAGATTTTCTAAAGTAAAGTTTCAGAAAATACCTAATTTAAGTAATGTCAGGTGGAATTGCCGAGAAATACTAGCTCTTTTGTCATTTATTCTTTTACCAAAAAAAAGACACCTCAAAACTTTTATATTATACCCCGACAGTTGGGCAGATGCAGTGGGGTAGCCATGAATTACGTTCGGGGGGTGGAATTTTTGAAAAACGGGGTTCTAAGTTCTACTTTAAACTACTGTTAACATTTTTTATAATCGAAATAACTTCATTTGTGAAAGAAATATTTTGTAAATTCATGATTTTTCAATATTTTGTTTGCCAACTTCCTCAATTTCAATCTTTTACGAAGATAAGTTTCTTTATATTTCGGTGGTGGGGGTTGGTCCGGACCCCCTGGACCACCCCCCCTCGCTACGCCATTGAACAGATGTGTTAATGCATAAATGTAATAAAGTTGCATCATTATTATTAAATTTAATATCTAAATTTTAAAAACTGGTACAAAATGATTTTTTCACCGAATAAGTTACTATGGTAAAAGTAGTTTTTTGAGTTGGGGTGACCTTTTTTAAAAAGAAAATAGAAATAATGCCTTTTTCTTAAGTTTTAAACAAAAGTTCATCAATTTATAGCACAGGAACATGGGGTTACAAAAAAGTCATAACCCTAGTGAGCACTGAAAATTTCCTTTTTAGAAAATAATTCAATTTTTGGAGGATAAATTTTCCAAGGTTATTACCGCAGGAAACAAGGAAAGGTATTCAGCCATTAACACTCCATAACATGGCTCAGAAAACACGCTCATACATTTAGAAATTGATCTTTCAGCAAAAATTCTCTTTTATGGTTAGATAATTTATCGAAACGTAATAGTTGAATTATATTTCAATTTTAATGCTTAATGAAAACGTTAACGTTACTTCGTGTTAACAGAAGGGCATAGTTTTAGGGATAAAGCCAATATAACAAATATGTACCAATTAAGGACATATATCTGTATTTGGAGACGTTCGAGAGTCTCGTGGAAGCGGTATAGTCTCGTCTCGTCAAAAAGTGGTCTCTCGAAAATGAGACGAGACGAGAAAGTCTCGAGTCTCGCGACAACACTAGACTTTAGTTACTTTTTATGTGAAGTTCATGGATATAAAATTAGGCTTTCTATAAAATGAAGTCTGCCCTTTATGTCTTTAGCGTATAAATAGGATAGGTAATACTTTCATATGCCGCAACAATTTAAATTAATTAAGACAGGACACAGCTTTCGCTATTTAAAATTTGGGTTTAAAGTGTATATTTGGAAGATTTTATGTACATCATGCATAGAGTAGAACTGAAAGAGAGTCTCTAGCTAAGTGGAGATCTCATGTAGACTCTATGGTGAATGTTATTTGAAATTAACCGTGAATCAGAGCAAAATTTACTGTCAATGGAGGAAGAAATTAATTTACCAAAAATGTATTGTAAAAATGTGTTGAACCACTAAAATAACGAACGGATAAATAAAAATTGGCAGTGAATACCCTGTAGCAACTCAGTATTTACATTAACTGTTTTCAATATACTTTTCTTCTTGAAATGGTGTACGCTAAATTTAAAAAATACACCTTTGAAAAGTTGAAGATCGCTCCACTTGGTTTTTGGGTCACCTTTACGATTCTAAAAAGTGCAAATTGGTTAATGATCAGGTGGTTTAATGTACCGGGCTCAAATGTCGAACCGCGAGAGAAATTAATGAATCATCTTTGGAATAGACAGCCGCATGCTGTGACCACATGAGAATAAATTGATCACTTAGAAACCGTTACTCTTTGGTCACCCTCCCGTGGCTACTAAGCGCTCCAAAACGCGGGCCCCACGGTTCGACCTCATTCCGAAGGCCCATACCTAAGGAAACATTATGGTCCCTCGCATTTCCTAACGGGTGGAGCAGTAATTTAGATCGGGAAGAAGAGCCCGTAGAGTATTCCCCCTTCAATTGCCATCGTGCCTCTGTCCACGGGTGTTTTGTGGCACACTGGGAGGCTCTCTGAAACTCCTCTCTCGGTGCCACAAAAAATGTCCATCCTTTAATACCCTACTAAATGACTTGAATTGCCTGCGGATGATAGAGCCAAGATTATAATGATAGTACTCTGTCTCTCGATCTTCGATAATATCAGCTGCCCAGCGGGCGTCAGAGTTTCATGTAATACTGGATTGCACCTGTGCAGGCTTAGTTATCTCTTTTGTGCAGTCACTGGAGCCGGATGTTTTGTTTGAAGGCAGAGTCTTATTGTAATTGCACCATTATTAACTTATAGAATAAGTAATCCAACTAGGTACATTATATTTTACTTTATGGCTACTTTTGATCACGAAATATTCATTGACTAAAAATCAATTGTAATCATACCATTATTTTTGGTCAATACTCTGTTCTGATATGGTACTAAAAATTTACGTTAACAGAATATTATTTCGGAAAATGCTCTGTTCTTGTACTTTTTTGTATAGAGTATAGGGTGCTCAGATGTGAAGGAGGCTTTTAATTTTCTCTCTGTCTTATCATGGAAGAATTTTATGTGTAAAACAATGCTTACCACTTTTACTGATAAAATAAAATAAATTACTTTGTTTTATTCCACACTTTATTTTAAATAACACGACCTATCATCTAACCTGATGATAGCATAAGATGCAGAAACCTGGGTCGTGCAATTTAAAATAAAGTGTGGAATAGAACAAAGTAATTTATGTTAAAATGATGATGAAGCAGTTCCACAAAGTAACGCCTGAGACCGTGTCTTACATTTCTACTGAAATCACTGCCTGGAGTTTTTTGAATTTGGAAATAACTTTGCATGTCTACATTAAGACTATAGTTCATCAGCGCTCCATACCCCAACGTTCTTCCTACCAATAATTTTACGAGCCATAATTCGTTTTATGTGTACCAAGTATTGAATAGCGTTTCTGTTAAAATATATCTGTAATCTATATTTTGTTTTCGTCCTCTGGTTGTGTTGCAAATATCTACCTTTCATTTTTTATTATGTAGGCCTGACAAATCTCCATCAATGTCTCTCTCTCTCACTCAAAGTCACCGCCAAACCTGTCACTAATTTTTACGCTTATGTTTAATGTTTTGTGTATTTTAAGCCTGATGCGTGTCAGCGGTGAGATTTGCCTTCATCGCCGTTGGGAAGTATTCCCCTTGACCGGGAATCGAATCACGGACCTTTAACTTCGCATACACTATCCTTAATCATTCTTTATGCCACCCGACGGGTAGAAGTATTTTTTTCCTGAAATATTTATTTACTGTAGTCATTAGATTTAAGATTTTCCTCAGTCCTTTCTTAGCCAAGTAGGAAGTTTCTCTTACGATCAGAAATTACTTGGCGTTTTATTCCAATCAATGAATGATATAATTAAATAAATAACTCATAAAATCACGGAAATATTTTACCTCCGCGCCTTTGGAGAGTCCAATTGTCATTTTTTAAATAATTTTGGTTTGCATGCCCCTAAATTATGATAAAATTTTAAGCTGCATTCATGGTTTACTTAGTCTGTGGAAGCCGCTAAGGTTAGTCATATTTTTATGAGAACGGCTCTTTCAGGCTCACTGTTTGTTCGTATATTTTAGGCCAAAAAAATCTGTAACAATGCGCCAGCCTCCATGTTTGCCAGAAATAGCACCAAGTGACTTCTTCCTATTTTCAGTAATAAAGAAAACCTTTAGGGGCGGTCTTTTACTAGCATAGATGAGATTAAAAGAAATCACTGACAGACAATCCCAAAGATCGAGTTAGAGTAGTGTTTCAAGAATTGACATAAGCGAAGGGATAATATCGAGTGGGGAGTATTTAGACGGCGGAAACATTAATGTGGGCGAATTAATAAAAAATTTTTCAAAAAACTGAAACTCCCGTTATTTTATGAACACAACTCGTGTGCAAAATTTATTCCAAGTCACTGCCGATTTTGTCTCATTTGTAAATGAAGAAACACCAGCATTATTTTCTACGGAAAATCTTCTAGTATTTGCAATAATAGGTTTCGATATTTAAACGCATGTTATGGGTACGATTTACAATTTTAAAGTATTCACCTGTCTTTTGGCTTTGAGGTGCATATCTCTGCTATTCATTTCCGTGAAATGTAGTATTCATTGATCCTGGATCTTCCCAGCAGTGTAGTACTTTTCTTTTACGTATTTATCCTGAAAGAAGTATTTTACTCCTTGCGCTTTTCAGTAGGTAGTGATTTCACTATAGATATGCCTTACTTTGGTAAATCGAAGCAAGACATTTAATGAATAGTTTTATGTGGCTTACTGTTTGATCATTGATTTTTAATAGAGGTAACAGATTAGAGAGCCATTTTCATCTAGTTGAAGCATTGAAACTTTAGGTATTTAGAAATAATATTACAGCTGAGTTAGATTATTTTGAAAACAGCATTCTCAACCTACCTATTTTTTCAGTCGCAATCGCTCGATTTCTCACTTTGCACTATTCTTCTGTCCAATACTCTTACATCCTTATGCCCACATTTTCATCATTACGTTTTTCATATGTACCATGTAGCCTCGTCTCTTTTTTCTCTCCGTAAGGACTGTTTACACGACACATTTACACGTACGAGTTAATGTCTGTTTGCGTGAATAATTTTTGTGGACCGGAACGGAACATGTACGAATGCATGAACCAAATTAGAACAGGTTCTATTTTCTGTGCATGCATTTGCACAAGTTGGGTGGCTATACGGTGCATTTTGGCGTTCATTCTCGCTTTCATACATTTAGACATTAACCCGTACGTGTTAATGTACCGTGTAAACAGGCCTTTACGTACGTAACATGTGCATTTATCATCAATTGCCATAATAAAAATTCACCTGTATCGGTAATGGGACAACGAACCACTGTGCATTCATTGATAAGCCCCTGCGTGGTCTCTGACGCTGTGCTGAATTCTCTACGAAATTATCCGAAAGTTATTCCTATTATAGTAAATTCGCAGCCTTACAATAGTTCAAGGATGAGGAAATTTAGGAGAAAAGGCATTGAGAGGTAACAATCAATCAAGAACTATTTGTCTATGCTGAAGTAACTTTCGACTCTGAATGTGTTGATTTCGATTTCAACGTAAACTGCGATATTGTTCAAATTACTTGCATCGAGGAAAACAACTTTCCTAAAACCACATTAACGGAGATTAAATCTGGAACCAATCGTAGGGAATCAAAAATTAGGGAAGGAATGGCTTAATTCTGTCAATTTTTTCCCATAATTTTGAATGTTACTTCATGAAAAGTATCAAAAACCAAAAGGTAGAGGGTTAAGGTGCGATTGCGCAAATAAAAATACTATCCTGCGAAAAGCTGACGATATAGTATTCATAACGGAGACAGAGAGGAATTTGAAAAGAAGTCGTCAGTATGGCAAGTAAATTTCCTGATATTATCTTAATAACAATCAGATGTTGACTAAAATGTTAGAATACGGCAGAAGCTAAGGCCAAAATTAAACTAGGTAAACAAGAGTAATAAAATTGAGCTTCTAATTGGCCAATGTGAAAAATTACCGAAGCAGTAAAATCCCAAGCATAGCTGGTAAGAGAAACCGGTTTTTTCATTCACTTATACAGTCAAATACAGGGAGAAGGATAGTTGTTAGCCCACCGAGGCTTAAGGAAAATACTCACTTAGGAGAAGAAAAGTTTTGTTTCCTAGGAAACTGACCAAACCAAGCGTTGGATGAAGCAAGAAATAAATCATTAGTTATTTATTTCAGTGGAACCGAAATTCACACATTTATAGTCATCAAGTATTTAGGAAATGAAGGAATTTTACTGTAGAAGAATGAATAAAATCTTGAAATAAATCATAGGCATAATGAATCACTTCCTCGCAACAATTGTATTTATACCTTTTTGAAGCATTCCTCATGCAATACTCCGGGAGTACCAAATTGATTTAGGTAAATATATAGTATGCCATTGAGTCAATCATTAGTTAAAAGGATGCATCATATTTATCTTAATCCTTTGAATTTTTTGCACTCTTTGAAATCCTCTGCTTACGGAGCTAAGGGATTCAAGGTTGAAAAACTTTGGAGATTCATCCGAGTACACGCTCATCCTTTGTTAACTCTTGCTTCCCTCTTCGTTGGCTGCTGCTCCTATCTTCATTACTCCCTCATCTTTCGATAGCATACGACGGGTTCAGTAAATAACGGGAATTTTATTTTTTGAGAAAAAATGTTTTTTTATTCCTATACATTAATTTTCTTGCATTAAAAATAGTCCCTATTAAATATATTACCATTGTGCCAGCACTTCTCTTCCTTCAGTCCTCGGAACACTTCTCAAACTCGATCTTTGGGATAGCCTTTAGCTCTGTGAGTGATTTCTTTGTTTGTCATCTATGCTTGTTAAATAACATGTACGTATAAAGTAAGAGAAGAATTATTTTTGACAATTTCAGGCATATATTGGAATTCCTGGCCGCATACATTGGTGTACAACTGGGTGAAAACAGGTTTCTTCCTCTCTTACCACCCATTAAGTCCTCTTCTCTGTCGCTTATTTCCTGTCTGTCCCCCTGTACCGTATATACGGTATTAGTAAACTCCCTTTTCTGTGGATAAAACCCCGCCGAAATTATGGTAAATTTATGCGTCCTGGTAGTGCTACTGGTAGAGCACCTGGCCGGCAACCAGGAGGTTCTGGGTTCAAGTCCCAGTAATGCCGCATTTTTACCCTCTGATTTCTGGCTTTCTCCGTCTACCACAGCACCGTAGAAGATTTCCCTTGGCTGTCATTCATAAAATATATGGAGCGTGAAGTATGAAGCTAAAATTGAGAGTACCCTATAAAGATACATCGATTTAGATATTGAATAGACCTCTGGACACCTATCAAGGTAAACACCTTTCTGAAAAGTACGTGTAAATATTAAGCTAACTGGTGTAACACTGTGGCCATATAATCTTGCGTTTTTTTATTTCGAGCATTTAAAATAGCTGTCACTTGCCATGCAAGAAGAACGTAATTCGCACCACTGCCATCTTGAATGACGCCAGCTCATGCAATAGCGTTGTTTGTGTCCGTGCGCATTACTGTAGAGGAGGTAAAGAATAAGTGATATTGTGGATATTACGCCGTTTTTGTTATCGTCCGTATTTCTTCGATATGTCGAAGTGCAGCTATAAGTACTGCATTGTGCCTATGTTCAGTAATACTAGTGGAAATGCCTCAAATAAGTATTTTCATACGGTCCCCCAAGACGGTGAACGACGAACTGTTCGGATGAAAAAGTGCCGACGAATTTCAGTTTCTTGATTTATTGGTACTTACTACGAAAACTCTAATATCATTAACTGAAGTAATTCTCTCTTGAAACTAGGGAAAGACCGGAGTTAAAAGTGTTAGAGTAACTCGAATATATGCTTACAAAACCAAATGAATAAGTACCGTAGAACTCTACAGCTCTTTGATAAGTAACAAATGTAATAATAATAAGCGGATAGTTTTATCTCCTATGTTTTTGCTATAGGTAAATAATGTAAGGAACAGCAGTAGAAAAATGTGAATTTTTTTATCCCATTAAGTTACTTAAAAGTGAAAGTTTGAGCAAGTGGGTTACTTCGAAGAAGTTCCATATTATATTTTCCACACTTCGGGAATTACTAATTGTTAGGTTATTAAATCGGAGAGTTCACCACTTAAAAATTTCATCAGGTTGTTCTACACCAATAAATAACGGGAAAATTTGTTTACCTTAAAATGCCAAATAAAAAAGATACAATACCACATATGTAAGAGTAAACTCTTACGTACCCAAACTGGCTATGCAATCCTTACACGAAAGAGTCACAACTTCGCTTTCGCCGCTCTCCTCCAAAAGCCAAGCTTCAACAACATATAGGCCTTCGATCGAACCCTACGAATACGAGCACGGATGATGCATTCATTTTTATCACGCTTAACTTGCACGTAACCTATAGCATCATCGCCGTATTTTTCTCGTCCGACTCTATGTGAAAAAAGGATTTAGAAACGTTAACATCATCTAATACCATAAGAAAATCAATTTCCAACCGTGGCGATATACTCACCTAGCCATCTTCACTCCCTGGGTCTCAGAATTTATGTAGTTGCTATTTCTACTTATGAATATAAACATTGAGGCAGTTGAAATTTTAGGCAAGTTTCTCGCGTCTCCCTTATCGAAACCAGGATCCATGATGGCCACAGAAGCAAAATAATATTCCTAGTAACTTTTTCACTCTTCGGAAAAGCACGTCACGGCGATATTATGTACACTTCTCAAAGTGAAACGCTAACGAAATGCCTATCCGTGCTGATGATCTCCTAGCAAATCCGCCGAACCCCCATGGATTTCACGGTACCGCCGCATGGTTGTATGAGCTGACGTCATATTTCCGTCAGCCAATGAAAATACGTATTGAGGTGCGAGTGTCTGCTGATGAGAAAAGCTTTCTTTTCTTGAGATTAAAAAACATTCCATGGAAAATTATAACATATAATAAACGTTTTACGTATATATTTATCCTTGTTGATTTTTTAGAACATATTTGAAGGCAAATTAAAATTTTGTCCGGAGTTCTATGGCTGTGATGTTATTCATTGAGACACAAACTATGCTGGCTAGATTTTTATTATCTAGGGCACATCGATGCAATTCGTAGGATTTGTGGGCCAGAGGCGTATTAAGGTTTCTGTTTTGAGTGGGAGCGGTTCATTACTCTTGTGGCGCCTTGGTGGTATGCAGTACGCCGTAACCGCAATGCATGAGTTTCTGATATGTCTAGATAAGTGTCTTTTCAATCAATTGTTTTGAAGCATAATTTGTTAAGATGGTGAAATAAAAATTTTCATTGGAGAGCCACCTTCAAATTGGCCATTACATCGCCAATTTTTCCGGTAATTACTGAGGGGCGCCCTCTCCACGCCCCCTCTTCATTCGCCATTGTTGTCGGAAAGAATATTTGTTTACGTGCTAGAATGATACTGTTTTGATTTTAAGTTTTAATGCGCGCGAGTAGCTAATTAGGTTCCACGCAGTCTAGTTACGGGTGAATAGTACTGCAGAATAGAGATTGTCAGAATTTGTATTCGAGAGTTAATTCATGTAAGTTAGTGCATTAGTGATTGAATAATGTTCACTTATTTTTAGGTGTGTCTGTAGCTTTAATTATGATCCATCCACGGCATAACCTTTATTTTTAATTTTACACGTCATTACAAACAACTGCCGTGCTCATTAGCTATTGACAGAGTGACTTTCATGTAACGTTTTGTAACCGTAGTGAAGACAACATCCTTGGCTTTTTCGAACACAACCCAAGCTTCTGTTTTTACTCCTCTCCCTAAAAATAAGTGTGTTAGTGCTGCAGCACCGGTATTTTGGAGTTAACGGTTCCTGCTCTCCAGTCTAGGGATGCACTTAAGGTATTCTTTTTTCATACAATTCCCTCCCCTCCTCTAGGAATCTCATTGATTGGAATCTCTTTAGCCCCTGGCAGGTTCAGTGCACTCCCACCGCAATGGCCCCGCCATGTACTAGGTCATGGAGCATTCCTTTGGGATATTATGGTTAGGTTTGACCCACTACATCATTTTTTCCATCCATTGGTGGCTACTAAAACATTCACCTCTATTAGTATGCTGAAGTGAACACGAGGCCCATGTACCTATTCTGTCGGGTTTTTATACTTCTTTATCTAGACGAGTGACTGCTTGCAATATAAAGTTTTTCAATAATAGAGTAATCTAACTCTACAATAGGGATAAATCAAGAGAAGCTAATACAATTTTCTCAACTACATGAAACTGTACTAAAGATGATTAAAAATATTTAGGAGCGAAAATGGCTCAAGAAGACAACTGAATTACTTATAACTTATTATTTGTTCCATGCTGACCGATGTGATGAGCATGTTGAATAGGTGAAAGTTTTTCGATTCTATTTGTTGTAATAAATGCTTTTTCACGATTATTTAATATCGTATGATTTCATGAATTGTCGACTGATATAGTGACATATATCCGTTGTTAAATTTAACAGTTGGTAAATGCCCCGAAAGTTTTGAATGGGTTAGCTCTGAATCAGTGACAATGGATTTGATATCAGTGCGTATCTTAGCGTGGCTAGACGAATTAGTTCGGGGCAAAGATCATCTATGTAACATCTAATTGCACTGTCTCGGTCTTCGGGGTGAAGCCACGTCGAGTTGTCACCGTTCCGATCTACGGGGTTGGAATATCTGAAGGCGCTGTTTCCGAGTTTTTAGCGTGATCAAAGTTCCGTCATCCTAGGTTGACATTTTTCGGACTTAGTCTCCAACTGATATTTGAGGTGGCCAAGTTTTGTTTTGAAAATGCACTGCAATAAGCGATAAATGCTACCACAATCACTAGTACTTAGCCGATGATTGTCATCGGAGTTTTACCATCATTAGCGATACTTCTGTTAATGTATACTCTCTGTGTCCTCTTAGCCACTTTAGTGGTGGGGATATCCTTGAATATATACTTCTACACTGTAATTGTTGTATTTACATTGCCTATAGTAAATTAATACTGGGTACTGCAGAATCTACTGGTAGTAGTAGTACTCATGATTATTACATTTAGGCAATGCTAACCTTAATTGCTCGCGGTGGTGTTAAAGCAGGTGCTATCAGGTGAAAGCTGTGAGCTTTAGCGAGAAACAGAATGGTCGGCAAAATTCTCGTTGCTATCCTAGCTAAAGAATACATCGTGCTGACTATAACATTTTACTCCCTGCTTTTTGCTGGAACCAGAGTTCACCTAGGTAGTTGAGCATTTATGGGAGCCATGAGTGTCCTTCCTAGAATACACTCGAAGTGTCTTATCTTGCAGAAAGATGATAGAGTATTTAGTGCCATTTAGTGTTCGGTAAGGGGTGAACACATCCCAGCTGTGTTGTATACTGTATGTACAGAAATCATGTTCCTCTTGTCAACCCTCTATAGGCTTGTGTCAGGGAACGAAACTCCTCTCTCAATATCGCCGAGTTAAATCACACCTGAGGAGTGGCGTCACTTCTTTAATGACGTCGGAAACGATGATTAGAGGCAGCAGTGACCGATGGAGTGCTGAGGTTGAGATATTCGATGAATAGTGAGTGCTGCGTCTTCCTTCATTCACAGCGTTGCCTCTTTCCTACTTTCAATAGGGAAATGTTTGAATTGTTAATCGATATTATTATTCGCACGATGCTACTGTCCCATGGATTATGTACATTAGGTCTATGAGATAGCTGCGTGCTTCAACGCTGACCGTGAAGAAGATTTTTTTTGTCTTCAAAATGATATTAATCCTTTTTGCAAGACTTTTTTCATTATATGTTTGGGTTTTAATTTTTATTTCGTGAAAAATGGCTATAGAAGTGACTCCTTCCATTTTTATCATAAAAAGAAATGAGGCAAAGTGGTGGCAAGAACTAAAATGCATCTCCATCATTTGGTCATGATTGTATCGTAAATATATAGTATCGTAAGTTTGGGAATGTAATCCTTTTTTTACCATCTATTGTGTATTTGAAAAGCAATATAAAGTATTTTTAAGAGTCTACTCATGCAATCGGTGCTTCAACAGTGTAGAATTCATGCCCAATTACCCTAGCTTTTGGTTTTATAAGCTGTTCCGAATAGATATCTTTAAACTGTGTATTCATAATTTTTTGGCCATTTATAATTCTAATGCAAGCTCAAAAGAGCTCTGTGGGTCTGTTTCCCCCTATTTCAGCAAAATTGTTAGGTATATGTAAGTGGGTGGGAATGGCGAATGAATAAGGACAATGAATTCGGCATTTTAAACGGTAGTAGGTATTTTGGATTTCGCCGTTGAACTGGCTCTTAATGTCAGCAGTTGTCGTTACCTTCGGAGATCAATTTCACGCTCTCAGAGAAAAATAATGCGAAAGTATTTGGTACCATAATCGAATGTGTAGTCTATATCTGCAGAAAAGTAACTCATAGGCTTCTAATATGTTTCCGTTTTGTACCTGCCGCCTTCATTACCGAGTGATTTCTTATCGTTCATAACGATTACATCTTGTATTCGTGTAAAACGTCGTTGGTTTTCTCTCATTTTCAAAACAAATGGAATATCCTTCGTTTTTATGCCTGTTCCATGACTATCAATTTGAATGCTTACGTTCATCAATTTCCTACGGCTCTCAGTTTTACATAATTACATTCAGCGTACATTCAAAGAAGTTTCTTAACATAACGCAATAGCTGTGAATGTTTTTAAACTCTGAATAATACAGTAAGCAATGGCTAATTAGCAAATATGGATGTAAATCGGTATTAATTTGTTATGAATTCATTGAAACTCTTGGCAATATTTAAGATAAATGAATATCCTAGGACTGCTTGCCGAATTGATATGCATGTGACTTAGGATTAAGCACGTAGTAGGTGAAGATTCAGCAATGGAAATACGAAAATCTGTACCCATAATCTTGATTTCAACATGGATTTTCACAAAGTAAAAGCCGAATCGATTGAATTCATCAGAAACGCTAGCATAGCGATTAAGGCTAAATTATACCGGACTGTCTGCATCAAATATCGGATAGCCTCGCTTAACATCTTCTTTAACAGCAGATGTCTCGAGCTTGGAATCATACCATCCTACGTCAACATTACAACCAGGAGCACGTCGGCAGCGGGCAAACTTCTTTAAAATATAAAAAATAATTTCCAGTGAAAAGTTACCAAGGTTGTATATTTTCATTTCATCTGTACCCAATTAAGCCTATAAAAGTACAGCGTACAGGGGACGAGCATAATTTATTGTACCATTAAAGTCTCTCTCTTGGAATTTGTTGGTATGATACCTTGTGCAGGTGGCCCCTTTTCCAATAAGCAATAACCTAAATCACTCGGTGCTAGATGCAGCACAAGGTTTAGGGTGTTCACTGGAGCAATAGCTTTCCATCTTCGTCTAAGTCTGCTGTATAGAAATTTTAATTGCAATTTTACTCGCTGGTTTACTTGAATTTGTAAATGAAGAGATATAAGTTTCTGAATAGCTTCTTTTAGGACCTGAATGCGTCAACAAATCACGTTAGCAGTCTGCACTTTCTGATCTTTAATTTTCTTTTCCTTTTTGATAGGGAAAGACATTATTGTTACTTTCCTTTCTTCGCTGACAAACATTGTATGATTTTGAGAAACCTTCTACAGTGAGAGTGGAAACAAGGATTCCTAACCTATAAGATTCCGTACTTGATTTCCAGCGCAGGAGGGCTTCAAGGAGACCACGACCCTCTACGAAGTTTTCATGAAACTATTCCTCCTTAGCACCTTTTTCTATTAATGGCTCGCGTGAACATCGACTCTTGAGGTTGGAGAATGTAATTGAAGTCCTGAAAACGAAAGTTGCGCAAGTTCATCCAATAAATCTTCGACGAAAAACGTTTTTGTGCGCGATAAAGTGTACCAAAGCTATCACTTCAATTTTTACCATAAATAGATATTTCACTTTATTTAATATCTATTCATAGGAAAGAAATCAAATCGGCTACTATAATATTATAATGGTGCGTGAGCAATAGTTTTTCTTGCCAAAAGAGCTCAGTTACCTCTATTGATTTCGTCTGTGGTACCTACATTACTTAAAGTACATTCGGGAAATACTGCGTGTTCTAACATTTTTATGTGCCTCTGTATTTATTTTCTATGAATATACATATATATATATATATATTTCATGAAGTTAAGTATCTATTCATTAAAGTATGTATTCGAAGGGAAAATGGAGTTTATGACTATAGCAGATATTAGCGTGTGCAGGAAAAATTTTTCCTCGAAGTATTGTTGGGTGAACTTGTGCGACTTCGGTCTCTAGGACTTCAGTTACATCTTGCAATCTCCAGAGTCAATATTTACACGGTCATCACTCGTAAGAGGTGTTAATGAGGAAAGGTTTCAGTCCAACTTCATTGAGGGTCGCGGTCACCATAGAGCTCTCACGGTGGAATAGGATTCCTAAGAAACATCTATGGCACAAAATCTCCCAAATATAGGCCTATAGCCTAAAGAAAAATAAGGCTTTTGAAAACCGTGACGAAGAAGACGAGGCAACTGAATCGTCATGAGGCACGATGGCCTGATGAAGACCACCGTCTATGGGTATGTGTATGGGAAGAAAGGCAAAGGAAGGCACAGAATGATTTACACAGGACGTGTTATCAAAGCATTAAAGTACCTGTGCATGAAAAGGTTGGCAACCGGAAGATCGGAGTGGAGACACGCGACAAAATCAGTTTTCGCACTGTGGACATAACAATCTGGTAGGTCCAGTGCAGTGGTAATCTAATGTATTAAAATCCGAAGAACCAAGCGAGATGGACTTTTTCCATGTTGAAAAATATTATTTCTATAATTCTGCCGTTATATAATCATAGAAAGTTGTTTATTTCCGTATAAAATTTATTTTTTTTGCCCGGTAACAAAGCCCAAAGATATACAGAAATTTCATTTATTTATTTTTATTCCTTTATTTATTACCACTCCGCTGTATTTTGCCTTTTCATCAGAGTTTTTCATAACATTTTAACAACTACATTTTAAACGTAAAGGAACATCCATGCCCTGAGTAGGGGCAACCTACTCAGACGGGTTTCGAACCCGCGACCTTCAGCAGTTTGGCAGGCGAGGACTATACCCCGAATGCCCATAACGAAGCCATGATGTCCATTGAACATGACTTCAATTGTCATTGACATTGGTTGTGGAGAAGCGCACCCCCAGGAGGGGGTGGGGGAGCGCGTGAGGCGAGGGGGCGGATGCATTTCGGGGGGCGCGGGGAGGGGGGCGGAGGCGGGGGCTACAGAGGCGGGAGGAGTGGCCGCCCATTGGCTCCCTTCACTTGCCCTAAAAACTTATAAATGTATTCGTCGGTCGCCGCGACGAGTATAGTGTGTTGATGACTGTGGAGCGCTTCGCTCGTGGGACACTCTCCAATCTCCCGATTTCGACTTTCGGAACGCACGACCAACGGGACATCTCCGAGTGATCTGCGGGGAAGGACTTGCCGCTTGCCGACGTTCGACGACCACATTCGCACTGTCCCCCTTAAAAGAGGAATTCCACGCGCCCGTGAGTACTGGCCCGCCGAAATGCCGGCAGCGTGCCCTATGTGCGTGACAAATCCTAGTGAAAATGATTGCGCTTGGTTTATTCCACGTATTATTTTCATACCGACCGCGATGCCCATCTCAAATCATCACAGATACGGCGCACGCTAAAATTATATGTTCATTTTAGGCCCATTTATTTTACTTGGCCTTTGGCTATTACGCTTTGAGGTCGGAATCGGATTCGGTGTTTACAGAAAAATAACATGTGGAATATAATGTGTTTTATCATTTTCATCGTGGATTATTACCCCAAAGTGACGCCGGAAGAAATCTCTATGTCTCATCCAAAATCCGCGGGTTCGAAACCCGCCTGGTTGGGTTCCAAGGCGATGGATGTTTGTGATTGTTGACGAAATAGTTGTAAAAAAGGATTGAATAGTTCTGAGAATGCTCGATGAAGATTATACAGGGATATGCGTCCTTGGCCCACCCACCCACCACGGGAGATTTCAACGCCTGTGTGCGCGTATTACAGAAGCAATTGAACGCGTGCGCAAAGTCCGGCAAAAGTCTTGGTCCTCGGAGCGGCCTCTCGTTCGAGCGGCAGACTGTGGTGGAGTGGTCCCCTTTCACCGCGCACCCCGACCCCTGATACCGCCTGCACCAATCTGCCGGCGAACTCGGATAGTGGAGTCCCCATTGTCGCAGGCACGGCAGAGTAATGAGGATTCTGGTTAGCGGGTTCTTAGAGGACAGAATGAAAGTAGTAAACGATCGATTCGCTGGAATTACTCATTTTTGTGTGACGTAGTCCTATTTATACATGTAACACACTTATGTAATCAAGAAAGTTTTATTTTTCTCTTCGGGAATCGCTGAACGTTATAGGAATATAGAAAACAAAGGTAGAAACTAATACTTGTCAGGGTTCTCCAGAATTGCATACAAATGTTTCCTAATTGACCATCATCAGATGCCTAGAAATAATTATCTGACGTTTGGAAGCAGTTTTACCGATGAATATCTCGGAAGAATTGTTGCAGTAGTCGGTACTTTGGGTCATGAGGCTATGCTTACACAGTCTGCTTACGCGAGAGACAGTTATTATTTTTTCAAAACAATTCTGTTTATTTATTGAATAAAATTTTTAGATGATTAGTGCTTGTTCCGCTATTGATTTTTTCATTTTCCGCGTACCTCGTGGACTGAACTTGTGGGAATTTTCGCCCGCATCTATCACGCACGGATTGTTTTGAGCTCCTACTCTCGTGTTCCAAATTCAACTTTTTCTCTTTGAATTTATTTCACACCTTACCTTTATAGAATATCTTCCCAGTTAAATAGCTGTTTATGGTCTGGCTCAGATACGTGCGCAGCTGCTTCAAAAAAATGTGATTAGTCTCAAGGGTCTCGTTCCTCGGGGTATGGAGACTAACTCTTTCATTGCACGTAGATATACATGGCTCGTTTTTCATTTTTACTTTTCTTTTCTACCAATTTACATTATTTCATTTCGTCCGTGTGTATATCTCGTAGAAAGTGAAAATGAAAGGATGTATTGATGTTTTTTTTCATTTTTGTATATTTTCGAGGAATCAACTTTAATTCGATTTCATAACTATTTGATTGTTCTTCCCCAAGCAAGCGGTAGATGCTGTTTTTCATGGAAAGGCTATTTTTTTTATCGATTCGAAAGCCAGGACCGCTCGGCTTCGGACACCAATTGCAACACTCCGCACGTCATCCAGTCCGGCTGGTGGTTTTACCGGTCCAGGAAATAATTTGGTGCCGCAATTGCTGGAAGAAATTTCGTCTTGATCGGAAAGTTAAGGAATGGTCTAGTTATTAAGAAATAATTTTAATGTGAAATACTAAGGAACAATTCATTTATAGGTAGGAATATTATAAAATTATAAGGATGGAAATATTTACAGCGTATTGATTGAAGAATTCGCTGTCTTTTGAACCGGATCCAAAATGTGATTGATATTTTTTTTTAATTTTCTGTTAATATGGGTGTATTGGATTCATTAACACACCTCTTTATAATTGTCTCGTGAACCAGTTTTGGGATTTTTTTCCTTGTTTTTGAGTTCAATGAGCGTCATTAATTGTAAAATGTCTTCAGCCCATTACGTTATGTTCTTTTCATTTCCAACTTTTTCCTTTTTATATTTCCATGAGATCTTCTGTTTAGAGAGGAAAAACGGACGGCAAAAGCTGTTTTATATTGGATATTACTATCTGGTAATGTGATCGTCTCATATAAAGGTCATTACCATTTTAACTTTATAATATGAAAAATTCATCTCCAGCGCTGATGATTTTTATCTCAGAATCAATTTCACTCATGATTATAAGATTTTATCTTTTCCTTTAATTTCTCTATCTTTTTTAGTAATTCTATTAAATAATCTATATTTTATCCGGTTTCAAATTACTTGTTAAAGTGTTGGCAATGATTTCCGCTGAATTCTCCTAAAAGTGCCAATGGACACACTGCAATATTTTGTCTTTCTATGCTGGGATATTAATATTTAAGTTATTTTCGCTTGATTTCCTCTTATTTAGTTAACTTAGTGAAGAATATAATTTTATAGGATTGTTACGGCTGATTGAATTGTGAATGGGTTGGCTGAAAACAAGTTATTCCCATGGTAATTCGTATTTTATAAAATTACGCTCATTTTTCCGCAATCAACAAGTTTTTTTAACGGAATTTGATACGGGTGCTAATGTAATATATATGCTGAATATAATTGAAGGTGCCATAAATGCTTACCAGGAAGGAGTGGACACACTGCAATTCAAGGGATCTCCCACTTAAGCTCGTAGTATGAGGAAAAGGGCAATCAAGGCGTCATCTGAAATTGTGGAATTAGCTATAAAAGCCATAGATTCGCGTTTACATTAATTATCACGCGGTAACTCGGCGTAGAATAGGCTGCATTTCCCCCACGAGGTATGTGTACATAAGAGATGGAACGAATTGACACCATTAAAATTTTAGCTCACGAAGCTTTTCGATCTTCGTTCGCTACAACTTTTCATTTCCTCCATATTTTAACGGGTACCTAAAACTACTGAGGTCAAATATCTCCTGAGGAGAGAAACTACATTTCAATGTTTTCATGTATCATCTTATCAAATGACATTATATTCAAACTAAGATTTTCTAGCATGCTTAAATTCTTTTCGACAAATGCTTTACTTCAACCATTCTTGACAGCAGCGACCCGAATTAGATATAGACTGTACATAATTCTCTATGGAGTTAATGGGCGAAGGCAATATTTCGTGGAATTTTCATAGGCTAAGCATGTTAAAAGAGAAGACTTTGTGCTTTACACATAGATTTTTACCTACCCCGATCGATTTCAGCAACAATATGTCATTTTCAAGAGTTAGCTCTCTCCCCTTTAAAAATGACACATTCCTGTTAAAATCGATCAGAGTATTAAAAAGCTATGTGGAAAGTGCAACGTGGTTTCTTTAAACATTTTTAATATGGCATAATTACTATCGTTCGTAGTTATTTTCCTCTACTGATATTTCTTTCCATACTGTGTTCCATTTTATCTCATGGTGGCTCATTTTAGCTTCATTCCTCTCTCTTGTTTTTCATATTACTCCCTACGCTACTTGTGAGTTTTATCACCGGACTGGCATTACAGTCGCAATCAGGCCTTGAGGTAACTTTATTGTCCCTAATGGGTTATTACTTCAGATGGAGGCACAAATTTTGTTTTTATTGTGCTACTACAAATGCTGTGATTAACTATACTGATATCACTGATGGAGTGACTTAACGCTTTTTATTATCAGTTGAATTTTTCTTATCACATTCATGCGTTGATTAAGATAATATAGGTAATATAAATATTCTAGATGAATATTTTAATCGTATGTAAAGTTAAACGTGACTGTAATCATTAGTGGTGTCGGGTTGGACGGTGACAAAAAAAAAACATTTGTTAAAAAAGGTTATCGATGGATGGATGTATCGCATTCGAGGATTTCAGACGCCATTATATTAAGCAGAAGATGATCTGTTTTCGATTAACGTTTTTACTTTTGCTGTCACAAGGAGAAGCTGTCTTAACAAGCAACGTGAAAGCCTAAATCATTGCTTCAAACAAAGTTTTTTGTACTCTTATTTTTAGAGTTAAACTCGATTCATGTTGTGTTTTGTTCGCTAGTATGCCGCCTTAACGATGGCTATCTTAGTCGGAAATGAAACCTGCAATCATACCAAGTTTATTTTTTATATCTAAAATTATTTTGTCCTTATTTCCCTTTTAAAAGAAAATTGAAACCTTTTGTCGAGAATAACAATGAGTCATTATTGGCTAGAACACGCTAGGGTATGAATCAAATGTCATTACGCTACTCCCGAATTTTCGCGAAGGTTGCGCTCTTACTCCGGAGGACACCGACATGAACATATCATTATTGTCGTGGCTGAAGGAAGGTTGGCGTATGGGATCGAGAAATGTGATTCAAGGTTATTGTCCGCGTGGGATTTGAGTGGGTCAGCAGAGGAGCGTTGGAAGGCGGTAGAGTAGCACCTCCATCCTGCCGCCGTTTAGAATTTAGCCGTGCGCTGAGCTGAAGTCGCTGATTCTGCACATTTACAGCCGAAGGAATTTTATTCGTAGGAAAATGTTGAAATGCCGCGAGGAGTTAGTGAACCCATCGCCAATGAAGAAACAGGTCACCCGAGTGTTTAGGGTTAACTTAGTTCTAGATCTGCGATTTTAAATCTAGTTCTCATTGAGAGAGATATGGTTTTGAGTTTCGAATTACGTAAGATCTAGGGTGCTTGAGGATGTACATGATAAAATTAAAGGGGGAAGATTCCCTGCCGCGCAGTTAAGCTGGAACAGGAAATCATGTAGAATGTGTGCAAGAAATAATTCGAAAGTGGGGCGAAGACTGCTTGAAGGAGAATAAAGATCAGTTTCATTTCTTCTGCAAGTCCTTCGTAAATGAATATTGCCTTATTTTGCATAATTCCTCTTAAATGTTTTACGCTTCGGTGTGGTTATGGCGTCATATTTTTTATCGAAATTGAACCAGTGTTGGGAAAACACGTATGACGCTGAAGTCATTAGGATCCGTTCAAATCAATGTTACGCTAGCGATGCCGTATCATTATTTTTCTTAAACGTTGATAGTTAAGGTGAAATTGCTATATCCCTGGTTTGGAGTGGCTATGTCTAAATGAAAATAAAATATCGCACATTTTTTTGGAAACGCATGATTTTATCAATTGTGGATAGCTGAAAAGAAAAGGTTGCTGAAACTTTCATTAATGAAAATGGTGACGACACAGCATCATAACCCAATCTCAACAATCGAAACTGGTAATTGATCTCGTGCTTTTCTTTAGCATGATTACTTTTAAATTTAGGGATATTGATTTTACTTTTATCTTGTTTGTAAATACTTGAACATTATTTTTTACTCCTGAAGATCTGTGAATGCGTGAATTATAGCATCGTAGTCGTCTATGTATTACCTGAGAAAAGCATTAAAGTGAGCTGCTGCACACTCTTGGTGGATTCTATTGTTAATGTATTTAGTATCTTATATTTTCTGAAGAAATACATGAGAATTTGATATTTGGGCCACTATGAATTAGGCACCACTTACAATTAGTTGGCGCAAAATTATCATGGCAATAATTTTGGCGTGACAGTTTTTTTAAGTAGGAAATGTTTTCCTCTTACTGACACATATACGTAAGGAAAAGTTATGATTGAGATATCTCTAAAAATGTTAATTTTTTAACTAAAATTTTCATCCCCAAATGTGTTACTTTATAAATGAAAGATAGCGTTCAAATATTATACCGTGTGATAGAGGAAGATTTTCGTGGTGAAGGCTTTTCCTATTAATAACTCTTTATTCGAAGTGCCATTTTGTGAGAGGTTAATGTATTCCCGGAGCGCGAGATTTTCATGATAATATTATCACTTTGAAAACTGTGGGCTCCTGATTGGCGCGTTAATTTTTCCCCACTCCGCCATTCCTTCGCCTTTCATCTCCTTAACGCTCGACTTCCTCGGTGAACCCGACCACTGCCGAAGGGGTGGTGAAGGGGATGGTTCTGTTCCATTGGACTTTTTTCTTTAGGAATTCGTGAAACAATGAGACACCATAATCCGTGAAGCGTGCAGGCTTCGATCGTCGTGCGTAAGAACCGCTACTCCTTGAATGGTCCACCGATTGACTTTCTCTCTGCGGGCCGATGGCGGAAGTCAAGAGCCTCTCGTAATGGTCTAGGTCAACGTTACTCTCAGGGCCATTATGCTACGTAACTCATCCTCAGTGATGCTGAAGCTATTGTTTAGCTCATTCGAATCCCGTAACTCTAATTGGATTTCATTTTGCTTGGTGAACCCTGAGTATGGTGTCCCAGATGGCGGAGCACTTGGCTTCCAACCAAAGGTCCCGGATTCAAATCCCAGTAAGTCTTAGGACATCCGCAATCAAAGCAACAAACCAGCTATGTGGCTCAGGGAAATTAATTAGCCGCCCTGGCCAGAATTTGTGATAATCATACTCCCGCGACTATCCTGATTTTTCTAACCCAACCTTCAAGCTGGATCAATAATTGAGCGAGTTGTGTCCCATGTATCTATGTTGTTATACTCACTCCAATATTCATTATTTGGCTTCTCACAAGTTCATATAAATATCCAAGTACATTTCTCAGGTTTGAAGAAATATCTAAGAATTTGAAGAAATATCTAAAACGCTAAACACTTTCAAATTCAAGACTCCTCTTTGATTTCAGTATTTTTAATGTACGTCCGGGGAGAAATAATTCAAAATACCCGTAACTTAGCGGAAAATATGGAATCCTTGCATGAGTGGGAAGATGATGTGTGAAGTGAGTAAAAGAAGATATTTTCTCGAATGCATTGAAGCATAAACTGCAAGTTGTTGGCATAGAATGTAGCTGAAAGGCATGTCAGAGTTTAATCACTGGAACGGGTTTCAGGCGTTAGAAAGGGGGAGATCGATTTGGCCTGTGGTGGATAACGGTAAGAAAGTTCGTAATTACTTAACACTGTAGCAGGAAATTGGAGTACGGCAACAGTAGGAAAAAATGGCATAATGTAGCTCGCTTGGTATATACTTATTATCCTTTGAACTTGAGAAACAATTAAACTAATAGTGATATGAGCGTTTTACTTAGGCGTTTTTCGTGTTTGCTTCCGGTTTTCCTTTCAAAAAATCTGTAGTAAAAATATTTTTGTTGAGTTGTGCCATTATGTTTACTAACCGTTTTGGTATCTAAGTTTATGGGTGGTACAATTTGGTACAGGTAGACTGGCATATGATTGCAATATTCAACCTGTTCCTACAGTGTTATTCCGCTAAAAAATTTGTGGTACAGCTTTTGCATGCTTCATGTAGGTAGTACAGCATTTGCGCCATCAGTCACTTCATTTAAATGAAGAAAAATGCACAAAATAAATTGTATTAAAGCGAATCGGCATCTGTTTGTCTTCCCTGACAAATTGAAGATTTATTTTTAGAAGCCATGCTCATACTCCTTAAATATACATAACTTCGCGTACATTCGTGTCTAAGCTTTTGTTCTCGGCTAATCTTCCAGCAGTATTTTTACATTGACTTTGTATTGGTCCCGTCATCAGGAGAATTTTCAATATCATAGACATCTCTCAATACGAAGATTTCTTCACCTGGTGCTCGCTCTTTCTCCTGGTGCTCTTGAATCTATTGTTCCCCATAATAAATCTTTTGATAAACGTTCATTGTTCTATATAATCAACTCGTTTATTAAAGCCTACTTATTAAATATTTTTAACTCGGAGATGTATTCTTTTCGCCCCCCTCGGGATCGCTCGCTACCGCTGCTCGTTTATTGGATGCCTTCCTTGCTTGGGTTGCTACCCGCACTGCATTCCCGTTTTTCATCAATAATGATCATGCTGAGCGATCAGCTGATTTTTTCGCGTGTCCTTGAGAATATATCCTTGTCGAAAGTTTGGTAGTCCAGTTACCCATATTTGAGGTCATTTAGGCATAAACGGGAAAGTAAAACTCATTTTCAGGCTACTAGCTACTCAATAGTAATAGATCTTTAAGGTTCCACGATAAATTTATCTGAAAATGATGCAACCAAATGCTTGAAGCTACAGTTCTAAAATTGATAAAATAATTTATATAATTGTGATTGGCGTTGAAAGTGATCACAATTGATCTGCATGGCGAATTAAATGTGAATAGGGTAGTTTTCTTCATCAAATAAAACGAAATGCATTGATTGCGATTCCTTAACCACCATTAGTGTATTCATGATATACAAATTATTTGGTTTTAGAAATCGCAGTTTAGACGAATGGTAACGGTCAATTTTAACCTCATTTGGAAAAGGCCAGATTGGCGCCCATGTGATTCCACTCCACGTGACGTCACAGGGACCTAGTTTCTATACGAGTACATAGGAGTTTTACATTGTCTGAGATTACTAATGCATGCATGAGGCACAGAGCTCAGGGAAACATCTCTTAATAATCACACATTAAAAATACCTAAGTTCGGAAATTTTCCTTCGTTTGATAGGGCATTAGTAATCCTTGTTTAAGCCAAGCGCTACCTGCTAGGAGGGTACTCAGCAACCTGCTAGCAGCCTGCGTCGTATCAGTGCTCAAGCCTCGCCCCAATGTCATCTCACACGCCGGCAGCTGGAGCCAGAAATACGTCACACGGACTTTTCCCATCATTCCTACTTAGCCGTCGCGTTTTCATTGATTTAGGCAATAAAAAATAATAGGAAACCACCCTATATCGTGTTTAACATTTTTATGCCTGTTTCGTCGTGTTTGTAGCGTACGTCGTTGACAAAACGGTGGTATGGTTGCTCCAATATTTGAATAACAATTTCTATAACTAAACTAATAGCTTTTTCTATGATTTGCTTGTTATCTTTACAGCGAGATAAATTATGTGATAATAGGTTATTCTACCAAGATGCGTCCTTATTACAACTACCGCACACATCGTAGAAGGAAAGGGTTGTCACCCAGCCATCAGTTATTACTCATTGATTCAACCATGAATAAAAGGAACCATTTCAAAACGAGACCTCAAGTTCACTGTAAAGTATTATGTCACCTCTATCACAGTTGGATAGGCGGAATATTTTCAGATTCCTCTGAATGTCAACGTATTGTGTGTTAAGTTGATTTTGTTGCATTGAAGTACTAATTCCAAAGAAGGGCTTATCATTTTGATCTTTGCAGCTCAACTGAAGGCCAACGCATCGACTACGAATCCTTTTAATTAATATTTTTGTCATGGACCCGGTTGCTCAGAAAAGAGTTGGGTCTACTTATTTATAATAAATGCTAAATATAGTGGATTTCAAGTATTGATATTTCTCAAAAAATACAATCGGTTGTAAGGACACAGCATTTAGAGGAACACGCGCTTTCTGATTTTTCATCGGCTTCACCCCAAATTTGCTGAAAAAGCAGTACCAATTTTTAACATTTGTCAAGAAAAAATATGTGTAAATAATGTTAGTTTTATAAACTGGAGAACGGAGATTTGCAAGCTATGTGGCATGATATTTCAAGTCGTCACACTGTCTATCCTGTGCTATCACGTTAACAATATATTTGAGATCAAAGTAGAGCAATTTTAACGAAAAACTACCACCCTCGACTTTTTATGAAAAAAGCCAAATTTATCCTCGTGCAGTGGTTTTAAGATTAGTATTATTGACAAACTGTTACACCATCTTAGTTATCTTTTTTTATTCCATTTAGAGGGTTTTTAAAAATTTTGTTTCATCATTAACCATAGATATACAACAAAATGGTGGAGCCTGTTTTCAGACAATTTTTTACTTGAACGTAGAGAAAAAGTAGATACTTCCACCGACATTCTCCAAGTGACTTATACCACGATGAAGCTTCTACATGGTGAATCAAAAGTAAAATCCTGCACCAATTTGCAACCCCGAATTTTATATCGTTTTTTCGAGCGTGCGGTCGACTGCGGTTCTGGCCGGCGGCGGCGGAGAGTACGACGACGCGGCAAGCGTGTGGGTGCGATATATCTGGATAGTAGATAAAATAGTGATAGAAAATAATCTCCAGAAAGTAAATTGGTAAATATTGCTACAAACGACTCTTATTGTGCAATCGCTGGGCACTGCAAGAGGTGCACTGAAAGGCTTCTTTCTTTGAGTATTCCATATATTTGACTTGATGTAGGGAAATGGGCTATTTTATTAGCAAATAAACTCCCTTTCTGGACAAGAGCTGTCCATGAGCCATGGCCTCCACTTCCTCGCCTCCCATATATATTTAAAGGTCTACCGACGAGGTGCTCGCGAATGGTTTTTTTGCTGATTTTGTCGCAGGCAGATCTGATAAAAAATAGTTGTAAAGCACATAGTGAAATCTTGAATGGATTTTTATGGAAATACGTGAGGAAGTGAAATGAATGTTCAAGAGTAAAAAATAGATTCCTTAAAACTGATTGAAAATGGCTCAAGATAGTAATTGAGTTTCCAGAAAACTTTCTTAAGTGCGTGCAGCGTACATATTTATCCAGCAAGTTTATTAAGGTTTTATCCTTGATTTCAAGATACTCTTATTATGCAATTGCAAGGCACTGCAAGAGGTACAACGTAAGGCTTTTTTTCCTTCGAGTGCATTCCATATATTACTATGGAAAATGGACTTAAATCGCGTGCTTAACGGACTCTTTTTAACAAACAAACTCTGTTTCTGGGCAAGTGTTCCAAGGCCTCCTCTTCCCAGCCCCCATACCTATTTTAAAGCCTGCAGAAGAGGGTCGTTCTATAACCATACGTGTGAAGGAAACCCTGTCTCATGAATTCTTGTTCGTGAGCTCCCTTTTACCTCTTCGCTTGGTAAAGGATAAAAAAGGTACCCAATGTTCAAAAGTCATCACAATTATTCTAGATGTAGTCTCTAAATAACCATCTCTTAACCTTTAAAAACAATTATTGTATGCATCGATCGTACATAAAGTAAGTCCATTCTCCATAGTAATATATGGAATACTCAATGAAAGAAGCCTTTCAGTGCACCTTTTGCAGTGCCCAGCGATTGCATAACAATAGTCTATTGTAGCAATATTTATCAATTTTACTTTCTTGAGATTATTTTCTATCACTATTGTATCTATTATCCAGATGTAAAAGTGAATGAGACCATTTCGCATCCACACGCGTGCCGCGTCGCCGTACTCTCCGCCGCCGCCGGCCTGAACCGGAGTCGACCGCACGCTCGAAAAAACGATTTAAAATTCGGGGTTGCTAGTTGGAGCAGGATTTTACTTTTGATTCACCATGTGAAAGCTTCACATAACGGTGGTTGTTTTTCGCTAAAGTTGTTCCACTTTGACCTTAAATATATTAAAAGTTAAATTACTTTCTGAGAACAAAGAACGATCACATACAAGAATTTCATCAAATGGTAATCACTATGGGTGATTCCATTTTTTCACTTGATGACTGACTATTTCTGACTTTTCATATCTAATGAATGGTTGAACTCGAGCTTTCCACCGGGTGAAAGTCTCCATTAATGTTGACGTTTCGAAGACCGAGTCGATTTTCTCGTTTTTTTTCGATAACCGAATCGAATCACTCGCCCTGAAGACGAAAAATCGACTCGATTTTCGAAACTTCGGTATCAATAAGACTTTCACGTGGTGGACAGCTCGAGTTCCACTACAAGACATCGTTCGCCGGGAAACGACGAAATCATACTTATCAATGGTGCCGTAGTTAAGGTCTCTGCCAAATATGGGCAGTGACACTAGAGACATGTCGGGAGTCCTCCTGCTTCTTGGGATATGGTGACCTCTGAGTGACTTTTGGAACCGTTCCGTCAACCCTGTGGTTGCGTGCGTGACCAAACACACGGGAACCGATTCTCAGAAGTGCCGATGTGTCCAAAGTGAATGGCTGAACTTGGAATGTGTTCTCCATTTAGGGAAATATTCAGCATCTGAAGGTAAAGGCTTTGACATGTTATTTTGGCCATCCTTCGCATTTAAATATATCCACACCACTTCCAGCACACGATGGTAAAAGAATTGCTTTTTTCAATCAGTGGAAAGTTCACTTTCTATACCTTCCATCAGGTGGCTTGAGGTTTTAACCAATCCATTATATTGTAAGGATTAACTCGTAATATCCGGGCCAAAAGTTCACTCTTTTTTACCCCGTCTCACAATATCCCTTCCCTGGTAAGTTATTTCAAATTGGATTATGCTAATTTTTATTATATGTAAGGAAGGACTTTATTTGAATAAGTTTTTTTACCTTATTTATAAAATCCCTGAAGATCGCGTTCTTTAAGCAGATTCCAATTCGAAATTTAAGCGGTATGGACTAGTCCCTCTGACGTCAGTATTACGTGATCCAACGGGATGGGTGTGGGTCCCCCCGACTCGATGCATGTTTTTTTATTTCGACATAAACCGGGCGTGCGTGTGATGTGGTGGTGGTCAAGTAAGGAACAGCCGGAGAGAGATCGCGAGGTATATGGCCGTGACGAAATTTCGTGTTGCAATCTGACGCAAAATGGCTGCTAGTTGGAGGCATGCCTTGATTCGGACGATGAACTCCTAACTCGTGAAAATTATCCTATTTGGAAAAAAAACATGGTATGAAGGCGGTCGGTAAATACCCTTTCAAGTAACATTATGAGTTGTGTGAAAAAAGAAGCTTGACGATTGCGAAACGATAATTAACTTTAGCGGAGTCTTCCTTGGCCTGGATAACCTTCAAGATTGAGAGCATCTAAATTCTGGTTAAAATTTCTCCGTTGTACCCGGGGCTATTTCACAACTTTTACTCCAAAATATGGGAGAGAGAGATTTCGAGTCTTTGAGAGGTTTCCGAAGTGAAATTCCTGGGTCGTAGCAAAAATAATCGTTGCGACGATTGTTCCGAAAGTCCCTCCTCTTCATGGGTGACCAATCCGTTCGGTGGAGATCGACTAGTATGCATTGCTTCTTAATATATCCGCGGGTGCAAATGGTGTCATGGGTTGGCGAAGGAGAGAGTCTGGGCTCCAAGACTTTCCACACGTCGACGGTGCCGGCCGGCTCTGGATTTTCGGCGGAAAGTTCGGTCCCGGCAGATTTTCTTTGCTCTCATTACTTTCGAATGTTCCTACCCTCGTTCGAGGCGAGGCAATTTTTTCGATCACTTTTCACTCGACTCGCGCTTAATGCACGTCCTGCACTTCCAGCTCCGGGTAACCCGTGGCGATGAAAGTGAATTGAGGAAGCATCGTTAGGTACCGTTGCTAATGGATACTATTTTTTGAAAAACAGGTCATTCCGAAATTATTATTTCTTGTTCTAAGAACCATGTTTTCCCAAAACCTTTCTCATTCACAATTTTTTTTAATTTAATTACATTTTACAAGTTACATTTTTTGAGTTACCAATGAATCTTATCACTTCCTTAAACTAAAAATCTCTGGTTAGAGAGTTCTTTCTCTTCCCTCTCGGCAGTAGTTTGTTTCATAAATTGAGTAAGCAAGAAGTCACATCAATAATATTGATTGATTATTTTCCCTTACCAATTTATTATATTCTGTCCGTGAATAATTTGTCAAGGTAGAAATTTATATGTATAAATCAGCTTATTATGTGTCCTTATATGCAATGGTGATTTTTATTATCTCTGTATCAACCCTGGATTACTAAAATTCTCAACCGTCATTGCTTGCGAAAAGAATGGAGCTGAACAAGTGTCTTCCTCATTGAATTTTTCTGAATATCCTGATAGTTTGGCTTACCGCGGTACTTCTAATTTCAGCTCACATTTATTTTTTATGTCGTAAAAACTGCTTTTAACGGACTGAAAATTGTATAATATTTAGACATGTGCCACTGAGTTTAACTCAAAATCTTGCAAACTTTAATTTGCATAGTGCTACTGCATGCTCTATTTACGTTTCCAAAAATGTTTCAACTGATCGTGCAACAAGTTTTGTTGCTTTGGGAAGAAAAAAGATGGCGAACTTAGTTTTATCACCGTAATCAAATGTTTTGAGGATAGATACAAGGTATTTTGTGCTTTACAAAGAGAGAATAAATACGTCGAAACTTATATTCACAGATTACTTGATTGGGTGGGGGTTCTTTCTCGATCCATTGTGTCAGCCCTATGTTTATCCTGCTTTTCACTTGCAGACAGCAGACAAGAGCATCACAGTTAAGGTATAAATGGTCACCAACTATCCAATCTTAGTCCTTACATCCAACTTCATCCAAAATTTGTCCGATCCTAACATCACTAAACCCGGTGATCTTTCGGTACCTAGTGCGTCATTGTAGTTAGGCCCTTGCCTGAATGATCAACTAATATTTTGTGGAAAATTACAATATGTTAATATGAATGTAACATACTTTCACGTTTGGGCGCTGAGTCTGGTTTAATATTTACAATATAATCTCCTTATTTGGTAGTCATTTAAACCCATTAGTCTCTTAAGCTCCCGTGCAATTCATAGAAGCGTGCCCGATACAGAACTTATTGTTTAGGCCTTTCTCGCATCGGACGGCGGATGGGGAGCGGTGATGGTTCCTGGTGTCACAGCATCCGAGCGCCCGGGTGCCGTCGTCGGTGGGGTGGGGAAGAGAAACTGGGTTGACGGGGGGAGGAGAGGGAGGGCCGGAAGCCCCCTCCCCTCCCGCACCGGCATGACCGAGAAACCACCGCCCCACCCCACTGCCTCTATTTTCGAGAGAAACATGGTCCCCTCCCCTCACATTTTGAGGCCAATCCCCCCAAATGCTGGCTCCATGCTCCGAGGAAGCCAGCAGTCGTGTCCGCACATTTGCCGGTTATACGTGCGAGCGAGGCGACCAGGATAAGGAAGGCCCCTGCGACCGGACTCTGTATATAGACGCGAGTGCAAGGTGAGCGCAAACGAGCAGTCCCTTGTGCAGGTACCGCGCTATGGTGACGACGGCGTTGTCCTCGGCGAGTGGAGACTTCAACGGTCGTACTCTGTCCCGGCCCTCACTGGAGGTCGCTTGGTACGATCCTTTGGCACGATCAAAGGTGAGGGACTGGGCCAGTCCGACTGGCACGGGAGGCGCGAGTGCTTTTTTTCCTTCATCCTCCTCTCTTTCATAGCTCTCTAGGAAAGTTCTGGATGGGAAGTGGGGCCGGGCAAAGATTTCGGCGCGTGGCCTTGAACTTCGCTGGGAAACTGTGTCAGGCGGTCGTGGCTGATTCCTTTGGTCTCGTGTTTTCAGTGACACCGGGTTCCATATGATCCTAGAGATCGTGTGACGGAGGATGCGAGTGAATGCGTTTGACGAGTGAAATACCTATCTGGAGTCAAGATCGTTGCGAGCTCGGAGACGATGAAGATTGGGCCAGAATGGATAGGAAGTTTCGACTGGAGTCAGTTGCAGCTAACGCATTCGCATTCTCATCTTTGCTCCTTTCCTTCTAAAGGCAGGTTTACTCATCATAGTAGTGGCTCAAGAACGACATATGACCTCTAGGATCTTTTCAGAGGTGTCCCTTAAGTGCCAATGCGCGACGTGATGGCAAAGGTAGAAAAAAATAGGCAGTTTCGAAGCAGAAATAGTTTCACCTCATCTTCTTTGTGAGAGAAATACATTTTTGGTTTACCCTTGTTCCCTAATGGGTTATAAATAAAAAGATATCAATCTGTAATTATATATTTTGCCAGCGTAGTTAGCAATTGCTGCTCGAGGTATATCCATAGCCATCGACTCCGACTGTTCTTGTTCAAATTTGAACTGCTTCAACTTCGCTTATAGATGAAATCAAAACCTTGATCGATCACAGCTCCCTTTTCAGTGCTTCCCGGTGGGTCTCCCCACGTATAAATCGAGCCTTATCAGTCGATTGTCATAGGAGTCGACTGTTAACCTCAACTTGTTTGCGTGGATAGTGACTGGGAAACACGACGAACGTGGCAAGGATCGATTGAAGACGTGGTTGATCTTCTTCTTCTTCTTCTTGATTCCATCTTTTAGCGAAGTTGAAGGATTAAAACTTTTAACGCAGCAGGAATCAACGGCTATGGATGTATGTGTGGTAGCTGGCAAACGCTGGGTTAATTATGCAGACAATCATTCATATTCAGCTGGCAAATATTCAAATTATCACTTGAGAGATATCAATTGTAAACCAAAATTTATTTTAATCTTCTCTTAAAGAAGTGGAGATGAAAATATTTCTCTTTCGCCGCCGTTTTTGTTTTCTACCTCTGCCATCACGAAGCGCATTGGTATTATTGGAACACTTCTACGTTGATAAGTGTAATTTATCGTTTCTGAGCTACTGCCACAGCAGTCAACAACCACCCGTAAACCAGGCGTAAGAGAAAACTTCGCGTTGAGCTGCCCATAAGGGCATTTGACGAGTCACGGTTATATTTTTTTGGGAGGTAACGAAACCTGGGTCGAAGAAATCCGCGCGATTCGTCTTCGAAATTTCTTCTCGGGCTCTTTAACGGTCCATGATGAATAATGCTTTCCCGTCCTCCTTTCTCCAGAGGGCCTCTTTAGATTACTCCCACTTTCTTGGATGCCTCTTGATGACTTCCCATTGTTTGTTCACGGCCCCTTTCTCTTTCTAAGTTTCTTCGAGAAAAGTTATCGCGTGCTTTCAATCATGCTCTTGAGGAAAAATCCACTGGAGGACTAGGCAGTGAGTAATTAAATTTAGGGCAATTACGCATCATAAATTCATTGTCCTATTCGATTTTTGTCTCAACGAACTTCAATTTTAAGAACTTAGTGCTCGGTCACTCTTGTAAATAGTTCTCGGCTTATGTTTTCGGTATTTCGTTAATGACAGTGTTAAGCAGTGGATAGGCTCGACCTTATGCCTTCACATATTTTAGAAGAGATTAAATAGGAGTGAATTTATGAGTAAATGTATGATGGAAACTTTTTTATATACTTTGGTCTAGTTTCCTTTCACATTAGTGTTAAGTGCCCCTGATCTAAGGTTTTGAAATCAGCACTATTGCCGCGTTTTTTATTGATTTAAGAATGAATGTTACCTAATGTATATTTTAATCGATCCTTTAATTCATTAAATTGTTCAACAATGCAAATATGATCATCATGTGACCTGATCAATTATGTAACCTGAATTATAGCTTTTAATTCTGTCAAAATAATTAATGTTGATAAATTGCTATGGAATAGTTTTCATTCAGTCTGGAAAACCACAGTCATTGAGCTTATCATCTCTTTCATGTTTACGGTATCATTTCATAATCTAACCCTAATCAATTAATTTTTTATGGAATTGGTTTACTTCATCTTAAATCATTTTTGTACTTAAGCGTGCTATTTAAACATCACTTATTAGAGTTTAATGCTATGGAAATGATCTCATTTATCTAACTGGAAGCGTACCGAAGTTGTTTGTGCAAAGGAGATGGGATCATGTGGCACTGTGACTCTATGACTTACCCTTATGACTGTGTTTACCCAGTACTAAGTACGTCAATGACACGTTAAGAATTATCCCGGCGGAAGAGGCCGTGTTGTTCTATTGACAACCGTAGTTAGAGTGCTGTAATGGATTCTCTCCACTTTGCTCAGAGGATTTGCGTTGACGATTCCTTGTGCTGAAAACACCTCTTCATGACTTAAATGCAGGTTGTTTCTCAACGAGAACTGAGAACTGAAAATCCAAGAGTCGAGACCTTAAGGAATTTGAAGAGAAGTGACCTCAATAGCAGGCTCCAATCTTTAGTCACACCCAATACGCAAGTGGAGAAATTTTTATCATCCTTTTAATATTGATCTATGCTAAAGCAGTTACACTGTGCGTACTGAGTACCTCATTGACTATTTTCTTTTGAAATTACGATGGAACCTTCCGTAACTGCCTTCCCTATTTGGTAAAATTCAAAGAAGGTATTTAACGTTCAATTGAAGGAGTTGTATTCATTTATTTCTTGATGCACGTCGTACATTGTCCATTGAGAATATTGTCCGAAGTTGGTTTCATCAATGCCGCTAAAATGCGTGTGTGGTACATGCTTGAATATAATACTCCGTTGAAGAGCCTTATGCTTAGGACCTTTAATTTCTTTGGCAAAATTTCGAATTTCAAGTTATTTTATTTTGAAAGAGTGTGGTTGTTTAAGTGTGTGGTTGAATTTGACTCTAAGTAGAAGAATAAGCATTACTGAATGATTAACTCTCTAACATTGGAACATCGCAATCTCTGGTGAATATGATTGATTTGCGTTACATTTTCTTGCCTGTTTAAAGGTCCTCTCGGGATATGGGTTGTTTCTCAACGTCCTCGCTCCTCCTTATTACTTATTAGGTGTGTTTTGTGCCAGTTACAGAAAAAGCAATCTTATTTTTTCAATGATAGTACCTTTATTGCAGCGTTATTTATTCGTAATTCATCGTGTGTTACGATATGGAGTAAATTATAATGGTCTTCCGTCCGACTTCCCTACTCCTTTATTATGTTTTTTTTACCCTAAAAGTATGTATAGAACTAGTTCTAAGGTGTGTGTATAGAACTAGTTCTCCTGCTAAGAAACCCTGCATTACCTACGCCAAATATTTTGACACTTTTAAAAACTCTTGGAACTGGAATATAATTACCCCAATTGCTACAAGTGAAGAAAATCGTGTTACCTGCACAGATATTATTCTTTGCGTAAAATCATACATTTATTTTTTAAATCTTGGAGATGTTTTACTATTTTTGGGTAAATATGTGCTTAATAATAGCGTTTTTAGACCCTAGGTGTATTGTATTTATTATCATTTATGTATTTTGGTTCTATTATTATCCCAATGAATGACTATAATTCGCCGATATTTTCATGAAATTTATTTTGGAAAATAAATTCGAAAACTTCCTTGGTCATTTCGATAACACTTCCTCATGACCACGAATTCGGATTTTGCGCACAGTGAAGGGCGAGTGGAACGGGAAATTTTTGAATGCGCAGGTGTTAGTCAAGCGAAGGTGTTGTAATCTATTACGGAGTGTCTTTCTAACAACCGACAATGGCTGCGGAGCAAAATCCATCTTGATAATGATTGAATGCCATTGCTATGGACGGTATTATGCATATTTAAAAAGGCGTGGATTTTAGCTCGTGTATTTTCTCTCCGTATTATTATTATTATTATTCTCTACCATTGCATCTTTGAAATCCATGAATACATTTTTCCAATTGTGCGTCGCTTTCACACTTATTCATTTAAAAAAATATTCGTGTGGACAAGAATCACCGAGGGAAATGGCTATAATATTTTCACAATTTAAAATAGGCGTAGACTTTTTCATCACGCAAACCTTAACCAGCCTTTGATAATCATCCAAGAAAATTTCAAGAACCAGTTCGAATTTGTTCGAATGCATGAACAGAAAATTGAACCTGTTCAAATTTGTATCATGAATTCATATATTATGTCCCGTTCCGGTCCACCGTTCATGCATTTAGACGTTACGGGTTAATGTAACCAGGCCTTCGGTGATCCGCGCATGATCCTTCGTCAATTGTTGTACTCTCAGTTCATAGTTCTCGCTTAAAATGACGCATCACCTTTGCTTGACTGGTCGTATTTCCTATTTTTTCCTGGCATAATGCTTGTTAAACATTGCGCTGTCATCGTGAAATTTGCTATCCATATAAAGTAAGCCCTTTTCCATAATTTCAGGTACCTCAAGTGTAAAAATGTTTATTCTGTGTAGTGTCATTCAGGGAGAGATGCCGCACATTTTAAAAAATAACTATATTTTGCCCTATTTAGCTTTTTCGATTGAACTTAGTACTAAATATAGTGACTGATCTTGTTTCTGACGTACGCACAAAAATGTGTACTTACATCATTCTTCTCTTATCTATAAGAATTATTTTTGTAAAACATTACCTCGCGTCGTCTATCCCGTATGTTGGGGGTGACACGCCGCACCCGTAAGGGTGATACGCCGCATGCTATCAAAACCGACTAAAACTGATTTCTGAAATTTAGAGATGCAGTAAAATGCTGACTATGAAATACTCTTTACACCCTAAAAATTGAAAGATGTTGGCGTAAGTTTTGAAAAAGTAATGAATCGGAAAATCAGGCCGATCGAACGACAGTAATAGTAGGATTGGCAGGTAACGAAAGTGTGAAAGTGGAAATAAAAGTAGGATTAGTAGCCTACTCAGAAATCCATCACTTAAATTGCAGAATTTTCGTCTGTTTTGGCGCTGAAAATTGACAAATTTCCGGTCTAAGGCATTAATGTCTCCAGTACAACAGCTGAAAGCAATTTGAGTCGCTTTGTATTTGCCAGTTGGAATAGAGCGGGGTAAGTTTTGGGGCCGGGGGTCATGACTATGTGAGTCGAAGGTCTCCGAAATACCGTTTCTATTTGAGGATCGCCACGAACGATGGAGCGGTCTCTGTGGCCCACGGCCCAAACTGTAGTTGCACGTGGCGGCCCGCCGGCCTGGTGAAAGTGTGCGGCCCGCCACAGTCACGTCGCACTTGCTTGGCAGCGGTCGCGCAGTGTGGCCCACGTGTTCGGTCGAAGCTCCTCGGCGAATTACGTGCCATCGTGTTTACGTGATCCTGGCACGTAAGTTTGGCCTTGCCTCGACCTATCACAATTTGAGGCGGCTTGTGACTCGCCTTTATTTTATTTCATTGTGATTAAGGTCGAATTTTTGTCTAGATTTATATTTATGTTCCCTTTAGAGATGTATAAATCTTAGATTGTACATGGAGTAATTTTTTTCCCTTTCAAGAACCCTGGTGAGAAGGAATAATGCGAACATATCGCTATAAAATGAGCCTCTAATCGGGTATTATTTTTTTCAGTTTTTTTACTTTAGCTTAAGCCTCTAGTTGAAGCGTTTACTGCTTTTTCAATGCTAATGAATACAAATATTAGTCAAAAATATGGCATGGATGATTCGTGTGTTTTTGTGGTTATTGAACAAATATGCATGTAAATCTGCAGCTTATTCGAATCCTTCTATCAAATAGCTAGTCATTTCCAAGAGCTTGTTGAAATTTTGAGGTAACTTATACCTAATATTTGAATATCTGCTTGAAATTGTTATCATGCAATGGTAACTGGATGGAGTTTATATTCCTCGATACAAGTATTAGCTTTCTACGTTACTTTTATGGATTTAGAGTTTTAATTTGTGATTGACCGCGTGCGTTCGTGCAGTTTTGTATTTTTTAATAGCACTGATTTTAGCTTTACATTCATATCACTGGCATTTCACAGTGTTTCATCAAGTCACCTAAATAAAACATGATTTTATTGCGTATTAAGACTAAAAGCTCCTTCATTTAGATTTTGCTCTAATGTACATATCCTGGCGCTGTACACCCAACCGATCAATCTAAAACTCCGTATAAGGTTCCAGTATTTGGGAAATACGTGCTTGTCACATAAAATTTTGGCCGAGTGACGTTTCACTATGCTGAAGTTTTATTTCGTCTATATTCCTAATTACCTACCTGTGAAGAGATCATGACTATTGAGGCCTTCTAAGTTTAGCCGTAGAAATCCAAGAAATGAAATCCTGCATTTTCTGCGGAAATGATGAATAAATATGATCTCTTATAGTCACTTATTTTCACAAAATTTTTTTAGCCCTTATTGATCTTGTCAATCCCTTTTCATTTAATGTTAAGCGTCAATTATAGTCAGTTATTGAGTGAAGAACCATTGCGAGAAAAACATGCGCCATGTGGTAAACTCGGATAAAGGGTTCTCGATATTTTGGCCGAATATTGTTTGTCAAACCGTAGACCTAATGATCATTTCCCTCGAAGTGGATGAAAATGTTGGCGCGTCGGGGCGTATTGAGTGGGATTATGTGGTTATAGTTAGTTTTTTGGAGGACAAATCATTGCTTTCTCTGTCTAATGCGTGCATATGTATTTTTATTGATGCGTCACATGTGGCCCCACGGTTGCGAAATCAGTTCGGTACCACTCATGCCAATTCACTTTCCGGAAATGATCTGGCTACTCTACTGCGTGCTTTATTAAGTATACATACGACTCGCATTCACAACTTGAACGTAAAAGCTAATGCTCAATCTTTGAAGTGGCCGTCAAAGGTATCAAACATAATGGCAAAGGCAAGCACACTGAGAATAAAAGCGGATGGAGGTATTATGCAAGCTGTATCCGTGATGTATTTGTGCGCGTGTTTCTCCGCTAGAATCCCTGCCAGAGTCAATGTATGCAATAGCAATCAAGGTGGCGACGCAACAGCTGAGGCCAACAATGAAATCTCATTTTGAATATTTTATTGAAAAGAGAAATTTGGCAAAGTACATACTTGCCAATATTTTTTATCTAAATGTTAATAATTCTCCTCCTTCGTGGGTATTAACTTTGATAATTGAAATAAACGGCTTGAAGAAAAACGCGGTCGTCGTAGTCAGCCAATCTGACCCATCACGCAATCTCCAATTTTGCCATTTGAATCTTGACCGCGTGAGTAGAAGACGAAAATCGCTGTGTATATATATTTTATGCACGAAAATACCGTATCCCAAGTTAGCTGGAAAATTAACAATGCATTGCGCAATATGTTCCTCACGTTTCGACTATTTCACGTTGGAATTCCCCATAGCTATTTAGGTTTTTTAATCACCTCTCGGAGCTCATGTTAGCGCAAATAAATGAAGCGTCCTCCCTCTCTATTATACCCATGAGTGAGTTAAATCGTGTACTTTTAGTAAAAAATCGGTAGTCCAGTATAAGATGTTGCTGGTGCTTGGAGGAGCGTAATTTACTGCATCAAACCATCATTTCGATCTGCAGGATGATATGCAATGTAATTTCGCCCGGAAAGCAGAAAAACAATGAGTTACACTTAACCAATGCTTTATCTTTGGAAATATGCCTAACGTTGTTTATAAAAAAGTGTTTTCGGCATGGCTTAAAAACGTGGAGTTGTTAATGAATTTTATCATTCATAAATATGCCTTGCATCTTACGGTTGGGTTTCGGTTTCGGCTCGAATTTAAATCATCAAACATTACATGTACGGAAGTGACATTTAGGAATGTAAGTACGGTGGCAAAAAAAGGCTGCGAAAGATGATTAATGACAACTTACTTTGTGTCTAAAAGTTTTGTTGGGTTTCTGACTCCGGTTTGGTTTACAATGACATTGCTACCGCATAATTGATGTTGGGAATGTTTCAAGTAACGTTACCTCTGTGATAGGTGCCTAATTATGTTTCTATCGGAATATGTGGCTTCTGTGCCCAAATTCCGTTGTCGTAGATCGCTGCTTATAACGGTAGAGCCTTGCGCCGAATGCTATTTTACCTGCGGAACTGTTTGCGTTTGGACTCGAGACGGTTCACATCGTCCGATCCGATGTCGGGAGTAGGAAACGTTCTCGGGGCTGTGGGCCGCCCACTCATTCCGCATCCCTGACCCCCCTCCCCTTCGCTCCGCTCCCCCGCCCAGATTAACCAAAATACTGACACGAGTTCATTAACACTAGAACTACCGATGGAGTCATATTGACTCCTCGCGATTTTTATTTCTCCGTCCTGACTAAACATTTTCCGAATTCTAGCCTGAAATTCCGTGACTTTTATTAATTTTTGACACAAAATAAGACTGGGGATTAAAATAGTTATATAAAATAAAATAGTACACGCTTTCCAAAAAATCACGAGGAGTCAAAATGACTCCAATGGTAGTTCTAGTGTTAAATGGGTGACTACCGTTCCTTTGGTCGCACGTTTTCTTACATCGTGACGCATTGCTATTTCTACACAAATCGTATCATCTTGAAATAATCAGGCTCAGAAAATTTGACCTATGTGAATATTACCTTTCCATCAAATACTCAAATTTGACTTTTGAAGAAAGCTTTCTGAAGGTGAAAATTTTCAAATTTCAAATAAAATGACAAATTAAAATGAAAACGGCTAAGGTACACTGTGTATTTTACAAAAGAAAGAATTATATCAAGTTATATAACTAATAATTTTTGATAGAAGAATTTTCTTTCTCTTGAAAATGCCAAAATATACTTTTACACGTTAAAATTCATTGCATTTTGAAAGAATGGGCTTCATGGCTAGATTTTCAGGAAATTAAATTTTAAAACCTGAATTTTTACTGTTATATCGATGCTGGTGCTAGTATAAGAAAATGCTTAATAAAATGATAGCAATATAAATGCAATGGTAAGTATAAATTGAAATTAAGTTTGCTATGTCATAAGAATCGCGATGAAAACAATAGATCAATAGTTAGGCGCTTCCTGGCACTAATTTTTGAGTATAATACATATATGCTTGCCCGACAGTAACAATGATAGAATGTCGGATCACGAAGCTAGAGATATCATTTGTTTAAAATTTAAGCATTGATTTGTCCCCAGATTTTGTACCTAATGTTGCTTTTTAAAGCTATTTGCTATAATGTATTAAAGCAGAACATTATTTCTGCAAGAAATGCGAAAATTTTAAGTTGCGAGTTCGATTGAAGAAGGACCCGTTGCGACGGAGCCTCCTTAAATTGTTCTTCCAAATAGCTAGGCGCTGAACAATAGGCAGGAAATAGTTTCGAAATGGGAATAGTTTTATCGTCTCCGCGGCCTATTTTAATGATGTTTTCAGCAGATGACTGTCTTCAAAGTAATGGACCAGAAAGACAATACGAGTTAAAAAAAAAACATCTGTCCACCGATGCGATTTAAGCGGTGACGTGACCCATATTGGTGTGCTAATTGAGAGGATGACCTTTTTCTCTCAAATCTAATCTTTTTCCAAGTGTTGCAGTAAGGACGATATTTACGTGTTTTTTTTAAATTATTATGTTGCAACTTTTCAGCCACAAAGTTATCATTCTGGAGCAATTAACTGAGATTACCACACAAACTTTCGAGGCTATAAAGGCGTGCGTCTCGCAAAGGTTAGTTGCGTCACTTGTTATTGGCGTGTATTACACGATGTATTGACGAACTTCATGAGAAATGAGAAGAGTCATGAAATCGGCATTAGTCATGTTCTCCTTATATTATCAGCGGCCTTTCGGTCAATAGCCTCTCCGGAGAGGAGTTATTGGCTGCTTGTATTTTTCCCCTCTTGTCCTGTTTTCTTGATGTAACAGTAGAGTTGAGGAGACGGATGAATCTCAAGAAATTCTTGAATGGGGTCGTAGACGGTGAAAGAATTTTGGAACACAGAGCGAACGCTGGGAATATTATCATCAGACCCGCTCAATTCCTCTACAGACGATGGAATATCCATTCAATACTCGCCACGGATAAAACGCACTCCAAGAGAAACTCGTGGCGTTACGTCTTACGTATTTTATTTTATTTAAAATCTTGTGAACATGGTTCGTTTTACAATAGGGATGGAAATACGTTGGCAATGATTTCGCTCTGATATTAGTGCCGTGTTTGTGCGGGTGAAAAATATTTTGGTTCGCTAAATAGTTGGAAATAGTAGGTTTCTTATGCATACGTTTTTTGTAGAATGCCGTTTATGCAGCGGTAATGTTCCGTGTGCTCAAATTTTTTTTTCATGCAAAATTACTTTTTAGCGAATGGCGGCTAAAATGAAAGGTAAAGTTGACCTGTCATTTTGGTGACCTTTTTTTATGTGTAAAATACTTTTTAACGAATTATTTTTGGTTTTTCTAAAAACGCAGGTTTGCATTTACACTTTATAATTTTTAAAAGAAGTATACAGTGGTATGGGATAACTCATGCAATTTGATATTCGGAAGAATATTATATGTACTATAATAATGACATGAAGTCTGATTCTAGGTTGAATATTTTTATTCCGCGATACGGGACGTTAGTTACTGACGTGCATCTGACTCTGCGTCGATATAAATGCTGTTATTGTAGTGTTTCTACTCTCGATTTTATGGGAAATTTTGTCAGGATTATTTTTGTGTCAACTGAAGGTCAGGAGTTTGACAAGGAACCGCGACATAAGGAAATGCGTCCCATACTGCTCCATCGCCATTTAAAATGACAGATCCTAAGTTTGCATTAATATGTTGAACAATTTTTTAGCCTGGTCATCAAGCTTACTGAGATTGAAACCCAAAAATCGTTATTTTAATTCATAATCTGCGACATGAGAGCATTTTTTTGCGTACATGAACTACAGATATGCTGTTGCCTTTTTTTCGGAGGAAAAGAATATTCCCGATGTAGTCTCAATTCCCATGTGTTTGTAATCAATGGTTGAGCGTTCTCTTTCACAAATGAAATTATATTCATGAAATGCCAATCGATGACTGGATAATTTAAGAGGAAATTTTGCCTTGTCTGTCACACAAAATCTGATTCAAGGCCCTGAAAATGTAGAGTGAGATGTTTTATGATTAGAAATTTTCATAACATCCTCGGAACGTCTCTTAACTTAGACTTCCTTTTGAATGGAAGAGACTCTTTAGGAATTGGAATTCTATTTCACATTTGTTCAATAGGGACAAATCAGAGTAGAAAATTCCGCATTGTGGAAGGGCATGTAAAATTTTACCTCGACCGCTTACAAGATGCTCCGACCTTTCGGGAGGATTACCTTTTTAATTTTTCTTCGGAAACCCTGATGTGAATTGAAGAGGGTTAAATTGAAGACTATTTTGGGAGGGATACAAGCCAGGCTGACGGAAGTAATGCTGCATACGTAGAATACGGATAATAATAAAACCTGTTCATTTTTTTACATCAAGGTCATCCTGGTGAAGTTAATGATTTATTCATGGCAAATATCATCGGTGGGATAAATACTTTGTGCCCGCGCGCGTGATTGTGTAAAAAGTGACTTGTTTCATGCGGGGCGTTGGAGACGTGTTTTATTCGTGTCTGTGCACTCAAAAAAGATACAAGTCCTAAGTGGCATGGAGAAAGTGCGATTTTCCCGCAGGGCCTCATGCTTCAAATAACCCCCCCCCCCCCCCAGGTGTCCACTCTTAGATTTCGATGGGACAGTTGAATAGCTGTCGCCGACTCTCGTAAGATGCACTTCTCGAAGCGGGCGTCAGGTGGAGCTGGGGAGGGGGGCAGTGAATGACTGGCCAGACGCTGGGATTTGGAACAGCGTGTGAGAAGTGTTGCTTTTGAGTGGCCGTGGAAGTGCTTCTTCCGCGGCGTTGATTCCGAAGACTCATCTTCGACCATGGCAACACTGTGTCCCTAACCTTACCCTCCCTCCAACAAAAAAAAGGACTCTTCCCCCTCCCCTTCGCCCATACCTTGACCACGATACCCCCTCCCATTCCCCTCTCTTCCCCCCACCCTTCCGCCATGCACTCCTTATCCCGAAACCGTATTCAGTGTTTTGAGGTCAGTATTTAACGAACGATTGTTGAAGCGGATACTTAGAAATTGTGTCGGTGAGCAACGGATAACAACTTGACATTATTATACCTCCATTAAAACCCTCTATTCCCAATTATACCGGGACGTCTTCTTGTAGGTAGCTCCCGCTTCTCAATAACTATTGCCTATTTGATGAGGTACTTGCTGTGGTGTACAAGCCCTTTCATTTATTTTTTGCGGGAAATCATTTTAATAGCCTGTCATCACGGGTTGCCTTCGGTTGTTTTTATGAAACTTCCATTACTGATATGTGCCAAGGTACTGCTTCCGGGCCGCGTGCAATAGAGTCATGCGCAGTGCGTACTAAGCATCTCTCCCCTCCACGTCTTTTCTAATCTTCGTGTTTTCCTCTGCCGTCGAGGTTTTTTACACTTCCGGAAGAGTTCAATATCCTAGACTATGAATTTAATCGGGAACTGGGTACTAATTCGCCATACATAGCTTGATTCAGGTCGTCCAAAGGAGATAATCTGTGTGATAGTTAGCTTATGATATTCTGTAGGTCTTCTACAATTTTATATTTTTTAAATAATTGGCTGGAAGATTTTCACTTATTATATTCATGGCAGCGTGAATTGACATCCACTAAGTTTATTCATTATAATATAATATTATTGGGTTATTAATTAATAATAGACTGATGTCATTTTCCGTAGATTATTACTAATCATGATTATTGACTCTTTCCGTGGTTCTGAATGGAAATCAGTCTCGTATTTGCAGTCAAGGAAACCCATCTAAAAGGTTAGTGCCTGAATTTTCAATAAAATAGATTAAGGCACGTGATAAATAGCAGAAATGATGGATAAAAATCTTAGGGAGATTACCAATTAGCATTTAATTTCGTAGGGAAACGCACCACAAGAAGAGTCAACAAAATGTCTAACTTCTTGCAAATCAAAAGAAATATTTATCTTTGCGCTGTGAAGAGCCCCTCGTGGTGGGAAAAATCTTATTTGGAGATAACTTAGCCAGCATTATTCGTGTGCTTTCGGAACTGGGCTTGAGTCCCGTTTTTAAGAGAAAGTGATGGCCGCAAACATTGCGCCCAAAGTAGGTCCTAAGAATTTTCTCGAAGGACTTCAAAATCGTTTCTCCATTACACATGTTTTAATCTGTTCCACGGCTACTTTGAAGGTCTAATCTGATTGATGGTTCAGCGGAAGTTTGGAGTCATTTTTCGCTTGTGTTGCGAAACAAACCCATTGCTGAATTTGCGTTCCTGACGTACTTGGAGAAAAATAGAACTCTTTCAACGATCGTAAATAACTCATTTAGCCTCGGGATATTGACCAAAAATGGAAATACTTTCGGATCACTCACGGTCGCAGGATGTGTCACCACTGGCGGTTATTGAAAACAAGAGTTGTCGAAAGGTTGGTGAGTGGCAGTGGTCCTATCTGCGAGGTGCGGCTTCTTTTTGGAGAGCGATTCAGCTAGTATTGGAGTCTCTACGTGTTTTATAAATACGGAAGGTTCCCTCTAAGTTCCTGCTGAAGTACTGAAAAAATAACTGAATGTACAGTTATTAAATTGACGCAAAGATCGTTGGCGTCTGAATGCGACCAGCTTAGGAACTAATTCAAGACGTCCGTCTACCAAAATACTTTCCTCGTAACTTTTTCGTGCCAGCGGGAATTTTCAAAGCGCATACCCCTTTTACTGGGGAAATTCAATTGCATACGTCGCAGTACGGTAACGCTAAGCAGACCCAACTATGATTCCTTCCCCATGATTTCCGCACTAAGCTTTCGCTAACGTCTCACCTAGAATGGACTTTAATCTCGACGGTACATCTGTGAACACATCTGACATATTAGGAATTGAAGCTCCTTGAAATCGCAGTCGTACCAGCTTTGCGGTGTGTAAAGACCAGTGGTTCTACGGATAGAATCGGTGACGGATAATTTGGTGCTACACACAAAATGTGGATAATCTTCTGATCTTAAAAACTTGAGAGAGTTTAGTACGCTGTCCAGAGTATGTCGCATGGCAATTGAATTCTTAAGCGCTTATTTATTTGTTGAAATTTAACTCCTACCTTGCGTAACCATTTGGGCCGTTGACAGTAGAGTAAATTTGAGCACCTTTTCCGGCTCGTCCACTTCCGCTTCAGTGCATGTGCAGTAGCTGCATGCGCCATGTATCACGGTTTATGATTCTTCCCCCATTTTAAAAGGAAACTACTTAGAGTTCGTCCAAACAGAGTGAAAGGAATTTTTCAAGCCACCTTGAAACCGCAGAGAAATCAGTTTTCTGCTTTAAAATCAGTATTCATTTGCCCCACTCAATATTTTTTCCAATGATAGTTTCCCGTGGACTACGTTGAGATCTCAGAAAATACTACAAATGTAAGGAAAGACGAAGCCAAAATGGTAGAGGTTGAAGGAAATGTTGATGCCCAATTGAGCTTAAATAATTTCTTTCATATGGTGCCCGAAACAATTCATCAATTTGGTAATCAGCCGATTGTCCTTGCAATTTTAATATTAAAATGAATGGTTTAAGTAGACCTTTGTTAACCTCATAATTAAAGAAAACTTTTTTAAAACCCCTAATATCCCCAAATATGCATACACGGATGCCCAACATTTCAAGACAGAGCATAGGTTTTTGGTGCCTCAATATTCTGCTTTCACTCAGCTCTGCCGAACTTCGAGGAATTTCCCCTTAAAATAGGGAATGAGGAAGAGGCCGTGATGAATCGCACATGGAGCTGATAGTTTAGGCCACTGAAGTACGACGCGGAAAAGGTAGTGAAAATTCACTCCACAGTCAACTGCCCAAATGGTTAGGCAGCATTATATTATTCTAAGATTTGAAGATCAGAAAATTCTCCACATTGTGTGGTACCCAATCATCCGTCACCAAGAACCTCTGGCCCGTTGCATGAAACATACCCACCACACAACCGGAACGAGTTATTGTGTGCTGTTTGCTCTAGTTTTTGTCATTTTTTGTCTAGATGCACCCAGAAATGAATTTTAGCCTTACAGAATCATCATATATCCTTGTGTTTGTTTAAACGTAGCCTCACTAATATTAATTCTGGAGGTGGCTAGCCCATTCATAAATTTCTTAGAGATACTTTTATTCCATTGTGTGAAGCAAAATTACATGATGTTATTACTGTTTTTATCAATGAAATATAGCTTACCAAAAATGCTATTCTATTTATTGTCCTCCGGGCGTATTTATTAGAATACCGCAGACCTTTTCATGAATCGTTGTTTCGACCATTGAACCGTCGAGTCGGCAATACTGAGGCCATTGATCCGGTGGAAAACACATGTATCCGTCAGTGTTTGGATGCGCTTGCGAAGCATAAGACTGAGTGAGCACTTGGTGTTCCGCCCAATTATGAAAGGGTCCCCTCCACTCCTAACGGCATTTCCACGTCACCTCCCGCGCGCCTCGCACGCCGACTCGGCTTATCATCCACGGGGTGCTCATACCGGGAAATTCCTCTACTCAGAGACGCGCAGAACTGTTTTCAGCTATCTCTTTCATATCAGCAGATAGCTATCAGGATTCAGATATAATAACGATGGTAACTTCTCGGAGTTAAGATTCTGAGAAAACTGTACAATTTACAACATCTGTACAAGTTGTACTGGCTATACTAACCATTCCAGATGCAGTAGTTATACTAGTTGTATTATATATACTATATGTTCTATTTTGGGACTAGTTACGCACAAGCGTTATAAGTATGCTCGAAGACGCCTGCACTACCAGAAAAAAATTAACCTCTGCACAATTATAGAAGTATTTCAAATTTACAAGGTACTTTTGCAAGCTTGTATGCTCTGTTATCTTACAATTTGTTTAAATTAATTTTATGCGAGCGCATTTTCCATTCGAAAGTCTTATTATCTGAGCAGCTATGAGATAGTGTGCTGAAAATTAATTAAAAATGGAAGAAAATTTGCATTTGGTATATTCCAATTTCCCTTAAAGCTAATGCTATACATACCTCTAATAGGGGAGAGGTAAAAAAAGAAGTTATCAAGGAGAAATAAGGTAAGGTCGTCTATATATTTTATTCCATCCCCTCTCTGGTGGAATTAGGAATATCAAATAGGAAAATAATGTCTTGCAAGAGTCTCATCAAATATTCATTACTCTTTTAATTTCTCTAATCTGAAAGGAATGGTCGGAATATTAGTCGGTTATAAAAATAGTATGATCGAAGACCTTTTCATTCAAATCCAGAAAAATTACCTGTGATCTCAATTTATATTATTATCGTAGCATTCGGAGGGAATTACATTTTTTATGATAACTATTTGAGGCCGGTACTCCAGTTTATGTGTGAGGAAATCCTTTCGATTATTAGGAAAAGCAAGGGAGGAAGTTTTGAGGGTTAATATCTGAGGTCCACAGACAATCTGATGCGAATTTATTCGTAACGCAGTGGAACCTGAAAAACTGCCGACGCTAGGCGATAGTAAAACATGTACTGTCAAGGAAATGCGGAGCCTTTATTGTGGGAAATATGAGTATTGTGGTTTTATTGGAAATGTATATTATTTAAATGTATACCGAGCTAGACAACAGCTCAGAATAAATATCAGCGAGAGCGATTTCCGGTATCTGCGATTGTGATCAAGATCAGAATAGAAAAATCGCAGATCATGTGAACCTCATGATTCTCGTTGACTGAATTCGGCGAAAAAGTTTGTTTTAGGTAATGTATTTTCATATTGAGAAAAATGCGGGGTGAATTCTATAGATTCTGAAGTTTCGAGTGGGTGCGAGCCTTCCAAGGCAGTACCCACTCCCGAGGAGGAAGACACTCTGGGTCACATTCCGGGAGAATACCCGGTATTCCGGTGGAGGCAGTCGATGGACTTGTCTCCGCCGCCTCCGGCTGGGGGCGGTGCGCCTGCCCCCACCGCCACGCCCTCTAGTACGGTTAGAAGAGCAAACTCTTCACTTTCACTGTGCACAGCTAGTTTAAGCATGATTACGACCACTGCGCCATTTGAGATAATCCTAAGCGTAAGGACGCGAACCGAGACGAAGAAAAAAATTTGTTTTTTTTTTTGTAAGAACCACTCATCCCGCGGACTGGTCCTGCAATTCAGCTAGGTTTATTATTTTTTTAAGTGCGGCTTAAGTTGGCAAAAATTATAATTCGTTGATCATCAAGGCGCTAGTATATTTTTCCCGCAGAGCCCATAGTCAACCAGTCATTCCAGAGGTGGTGAAATTTGGCTTTGGCTATGCCAGAAGCAGAAGTACATTTTAAAACTTTGGAGCTGTGCTTCGGTTAGCTGCTACTTAATTTGATCCAATCCTTACTGCGCTGACGAAAAAATTAATTCCTAATGGCACACTTTTGTTCTTTATCAGTACCTAAAACTATTATAGAGAACGAATATACAGATTTCTAAAACAAGGCTCATGAAAAATATTGAGAGATAAACATAATTTTATTTGAAGAAAATGTTGACTAACTTGAATTCATTATTAGGCTTTCAAATGCATAAAACTATAAATTATTGAGTTATTTATGTACTTATTATTAAATTAATGATTACTAATTTTAGATAAATCTCGAAGTCAAAGGTTTTAATTACATTCTCTTACACCAATTTCAATTCGATTTACTTGAAACGGGACGACTTTGTGTACATGAATAATATGTAACACCCCTAGAAAATTTTTCACTTTTCTCTTTTGGCATATCACTGCCTGAATAATTCACGGAAGAATAGAGATGTCGATCACTCTGAATAAGTAGTTTGAACCTTGAGATCTAACCAAATAGTTTGAACCTTCAGCGATAACAAGAAGAAAGCCATTAAGGATATTTTCTTGTGTTAATGACCTACAAATTAGTGAATAATTCATTATATGAAGTCAGCACTCTTCTTAGTCACCTCTCTTTAACGAGCATGCGATCCTCAAACCCATCCCTTGAGTCCTAGTCAAAACCTTGGGTCGAAGTGCTGTTACCGCGCTCAAATAATTGCTCCAAGTCATCACCGATGCCGCTCTTCTCCTTGCGACCAATTTTCCCATGGTAATTAGTTGCATGCTTAGAAGCCTCTGGCCATAACGCCAAGTTGTGGATGATGTTCTACAAACTACCCGTGATTGACAACTAAGCGTGCATCAGCAAACAGTTTCTCATCGTTTTTACGGTTCGAATCGGCTCTGCTAACAACTTCTTCATGCCTCATTTCTCCTAGACGCCGTCTTCACCTTTCTAATTTTCAACTGTAAATTTATAGGCTTACTGTTCATGGCTTATTGTTAGTCGTGGGGTCAACAAACTCATATCGTAACCCGACTCTTTGAAACCCGCGATCTCAAGGGAGAGGATTTGAGTAGCAACAGATGAACCTTTCCTTAACCATCTTGCCTACAATTCACTCGCTGCATTTTGCAGCGTAATCACTGTTCCAATTCTTGCGCGAATCAATTCTCTTCCTCTATCACGAGAACCTAGAGTTGTGCTTTGACTTTCTCCCTAGAGTTTCAGGGTTGTCCAGCGAGTCTTGAACTTAAGCATTCACATTTTTTGCAGCGTAAAAACAAATTTTGACTTGGAGTCATGACCTTTGGTGGATGTCGCTCTTGAATGTTTCGAAAAAATGAAAGCTCAGAAGTGATCAAATCACCAGTATAATTGCCCATTCGCAAGTGTGAAGTGCATTTCAAATAATTATTTCGTCACTGCCACATACAGTTTGTCTTAACATTTTTATCCGGCTTATTTTCAGATAAATATTATGAAAAGTGTAGTGAGAATTGAGATAATAATTATGGTACTTAATTAGTGATAAACAATTGGGATGCAAATAGTGAATGCGTAGTTCTATTCTATAAAAAAATAACTTGGTGTTCATACAGATACCTATAGAATTTCATACCTTATGAATATTTTGTTACTTATTGTATGTGCTATGACATGAAAAGTATTAATAATTTTGTATCTTTATATTCATTAGCAAGAAATAATTCTCTGGAAATTGCTCTTATACCTCAAAATGGATATTAATCCACTATTTATGCTGTTTTCCTCTTTGATGGATGTGCTCGTTTCATTATCGCTCATATATTTTTCACTAATCATGCTGTGCGAGTTATCTTTACGATAAAAACATTTATCACGGAGATGTAACTTTATTTGTAGTCTTCGAATCAGTCATTTTTGTTGTTTTTGTGCAGACGCTTTTCATTGTTTTCTCGGTGTCGTTTATGGCATGCGATTCAGAATCAGCAAGTTTGCCACCCATCTAACATGAGTTATTTCGTCACGGTTTGTGTTTACAGAAAATCTTTGTTTATTTACCATGTCCATATTTTTTTACAGAATCTTTGACCTGCTCATTCTTTCAAGGGCATAATCGGCCATTAGGGAAATGCAGCATGCATCACGTAGTTCACGCTCGAATCATGTGATTTTCCTGGTTAAAATTGCTTTTGATGGGAAAGCTAAGAGTTTCTCTGAGGATTTTCCCTGAGCTACGAAGTGCTAGGTCGTGACTGATTATATCCCCTTGCCCTCCCTAGGGTTTGCAGTCATGGTTTGTCTTTGTCTTGACTGAAAAAGTTGGCCACGACCCAACCACTGACCGCCTCCATTCATCTTTTGCTAATATCTCCCTCTTTTAAAACACGAGGGCGCTATATATTGAAGTTTTTAAATACTAGTAACTATGAATTATATTTAAATCCTGTAAAATTGAAACTGGTATTCAATTACTATTGCATTCTATTTTGAAGTATTTTAGTGCCGCGTATGACCGAGGACCAGTGACGTAACTAGGAATATGCTTTGGGGGGATGAGTGAGGTTAGTGGGGGCCACCCCCCCCCCCCCCCAGGAAACGGGGAATTCAGGAAATATATTGAAGAATAATATGCCTGAAATGCATTTTACAGCAGATGCAGTTATTATTTATCAAGTCCAGACAAGATTTTAAAATAATATTATGATTTCTCTAAGGCTTTGGGGGGGACACATCCCCCCCGTAGTTACGCCACTGCCGAGGGCCAATATAAATAGTTTTATTTCGCTATAATGGGGCAATATTTGTCGAGAATGATCTACTGGAACAGCTTTCCATTTCCAAAAGATTTAACTGTTTTTGGAAATCGATTTTTTTGCTTCGACGCAATGCATAGTCGGTAGCGTGCATCTTTTTTGCTATTTTTCCGAACGGATAGGTGTAGGAATTCGTTTCTCCCCCACCAATAGAGGACTTCAATAAGTGCTAGGCGCAACCTCGTTTGCTCACTTCCATTTTATTCTACTCGCTATCGTTGATTTATTTGTTGGTATGTGTGGCATTTCCTGCTCAAACAACTTTTTCCCGTATTCAATTGTAAAAATACAGTCGGTTATTTGGGTATCTGACTTTTTACTACACTTAAATGATGGACGTTGCGTCATAATTTATGTGATATTATATCTCATAAGTTATGACTCTGAAATGCAACAGCTTGCTGAATAAAAGGTCTAGTTAATTTCTAGCCGTTGATAGCTCCTAGGGCGGCATTTTTGAAAGCGCATTTATTTTTTCAAGATATGCTGAAATGAATGCATGCCATCGTTGCAGAATGTTTAGGATCTTAGTCATTTCCATAAAAATCATTTTTCCCTTAAATTCTGTTTTCAAATTTAGTTTACTTGCGATTTTCGAGGCCATTGGAACTCCTTGAGAAACACTTTCATAATTTGGTACATGAACTCTAAAACTGTCATTTCCAAATCAATTCATGGAGATAAAATTTAACATGTAGTCTTCTTGCATACCTATTTATTTCGAAGAATACTCTCTGGTTAGGTTTATGATCTTAAAATCTTATTCCTTCCCTTCTCTGCCGCGCTAAGTATATTTAAGGACTTTAAGCAAACTATTTGCCATTTGTTAAGCTCAAGCGTTGTGTACGAAAACTTGACTCCGACATAACTTAACCTATGGCTATACATTCATTAATCAAAGTGACGAGATGGCATCAATGTGTGTGTACAAACCGTCGTACTCTACGAGCGAAAATTTCTCTGATGTATCAGGCATTCGCAATCTAGTGAGTCTGAAGACAAATTAGAGCAGTGAGTGTTCTAGGTTCATGGTCGTGAATTTTCGCAGTCATTTTAGAAGCTTGTCACTGTGTTTAACACAGGTTGAATTCGCTTATGTTATGCATTGAAACTCTTCGTGAGAAACGACTATAGGCGACGAGAGTGTAATATCAATCGGAATGTAATTATCACTCTTACAATCATCCCGTTTCCGGCTTCCCTGAACAAGATTTTTCCCATCTGCCCATTCTCTGAGTGCCGTATAAAAGACACCAAAGTTAACATCCCAATTACCTGGGAAATTGCTACCAGTACTATGACTCTTATGAGATACCGGAGAACGAGTCTGATTCCGTGCCGTGCGTGAGCGTCAGTGTTTGTTTTTGAGGGCTGTGCAAACTCCTTTCATCCTGAAGGAAAGTAAATATATCGCCTAACATTGCAGCAGGAAGGTGGAAGTTTGAGAAAAGCAATGCCTGCCCGTGTCAGGACGTAATTTATCTATGCTAATACATATGGTTCAACATAGTTTCATGTATCAAAGGTTATCATGCATGATGTTAGGCAGCTGATTTCATGATAGGAAACGATGAATAGCGGCAATTGAAAATTAATAATTAATCGCGCCAATTTATTTAGAAGAGTTGGAAAGGGAAGAAGTGTTAATAAGGTGAGCGACCGTTCGTCACTATTTCTATGAAAGAGGACTCTCCTCAATGTTACATTTCATACTATCCGTTAATATATTACACTCAGGCCTTTTGAGCGACACCTAGTCACCATTATATTTTAATTATGTTTAAGGTGCAAAATCACGTCAGTTGTCGGAATACAAGTCAAGATATCACTCACCCCCTGAAAAATTGAGTATCTACTTTACAACACTCTATTTACCTATTGTTTGTGGAAGAAGATGAAATTAAAATACTAAGAAATTCCTTCCAGCTACCTTCGATTGTTTTTGGATGAGAAGAGACATTTTTGGATACAAGTAAATATTATCTTCCGAATTAACGATTTCCAGCTTTCGATCATATTTATTCGTATTTTTAAGCTCCCACATCCAAAAAAATGTTATTTCTACATTGGTTTCTCACCCTTTGTTATTGCCCACTGTCCGAAATTTTTGTCTTACACGTATTATATGTTCAAAATTCTTTGGTTGGATTTTAATTGCGCTCTATACATTGAGGATTGAATTTAAATCTGAGGAGCCGATATCTGAGAAGGGAGTCGTTTGCAGACCGCCTACAATGTTTCAGTGGGCATCAAATGTGTTCTGGCAGCCAAGTTGGCCATAGAGCTGCCCTGCGGTGAGGATATATATCGATTAATTCGTACACAGCACATTAAAATTATGCAAGTAGCATTGGAAACGCATGATAGGCAAATATAAAAGAAATCATAACTTTTAACGAAACGCTCTTCATCTGTACACTTTGGGGATAATCGTAAATAAATGCTACAGAAAATGTCAGATCGAGAGCTTTTTTAGTAATTCTACCTGGAAATGTGATTCGGTTCAGTGAACAGTTAAAAAGATGCGGAGAAGAGAGGAACAGCGAATCATTCGAACGGGAATCTTGAGGAACGAAAAGTTAATCTAGGTCAAATGAAACTGGCTGCTTTTTTCAGACCAGTTTTGACCCTTGGGCCGGGAAAATATCTGGATTACAAAGCAAAGTTGACATAAATAATAAAATGTGACATAAAATACTATATGGGAACGGAAAGGGGAGAAGGAGCTGTTAGCAAAGATGGGTGATACGAAGCCAGTAATGTGAACGGGGAGGAAAAAGATGAAGAGATGGTGACATAAGGCTCAGCAGTTAGATATCGATTGATTTTGACAAAATAACATTATATTTGTCCTTAATACTTTTATATTTTTCCTACCAAGCACTCCTAACGGCTATGGATCGTAACTACGCCCATGTTAAACACGTTCGGGAGGATTCGAAGTCCCTGAGAAGATCCCACTACAACTGCAGTACTAAAAACAATACGTATTTCCAACTCTACATATCTTGTTGATTCATCACCAGCATAGGTTTGTGACGAATATGGGTTATATATTTGAGGGAAGGTTGGGCCAACACAAGACTTTTTAATTACCGGCACCTTATGATGCATTGAATTTAAATAAAATATAAAAAGGTATTACTGCATCCGACGGCAATGCAGTGAAAATCGAAAATCTAATTAATAATTCATTAAAATAATTCAGATTTTTTATTTTCCTTATTTCGGGGGGAAGGATGATGCTAGCATCTTAGGCCTCCCTTATGTTCACTATTGACACCGGTTGCCTATATAAGATTGGATTGACATTGCTATCCACTCCAATCTTCACTTCAATATCCAATCTAAACAATGTTCATTTGTGGAGCCAAGAGGGGGGACTCGAACTTAATCTGATCAAATGCATGTTGGTACATTTTTTGCAGAGTTCGTCCAACTATAACCATGTTTATGCTGTGGATGCTTTTAACATAAAGGCAACAGACGAAGTGACGTGCCTGAAAGTTACGATTACCTAGAACCTATCGTGGGGAACTCATGTACGGAATATTTGCGGCATAGCCCTGAAGAAATTAGGATTCGTCAAGCGTATTGCGGGAAGATTTTCGGATGAGAAAGTAAAAGAAAATTGCTATTTCGCACTCGTCCGACCGCACCTTAAATATGCAGCGAGCGTATGGGATTCGGTGCAGAAAGACTTAATCCGCGAACTGAATAAAATACAATGGACGGCTGCGCGGTTCGTCAAAAACTGCTACGGGCGTACAGACAACTTTACCCAGATGTTAAGCGAATTATTCTGGGAGCCGCTGGAGACTCGGAGGCTGCGCGCTAGGCTTAGATTGCTTGAACAATTGAGAATGGATATCTTTAAGAGAACATAATATTAGAGCCCCACTATATTTCCAGGTCCGACAGAAGCGATAAATTAAGAGAGATATTTTGCCGAACGGAGAGATGTGGGAATTCGTTTTTCCCCCGAACCATAAAAGACTTTAATAATTGCTGGTCGTAATTTCCTTAGAGCACTTCTTTTTTATCCGTAATCGGTTGGTGTCCTAACACTCCCTTCCACACGCATTTTAGGCGGCTTACTGGGTAGTAAGTAGATTTAGATGAATCTTAAGTCAGTACATAGTATTTTTTTAGTATTAATAGTAGTAATTAGTAGTATTTTTCAACCAATACTTTCTTCAGCTATTTGAGGAGAATAAAGTGCCATTTAATTATTACTAGCATGTTTTTTTTTTTTATTCAGCAATTTTCCAGAATTTCGGGAAAAAATTAAATATGTGCCAAGGTTTTATTCTTATCCTGACATGTAATGTGATGGTCATCCGTTTTGTGGCAGAACTACATTTACATTACAATTTACACCATAATATTTTTACGCGTACATTACATCAATGTGTGATAAATCAAGATGCATTATCGATATGTGTACTTGCCGTCTTACAATTATTGCTTCCAAACCATCCACCATGAAAATTCCCATGTATTTTTAATGATACATATCCCTTAATATACGAAGCTATACTTACTGCAGTGGCGGCTGGTGGTAATTTATCTAGGGTGAGCATTAGAGCAGATACGGGATGATTTAACTATATTACGTTAATCCTAATCCATGAGCATCATATTTCGTCGTAATAGAATACATAGCAAGCAAAACATTTCACTGGTACATTCTACCCTTAAAATTGCATGAATAGAAATAATATTAGCATGCTAATGAAAATAATTATTCTAAGCACACCTTTACAAGTGATGGTAGATAAAATTCATTCTCCTTTCTTCTGAGCGAACTTGTCTGTCACCTTGTCGTTGAAACCTTCGATACCATCCAGGAACCTTTTTTCAATTGACAACATCGCCAAAGCAGAGTGCCTGTCCTCGTCCATCGTGCTACGTAAAAATGTTTTCACACGCTTAAGGGTTGAAAAACACCTCTCTGCTTCACTGGTTGTCATCGGAATAGTCACCAGAATTTTCAGCAGTTTAGTTGTTTCACTGAATGTGTTTTGAATGTTATTGTCAACAATGAATCCTAGTAGAGCAACGACACTGGAGACTTTCCGGAAGTCCTCGCGCATGTAAATTATTTCAAGCTCAGTCCGAAGACGAACTTGTTCTTATAACTCATGCACACTATGCAAATACTTTTCTGGGAATTCCTCGTTGAAATTTGGGAAATTTTCGGAAGAGAAGAAACGATGCCTTAAGAGAATCGTTCCTCAGCCTGACTGAGTATTGCATCACAAACCTCTTTTGCAGCTAGGTTTCTGGAAATGAAAGTGTCCTCACGTCTTCTTTTTTCATGTCTTGTTTCTAAGTTATTACAAAGATTGTCAATGCTCTCCATGACATTCATTACTGCGGATTCGAAATCCGTAATGACTGCATTTGCTGACACAGTCTATTAATTTTCTCTGTAGCTGATCGTATACTCACGTGTGGCATTACTCTATGGAAGACTTCTAGCCAAAACATAAAAACTGGCTGTTCAATCTTAAGGCGTAATCCTCTTGCTTGAGCAATAGCACTACTTTATGTACTGCTATTTTCAATCTTCTCCAAACATTCTCATAATGACTCTTTGTGGGCATAAACGGTTTAAACTAACCTCGACTTAAAATTCCACCTCACATTTGACACGCCAGGAAATCACTTTCCAACCACTTCATCTAATACTTTCACCCTCTGCGGGGAATTTGAAAAAACGTAGGAATTTCATTTGTATCAGCGAAAAATGTTCTCACCGGGGTGTTTTGACTTGTAGCTTGAGCCATAATCAAATTTAGTTTATGTGCGTAGCAATGCATATAATGGGCGAAAGGATAGTCCTCTTTCACTAAGGCTTGAACTCCACAGTGACGACCGCTCATTACGCTGCCTCCATCATAACTTTGCGAAACTAGTTTTCTTTTATCCGGAACCACTTCAGTCAGAACTTCTTTGATATTCGCGGACAAAGCCAAAGCACAGCCGTCACTGGGATTTAAAGATGTCCAGAATCGTTCAACTGGTTTACCATCTGGCAGAACATATCGAAATAAAACTACCATTTGATATAGCGTGGATAAATCTGTGGTTTCATAAGGTATAACCGATACTTAATCTGCTTTATTAATTTCACTTTTATTTCTTCCTGACAAACTTGAAGCATGCATTGCAACAGATCATTCTGGATGTCTTTAAATGTCCCTTTAAAGACTGTAGCTTGGAGCAGATGATCCTTCAGAACTGAATCTAATTCTGCCGTGAAGTTGATCAGACCTCGAAAAACGCCCGGATTGGCGGATTACGCAGTTTCATCATGCCCTCTCAAAGCCAGTTCAAATGCACCACAGAATCGTACACAATTTATGATCTGAGAAAAAAAATAACGATTTTTGGCAACTTCTGAATTTTGTTTTTCAACATTCCGTCTGAAAGCACTGTCGAGTTGTTCTCTAATGCTGTATCTACCAAACATACTAAATCCTAATTCAGCATTCATATGACTCTTAGAACTTGCGTGCTTTTCAGTCTTCTGTTTTAATGACATAGATCGCAAAATCCACCATGCTTCCAAGTGGTGGATTTGTCACATAAGGCATGGAAAACAGAAGAGGCGATTTGTCACATTACATCCACACAGCCATTCGTATTTCGCAAATGCATTTTCATTAAACTTCCTGGTCCCATCCTTTCCTTTGCACTTAGTAGTCTAAATTAATTCTAATGTCGGCCAAGATCTTCCTTGCTGCTTTATTCGCAGCTTTTCTTCAATCGTTAGTTGAGAAAAGTTCGTATTTTTCAATTCCTGGATCGTAACTGGATTCATGTTAAAACATATACCGGCACTAGCAAGAATTACAACTATAAGCGATTGTAAATATACGAAACGAAAGGCTTTCACCTATTCCACGTAAAATTTAGAAATATTGACACTAATCACCATTTAGTATAGAAAATACACCGCTAAGTAGCTACTACAATCGAAGCAATCGAAGGAAAGCGTTTTTAGCATGAATTTCAAATCAATGCCGCTAATTGGCACTTGATGCATTTGCAGACTAGAGTCCTCTGGATTTTCGATAATGCACTACATAGTTATGAGTTACACCCTATGAGGAAGTAGTGTAGAAAACGGCCATACAGATAACTCTGTTGCAGACGGACCAGGATCAAGGTCCGTAATTGACCAGGATCAAGGTCGGTAAAAAGGTCCTTTACCGGCCTTGACTAGGATCCTGGACGCAGGTAGTGTGGGTGGCGGCTACACTACCTACGAATCACTCGCCAAGTATGCGCATGCGCACTCGCATCGTTTTGAGTCTGCTCCCATCACCCATTTGAGCAGCACATACCCCGACATACCCGACCCCCCCCCCCCCCCCCCCGCCTACTTCGTCCCGCCCGAGCACCCACAAGCGATTGCATAAACCGAATATGCGACCGGCGCGATGCCACGGGATCGCACACTTGTAGAGCGGTGAATTCGAAATGGAGATAGTTGTAGCGTTCGGAGGTTCATGTTTCTTACATATGTACACAGGATTTTTATCCTTCTCGTTGCAAAGGAATATTTTTCTTTTAAAATTCATTCATCTTTGGGTGTGCACTTGCTAACATGCGTAAACGCACGCGTCGCCACTGACTTACTCTATGGTATCTTGGCATCTTCATGAGAATAAATTTTTTTTCGAACCACTTTAACAGGAGAAGAGGCACCCACGAGGAAATGAGGACAGATTTATTATAGACAACGTCCTAAAGAAAGAGTCCATAAGCAGGAATCTATTGATGATTGGGAATTTCTGTATAGCGTTGCGTTATAGCGTAAGTGATATAGAGTGGGATGGTGGACCTTAGTCTAAAAGGATGGACCCCAGTAGATCAATATGCAGTGAAGAAGGAGAGTACGAAAATTGAGATGTGGAATCTGATAGGGAGAGAATATTTCGGTGGGGCACCTCATGCTAGTTGAGGAAATGAAATTGCTGGATGAGATATTTATGAAAAAAGGGGTGAAGGTGTTATTGTGAATGGAAATAAAGTTTTTTTGTGAATTACTAAGTACCTTCAAAAATATTATTCGCCTCAGTAAATGTTTGAATTCATCATCGAACATTGACCAAAGATAATACATGAGAGTTTCATATTTGTATTATTCCGATGTATTTGTGTAGTGAATGTATTTTTTGTTCCATCGAAAACTGAAGTCGTATTTTTTACTCGCTAAATTTAAGTTTTTTTCGTGAAGCCTGCTTATTATTATAACTTTTTTAGATATTAAGCGGAATGCTCTTTTAAAATTTTCTTTTGATTTAAAAAATAAAACAAAGTATGCGAGTATTGTGTTCTTTTATTATGATGTTGAAGTTGTTTCGGGTCTCCCACCGGTTGAGGCTCTCCTTCTCTGCCGACGTTTCGATGGCCATGTCGTCCATCGTCATCAGGGCTTGGAGATGGCCATCGAAACGTCGGCAGAGATGGAGAGGTGGAGAGCCTCACCCGGTGGAAAACCCGAAACAACTTCAACATCATCATACGCCGGGAAAGCTTCAGATCTTTCTTCTTTTATGATTTCTGTTTCCATCTTCGATCACGTAAGTTAACAGATTTTTTCCCTTGCCCCTGGAGACAATTGGACCGACATCAACCCCGACATATGACATAACACTGCAAGCATTTTGCACACATTTATTCATGACATGATTATTACAGAGTTGTATGGCGTTGCGCACGACTGAGGAAGCTTGTGATTCCGAGCAAGCTCCTCAAGAGTCATATTTTGGAGCCCATTTTTTGTCTCTGCGAACAGGCTTACTGTTTACTTGATCGAAAGTTTTTGTCATAGAGTTCATAGGAGTTCATGGGAGGCTCCACTAGGGAGCAGTTGCCACGTTACTGTGAAACCGGTCTCCGCGCATTAATTCGCACTCCAACTTTAGTCACTAGAGGCGCAAGGATCCGTAGGTGTCAAGGTATCTGGCTTTGAATTCCCTTCAGAACTCCGTAAGAAAGAAATACATACTGTCGTGGCCTAGTGGCTACGATGTTTGACTATGACTCTGACGTTCTAAGGTCGAGTCTTGTCTGGGGTATTTTTTAAATATATCTTCTACTTTTTCTTTATAGAAGCCTGATTTTCACAATTATTTTCATGATTTTTCACTGAAATTTTCACTTTTTCTGTGCGAGAATTTTTTTGTCCCCATGCAGCGTGTGATGTTTTCTCAATTTTTCTCTTTGAATTATTTTATTTCCTTGTCGCAACACGACGCATTTTTATGATGCACATGTACTTGGATTCCTTTTACATTACAATACGGGTTTGAGGACTCTTGCAATTCAAGCCTGGTTTTCGAATCTTTGGAAAAGAACTGTTGAAATCCAGTTAGAGCGAGCCCTGGAGGGAATGGGTTCTTCCTCCGGATTTGGGGACGGTCAACCATCTTTTCACTCGGCGAGCTGTCACTCATCAAACAAGAGGCTCCTGAGAAGCATCTTGTTGGTAAATTTTTATTTTTCCATCAAGGTACTTATCAATTTTAATCATCAAAGAATATAGCTTTTCCGGTTGTGTTTCTTCCTACTCCGCTGGGTGTTAAAAGTTCAACTAATGACGAAATCCGATTTGAAAACTGGGCATGTATGGAAGTAATGAGTCCTATCATTGCTTATTTCGCTCTTTGTATTGAATGCACTCTTAGTCGTAGCATTAATCAAGGCTCCAACTTGCTATACCTGAAATATTCTACAGTGTAGGCGAAACAGATTCAGAGCATAACATTTTACCGGTGGGATATGCTTATTATTTCTTATTTCGTGAAAAAGGGAATGATCTTATCAACGAATGAAATTAAAAAGCCATCTTTTGAATATTTTTTATATTTTTTTTTTAAAGTTTATATTTGTTAAATCTGTAGATTTTAAGTTGTCTACTCAATGCAAAGGCCGGATCGGCTGTTTTTGAATGATTCAATAAATAATTTTTTTAATAAACAATTTGATTAAATTTCATACGATTCCATTCTACGGTGTTATGAAATTTTGCTTTTATATCTTTTTTGCTTGAATTCGTTCTTCTGGAGTAATTCTGACTCACCGATCCAAGCTTATTCCTGCCTTCAAGTCCCTATTCCGTTTCGTTGGAATTTTACGACACAGTCGAGGGCCTCCTCTATGTAGACCGCTTGGTTCCTCTGCTTGGTAGGGTCCCGCAGACTCGGATAACAAAAGTGCGGATAGCCCGATAAACCTTGCGCTTTGTAGTGTACTATCAATGTAAATTTTGTCAATATGCAGTACTTAAGACGGTTTTAATCATATTTTTAAAGCACAGTTTCAAGTTTTTTCGATAGTTTCTTTGAACAATTGAATTTTACTTTTATTTTGTATTTGTAGGGGAGAACAGGGTAATTAATGGCGAACAGCGGGCAATGCCGATCACAAGAACTCTACATGTAGGGTTCTTGGCCGAACACATCCCCTTCTCACTTCAAATGCGTTATTTCTTGGTCCCGTGAGGTGCTGCACCCTAGCGGGATCAATGCAAAACTGCAGCCGCGACCCCACCCCTCGCTCAATTTTCAAAGATTATATACTCTAAACTCAATTCACTTCAGGCAGTTGATTTCAAAAGTGTGAGTTTGTCGCTTCTGATCTAAGGACATCACTACATGGTTTAAGGTATGTGTGCGTTATTATTCACCGTAGATGTCTTAGTAATAGTCTAATATGTTGTTGAACATGCATGCTCAACATATATAGTTGGAATTTAAGTAAATAAGGAACCGTTTGTTCGCAAGGTGTTTTTTAATTTGGCGGGCCGGTTTCGGGTAATGGCGCTCCGGTTTCGTGTAATAGCGTACACATAGTGTTGCCGCGAGACTCGAGACGAGACCACTATTTGACGAGACTTTTGCCGGGGGTGAAAATTATCTCATCGACCCATATTGACGTTCTAACGTAGAGCAGCATCTGCATTTCGAAGGCATTATTTTAAAGAGCTCCGCAAATTATAAGGTATTTATCACTATAGCTATGACTAGGGGATTAGATTGGTGTGGTGAATAGAGTTAGTGTAGCCGCGAGACTCGAGACTTTCTCGTCTCGTCTCGTTTTCGAGACGAGACTCGAGACGAGGCCGTTGGGTAGAATTCGAGACGAGACTCCAGACGAGACCACTATTTGACGAGACGAGACGATATCACTTCCACGAGACTCTCGAAAGTCTCGAAATACAGATATATGTCCTTAATTGGTATTTGGTATGGCTTTATCCCTAAAACCTTGTCCTATGTCCTTCTGTATGTCTAACACGAAGTTACGTTTAAATGAAAAGTGAACATTTTCAAGCGCGCGAAAACGTGACGGCTAAGTATGAATGCTGGGAAAACACCGTGTGACGTCATTCTGGTTCCCGCTGTCGCCGCGTGAGGTGACCTTGGGGCGAGGCTTTGAGCGCTGATGCGATGCACGCTGCTAGCAGGTAGCAGAGTACCTTGCTAGCAGATAGCGCTTGGCTTAAATAAGGATTATTAATACCCTATCAAACGAAGAAAACTTTCCGACCTTAGGCTGTTTTAATAGGTGATTATTAAGACATGTTTCCCTGAGCTCTGTGTTTCATGCATGCATTGGTAATCTCATACGATGTAAAATTCCTACCTACTCGTATAGCATCTAGGTCCCTGTGACGTCACGTGGAGTGGCATCGCATGGGCGCCAATCTGGCCTTTCTCAAATGCGGTCAAAATTGACCATTGCCATTCGTCTAAACTGGTATTTCTAAAACAAAATAATTTGTATGTTATGAATACACTAATGGTGGGTAACGAATTGGAAGCCTTTCGTTTTCTTTGATGGAGGAAACTACCCTATTATCTAATATATAAAATTCTCGTATCACGGTTTTCTAAATCTAAAGATAGATTTACTAAAAATATCGTACCCTCCATTGAACTCAGAGGCTGATAATTTTTTTTTTAATAGTCATAATTTGTGGTAGAGATGTCATTTGAAATTTATTGATTACTAGCAGGCCACCCGGTGTTGCTCGGGAAGTACAATACCCAGAGAAGTGGGAACCTTGGAACTGGGAATTCATGGCCACATGGCAGGAGTTTTAGGTAAAAGAACAAAGCAGGTCTGATGATGGCCTACATATATAACTGCAAACAATGTAAACAGTGATTTCTGTATATTAGGCACAGAATGAACTTACGCACGCCTCAAAAAATGTTTTTCTCAAAGAGTATTAATAGGCAAGAGTAGAATCCTTTTAGTTATGTTTTACTAGACCATGTCAAGGGTTTTGTCTACCCAGTAGGATAAGCAACCACAGAGGTTGCATGACGTGACGTAGCTACTGGTAATGAAATAAAGACGCCAAGGACAAAACCAAAAGTAGCACCACGTGATTTGGGAGCATGAGATGCAACTACGAACTAACTTTGGTTGACAAACAGACACCCTCTTTTATAAGCATAAAAGATAATAAAAGTACAATGAGTTAAAAAATGAACATTTACTGTTTTGTATCAGTCAACATCGTTCAGAGCATCTTCCTCTTTCAGTCATATACCACATACCCACACACTTACAATAAGTTAGTTATTTTTCATTTGACCGGCAAAATAATTACAAGAAATAATTTATAGGGCAAAACAACGTTTTCCGGGTCAGCTAGTATAACTATTAAATGAATTTTGGTCGAAAAATCAATTTCTGAATGCGTGAGCGTGACTACTGGGCCATTTTAGGGAGTGTTAATGGCTGACTTCTTTTCCTTGTTTCCTGAGATAATAACCTTGGAAAATTTATCCTGCAAAAATTAAACTATTTTCTAAAAAGGAAATTTTCAGTGCTTATTCCTTCGACAAAAATATCTTGGATAATACTCGCATATGTGTAAAGTATCGCTCAGCGGCACCAGGGGCGCAGCTAGGAATTAAGAATGGGGGGTGTTTAGGTGCAACTAATACCGGAGTGTGTGGTGGTATAGCATACCCACCAGGATAAGCGGTAGTTGCGAGATTAATAAAGTGCGTAATTTTAAAGATAAATGGTTCAAAACAGTGAGTGTTACGGCTTTCTGAGGGATATTTAAATCATCCTTACACTATTCCATTAGTAATATCAATCCAACTAAGTAAAATGGAGAAAACTTAAAAATTTCTCTGAGCTCTGGGGGGGTTTTACCCCCCAAAACCCCCCCTCGCTGCGCCACTGAGCGGCACTAGCAATCCCTCTTATAGTTTGCTTGCTAGGGGAAAATGATGGCCCATTTTGAAATGCGCAGAGCACATTACCTTGGCAGAAAGACGGATGATAATTGAAATAACTATGTACCTCTTCCTGCACGATATATCTTCCGAGGTTAGCGAGGACATTTAGTATAATGTCACTAAATTGTGTTAAGAATGTTACTAATAAAAAGGATAACTATAATTGACTTTCCTTTGACTTATTTTGCAAGCCAATAGTCCATTTAATCAAAAATTCCATACTGGATCCAAGGGCGTGCCCAGGATCAAAACTAAAGGGGGGCAAGCCGTGGTTGTTCAAGTTATAATAATGAAACAGCGCTCGAAAGAAGAAAAAAGAATTGCAAGAAAATTATAACAGCGCTTTAAATTACATTTTTTATACTAATGGCACTTTCCTTGAATTTAAAGAACATTTTTTCAAAAATTTCGTTTTGAATTAAATTTACTTTTGCTTCTAGGGGGAGGAACAGCTGCCCCTCGCTGGGTACGCCCATGACTGGATCATGTCATTGGCATTCATTCATCTGCCATTCATTTGAACTCCATTCATCATATTTTCTCCAGAAACACAAGTTAGCGGAGGGAAATGTTATTTCAGCAGCATGCAGTCCATTATAAAAGGCCAGAAACTTCTCCAAAAAAAATCTATTTGCAGATTTGTGCGAAACTACTGAGAGGAAATATCATTCGCCCTGACCGGAATTTGAACCCAGATCCCTCGATTTGCGGCCAAGTTCTTTAACCTCTCGGCCGCCATGCGATGGGGCGCTGATCGCGTCTCTTCTCCCTCTCCTGTTCCACGCTTAAGCTAAATACGACGACGAGTTCGTTTGAATCTCCCTCGTGAGATGAGACCACGGTCGCAACCTCAAGCGCGACCGTGCATATGTCAGTATACAGTATGTGTTTTGGGGACCACTACGTATCATGTGACATTCCATTTTCTCCACAGTCCGCTCTTCCCAAAGCCTCCAGTTCCGTAGCGAAACCCGATATCCCCGCAGGTGTTTCTGGCTAGTCGACACCACAATTCATTCATCCAGAAAAAACAGCATATTACAATGTCTGGTGATATTTACACATCTCACTTGTATGCTTTTTTTGACTAAGGGGAATGTATTACTGTGGGAATCAGTGCCAAGTAGTTCTCCAAGGAGTGGCAGTAGGGAGGGAAGCGTTGTTGGAGGTGGGAAGTTGCGCGCACAGCACAAATATTCTGTTTTTCCTCACATTGATCACGAAATCCTTAGCATATCCATAGATATGCAATTCAATGTTAAAAAGTGTAGATAGCGGAGCGAACGACGCGGCTGGAGCAACTGCAGCGCATATGGCGGAAGTTTGCCGTAAACTAGCACTCTCCCCTACCGTTTATACTCCCCTCCAGTTCCCATTCCCCTTTTATTCTTGCTTTTCGTGTTGCATGCCGTCGGGATACTATGCGGGATATCATTAAATTAAAATCACCAAATGTGCAAAGCAAATGCTCATTTATTTTATCAACAGTAACTGAAAAAGTCACTCAGAGGCCAAGTAAAATGATTTGAATAAGTAAATAAATAAATACTAAACATAGGCGGGCGAAAGCATCTCTCGATACTTCACTTGTGGACGCTATTTCCTCGCACCCACACACACAGCGAAAATTAATTCCTCAGTGTCATCACAAATTGCGGGATAGAAACACCACAACGAAAATTCTTTTACCAGTGGCCACTTCACAGCACTGAATATGAGATTATTGAATGTTGAAACACACAAATTCGTAAGCAAAATCAAGATCACCATACAGGAATCTACCCTTTCAATCCTAATATTTTTACGGATGAAGATTTTCTTGTAGAAGATTCCTGTCTACAGAACAACCGATCATGCCCCGCAAGCCCTGCAAGTAGCCTAAACATGTCGGTAAGTGAAGCTGCAGCATCCACTAGAACTTCCTTTCAAAACATTTTGGCAATCCCGTCAACAAGTAAGCAATTACATAATGAACGACGGTGTGCTTTAACCTATACAAATGTAGGCCCAAACACGTCCGTAACAAGTGAAGTTGCAGTGACCCCTGGGACCTCCTTTAAAGATACTCTGCCAATCCCAGCAAGTAAAGGACCAGATGAGCAAAACAAAAAAAGGGAAGGCCAAAGCAACATTCGGAAATACTGTCCTCAACACCGATTAAATCTGTTCTTGAAGTTAAACGTAAGATGAAAATTGAAAAAGAAAACAAGCTCAAAGTGAAAGATGGAAAGGTCTCAAAAGATAGGCCTGTAGATACAAAACTAAACAATGATAAAAAAAGAACAGCAGAACAATGGAAAAAAATGTACCTAAAGGTAAAGGAAAACTACCAATGAAAGTCGTAAAAAAGGCTCAGAAAAATCTCTTCAAGGATTTGTAAGATAAATCAGAAGAAGAGTCAAGTGACGTCAATTTGTGTGATGGTAATGAGTTCAATGATATGGAAACCGACAAAGACAAGTGTTTCGTCTGTGAGGACTTTGGCCAGGATGGTGAACTATGGTACAGGTGCACCAGTGGAATTTGGGCACTTGCTTTGTGTTCTGGCTGGTACACTACAGAGGGTTACCAGTGTGATATTTGCTTAAGAAAATGAGTGGCACTTGGGATCTTTAAGAAATAAACCTAATATGCCTTAAACCATTGTTGACATTGCTTTGAGGCAATTTCAGGCTATTGTTTTTTATAATGTTTATATATTAAACATATTATGATTTTCCTTAAGAAAGATATCTACTACGTATATACAATGACTGTACTATGCATTGTTATGGAATAATAAATATATAAGAGATTTCTTTTGAGTTTTTGTGCTAACAATTGATTTCATTTGTTATTTATATGGCAATAGATGTGTTCGTCATTATCCGACATGGCGGGCAATACCGAAGAAAGCAAGGGTTTCGATATTTTAAATATGTAAATCTATAGGTCATAGTAAATATAAAAATAATTTTTATTTTGTAGTACAATAAACTTACTTTAAATGGAACAAATTTATTTTAAAATCGGTTAAGTCATTTCGGATTTAGAAAAAAAAATGCCTTAGGTATTCGCCATTTCCCTACTCTCCCCTATGCAATAAATAAATGTTTAATATAGTAATAATGTATATAATAATTCATGATTTTTTTAAATTTTACTCCTTTCCTGTTAACCCGGACACTTAAGTCCACATTATTCCGGGTTCGCTGGACTATCTGGACTTTGATATTTTTGCGGCATTAAGTGTTGTGATTAAACTCGTGCTTCTCTTGGTTGCGCAGGAGCAGCTGGCAATGGCTCCAAACTTGACCAGCCCCGCGGCGTACCGGCCGGACGAGCCCTCGGTATTGCCTTCATCGGTCGAGGGCGAGAAGGCGTCCGCCGAGACGAATAGCAGTAGCAGCAGCATCGGCAGCAATCGGCAGGTGCATATCGTGTGGAGGAATGTGCTCGTCTTCACGTACCTTCACCTGGGTGCCCTCTACGGCATATATCTCACCTTCACGGCAGCCAAATTATACACTTTCCTATGGTGTAAGTACCAAACATGTGTTTTCATCCATTTCATACCAAGTGTGAAATTCATCATGGTCAGATCATTTAGTCTACCAAGTATTTTAACCCAGATTTATGGATTTTCGGTCAGTTATTCTATCAGTATCACCACCAAGGCGTTGTAACTGGTACCATACCTTGGTAGGTGGTGGAATACCTTGGGATTGGAGCCTCGATCTCCCGATTGTCGGTCAGTAATGCTCTCATTATCACCACCTGGGTCCACTATATATACATATATTTAGTGGACTTTCGGCACCGAAGATAGCGGGTCAACCCGTTGAAACGTCTGCTAGTTTTTGTGAGTGTCCCTTTTTTATGTGTTTCTGTGTGTTTTAACTGTCAATTTTTGTCCGTTCTCTTCGATCGGCCGTATGCACCAGTTATGCATTATATTCGTGGTTAAGTCCGTCACACCGAACAATCGCGAAGTAAACCGTACGAGACCGTTACGTAAGTCGCTAAGTAGCGTCTCTAGAATACGTTTGGCGAAAGCGTTGTGTAATGAATTGTCTTCCGTTTCTATTGAGCGCATTTGTTATTCCGAAGTTGGCTCGTAAACATGTTTTCATGAAAAAATTACCATATATCGGTCTGAAGAAGGTCCTGTGCAAATTGTTTTTGTAGCATTGACCAGCCCAAATTTCACTTCCGCCCATTATGTAAGTATTTTTTCGCAATGCTCAGGCCACTCATAGATAGTTAAAAGTATTAATTTTTTTCCTGCTATACATCAAATGTTATCTTTCAGAAGGTATTTTCCCTTTTTTTTATTAAATAGGACTATTAGTTTCAATTCACAGAATCAATTCTGAGTCTGAAAAATGACTCAAAATATTATAGACTTGAAACCGATTTTGTTTTATCTTTCTAGTAATTTTTTCAGGCTCGAAAACGATACAGTGTATCGAAACTGTTCATCCTAATAAGTTTATTGATGCGGAAATGGCAATTATTTCTACAGTATAGTTCTATTCGAGTTAGTCTTATGATATATGCCTTCCTCTGTATTGATGATTCGGTATGTGTTCACAATTTACATGGGTGACCAAATGAAGAAGATCAAGAGGAAGAAATTTTCATATCTTACGCAGGCAATATAAGATACCGCAATGTGATCAGGTGAATATTATGTTTTATTTTCTTACTGTCAGAAACCGTTCTCCAATGCATTCTCAGGTTCCTTTCCATATACAGCATACGGTGAAAAATTTGAGGTGCATAATTTTAGTCTGCTAGGGATATTGCCACTAATTGGCAAATATTTTAAACAGTTGAGATTATTTAATTGGAATACTTCTTCCTTGAGAGGATATACTGGTAGTAAGAGAGCAAATGCGGTTCCGTCTCTATAATAATCTGTAGATTAAGTGCTTAGATAAAGGGTTTCTTCGAGGCGGATTCATGTACTGTCCTGATGCATCGAAAAATGGCGAAACTGATTATTGTGCCTGATCATCGTATGGCTGAGGTAGATCTTTTCAAATTGGTGGAATATATCGAAAACTTCATGCCAATGTGAAGAAATTTCGGGAAGTCTAAAATTTTGCACATTACTTTCGTTTCAGATCAAATTATGTGAAAGGAGTTGTTTCTATAGGCTGTGATATTTATAATGAGGAATGTTTTCATCTTTAGGCATTTCAGAGTTACTTAAAATCGTTTGTTGATATTTTTTCGTCGCATTACTCCTTTCATAATCGAAAAACTAATATTAAAAATTTTGCTATGGAAACTTTCATTGCTTTCAAACTTCAGTGCTTGGGTTGTGTAATAAATATTCCCAACTTGTTTGAACTTACCTTTGGTGCCTCTCGGTAGAGAATTTCAACAATCTTTGTGTAATTATATTGAGTATTGGTGTAAAAAAGCATAATTGGATCATAGTTTTGGTATATTCTTAACAATGTGGAAAAACAGGGCATTCTACTTTCGATTGCTAGTTGATGGCATTGCAATGTCTAAGTAAGTTCTGTTATCTTTATGAGTTCTTATTATTAATATGGATCATTAGCCATTTATACCGTGATATTTATCAGATCAGCATGAGTTTTTTCGAAATTTGTGCGTGTAATTTCGGAGGAATTAAGATTCTTTCCATCCACACTTTAGGCTAACACCGGTCGTCATTTTATTTCATGTTGGAATACATTAGACTCTTTTTTTATTGGAACACTTATAAAGAAAAAGATAGCGTGGCCTAAATAAGTTATATTTTCAGTCATATTAATATTAGGAAAGAGAATTTTTATGTGTATTTTTATTTTATGCTGATTACAAATATTTTCACCGGTATCCTCTCGTTAGCCGTTATTTAGTTATCCTTCGTTAAAAGCAGTCTGCGTATCAATTCATTGTATGACTGGACACTTGCAACGATTACTTTATGCTATTCCTATCTCATAGAAAATTTCTTTCGCGCATTGCATCTTACAATCAAATTGCGTTGTGGCTTTCAATCAAGCAACCGAATCTTTCCTTACTTTTTTCTCAAAACGAGCTCAGGCTTTTGACAAGGCAATGGTCTACGATTTTCTTCGAGGCGGATATTTCTGTAGAGAAACTGAGCATTGTGAGGTAACTTAAGTCATTATTTCTTACATCTTTCAGGAGGCAAGACTTGTATCCACATTATCTGACCCTAAATTACGCTCTCTGAGCCATAATTTGTAGATAAGCGTCTTGATGCATATATTTGTCCAATCTTCCTGAGAGTGAGGTGGAAGTCCTTTTAAATGTTAAAATTGCTATTTTATTCGCTTGCCTTCCTTATTCATAATTTGCTAATTCGTTTTACTGACATTTTTATACGATTTTCGTAGTCCTGCCTAGGATTGTGACAATGACCTTTCGAGGCGTGTCGTGCTGTAAAGCGAAGCAACCAACTTAACTGGTTTTGAGGAGGCTATTGCCTTATCCAGATCGCAGCTATGAATCAAAATTTAAAGAACATTAATATTCCGCGGAGGTCAGTGATCCCTCTTGGTCCGTGCGCCGCAGCCCGCGACACTAGCGACGCCGCGGCGGTTACAGGAGGCAGTGTGGGAAGCCAGAGCTCATCGAATCTAAAGGCCGTTTTACACGGTACACGGAATTGCGCAATCTAACGTACGTGCGAAGGCGCAATCAAAATTGCGTTGTGTAAAGCGGCGAATTGCTAGAACACATGCGAGAATGCGTGGATGCGAGACGGCAAAATAGCCCCTGTTCTATTTTCGTTCATGCATTCGCGCAATTCCACGCCATTTTAGAAATAAATGCAGCTCTTACCTGCGCAATTCCGTGTACCGTGTAAAACGGCCTAAAGGACATATAGAGCAACCTAGCTGCAGATGGTAGCTGATGGAAACATAAAGACCATGTGACTTCGTAACCATGGAAAATGAAGAAAGTCATCCAACAATAATTAATTAGATTCTATTCTAAGGCTAATGTTTTTCCTTATTCATTATCTCTAAATAGGTACGAAGAAATATTTTAATTCGGAATGAAAAAACTAACATTTTCACTTCCCTCGTTACTATCCACGGAATCACCCAATCAGTGGCCTTCCCTGCCCGCAAAAGATCGCGTAAGTGATGTGTGGTCACGTGATTTTCTTTATAATCGTGGCGGCGTCGCAGGGAAACGGTTGACTAGCGCGATTTTTGGCTTTTGCGCTCGCGGCGAAGATTGAAAATTGGAAAATCCCTGGTCACGTGACCGTCTTCCACATTTCTGGGTCTCGAAATCTCTGATTGGTAAATTCCGAATGTGGCGTTGTTCTGAGCGAAGCGGTGGTTTTTATTTGAGTCGTGTATTTTGATTTGAGATTTTATTTTAATTTGATTGAACACTCACAAAGGAGTGGTATCCGGCTTTAATTAAAATTTCTCTAACTGTTTATTTACTTTTCCCAGTTTTCGTAATAATACTTTAGTTAGGGGTCTCAATGTTATCTCAGTCCCTGCTTACTGCACAGCAACCATGATATCTCGGGGTTTCCACCGGGTAAAAGTGTACCGAAACGTCGGCAATTGAAAATATTGGTGGAGTATCTGAGGAGCACCACTTCAGATAGTTCAGTGGGAAATCTTCTGATTAGTGTTGCCGCGAGACTCGAGACGAGACCGTTGGGTAGAATTCGATACGAGACGAGACCACTTTTGGACGAGACGAGACGACACCATTTCCACGAGACTCTCGAAAGTCTCGAAATACAGATATATGTCCTTAATTGGTATTTGGTATAGCTTTATCCCTAAAAACTATGTCCTTCTGTTAAGAGAAGTACCTTTCACGTTATTATTAAGTATTAAATTTTAAATATCATTCAATAATAACTTTTCGATAAATTATTTAACTTTAAAAAGAATTTTTGCCCAAAGATCCATTTCTGAATGCATGAGCATAACTCCTGGAGCCATGTTATAGAGTGTTAATGGCTGATTACATTTCCTTGTTTCCTGCGATAATAACCTTGGAAAATTATCTGGCAAAACTTGAACTATTTTCCAAAGTGGAAATTTTCAGTGCTTACTCCTTCGACAAAAACATCTTGGATAATACTCGCATACGTGTAAAGTATCGCTCATCGGCACTAGCCATCCTTCTTAAAGTTTGCTTGCTAGGGGAAAATCATGGCCCATTTCGAATTGCGCAGAGCACATAACCTCGGAAGAAAGACGGTTGATAGTTGAAATAACAATGTACCTCGTCCTGTATGATATATCTTCCGAGGTTAGTGAGGATATGTAGCATAATGTCCCTAAATTGTGTTGAGAATCTTAAAATTAAAAAGGATAGCTACAATTGACTTTCCTTTGACTTATTTTGCTAGCCAAAGTCCATTTAATCAAAAAGTCCATACTGGATCATCTGACCGGCATTTATTCATCGGCCGCTCCTTCTAACTCCATTCATCATATTTTCTCCAGGAACACTAGTTAGGGGAGAGAAATCCTTTTTCAGCAGCATGCAGTCCATTCAAAAAGGGGTCAGAAACCTATAGCAAAATCTATTTGCAAAGTTGTGCGAAATTTCTGAGAGGGAAAATTATTCGCCCAGACCGGGATTTGAACCCAGATCACTCGATTTGCGGCCTAGTTATTTAAACGCTCAACGCCGTCATGCGTATCCATTACGCTTCCAAAACTTCTGTATCTAATATTTTTCTCTGACAGATATTGTATTTTTAATAAAATTAATTACTCTGCTTTTTGAAGATTTTTTTTTCTTTCTAATAAAATATTAGTAACGATTTTATGCCTTCAGGTTCTTTTTAATGTTTCGATGATACTCCGTTTTTAACCAGTGATTTGACGAATTCGGTCTTAAAAATCAACTTCTTTCTTCAACTGTACTATCTTGAAAACTTCTGCCCATTCTGCTTGTGAGACGTCAAGAAGGGTCAGCTACTTTAGCTTGATATACGATATCTTCCCAGGGGCGGTCTGGCCGGGTCGGCGATCGCCGAGGTCCCCGAGATCAGGGGGCCCCAAGAGTCCTCTGGATCGTCGATAAATAACGCTATGAGGGAGTTGCGTGGAGAGCTGTTTCGGGGGCCCAAACAAAGCTTGTGTATATCATGAATCGACCGTCATGCGCTGGGGCGCTGATCGCGTCTCTTCTCCCTTTCCTGTCCCACGCTTAGGCCAAATACGACAACGAGTTCGTGTGAATCTCCCTCGTGAGATGAGACCACGGTGGCAGCCTCAAGTGCGACCGTGCATATGTCAACTAATTTTGGGGACCACCACGGATCATGTGACATTCCATTTTCTCCACAGTCCGCTCTTCCCAAAGCCTCCAGTTCAGTAGAGAAACCCGATATCCCCGCAGGTGTTTCTGGGTAGTCGATAGCCAAATTTATTCATCCAGAAAAAATATCAGATTACAATGTCTGGGGATAGTTACGCATCTCGCTTGTATGATTTTTTGACTAAGCGTTCCGTAGGTATCAGTGCCAAGTACTTCTCCCAGGACCGGAAGTAGTGAAGGAAGCGTTGTTGGATGGGGGATGCTGCGCGCGCACACAGAATTTCGCTATTTTTCCTCACACCTCACACAGCGAAATCCTTAGTACACGTTAGTAGTTCAGTGAATGCTGGTTAAGTAAGTGAGACAGTTTCATCCTCTTTGAAGTGTTTATATGAAAAGTGTTTACAGAAGCGGTGCGCAGGAAAGAAATGAGAAAAAAGAAATAACTCTTTTATGATAATAGTATCCCAAAAAACTTGAGTGATTAGCTGAACAATAACAGTGATTCCTGTATCGATTTACTACACAGTGAGAGTTTAAATAAAGATTCAGGTACGTTGGAATATTCGTATTTTTATTTCAACAGTTTACAAAATATCGTGTTGTGACGCGCTTTGAGTGACCTTTACGTGCGGTTCTTTCTTCTCTCCATAATTGCGTTTATTTCTTAGTTCGTTTAATGAGCGTATTTGATTTAATATTTTACATTTTTACTTTTACTTTTTAAAAGCATCATTCGAAAAGGTTATTTTAAAGGTTCATTAATTTCAGAGCATTTTCAAGGACTAATTTACTTAATAGATATTTGAACCATAATATATAATTTAATTTTATAAGCTGTTAAGTTTCTACTTCTCATTATATTTTTTCTTGCGAAATTTTATTTTTTAACTTTAACCTTGGTTTTAGAGCCAGAATAGCGTCAAAATCAATTACCGGGCAAACAAAATCCTGAAATATTCCGGAGGGGGGGAGGCGGGCGAATCCACCGCAGAGGGGCTGCCGAGGACCCCCAATTCCACCAGCCGAGGGCCCCCATCACCCCAGACCGTCCCTTATCTTCCTTAAGGCCGCTTTACATGGCGAATCTTCATTCGAAAGATCATTCGAATAATCTTGCGAATGGCCATCATTCACCGTGTGTGACGGAAATTTAAAGCATTCGAATGATCATTCGAATGAAATTTCAGGCATGTTCTCATTTGCTTGAATGATTTCCGTGAATGATATGAGCGCACGGCGTCCATTTTGCCATTGGCATCCACCTCGGAATTTTAAGATGATATATAAAAACTTTGGAAGCATAGTAACCCATGCAATAGCTCAAATAATTAATATGTACTTTGAGAGAACATAAATTCACAAACATCAATTGTATAAAGTGGGAAATAACCACAGAATAAGGGCAAGCGGAAACTCCGTAGGTCCTTATTCTGTGGCGAAGTTATCATTTTTGAAGTAGGCGAAACGGGTAATCCTATGGAAAATATCCAATTGGTTATGAAATTTTCAACCCAATATCACTAAAATAAAATCTGTAATTATAAAAAATATATGGAATGTTAGAGGTCTCGCAGCTTAATCTAAACTAAATTTAAATCTTTGAAAACTTATAATGTATTCATTAGTTTAGAGAACGAGATACATAAAATAATAAATATTTATTAAAATTGCTTGAAAAATTATCATAGAGTAGCGCTTTATATACGGCATGTTCAAAAAATTTTCGACGATGCTGATCGAATGTCATGAAAGTTATAAATTATTGAATGATAGCATCCTAAATAAGGCGAAGTCATCTAAATCTCATCCGGCCACTGGGATAGGATTCAATTAAATGCCAACTGCGCTGGAGGGGTTAACACTATTTATGCGTTTATTTTCTTAAGCCTTCAGTTGATTTCTCTGTAGTATATTAGTGTCTATATTCACTTTGTCGGAATTTTTCGTTTTATGTTACGAGTTTATTTTATTTTATTTTATTAAGAATTTATTCTTTGAGTACCATTAAAATCAATGATTCTACAAGCACTGGCGTAATTGGTGTCCGGATCAGGATATATTAAAAATTTATATTAACAGCTTTCCTATCTCGTGGTACCGATTCGGTGATTAAGTACGCAAAGGAAACGGCTTTTATGGTGCTAAATTTATTTTGGAGGTAACGAGACGAGAGTCTCGTCCGAGACGAGAGTGGGGCTCACGAGACGAGACTTTTGACGATACTCGAGTGCGGAAAACGAGACTGAGACGAGACTGGCGCCAAGTCTCGTCTCGTCTCGCGGCAACGCTACTTCTGATCTTATCACGTTCGTATTGGCTTCCCTAATCTTAAGTTCATGTTGGCTCTAAGGGCCGCATCTTTTAGGCCTTTAAATCGTTCCCCGCGGGCACAAGGGCTCAAAAGGCGCAGGATAGCACAGCCCGCGGACCTCTCCGGGCGATTTCGATTTCTTTGAGGCCGCCGCGAAAGTGGCCGGCTCACGTCACGACGCCCAAACCACCGGGCCCCATTCGCTTTCTCTGGGAGTGAGACTGCCGGGAGCCCCCTTCAGCGCGCGGACCGCCATCCCGGAATACCGGTTTCCCATAAACAACGGTGTCTCAGCCAGTCACTAGGTCAACAAGTTCGAGGTTATTTGCCGCCTCGTGGTCAATGCTGAGTAAAAAGAGTCGGGGAGGGCCGTTGGCCTCCATTCGTGGCGGGAGAAACAGCGACATGTTGGGGGGAGTCACTTTTCCTTCGCGTCGATTGGGAAATGGCGGACGCGGCTACATCAGAAAATGCCCCGCGACGAATCGAACCGGGCCAAATAGAAGCCAGGGGAATTTGGCAAACGGTGTGGAAATGATCCCCTTTGAAAGCGATAGCGACGGCCAGGGTCCAGCGTACGCAACGTACTGCCCTCCATGCGTCCCTCCCCAAGTGTAAGGGTCCAATATTTAGGTCATGAAGATTACAAAAGAGGATCCTCACGTCGGCCTCTGAATGTTTTGGCGACCATCGCGCATTTAAATGGGTTTACAAAAGTTGCCACTCACGTCGCTGACGGACAAAGTGACGGAGTTTCACGGGGAAATACGGTTTAATTAGCAGTATTGGCCGAAATTTATGTACACGATGATGTGATCTATCAAAGTCATAACTTTTCAATGCTATTCCTCGTAATAACAAGCATTCTAATGGAAAATATTAGAAAAAAGTGGATCGCATTGCACTCATCACCGCGCTGCAGACAATTTTGAAAACCGATAAAATGCGACCGAAGTGGCAACAGAAGTCAGCCGTCAATGCGATAGAATTGCGCCTCCTCTAAGCAGTCCCCTTGATTTAGGCCATCTTTCGCTTGCCCCAGGCCTTTGGTTTCGTCAGAATTATCACGAACGGTTCCCATGATCGTTGCAGGCGCTAAGAGCGGCGTAGTGACTCATCCAGGGACAGAGTTTTCGCCTCTGGAGCACACACAACCTTATTTGAACATTTTTATTATTTGGAGGAATTAATTAAGAATTCCAATGATCTAGCGTTCAATTTTGTCAGCATTAGGTACCGTAATCTCTGTAACCGCGCACTTGCTGTTAAGTAGGTGTGACTGGTTACAGCTTCAACGATATTTAATGGGATTGAGTATGTCTCTGGAGCCGCCTTGGTCGCCAAGGTAGAATGATGAAAACGATGACGTGGGCATTCTCCTCATATTTGATGAATTTCTTATGAATGGTCAGAATGATTTTATAGAATTCTTTAAATATGCAGGAACTATCATTTTATCTAATTGAGATGTGGTCTCATTTTCTTTATTCACGTGTGCTCGAAGTATTTTTCGCACTTAATAGCGGCGCCCTTATTCGGTAAACCTAATTGCAGGAAGCTTCGTTGTTTTGTCATTAATATCCTAAAGTTCATGCCATGATTCAAAATGTAAAGTTGAACAGGAACTCTAATCTGAACTGGAGTAATAGAGTAATATTTTATATAATCCATGCCTGTATGACAATTTCATTTCGATCACAAAATGCTGTATTAAGTGCTTCAAAGCAATAGAACTACATGTTGGAGGTTTTATTCCTTCCCAAATTACGTTTATTTCTGTTGTCACTTAGGTCGCATTTTAATCGGTTTTCAAAAATGTCCGATTTCAATTCCGGTTTATGATCAATTATCTCCTCCTGTCCGTTAACCTAACCTTTTTATTTGTGTTCCGATCCATAAAATAGCGTTCAGATACTCAGTCCCCGTTTTTTTTATTTTAATTTGATTTTTTTTATTTTGATTGCGTTGGCAGTGTTGAATATCAATTTCTTCGTCGCTGACCAATTTAATGGCCTAAATTTAATGGACGCGGCCCCTCATTTGAGTGGTGGATTTCGCAATGCCACGTATAGTCGATGCAATACGAATTTTAACATTTTTATGGTTTTCGAGCTTCTATCACCCCAAATCTTGTAAATAGGTGGCGGACCCGCTCGCATAAGGATCTTTGCATAATTTCATTGACAGTGCAACTCAGTAGGCAGTTAATGAGTTTTGTGATTTTTCTTTGAAGGATTTTTTTGGTACCTTCTGTGTTATACAATTAATATTTTTTTCATCGAGCTTGTTTTCCAAATGGTGTCCAAAAAGTCTTTATTGAGATAGGGGAGAGGATAACGAATAAAAATAACAACAAATTATTTTACCGTGTCGTTTAGGTTGATTTTGAGACTGCTTTTCTGAAAAGCTTAAGAAATGTAATTAGAATAATTAGTACAAGTTGGGTATGTTTTTTCATGAAATTATGTAAAGATGATGAGCGGAGACATTAAATCGGTTTTTGCTCGCGGGATTGAAAGTAAATCTCGGTAATCCTGTTACTTCCGTCGATATTTTGGTACACTACATTGAATGCAGCTATCACTATTGTTGGCTCAATAGCTCCAAGTAAATTGTTCATGACGACCAGAATATACTGCGGCGTCTGCATTATGAAGGTAAACGCCTGGTGGGGTTAATGGCCGACAGTTTGCGTCCTGAGTGGCAAAAAGCGGCGCTTACTTTGCAAATCATGTCTGAAATGGTATGGCGTTTCCTCCTTCCTTGGAAATGAATTTAAAATCATCAGCTAAGCAATTTCCATTGAGTGGCGTTGCTATGAAAAATAACATAATAAGTGACGAGTCGTACTTCTTTTGAATAATTGTTATAACCGCTCAATAAATATCCACGACCAAGCATCCGACAATAGAGAGATGTTTTCTATTTAAGTCAAGTCCTCACTAATCCCTCGTACTCCGTCTGCTCAGTCATCCGTGTAAGTATAAGCACATCTAGCGAATAAAATCGACTGTCACTAATATTGTTTCAATTGAATGGAAGAGGCATTCCACGTATTGATAATCACTTGGTTTCAAGTATTGAAAGAAAATGGCAAACTGAACGATTTTCCTTTTTTCCGCGTGACATAGAATCCTCTTTCTTTGGTCCAAAACGCAAGAAAGTAGCCAGGAAAAATAGGAAGTCTTTTGAAGATCTTTTTTTTGGTTGACATTCGAAGGGGATCATTTGGAGATGGTACACTTGAGGCCATATCTCAGAAACATGTTGGGAGAGTTTTGAATCCCCTAACCCCCTCCCCAGTTCTGTACATTTTTACCATCATGGCTCTTCTTCGTGAATTTTTTAAAATATTTTTCCTGGTATTTTCACCCGTAACACAAAATACCAATTTTACTAATCAACCCCGCGTGTCCTCAAACCTTCTTTGAATATCCTTCGACATGAGATCTATTACCAAGTGAGTACGAAGAGCTTATGCTTTATCTTCGGACGACTTTTAAACAGTTTTCAAAAATGTCATCTATTCATTACCAATGTTTCCAATAAAGTATTTGAAATCGCAATAAATAGCATTGGACATTAATGAACAAATCTGCAGATACCATACATTTCGGCTGACAGCTCTAACTCTAGGTTAACCCCGAGAAACTCGGATCGCAAATTTGCCGATGACTGAAGTATTCGATACCAACGTCTACTGAAGTATCCAGTGGCATATTTCTTATTTACGAGCAGTTGATGGCGACTTTGACGTGCAGTACAGCGCTGCAATGCTCCTAGCGGCGTCTCACAGAGTTAAACGAGCGAGAATCGCGCGCTACTTGAAACGAGGGCGCGGGCCGGATCCGGCCTGCGAGCCGTATTTTGGAGACCCCTGATCTAGAGAAATTAAACTTAAGTTCATTTTATGATCATCAGTTGATTTATGGCTTGCATTCATTCTTATTGTCAGGATAGTAATACCAAAGGATCTATTGAATATTTTATACTTTTGGCTCGACAAGTTTCGCTGCCCTGTGACAACTGAAGTACAGGTATTTGTTTTTAATGAAAATTATGAAGGAAATCTAATTGGCATTTAATTTATGTGAGGAACTTTTTGCGACAAATCTTTATGGCAGAAGTAAATAAATTATTTTATAAGAAAATTAGTGAACCATGCATATTATGAAAATGAAAGCCTTATGTTATATTATGAAAGCCTTGAGTCATTAACTGTGCATTGCGCGATTCAGAGTTTCATAATCGCACACTAATAGTAGTTAAATAATGCTGTAATAATGCCAAGATTGTGATAATACCGTGCTGATGCGTTGAGCCTTGACCACGAAGGAAAAAGATCTACGGAGTGATGCACGCAGCCGCTGCCGGAGTAGATCGTAGTAGATAATGCTGCACTCTAGTGGCGTAACTAGGAATATGCTTTGGGAGGGGGATGGAGGGGCATTGGATGTGGACCCTTCCTACAGGCAACGGGGTTTCTGGGAAAATTTTTTAAAAACGTTATGCCTGGAAATACATTTTACATCATTTTGCACTTAAAATTTAACTTAAAGCAGATGCAATAGGGTGATTTCCTATTATTTTTTACTGTCTAAATCGAAAGTTTATTACTCCTGGAGTACGTATTTCACGCTTTTAGATTTTTTAATGACGATATCTATTTTTCACGATTAAATGAAAAGTAAAAAATTTTCAACCGCGTAAAAACGCGACGGCTACGTATGAATGCTGGGAAAACCCCGTGTGACGTCATTCTGGTTCCCGCTCTCGCCGTGTGAGGTGAACTTGGGGCAAGGGTATGTGTTTCGCTGCGATGCAGGCTGCTAGCACGTAGCAGAGTACCCTGATAGCGGGTAGCGCTTGACTTAAATAAGCATTATTAATACCTTATCAAGCGAAGGAAACTTTCCGACCAGAAGCAGTTTTAATAGGTGATTATTAAGACATGTTTCCCTGGGGTCTGTGCCTCATGCATGCATTGGTAATCTCAGACGATGTAAAACTCCTATCTAATCGTATAGAAACTAGGTCCCTGTGACGTCACGTGGAGTGGAATCGCATGGGCACCAATCTGGACCTTTTCAAATGCGGTTAAAATTGACCATTGCCATTCGTCTAAACTGGGATTTCTAAAACCAAATAATTTGTATATTATGAATACACTACTGGTGGGTAACGAATCGCAGTCAATGCCTTTCGTTTTCTTTGATGAAGGAAACTACCCTATTATTATGCGTCAAAAATAGACATAAGTTGTAAATAATTGTTTTATTGGTCTTTAGGGGGAGATATATCCCCTCATCCCCTCCCATAGTTGCGCCACAGCTGCACTCATCCTCGCGATCCTGGCAATCAAAGAATTCAAGTCCTATTTCAGTTCAATTCTATGGTGCTCGGGGATTCCATTGAAATTCGGCTTCTTTTTTTCTTCCGGTATTTTATTTCTCCTCACCTGAAAATTGCATCGGGCCACTTCCTAGAGATTTCAACAGCTGCACTGGTTAGGCTGTTTTACCCCGGCTACGCGATTTCAATAGATACGCCGGTGAGCCTCTTTTACACAATGCACGAGATGTCAACAGCTGTTCTGGTTGGCCTGTTTTACATGGGGCACTAAATTGCACGTCCTCAAGATGCAATTTTTTTCTCAATCGGACGTGCAATAATTTTAGAGCTATAGAGAAGGGGCTATTTTTCCTCCTTGCGTTCATCAATTTGCGCTTGCGTTCATGCAATTTGGGGCTTTACTAGTTGCAGATTGAATTGCGCGTTCGTGCATGCATTAGGTTGTGCAGTTACATTCCTCGTGTAAAAAGGTCTCGAGAGAGCTCGGATTGTGAGTATTTCTGGATGTTTAGAAGTAAACCATCAAAGCCGAACAGTGTGGCCGTGTGGTGGATTTGCCGCTGGCTTACCCTCGGTGTGTCTCTATCCCGGTGAAAACCTCTTTACACAAGTGGAGAGTTAACGGTGATGAAGCCGTGGATATTGTCTACTCTGAAAAAAAAAACCTGGAAAAAGCCGTGAATTTCGTCATAAAACCTTAAAAATAAAACTTGATTGTAAAACTACGATCGACAGATCAAATGAAAAATCGATATTTTGAACATGTTTCAGGGTCAGTCAGTCGCAGACTCTGTCCACGAATTTATCTGCACACTTATGTTCGAAGCGCAATTATTGGTCCGTGTGCCATGACGACACATTGGCCTAAAACCTGTTATTAGAAGACCGGTAACCAAAGTGTTCATTAACCCTGGCGAAAAATCAGACACTTCCAAATTACTCCCTCCATTTTCCCACTCACAACCTTTAGCCGGCCCTGAATTTTGCTAACGATAGGAGACATAAGAGAGAGAGAGCACTTTCATTGCTGCGTTTGCAATCACAGCGTCTGTCGCGTTTTTTTTTTTTTTTTTTTTTTTTTTTCATTTTTAGTTGACGTTAAGCCGGTGATTATTGCATGACCAATATTTCTGACTAGAATAGCTCATCAACGGACCGTGAATTTGAAGACATTTAGACCGTAAAAACCTGACTGACTTTTATATTTTTTAGTTACATTGGGAACCCTGTTACACCTTTAAAAATTCTCGCAGTTTGGTTTGGTGGTGGATCGCAAGGTGGAAATAGTGCTCAAATACCACCAGAAAGTTTTTAATTGCTCTAAAATATTGTGTGTGACCGAATTAACTCGTTGTTTGTCAGTGGATAATCCGTTACATTAATGCTAGCTTTATTCATAAATTTTTATTCTTACCGTTCAGGCATTTTTCTAGCGATTGGGTGCCATGCACCAACGGGATATGTTCGATTTCTGCTCTCGAATGGAAGGTTGAGTTGTTGCCATTTGTAGTCAACCGAAAGCAAAGTTCCTGCTTCCAGCCTACTCCATAAAAACCCATCAATGATAATTTCTGGTTGAAATACCGTTTAAATGACGGGGAGGCTAATAAATTAATTTCTCAGAATATATTGGGGAGTAGTTAACGTGGATTCGGGTTGGTGTGGTGGCTAGAGTGTTGTCTTCACACCCCGTGGTCCCGGGTTCAAATCCCGGTGGTGGCAGAAAATTGTTCAGAGACTGCCCGATCACTGTTTGAGCGTTGTGTGGTGGGCACTAAAGCACAACACTCAGCCCGTCGGTTGGGATGTTGAGGCGTTGTTCTTTCGCTTCAGAGCATGCCAATGTCGACGCCGAGTTTCTGTCGACCCTTCCTCCGCAACCTTTCCCTCATGGTGCAAATGCATCTGCGGTCACCACCTCTAAATACCATTCCATATTATAGTAAACGATAGGCATTGGCGCGTTTGACTTCCTGGCGCTTGTGTTGCCGAGCCTAATTCTCAATCGGAAACCAATACGTATTGCCAGTGGCGTAACTATGGGTAGAATGATGGGATAGATTCCCCTCCAATGCCTCAGAGAAATAAAAAAAGTGTCAAAAACTACTGTCTAGTTTTGACAAATAATAACTACATCTGCTGAAGTTAAATTCTTAAAGTCAAAATGATGTGAAATGTGTTTCCAGACATGTCATTATTCAAAAATTTTACCAGATTTTGCCGGGAGGGGGGGAGAGTCGCCATCTCATCCTCCCCAAGGCATATTCCTATAGTTACGCCACTGCGTATTGCTCTTTACATTTTTGGGATAACTGCTGCTTTGAATAATTGACTGGTCGACGTATCAGTTTTCCCGAAAATCTTTCTTATTCGTCATTGTTATCTCCGCGAAACCTTAAAATAAAACTCTCCGCTTTTCTGTTTACCCTAAGAATTGGCAAAGCAAAAGATTTCCAATCATTTTATTAGCCGGAAAGTTTGATCCACGTTGAATTCGTGCCATATTTGTCTCGTTAATTTATGTTTTTCCTGTTTATCGATTCGTTACCGACTTCTCGTGGTCTTCGCGGTGAAAAATGTTGGCATTCACCCTTTCGCGAAGTCGTCACACGCTCCTGCCGTACGGGTCAACACGTTTCAGCTTCGTCTTTCCCCCACGCATCAGTCTCACCTGGTCCATAGTTGTTTGCAATCCAGTGAGTGCAACCTTTCCCCAATGAGCGAATCTCTCTGAACGAATTAATGAACCGAATCTATGGTGACGTCACCAACTCGTGAAAATTGCGCGGCATATTTTGCCATTTTCATTTTCAAATTTTGAGAAAATGGTTGACTAAGGAAGATAATTTTTTTGTAATACCTTAGCTTTACTCCTTCTCGTTTATCTTATAGTGACCGACCTTATTGTTGGCAACATGAAAATTGCCCTATGATTTAGCGTTTTTCTGCTGCATTTTGTGCAGCATTATGTAATCGTCCTCACATTGAGGTTGAGTTGATTACATTGCTTAGTTTCGGCCGGTAGGGTGTTCAGGCACGCCTCAGGGAAAATTGGGTCGTGACAAAAAATTTCATCGTTTTTTTTATATTTGGTAACATTAAAATTCCTCGTGGTGACATTTATTACAAATTTAAAAAAATTGGAAATTTTAGGGAAGGAGTTAATTTTGTATTCGAAAATGACGTAAATAAAATATGTTGGTATGCGTTCTGGTACCTAACACTTTAGAAATTAATCACTGGCTGATTACAATGGTAAATGAAACAACTTTGTTCTTTTCACTCAGCTTTTATTAACCCTATCAATTTCAATGACCAAGCGTCATTTTCAATCAATGGGGAGCCATGTAATTGTTTGCTATGGTTGAGTTTCTGAGGTTGATGTGGGTCTTCTTCTCTCTGCAGCGCTGTTGATCACGATTGCATCTGCGCTGGGCATCACAGCGGGAGCGCACCGACTCTGGGCGCATAAAGCCTACAAGGCCAAGTGGCAGTTGCGGCTCATCTTGGCCGTCTTCCAGACCATCGCTTTCCAGGTAATAGATTCGATTGAAATTTATGGTCCTATTAATCAACTAATACACTAGGCCCCGAAATGGTCTTTGTTCATTTGGTTTCCAGAAAGCCCCTGAGAGACTTAGTGGGATGCGTCAATTTTATTTTATTGTCGGTAAATTTTATTCACAGAACTGCTTCTATTATTTGCCTTCTGCAATTTAACCATGTGTATTGCAATTGAATTTTAAATTAAATACAGTCCCTAAAATTATTATGCCCATTGTTTTAAGTGGCCTGAAATATTACCTACAGTGCCTATTGGTTTGAAAGGAAGAGTGTGGACTATTCTTTGAACGTACACTGCCTTACAAACGTGCCTTCACAGGAGCCGGAAAAAGGCACTTTGAAGGCTCCAATTGGTATTTTCCTTTGCCTTTTTTGTAAAAGATCTTTTGAGGTAAGCTTTCAAACAACCTAAAGAAAACAGAAACATCACTTACATAAGTGATTTTTATGTTTGCTTTTGGTTCTATATAGCAAACTGAAGTTCAGGTCGAAGTAAGTTTAAAAATTCCAAGTACTCCGTAATAAAAAAATTAATTCACCACTTATTATTCTCTACTGTCTCTCAATAACTTTAGACAAGCATCCCTTACTGAAAATAAGTCGTACTTAGCATAAAAATTAGATTATTTTTTCATTATATTGATTAATTGGCTAATACCTAATTTCAATACTGGGAAGTACAATTTTCATTTTTGACAGTCATTTTAAAATTTCATACTGTATTAGTTTGAACAAGGTAATAATGAAAAAAAAACAAGATGTAAAGATGCCAATTTAAGAGAGGATCTATGAGACTTAAAATTCTCCTTGCAATCTGTCGGAAGCTGGTACCCCAACTCTCCTGCAACTCAAGAGTAACATTTTTCTCCTCTTCTTCATTTTGTACACTCTTAGGCATCCGAATGAATTCTTAATTCTTCCTTCAACTTCGTTTGTGGGATATCTTTGAACTCCTGGATTGTGTCTGGAATGAAGAATACTGTTCTTTATTATACTTTAACACATCATTTTCGGGCATTCCAATTCAATGTACTTTTTTGATTGCATGCAAATATTCCAAGCACTCATGTGCTTTAGCTATTGGCATGAAAAATTTGTGGCATCAATTTCCCACCTTAAGCACTTTGATTTTAATATACAGACTGAAATATTTACCTGTGATATGAGACGACATAAAATTACTAGGAACCCGTTTATTTGTTCGTCAACCTAACTTAAAACACTTCTACAGTTCATAAATTGTGTTTTAATACACATTTTTGGGGAGATGTGCAATGGGTGGGGGGGACAAAGGGGGCTATGGCCTCCATTGGGTCGAATCGTACACTTGATAAAATAAAATTTTTTTTGTGGGGGCTACCTGCCGCTTTGCACAAAAATATTTGGCTGCATTTTCTGGTCAATTTACTTACTATTACGAGTTGAATTACAAATTAGTTGTACACGTAGGACATATTTGCATTTTTGTCAAAGAATATAACAGCTGTTTTTGATCCTTGAAAATCCCAATTTTCCAAAATTCCTGAACCCCTTCCGCAGGAAGGAATTCCTCAGACTCACAGTTTGGAGTAGGAAACATTTCAGACATCCACCCATTAACAGAAATAAATTGATTCATTGAAATATTTTTAAAAAATTCATCATACATTTTTTCAGTATAAAGCTCCAAGGAGTCTATTCCAACCGATTTTTGTGTTTGAGTAAAAACATGGTACAATCCTTTGCAGCTGCCTGCAAAAGGCACATAACTAGCACTTTCAAAATAGCTAAAGGCACTTATTTCTGGGACAGGCGCCTATAATGCACTTATGAAGGCAAACTTTCAAGGCAGTGTACTTCATGCAAAACTGACCAAAGGCTTGTGGGTAAACTGTTCTCGGGATTCCCACCGGGTTTATTCTTTCATAAAGCATCAAATCATTTCTGGCCAAAGGCTTCTTGCGAGTGGCATAGCCAGGAATTTCATATGGGGGTCCAAAAGCCTTGGGGAATATTTTTAGAAAACATGGTACTAAGTAGAGGGTTTTAAACTAATTTTAACACTTTTTTAATCGAAAAAAAAAACTTCATTTTTCATAGAAGTCTTTTATGAATTCAGTATTTTTCAATATTTTGTATTCTTGTACGATGAAGGAAAGTAATTGAGTTTTATTTTCGAGGGTGTCCAGAACCCCCTGGACCCTCCCCCATGGCTACGCCACTGCTTCTGCAAGATGTTATGCCTATTTACTTGACTTATATAAAAATAGATTTTATAAAGAAAAGGTAAAGTAATAACATCATTGTCAAAAACAAATTACTAATTTTGTTTGAAAAAACTTTGAAAGTCCTCAAATAATTAACGAAATTATCTATAAATATGTTTGTTCTTCAAAGTAATAAAATTAACCCTTTGACTGCCACTGGGCCAATACATCGGTCATCGGACAGCTAGGGGCTGATTTTTCGGCCCGACTTATTTTTCGTGATTGACATTTTTTTTGTGATTGTGGCCTTTTAAACGGCTGTGATTTAAGTAAACCCTCAAAATCTATGTATGGTTATAAGATATAAATATACCTTAAGTATTGGGCAAAAATCTAGATGCATAATATAAAATTAAATAGCTGAAAAATTTTAAAATCTGACATGTTGCAAAGTCCGGAAAATAGCCTTGGCATTCTTTGCACATCCCACCTGAAATGGGCTGGCAGTGAAAGGGTTGAGCTGCAAAAGGAAATTATTTTTTATACGTTTTGGTATTCTGAAAAAGTTTTATTCATAAACTATTTTCATCAATCTGTCATGAAAGAATGCATGGTTTGGGAAAGTAATTTTTCCCTATTTGGGGAGTAGTTATTCCATTTATGGAAATGCAATGCATTCCTAAATATACTTCATAATAAGGTCACTCCTTTTTAGTGCTTATTATTTTCATTTTCAAAAAAATTGATTGAGATTTAGTTCAGTCTTAAGAGCATATGTTTGAGTTCTATTCTCAAAATCAAAGTAATTTGTTTCTGTTAAGTATCACTTTTGAGTTTCTAAACAACATTCTCTTATTTTTTGGTTAACTTTCTGAGCACTAAACAGATATTTTTCTTCATTGCATTCATGAAGAAATGTGGTGTGACATGCCTGCCACTGGAATGATTAACGAGACTTTGTTTTCTTGCAGAATCACATATATGAGTGGGTACGAGACCATCGTGTCCACCATAAATTCAGTGAGTCAGATGCAGACCCACATAATGCCAACCGGGGCTTTTTCTTCTCCCATATTGGTTGGCTGTTGTGTAAGAAGCACCCAGATGTTATCAGGAAGGGCAAAACTGTGGATATGAGTGATCTAGAGGAAGACTTTATCGTGGTTTGGCAGAGGAGGTAAGTCATTGTCATAGTGGAAGTAGTTAATAATATGTAACCATGTCCATAGTGCAGACATTTTGCGTGGAAATTTGTTTGTATTATGTGAAAAATATTGTAAAATTACAGATACCTACCACTTGAATGGCTATGGAATGTTTCTAAGGTTAATGTACCTTTTTTTCGATTGATGTGATATACTGCAGAGTAACTCAGCAATCTTGGTGACAAGTGTCTCACTGTGAAGCTCAGTACAAGTATAAATTATTTTAGAATTGCTGTTTAGATATATTAAGAAAAATTTATTTTAATAAATTAAAATAAGTAAATTTTATTTGAATAAATATCTGATTGGAGTTGAAATGAATTATTTTGATGATGCTGTCCTTTGATGCCCAATAAGTTAGTGGAGAGAAATCAATCCACTGTATCCAAAAAATTCTTCGGTTTCCAATGTAAATGTAACTAGTGCATCTAAATCTGCTGAAAACGTTATGACTAATTAAAAATCTCCACAGTAAGTGATCTGTTTTTTGTCAGAATTTTTCTTTATTTTATGTACATATTTTCCTTCCATATTTTATATCAGCAATGGAAATTTCTTATCCTTTGAGTGGCATTTTCCTTGAATAGATTTCATAATTTTGCTGTAGTGATGGCCATAAGTTTTACTTTGCCTGAAAGTCATCACATCTTAAAACATTTTAATGAAAATGTATGGTCCTAAAAATTTGATGTTTAACAAATTCTTTTTCTCCTTCTCAGAACTTACTTGTTGGTGATGCCAATTCTATGCCTCATCCTTCCCACCTGGATTCCATGCCATTTTTGGGGTGAGGACCCATGGACGTCTTGGTATGTCTGCTATGTGATGCGGTACACCCTCTCCTTGAATGGAACATGGTTGGTGAATAGTGCTGCTCACATTTGGGGGACAAAGCCTTTTGACAAGTAAGTTCTCCTGTTCTACATTGAGTTAAATATGATCATAATCAAATTTAGCTAGCTCAAATATGCTGTGAGAAATGTTATGATTCGCAGAAAAAAGTTATAAAATTTTGTTAAACGGGACATCCAGAGTCCAGTTGGTTTAGTAATTTGTTCAGCATATTCTCCAATGACAACAGAGTTATATATTTTTAAATTAATTTGCCTTGCAGTTTTTTGTTGGATGGGCCATTATGTGGGAACTTTTATTCAAACAACAGCATCTAGGGATAATTATTTTGGCATGAAATATTTTCATGTAGAGCCAAGGCAGTTTCTTCAACTTGAAAAAATACAAAATGAGATTTATGGCTCGATTCAGTGATAAGGATAGTGGATTATTAGAGTACCTGTGTTCACTAAAGTAGAAACTTGATGGTACGTGCTCTAAACTTAGCATTTGATCAAATTAAGCTTTTTTCCCAGTAGGGTTGTCATGATAGTTACTGCAGTCTTAGGAGTAAAATTGAAACATGATTTGGTTCATTAAAAAATTATTTTGGTTGGAAGTGAATGTTGCAAAACCTAACTTATTTACCTGGATCTATGGGGCAAAAATTGCTTCATTATAGTTTATCTTTGCATAGAATGTAAATCATGAAATGATAACCATTTACTATTGTTTCTAATTGTAGATTTTTGAAAGAAGCCATGCCATTGTTCCATTTGAGGGAAAACCGTAGGCTAAGGATATCTTTGAGAAGAGCCCCCAGTTTTCTTGTGATATTACAATTTAAGCATTGATGTTTTTCATTCAGCTACTCAGTCACCAACCATTTTAGCTACCTACAAAAAGCACCCTTATCTGTGTATCTGAGGAGGGGCACGGCTAGGAATTAAGGCTAGGGGAGGTTTTGGTGCAACAAACACTGCTAGGGTTGAGGGTATGGGCCAGGGTAAGCGGGAGGTGCGAGGGCCCTCTGCCAGAAAAAATTTAAGATAAATGGTTCAAAATGGTGACTTTTACAGCCTTCTGAGGGATATTTTATTAATCCTTACACTATTCAATAAGTAATATTAATCCAATAAAAGAAATAAGATTAAAATTAAAAAATTGTCTGAGCTCTGGGGGGGGGGATAAACCCCCCCCCCAGAGCTCAGACAATTTTTTAACAAAAAACCTCCACTCGCTGTGCCATTGTATCTGAGTGTGTAGACTTGCTTCTAGACCCATAGCAACATGGACTGAATTAAAAGCAAAAATTATGAAGGATGAATGAAAAGCCATAAACTTCATTTTATACCTCTTTCATGCTCAAAATTTTGAATTTCATGCCTTTCAATTTCTGATAAAAATAGGAAAACTAACTGGCTTAGGTACTATATTAATTTCATTTTTTTTCATAAAAGATAAAATTAATTTTTATTTTGGAAATTGGTTAATTATCTGTAAATTGTGTTCTAGCTCTGACAAATGTGACTCCCTCCATTACAGGAACATCAGCCCAACTGAGAATATCCCTGTTGCTATTGCTGCTTTTGGAGAAGGCTGGCATAATTACCACCATGTCTTCCCATGGGATTACAAGGCAGCTGAATTGGGCAACTACAGGACCAACTTGACTACAGCTTTCATTGACTTCTTTGCCTGGGTAGGCTGGGCATATGACCTCAAGAAAGTCCCAGTAGAAATGGTGAGGAAGAGGGCAGCGAGGACAGGTGATGGCAGTTACCAGGTGATGCACGACAAGGATAGTACCCTGTGGGGTTGGGGGGATAAGGACATGGCGGATGATGATGTCAAAGATGTGGAACAGTTCAGCAAGTCAAATTAGCATCTTGCGGCAGAGCGGTAGCAGGTGAGGCTACCTTTTCCAAAGACACTAGCAAACAAAGAAACATTCGTCCTGACTTCTCTATTAGAGGTTGTAAATAGGGGCCTTTGACTGAAGCGTTTGTCGGAAGCTGACGGGAGTGTGTATTCAGCGCGGAGAATGCTCATTTCCACTCTGGATATCTTTGTCTTGCAAACCTGAATCAGTGAAATTCCAGGCTTAAACTTTGAACAAAGTTTATCCTTCAGATTGTGAATCCGATGTCTTTAACGTAACTTTCTTCTCGGGTTCCCAGGATGTGACCGACAATAAAAGAGCTTTGCACGAAGAAATTACGTAATGTCCCCTGAGTTTCAGGCAGCGGACAGAGAGGAGAAAAACTATTTTCATATCAAAGTTACACTACAGAGAGATGTTAATTCTTTGGGGGCAAGTGACTGACTGTAGTAGTGTTGCCTGTGTCAAGGAATTATTCTTACTCTTGTGCAATTTTGTAATACATTGACTGAGCCATGCTCAAAATTTCAAAATCACATTGGATCTAGCGTTACCTTACCTGATACTTCATTGACGTTTATTTCAGCCAGGATAATTCTTTCAGATAGTACTAATCTCTCAGAGTATAATTTAACTTGATTTAATATTCTTTATTAGAATCTGAAAATAAATCATGTAATTTTTTTCTGCATTTTTGATGGTGTGTATTTTTATAAGTAAACCCAAATTAAATCTCAACATTAAAGCTGAGTGTTTTATCTTTAAAGGTTCTGAAATAGCCTCCATTGTGCAATCCTAGTGCATTGACAATAATGTAAAGATTTGTTCATGAATAGGGGAAGAGTAAGTTCATTGATGATTAGAGCTTTTTATGGGTAGGTGATTGTAATCATATGCATTCGCACTGTTTCCTGAGTTCTCCTTTGCATTTCCTCTTTTGCTTTCATTGTAATTTTCAGTGGAGATATTTTGTCTGTAATATGAAGGCAATTGGTGAATTTTGTGTTATTAATTTATTATACAAGACAAAGGTTGATATCCGTAGAGAACAAGGATATATCAGCAAAATTTTTTCATTTAACTTTTGGTTATTGTTATGATCTTCCTTATATGCTCAAGTGAGTGTGAATTTATTGATCAATCAAATGAAACTGTGAATTATGTGTACTTCTGTGTAAAAGATATTATTGATGATTCGAATCAAATGAAACTTTTTTCTAAGAATCAAGTAATTATTGTTTCAGGGTGAATAGCTTACTCGTATTATCATATTTATTACATGCATAGACATGTTCTGGTATTTTCTACTTTAACAGAGTTATTGATTTTATCGACATTCATTACCACAGCATATAGTGTATGTCTTTGAGATTTAATGCACTCTTCCATAAGTCCTTTTACAAGCAGCTCTGGTTAGATGCATGAAGTAGCTACATGTGATTTTTCATTGATGCTCTTTGTTTTTGAATTATGTACAAAGTCTTTAATAAATATTATGTAATTATATGTTGCTGTAGTTCTTTCACTCTCTTCATATTTGTCCTTGATTGATTAGTAGATATGATAAGGTCATATTATGAATACCTTCATCATGTCATCCATGGTGTATCCATGTCAAGTATCACCAACATTATCTGTATGATGTTAATGAAATCCAACATTATCCCTTTAATCTGTATTTTGTTTTACAATTGTAGATTATCCACTGAGGGCATTACATTTTTTGCATTTTTGTTTGTCTCTAAACGAATAATAAATAAAAACACAAGCTGCCTTGGTCATTTGTAATTTTAGGCACATATAGTATACTCAGCAGCTGAATTTATGACAGGAAGATAGTGGGAAATGGTTTTGTCATTTTAAGAAAATTTGTCTCTACATATGAATTAACATCCTTACTCACCTATGAAAAACAGTCAGTGAGGCAGTTACCTTTGCTTTCAGGAGAGGTGGGTATGACCTCAAAATGTTCTCTGTATTCTTATAGGTGGGGAAGAGACAATACATATTCTCTAATAAAATAAGTACATTGGGCCACTGGAAAATATTGATAACATTTGTCAAGGGAGGCCAATATCAATATAAAGCTATGTTTTTGTAATTTCAAATAAGGACTGCCCACGATATTTTGCATTGAACATAAACATTAAATGAGGGAAGAATGAGGGTGCTGGTAGATGGATAGAAAGTACTATGATAGCTCAAAGGGCTGATTTGTTAAAATAATTCAAATTATGAAGCTTTTTTTTCTTTTTTTTTCCATCATTCAGCATTCCTCCCTGGCTCCATACTCATATCCACTCTTCTCTAATCTGTCTTTTATCCTTCATATGATAAATTTATGTCACTTGCCACCACTATCCAAACTGAACTGCGCCCTGTCTCTTACTGTTCCTTGCTAGTAGCTCCTATCGTCATTTCAAGTCAGCCCTTTTACCATGCACATGGCATTGCAAAATTCATTTTCTTTTGCTGCACTTTGGGAATTATTTTGCATTAACTCTCCTATCTAGCATATTTTGTCTGTAATGTAAATGCTTGGAATATCTCTGAGTCCCCATCTCATAAATTACGTTATGCAAAACAGATTCAAAACTATTCCATCCCATGCCTTCGTTTTTCATCTTCCATATGCTGGATTCATGTGACCTTTCACCATTACCCATATTGATGGAACCTCTCTCTCCCTCTCATCTCCCTTCATTCCAATTCAGTGCTTTTGCCTCTGAGGCAGATATGCTTGATTATGAGAATTGGATACTTTCCATATCACCATCCAATTTAGCATATGCAAAAATCATCATGAGCGTTACTTGGAGGAGCAAAATTAAGGTAAATAGGATGACTGCTACAATTAGGGATTACACGTCTCTCTTTGCCCTGAAATTATTGCTAAATTGGGGTTTAGGGTCGGTGTGATGGCTAGAGAGTTGGACTTATATCCTGTGGGCCCGGGTTCTAATCCTGGAAGTGGCTGTGATTTTTCAGGGACTGCCCAATCCCTTCTTGAGTGCTTTGTGCAGGGCACTTCAAGTACCGCAGTCCATCTGTTGGAGGAGTCATTTAGCCACGGTCCCCTTGGTGCCCATTGTGAAGAGCAGGCTGATGCCAGGTTTCTCTCCACCCTTCCTTCCATACCCTTCCCATATGGCCCAAATTACTTCAACTGCCAGTTGCCTCCTCCAAATCCAAGCCATGCTACAATTTGCCCCCTGATAAAATGTCAATGCAAGAATAATTTAAAACAGGAAGACAAGTGGAGGGTACATGTGTCAAAAGAAGTACACATATCACAGAAAAAGTGAGGGCCGACAGTTGATGTACTGCAGAGAAAATGCTTTGCATGGACTGAATCCATGGGTTCATGGGGGTCGGTGTTGGGGGCTCAGTTGTCATTATGAATGGTCGTTTTGGAGTGCTTAGCAATGCAGGAACAATATCATGAGTTTCAAATTTTTCACTCTGATAATGAGATAAACCCTCTTTGTGAGTTTTTGGAAAGAGAAATCATAAAAATTTCAAATTTCGATAATGTTGCCAACCACTCAGAATCAACTGCTTGTAATGAAAACTTATCTCAATATTCTGATCATTTTCAGGGAAATCTTACTTGGGAGATTAACAGAAAGAGACAGTAGGGTAGATATTTTATACATGGGGCAATAATTTAGGGAAGCCCTCATGGAGTGGAATTACAAGTTATTTTGGGGAGGTGACGGAGAGCGTTTGTACCTTGAGGGAATGGTGGAAAAGGCAGAGTGAACAGAACCATGGTGCAGGCATTAACCTGCTCTTAAGAAAGGTGCTGAGGGGACTACTCCTTAATATCCCACTTAATGGATGAGGTTAAGTACTTGAAGTATCCTCCACTCACCACCCAAAATGGGGTCAGGATATTTCTGAAAATCTCGGCCCTGGCCTGGATTTGAACCTGGGCCCACTGGGTGGGCAGTAAGCTTTCTAGCCACCTTACCAACCTGATCCCCTTCTCAGTGGCACAGCGAGGGGGGTTTTTGGGGGTTAAAACCCCCCCCCCCCAGAGCTCAGAGAAATTTTTTAATTTAATTTATTTTACTTAGTGGATTAGTATTACTTACATAAAAGTCTTAGGATTAATCAAATATCCCTAAGAAAGCCGTAAAACTCGTCATTTGGAGCCATTTATCTTAAAAATTTTCTGGAGGAGGACCCCCGCAACTCCCAATTACCCTGGCGGGTATGCAATACCCCAACACCCCAAAGTATTAGTTGCGCCTAAAACCCCCCCTAGCCTTAATTTTTGGCTGCGCCCCTGCCCCTTCTACCTCTTAAAGGTCCATATATAACTATGTAGGTACTTACTTTGCCTTATTGTTCATTCTGTCCTAGTCCCAAACTCAAATTATCCTTGGAGTGTGTGATGTTTTTGGCTTATTATACTGTTAGCTTTACCCAAGCTATGCAACATCAATGTTGAAGCACTTAGTGAGTAAATGAGTAGCACTTCGTGAGAGAATGATGAACTAAAGTCAAGGACTTCCAGAAGGGACAAGCAGCTTACAGAAGAACTGTAGAAATTTGCCTATTTGTTGAGGGATGCAGAGGCCGTCTGAAGGCATTCCCATTTTAAGTTTCCCTAAAGGAGGAAATGGGTAAAGAAATAAAGTTTTGTCCAAAATTCCTCAGGGGCCACACTGTTTATAATTGTAGGCTGTAGCGTTCAAATCAGTGCGTGCTACCGCCGAAAGGCAGCATCGCCTGGAGGGAGACAGGCGGAGGACCCTTGGCACCTGTGACGGGACCCTAGGGATTTGGCGCCCTCATCTGAGAGTAGCGTCGTGAATCCGCGGCCATCGCGATTCGCCGATTCTATGAGTGCGACTCACTTGTATTCGTGACTCAATAAATTGATACATTGTTCATTGTTACAGAGGGCGTAGTTATTGTGCATGAAATAACCCCTTAAAGACCCTAAATATGCAAACAAGAATTTTTGGGTGTTGGGGTGTGGTTAGGGGGTTACCTGGGGAGATTCGGACTTTTTTCTATCTTCTTTTTCTATCTTTCTTTCTTTCTTCGGCAGGCATTCATTTGGAGAGTTGACTTAAAACTGCATCTCACAAATATTTCGGAGGATTCAACTCTGTTTGCACTGTTTGGAACTATAAAATTGTCGATTACCATTCAGTGAAAAAGGAAGAGATTTATTAGTACCGGCAGTGGCATAACTATGGGGGGGATGAGGGGGATAGATCCCCCCCAAAGTCTCAGAGAAAAAAAATTATTATAAAACTCATGCCTAGTTTAGATATATAATTACTGCATCTACTTAAAGTTAAATTTTAAGTACCAAAATGATGTAAAATGCATATGGCATGTCATTTTTCAAATAATTTCTCGGACCTCGATTGCTTGGGGGGGAGTCGCCCCCTAGGCCCCTCATTCCCCCCAAAGCATATTGTGAGAATCGGAGGCTTTTGGGAGCAGCTGCGTATAACGCTTAGTCACGTGAGCTTTCGCGCCCATTGCGATCCATCATCAGGTGATGAATAAAAATTGGAAGGTGGATGTCATTAATGTACTCGTCAACCCTCCTCAATTCATCGGAGTGGTAGGGGAAGGGTGATCTTGACGTCAGAGGATCTCTCAGCCCTGTCCTTGAGCGTTAAGCGAACTCTACCCGATATGATGTTGGGGCTAAGTGAATAATTGTTCAAAAATATTCCAGAAACATACACGCTGTTGCTTCTTTTGGAAGATTATCTTTCACGTCTGGCTGAGAACCGAAAGCCTCCGATACATACAAACTGTCCCAAGGGTCGTGTGTCATTTTTGACCTGTAATATTAGTAACTTTGCGTCGAGCAATATTCATGAAAATTGGCACACTTTTAGGGAAAGGTTTGTTGAGTGTTAGCAAAATTTTACAATTTTGGCCTTTTGCCCTCACAATGAGGGCCAAACCAAAAATTTGAATTTACCTTATGGTGTTTTAATGTTAAAAAAATCGAGATAGAAAAAAGTCCGAATTTCATTGACCAAGATTTCAATTCTTAGGTTTTTGGACACGAGAAACCCGAAAATAACACTTTTGTTTACGAAAATTCTACCGTTGACCCAGGTCACCGTCAAGGTCATAAGGGTGGCAAAAAGAATAGCATACCAACAAAGGTGTCAATCCATTAGTTTTATAGGGTGCCCAAGTCATTGGTATTGTCCAAATACCCGTATTATTCACTAATTGACCTCCGAAGGTCACAATGGGGGTCAAAGGTCACATAGTTAAACGTCGGACCATCATGGCAACCAACGTGTCAAACTATAGGTTTTGAAGGGTCGCCACTCACTCGCAGCGAAAGCCTTCCTTTCAAAAATGGTATTGCCTCTACTGGTAGCAGCACGAGACCGCTTTAACCTTTCCAACCTGAATTAACTTGCATTCAGCGAATGTCCACTTTAAAAAAAAAGGTTCCTTAGGTACTCCAATTCGGGATTACCCGGGCTATCGGGGTGACTGACAATGAAAATCTCGCCGCACAGTCATCCAACAGTAGCATCGGTCAGGGCTTCTCCACTTGCGATACTTGACATCGCATTTGACTCGGAAATATTCAATGCGCCATTATGGGACCTCGAGTGTTAACCAAATGTGTCCTTTCTTACCACTGTGCGAGAAAGAATTGAAAAGTGTGCTCAGTTGGCAGTCGTCGTTTGCGCGTGTGAGGCGGACTCGTCATTTCCAGATGGCTTTCAAGTCTAGGTCGGGTAGAAGTGTGCCAAATCTCCGAAATACGTAAAACGTGGAATGCGATTCATGTCGCGTTGTTATATCCGAGTGAGAATGTTTTCTGGAAGAAGACATTATAAAAAATGTGCTCAAAGTGATCGTGAACAGGAATGGCTTGACATTACGGAATTTGGATAACATCGAGAAGAATTCGCCAAGCAATGCTCCCAAATGAAGCATACACGGCCTGAATGCGGTTAGTTATTGCGCATTTCACTAAGGATAAGTTCGTGATCACCAAGATAAGAGCTGTCCAATCGGTAATTCGTCTTTTAAAGTGGATATTTTTGTTTAATATTTATAGTGATCTATTTTCGGTATTGGAGGAGCCAATAGCTAGTTGTGTGCTTCAGGATAGTTGTCCAGAGTCAACGGCGGAAAATGCAGCGGTCACTGAATCTATTCGCAAGGTAAGATTACTTATAGTTTTCTAGAATGTATTTCTTATTCAAGATTATGTAGCTGATTCTATACAGGGACGGGGTCAGCATCAAATTTAGGGGGGTCACGACATGGGTGGGAGAGTATGAAATCCCTCACGGGAGAGAGAGGGGCGTTTTTACACAAGGGAGTACTACGCTGTACGGTAAATACAACTCAAACCTCTCTCACGTTTGGGACTTGTAGCCATGCATTTACAAATGCACTCTTTTTCTAAGGACACGAATACTAATAAACTAATAACAATTTTATATTCTGATAAAATTTGACGGGGGGTCATGACCTTTATGCCCCCCCCCCAATTCGCCCCTATCCGTCCCTACGAATTTATGGGTAAAATGCATTCGTAATTTGTTAATAGTTGCTATTTACTATATAATATGTGCTACTGTGATAGATTATAAGGCAGCAAGTAGTAGAATCTCATTAATTAGTATATTTTTTTCGAACGCTTTGTTTCTACAGGACGAACATGTATTTGAATGGCTATAGGTATATTGTCTGCTCACTTCATGAGGTCTTTTCATTGCTTCCGCTGACAAAATATACTATACAAGAACTATATACTTATCGAAAGGGGTGTACATTCATACGACGCGATTAAAAGCACCGACGCTTTCCTTTCAGTGGGAGTGCGAACCACAATTAGTATAAGGACCAGGTGGAATTAATTTGGTATCTCCTAATTTTACCCCTGGCAACTCAAGGGAAACACCATAGTCGGCTCAATTACCCAATCTAAATATATCACAGCAAACTTCGGGGTGAGCGCGGTTAAAAAGTTTGAAGATGTGCGTGATATCATTTGCGATTATGAGTGTAAAATTATTAACAGTATTTCATCATCATCATTAACCCCTTCCCTGATTCGGACGAGATATCTCGTCCTAAGAAGACGCGCAAAAACTGACGCGGCCGAGTTAACTCGTCCTATGTCAAGTTGGCTTCTTCTTTCGTGATCTGGACGAGATATCTCGTCCCCTTATTAGAAGTACGTAGTTTTGCCGTGAGAGTGCATACGTGTCTTCACAATGCATGATATCCGGCAAACTTCTACGTTTTTTCGAGGTCCAAAAGAGGGGAAAAATCTATTATTTCTCGTAATGTTTATGTTTCTAAACCTATTGTGTATCGAGATGTGATAAATGAACAAAGAAACAATGCGTTTTATAAATAACTGCGATGACTTTTCGCAGAGTTTTTATCAATCGTTGGAACAGCCGAAGTGAGTCGGCAGACAAGTGCCGTCTTGCTATTCTGAAGGTCACGCGTTCGAATCTTGCTATCGGAAAGGATGTTGTATTATCTTTATTCCGTGAATAAATTAATTTGAAACATTTTATAAACACTACTAACATAAGCAAAACTATCATTACTTACTCCTCAGTGTAGTCGACGGGACCTCGTAAATAAATTACGTCCAAGCTGCTATTCCAAAGGTCGCGTGTTCGAAAGCCATTTCTGTCAACTACGTAACAGTAGTCGGGAACTTTCTGATAATGTTCTTTTTCAGCAATATGGTGTCAAAATCTTCGCACCGAAAATCAACTTGCTCAGTGATGTTTTATTGTCTTTTTTCTTTATAATGACAAACTATATCTTTGTTTTTTAGTTTTCCGTTTGTTATTTAGCTACAAATACAACTGATTATTATTTCATTTCTGTAAGTTCGTCAATATTTGTGACCGTGCATATATTTGACATAGAACCTTCGGCTATTCAGCTATTTCTCCCTTCCAGGGAAGACATATTTTCTATCTCCCAACCCCCTTGTTTATCCATCCCTTCTCTTCATCCATTGTTCTCTCCCCTCCGCCTTTCCTTTTACGCACTGTCTAAGGACTGTCGCGCTGCCCTTTCATCCTTTTCATCCTCCTCCCCTCCGATCTCCCTTTCATGCAACCACTGCACCCTCATCGGTTTTTCCCTACTGCCCTCCACTTTCCCTTTTTACAGCCACACATGACAAAAAACACTCTTTCTCACCATTTTTCCCTTCCCAATGCCTCTGACCCTCATGTTTTGGTTTCTTTGCCTCTGTCCTTTTACCACCATCAGTTTTGGGTTACTTACACTCCCATTCCATAAAATTCTAGTGTCAGTTCTACGGAGTCTTTTGGAGTGTTCACAGCTAACATTTATTTCCTCTGCGAATTACTGTACAAAGAGCTAGATTCGGCATAAAAACTTTTGTTCTCTGCGAGTCCAGCACTGGATACGTCTGGTCAACAATCATTTATACCGGGAAAGGCACTACTCTTGACAAAGACATTGAAAGTAAGCCAATGTCCTCCCAAGTGGTATTGTCACTGATGAAACCACTATTTGAAAAAGGGTATTGCGTCACGACAGACAATTTTTATACCTCTCCACAACTAGCCGAGGAACTAGTTTCTCATTCTTGTGATACTTATGGAACTGTGTGCAGAACAGGAAAGGGGATGCCAGAGGGGCTGAAGAAGAAAAAAATGAAGAAAGGAGATGTGGCAGCTTTCCGTAAAGGAAAAATTTTGGTTCTTCCCTGGAAGGACAAAAAGGAAGTAACGTTACACTCTACAGTTCACAATAGGGAAATGAGAGAGGTGCAGAAAAGGGGGGCAGTGGTTATGAAACCAAAGGTAGTCATCAATTACAATGAGGCAATGCGGGGTGTTGACAGGGTAGATCAGCATTTGGCTGACTATCCAATCCCAAGAAAAAGAGGGAAAAAATATTGTAAAAAATTTTTTTTTCATTTGATGGAAATTTGCTTATGGAATTCATATGTTTTATGTCGAAAAACGGGTGGTGATAAAACACATTTGCAATACAGGCTGGACCTAATAGATAAAATGATTGAACTGTACTTCCCAAGTGTTCCCTCCCCTAAGGCAGGTAGGCCACCTGCAAAAGCCCATCCCCTCCGAATTACCGAGAGGCATTTCCCAGACATAATCCCACCCACGGAAAATAAGTCAAACCCAACTCGGAAGTGTGCCGTGTGCTCCCGAAAGCGAGATGCGCGTGGAAAAATGGTGAGGAGGGAGAGTCGCAATTTTTGCCCTGACTGTAATGTGGGTGTTTCAAAGTATACCACACAAAAATAGACTTTTAGTTTATATAATATTTTACCGTTTCAAATTTGGAGTTTATATTAATATTTTTCTAACTCCATCGTCTGTTTTTATAGTGAGTAATTTTTGTGACTATATTTATTCTGAAATATTTTACTTGATTTTTATGCAAGAATACATGAAATTTTTTAAAAAGTGATATGATAAGAGTAAATTTTAAAATAAATGACTTCGTAAAACACTTAAATGAATGTTTTTTATTTAATATCTACCTGTAAATAATTAAAAAACGTAATAAAATAATATGACATTTTTTGTGATATTTGTTGAGAAATATCCGTCAGTGAAGGGGTTAATACATCAATATCTACATACTACCCGGCAAGCCGCCTCAATAGGTATTTGGCAGGGGTTGTTAGGACGTTAGCCGTTTACACACAAAAAGAAATTCTCTCACGAAATTACGCCAACCATTTAATAAGGTCCTTTATTTTGCGAGTTAAAAACGAATTCCCAAACCTATCCCTTCGGCGAAATATCTCTCTAATTTATCGTATCGGACCTGGAAACGTAGTGATGCCCAAATATGGTGTTCTCCGCGTCTCTCATAAAGATATTCATTCTACATTGCTCAAGCAATTTAAGAAACCCTAAATCGCAACCTCCGTGCCTCTTGTGGCTCCCAACCTAATTCGTTAAACAATTATGTAACGCTTTCTGTACGCCCGCAGCATTATTTGAGTGTGAAATAGTATCTTTTACTTTCTCGTTGAGAATATTCTCGCAATATGTTTGACTAAACTTCAGAACTGTGCCTTAACTTTATCTGTCGCTTTTATGTTGAAACTATCCACTGCACATGCATGAAGATATTCGGACAACCTTCGCCAGTAATGTAGCGTCATTGGTCATTTTTATACATAATGAACAAATCTTGTCTAGTCTAGTAATAATAAGTAAAAATGACCTTTTGAGTAAGTTGCACAGTTTTCTATTTCTTAAGGACCATCCTGACATCGCTGTTGCAACAGCGAGGTTTTTTTACAGTCAAATTTCAGTTTTTACGGAATTTATTACTTGATTCGTTGGCGTAGAGTTTCTAAGAATTATTTCCATGGCACGTCAGTGTTTTTATTATTTGCTTTAGCTACGAATTTATGTGTATGATTTATCAAGCTTCTCGCCAAATTGAATGAATTTGCATGTACCAAATAAATAAATATTCCGTTTAGGTTTTACAAATGAGTCTACTCCAATTTTTAAGGATGCAAAAATTACTCTGTGACCACTTAAACCGTCAATACTATTGATTGGTTTATAAAATTACGATGGCTCAATGATAAAAGGCTTAATTTTTTATTTCCTCCCATAGACTTGTAAACTTCTTGTGTGAGTGAATTGCTTGTGCGTTAAGTAAGATCACGCTAATTTCCCTATTCTTTGAATTCGGTTTGCAGTGTAAGAATCCCAATTTAGAGATGGGAGATTGAAATTTCTCCTAATAATTATTATACCTTTGCTGTCTCTCAAAGTAAATGCAGACATTTCATTTTTTAATTGGTAAATAATATCAACTTCGGAGTTTGGAGGTCCATAAAATGAGCAAACATGTACTCCTTTTTTTCTTTGTTTAATTGTTGACCACTCGCTTTCTATTTCATTGCCGGTAATTTCGTGGGTGGTGCTGTGTAAATGTGATTTAACAAATAGAAAAACTCCGCTACCAGTGTTATCGCGTCGATCGCATCTGTAAGTTTTATATTCTGAAGGTAAAGCTTCGCTGTCGCTTATATGTCATCTATAATCCAACTCTCTGTTCCTGTGACCATGTCTGTGTCCTGAAACTTATGCTTGATTTTTGAGCTCTTTTTTTTTAATGCTACAGCAATTAACTACGACAAAATTGATGTCATATTTTGCAGACTGAATTTCGGTTGATAATATCAGCGATTATGGACTAGGTGAGCGAATTACCCTGGATGTGCTATTACCTTGATTAAATTGCTTTCCCTGGAGTGCGCGTTATGGAATTTTCGTTTATTTTTCGGCATTACCGCTCCTAAGTTAATTTTATGTTAAAAATTTCGTAATGCGGATTACCTCGGAGGCTAATTTTAGTTAAATAACGTCAGTCGTTTAAAAAAATCGGTACTACCTTTTTCTTGAGACATCTGACTAGATAATGTTGATGTTCAGGATGTATCTTTTGAAAGTGAAAAAAGTAAGATAACTTCGGATTCGAACCCTCCCAGAACTTTACCGCAACTACCGCGCACTGCATAGATTTACTCGGCTACGGAATCACGTACTGGCAGTAGATAAATGTTGAGTCCAGATATGAATCTAAAGATAAGAAAAACCTCATCACGAAGCCCGAAAGAAAACACTCCGATGGCCCAACGTGAGTATGGACGCGAGTAACCTCAGTACATTCCATCCACTGATCTTAATTCTGATTGGGCTCACGCTCCTGGAGTTTGACTCCAGCTCCGGTAGCTAGGTCGCGTCCACCTGCGTCCTCTTCGGCTTTTGGTGGCATACGAGTGAGGGATGCAGGTCGCCTCATGTGCCAAGTTTTCAGCGACCCAGCTCCCTCAGTTGAGTGGGATTCCTGGGTGTCTACATACTTTTGAAAACGATAGTACTGTATAAGTATGTGACCAAGCCGTGGTTTCCTTTGCGCATATAGTTAAGTGTGTGCCATAGTGGAGTAACTATGGAGGGGATAGATCCCCCCCAAAGCATCAGAGAAATAAAAAAGTTGTTTAAAAATATTGCCTAGTCTTGAAATATAATATCTGCATCTGCTTAAATTTAAATTTTTAGTGCCAAAATGAAGTAAAATGTATATTCAGGCATGTCATTTTTCAAAGATTTTCCCGCCCCAGGCCATCTCACCCCCCCCCCCCCCCCCCCCCCCCCGAAAGCATATTCCTAGTTACGCCACTGGTGTGCCACATGCTCTCAAGTGCTCGTTTTCAAATGTCAAAACGAATACATTGGTAAGGGGCAGCAATCATCCAGATACCTGTGCTGCATTTCAAAGAAAAAGAGTTCTTAGAGAGGCATCCAATTATCAGCCTCAGATCGCGAGGTGTACCGTAGTTTCGGAATCCGTATTCGCACCGTATCGTATATATTTCGTATCCGTATGTATTCCCGAAGTAGTAGCAAGGGCGTACCCAGAATCATAACTAGGCAGGCGCGCAGCTAGGAATTAAGGCTAGGGGGGTTTAGGAGCAACTAATACTGGGGGGGTATGCAATACAGGTGGTGTGGGTGCCCTCCCCCAGAAATTTTTTTAAGATAAATGGTTCAAAATGGTTAGTTTTACGACTCTGAGGGATATTTTATTAAGCCTTTCACTATTCTATATCTAATATTAATCCAATTATGTAAAATGGATTAAATTTAAAAATTTCTCTGAGTTCTGGGGGGGGGGGTTTATCCCCCAAAACCTCCGCTGCGCTACTATAACTAAGGAGGGGGCAAGCCATGGTCCTGGGGGGGGGGCAAACCAAGTGGTGACATTAGTTTTTGATTATTTCCTTGAAAAAATATTTTTATTTTATTTACATATCTTACACTAATACATATAATTTTTCGTGGGTTTAAAGGAAATTTGTTGAATGCTTTCGTTTCAATTCAGTACTGATTTTGCTTAAAGACTTTTGCGATTTTTGCTTCCAGGGGGGGGGGGGCAGCTGCCCTCCCCTGTCCCTCGCTGGGTACGCCCATGAGTAGTAGCGCAAGTTTACTGGGTTGTGCATAGCACGATTGTGGAACTGGACGAGCACATATCCGGATAACCGGTTGTCGCGACTGAAATAGAAGCACTGTCGGGATTGTGCCGACGGTTTTAGTGAGTAACTTCGGATGGCTCCATAGAATTCGGATTCCTCTTGCTATCCGTCACAGTGTGCTGTCCCTTTCTAGACAAACTGCACAGGGACAGCGGGGAAGGATCGGTTAAGCATCAGCTTGTTTTCGCGATGAGTGAAATAATACAATACGACTCGGAATTACATTTCTTAATTGGCTTTATTGGTTTCCGGTTTTCCCATCTATTCCTTTCCCTTGCTTCCATCACTCATTTTAAGTCCCCTATTCTGCATATTTAGAGGACAGAAGTTTTCGCTACAGCTGCATCTCGTACGTCATGGCACTTCCTCGAGTACCGTGGCGAACACGTGAGAACTTGAATACCAGTCTGGGTTCTCAGGTACCATCTCGGTCCTCTAAAACTATCTTCTATATTATTTCTACTGTATAGATACCTTTTTCTCAACTTATACGCAACTAAACTTTACAAATGAGGTACCAAAACGCACAGAATTTATCAGAAAACATGCGACGGCATATCTTACTTCCTATATTGCTATTATTTCCTAAAATTGGTTTTTAAATAAAAAAAAACAAAAACCGGTAAATATTCCTGACGTTAACGGCGCACAAACTGATACATTTGCTCATTTGCAACAATATCTCGCATTCTTTAAATAACTTTTATTAAAATGCGGCTGATTCCACATTCAAGTCTCCTGTTGATACGTAAGTATGAGTCATCATGTGCGCTTAACAGAGGATAGTGTAATTACTTCCAATGTTGTCTTTAAAGAGGTCCTCTGACCTCAATTTGTACATGGACATTCCAATTTAATTTGTACATAAGACCCTGCCTTTATTTTCTACGTTTTAAAATTAGAAACGCGCCTATCCCTCTGTGGACCTGCATTGAAAAGAGCGGGGGAAGCCCGCTGGGAGCGGGCGCAGCACGCTCGTTGCTGAAATAGGTTCTCTCGCCTGAGTACATTTTGCAATTCCCAGTTAAGGCTTCTACATCTAAATAATACCCTGCTAGCCACCTCTGGGGTGTTTAGCAGGGGATGATCAATCGCCAACATGCAGCATAAAGGAGAACCACCACATGCACACCGCACGGTCATAGAATTATTACGCATAATAGCAAAATATACGATCATATTCATGCAAAAACATAACTTGCCAACGGTTATTTATTCCTATAACAAATCTATGCTAGGTTAGAACAATGGAAAAATGAAAAACATGCAATGAGTCGACCTAGCGAGTGACACCATTAATTTTATCAACCGAGAACCGTTATTATCCTTAGTAGTATGAGGAAAGAATGACATTTTAAATCTCTCTGCTTTGCAATCTATTTCTTTTATTTTACTTCTTGTGATCACGTCCACCATGGTGCGACAGTATATGAAGATTGTTTCACGTCATCTGAGAAAACGTCCTCACCGAATTTAGGAATTCATTTTAGCCTGTACTTCGATCCACGCTCCTGTAAAGATTCCCATCCTAATTCGCGTAACACACTTGAAACGCTGCACTTTTTAGCGTTACCACTCATCACATATCTGTCCGCTCTGCGCTGTACTCCATTGATTTCAGCTATCACTCCTGCTTTATAAGGGTCCCACATGATAGCAGCATATTCTAAGTGAGGCCTTAATAGAGTCAGTTAGCAAATCTCTCTCACCTTTCTCTTTACAAATCCAAATTAACGGTTAGCTATCGGTTAGCATACTTCGCGTATGTGTTTACCCCACGAAAGATCCCGAGTAATGGCGACCCCAAAATATTTCACTAGCCTATTATTCGATCTACGCTCCTGTAAATGTATGGCCAATGCTGACGCCACACTTCCCGCTGCCTTTGCTTCCCACCTCAACCACCTGTTCAAGGGCGTACCCAGGATCAAAACTAAGAAGGGGGGCAAGCCATGGTTGTTCAAGTTGTAGGTAAGATTAAAGCATGGAAAAGGTGGATGACATCAACATTTTAAGGAAACTGTAACAGCTCTTTATAACTTTTTAAATTTATTTGCTTTAAAATATTATTTTCCTTTAAGATACTTGCGATTTTTACTTATAGGGGGGGCAGCTGCCCCCTCCTGCCCCTCGCTGGGTACGCCCATGTACCTGTCCGCAATGGTGCTAATGACCTTGGCCTCACATCCTTTCCTCCGTGGCAACTGGTTGTAGGGGGAAGAATGATCTCCCATGTGAAATTATGGAAAGGTCAGGGAGGAATCGAATCTGGAATATCTTTTTTGGGCAGATATGATAAAAATTCTAATAAGAAATGCAAAAGTAGGGTTTAAAGAGGTTACAGGCATGCGTCCAAGGCAATTATGAGATTCCGAAGTACGGATAGGAAAACATACGCGTTTGAAAGGAGCGTGAGGTGTGAGGAAAGTTGAAGGTTCGGAGGAGGCATGAGGGATGCACAGAGGCGGCCCAATTCCATCTTCTGACTGATACTTGTTGCCACTTCGGTCGCATTTTAATCGGTTTTCAAAAATGTCCGCGGCACCGTGATGAGTGCAATGCGATCCATTTTTTTTCAATATTGTGTATAATAATGTTTGTAATTGCGAGAAATAGCATTAAAAAGTTATGAATTCGATAGATCACATCATTATGTACATAATTTTTGGTTAAGACCTCTAATTACACCATATTTCCCCGTGAAACTTGGATCTCTTTGTCCGTCAGCGACGTGAGTGGCGACTTCTGTAAACCCATTTAAATGCGCCGTGGGTGACAACACATTTAGAGGCCGACTTGGGGATCTTCTTTTGTAATATTCGTGGGAGGAGGGGGATGGAGCAGGTGGCTTGGACAGCACATGGAGGCTATATAGGGGCTGTTGAAGACGGTGAGAATAAGGAACGAAGGCATGCGATGGATCGGATGACGGATGTACAATAGGCCGGCCCTTATTTTTCAGAATTGTGAAAATTTATGTTTTCCTAGTCTCAAAATGATCCAAATGAAGTTTATATTCACATGTTAAAATTTGGTTACTTTTAAATAACGGCAACCGGTGCCCCAAGGGCCCTAAGTACTTAGGACCCTCAATTGAGTTTTTTGGAGCAGAAAAAGTGCTAGCCCTATGTAAAACGTAAAAATAAAGCCCTTTTGGGCCGATTTTCTGTTTCTCTTGACCTATCTCTAAGCATTTAAGAGATATCGTCCGTCGTAATGCAATCCACCCCCCAGGGCGCTACCCCGCACCGCGGCGCCGATGAGGTACGGACCGCACCACTTACTGGAGACTTCCCCTCCCCTCCCTCGACGAAGACTATCCTCCTGATGACAATATTTACATGCTATTGGTACATAATTGAACAGGTTGTTCCTCTTGTGTCATGATTAATGTTGTTTAAGCCTACAATGTCAATTTTAACCCTTCAGTGCCATCCTGTGCACTGGGTACCGACCCCTTAAACCTTAATTTGTTACCACTATACGGCCGCGAACCATTCCAGCAAGTTCCAAAATGCTCTTTATGTACAAAATATTATAAGCATTGTGTCTGTGAATTACAAGGGAATGAAGGAGATGAGCAGGGCTTCCAAGGCTCCAACAGTAGATAGAAATATTAGAGCAAGAAGAAACGAGGCAGTCAGTTCACGGACAGTGGAGAGATAGTTCTAGTGTACAGTGTGCAAAGGATAGGAAGTGCTAAGTTTTTAAGGATGTAAGGAGAATAATGGCGAAATAACTAGTTTATCATGAATACACGTAACGTTCATTTTAATAATAGGCAAACAAGGAAAGGCATGAAATCAAGACTAAATCCAGGCATTGAACTGGTTGGTAAAGAAAGTGAAGAAAAACTTGGCTGAAAGTTACCTACAGTGAGAATAGTACTGTGTGTTTTCTCAATCACCTAATGGGTTCGAAATGCATGAGACTAAGTGCGAGAAAAACCGTAAGAAATGCGTTTCATCCATGGTACAAAACGAGAATTCCTGTTATTGCGGAAAATAAAGCGATTGAAAAGCTAGAAAAATTACGCAAAGAATGGATGAACGTGCGACGAAATACTGAGAGAGCGCGAAATACAGTGGATATGAAGAGAAGAGAATCTTTCGTAACAAAAGTTGATGATTTGTTTGACATTACAAGGAGCGGTACAATTGAGTTTTTGACGCACGAGGAGGAAAGTGCAGTTAATCTTTCGGATAAATGTGCTTGTGCTGAAGAAGTAAAATTATTACGCAATCAAAGAGGAGCACAAAATGCAGTTATTAGTGGAATAGATTTCAATATATTCAAGAAGAAAGAAAAAGATGTGGTTCTCCGCTCCTTGTGGTGCATCTGCTCCCAACAGTGACCCGCAGTACCTAAAAAGATTTGTTAATTGCGAAATTGTTTACCTGGACATAGCGAAAGCAGTACAAAAGAGGTTTTCAAACCACTTGTGGTACCTGAGTGAGGAGTTGTAGGTCTGGCATTCTTTGACGGATCCTTTTCTAGGTATGAAAAGGAAAACGTGATACTCCGTATGAGGACATGTGAGGGAAAATATGATCCACCGAAGAAGGCATTCTATAAACATAAAGACATGACTAAGGTATCTATATCCAATTTTTTCACCACTAATTTGAGAAAGCTATTTAATACATTATAAATATGCACTGCATTATTTGATGCACACATGCGAGGATGGGATGAACAACCAAGAACGATCTGCAAATTATTCGCGGTCCACAAGTGGTAAATGATTGTGCAGAGAGAGGGGTGAAACAAATTCAAGGTTTTAAGCCAGTTAAGGAAGGAAGCTTTCAAAATTAATTACTAAGTGCGAATTTTCATCGTAGCACAACCCCTAACGTGCGCAAAGGCACTTTAATTTCCAAATATAGGGTGTCAGTGAAAGATTAAAGTACTCTGAAAATGTATTTTATTTTGGTTGATATCTACTGAAATTCATGACCAGCGTGAAAATAAATTGATCAATTGGATTGGAAATATTGTCATTGCAATTTAATTCTTTCTAACGTAAGACAATTTCTTCAGAGGCTAGATCTTGCCAGTGGGAGCAAAGACTTTGTCGAGGGAGGGGAGGGGGTGGAGGGGAAGTCTCCAGTAAGTGGTGCGGTCCGTACCTCAGCGGCGCCGCGGTGCGGGGTAGCGCCCTGGGGAGTGGATTGCATTACGACGGACGATATCTCTTAAACGCTTAGAGATAGGTCAAAACAAACAGAAAATCGGTCCACTAGGACTTCACTTTTACGTTTTACATAGGGCTAGCACATTTTCTGCTCCAAAAAACTCAATTGAGGGTCCTCAGTACTTAGGGCCCTTGGGGCACGGGTTGCCGTTGTTTTAAAGTAACCAAATTTTAACATATGAATATAAACTTCATTTGGATCATTTTAGACTAGGAGAACATAAATTTTCGCAATTCTGAAATATAAGGGCCGGCCTAATGTACAAACAACATTGAAATTGAAATTTTATAGATAGGGGAGAGCTTTTGGATAAAAATATTCTTGTGAATGATCAACTTTCCAACATCACTATAGCCACCAAACGACTAGAGTACTTGGGGATGTTTAGCGTCGTAAAAAGGCGCTGTTAATTCCCTTATGATTTGTGTTTGAAACAAACAAGAGCCGACCTAGTGGGACTGAACAGCTAAGCTTGGAATTGGCCAATTTGGTTTCATTTCTGATTTTAATAGACTTCGATAGTGAAAAAACCGTATTTTTCCTTGCTTCGATCTGTAGAATCCTTCTCAAGCGATTAAAATACGACGAAATTTTAACTCGTGACGAGCGTGTCACCGCTTCTCCGATACTACTCGGCATTGTACTGGGCAGCGAGTGGTTCGTTGTAGTTAACACTCTTGCGAGTGATTCCGTCACTCGGTAAAAGATAATTCCTGAACGAGTAAATTAGCCATTTATCTAATGATATCACTAGGTTATGAAAAGTGGTCGCGTCGCGTTTTCTTACACTTACGAGGGGATGGTCGAATGAAGAAGATTTATTTTATTTCGTAACTGTTCTTACCCTTTCATCTGCCGCATTCTTTTATGCATTGCGATTTTGGGTCAAAATGAAAGAGTCCATTCTTGAGCAGTGCTGTTAACTCTTCCCGGAAGGACTTATCCGAGCTCACATTTATCTCGAGTGAATCGGGTAAAACCTCCTCGAATGGACGGTTTTTTAAACTTCAGCTACCTGAAAAATTCCGTAGGTTCCCAATTTTGGAAAATGATGAAGTTAAGATTGATTTCCATACGTGCCGACAAGATTTGGTCTACGAAACGAGTTCAAAATCTGAATTTGAGAGAGAGAGTCATTGAAGCATGTCAACATGGCGGGCGACCGTGGGTGAGGAGGAGGGGGAGGGGGGGAAGGGGGCTGCCTCAGCCGCCTGTTGCGCCGCGTCGCGCGAGCCGCATTGCTTAGCGCCACTATCTACCGATTCGATCGATGGATTTTTCTTCCTCATAGGAAAATCCACTAGGATCGGTAGAACATTAATTGCATATGCTTGGTTTCGCTAATAGTAGGGCCCCCTTCGCTTCTATAGCGTTGGGTGTTTTTCCCTCGTCCCCTCCCTTCCGCTCCTATCCATTCCCAGAGGCGTCGGCGGGCTCCCATCGCGGCGGCGCACAGTGGGCGGAAATCGGAAAAAGCCGGACAAAATTACAAAATGGCATTTTTTGAGTTATAAACTTGAAACTCTGCAATTATACTAAAAAATGATCGAAATTTATGGATATGTACTTAATTTGGTGTAGATTCCACCCATTACTGAGATACAGAGGCTCAAACGTGAACAAATTTCCATAAAAACGCCCGTCTTCAATTTTCTCTGAAAATCTTCCGAAGTAAGTAGATGGTGAAGTTATGGGTGGATTCTTGCAGAATAAAAAACCACATAATCTGTTGGTATAGGGTTTTTTCTTTAATTTTCCGTAATCTTAAAGGATATTATCGATAAATTGTTACCGTGCAGTTACAAAATGGCGGACACTGTTTTTCGACAAAGTTTTACATTTAGGTAGAGTTTCAAATAGGTTTTCGGCAAAGTCACGCGGAGTAACTTATATGAGAGCATTCTTTGAAGATTTCTTGAGGTGCTTATGCAGTTATCTTTGAAATAAGTTTGCGTCGCCGGAAATTACATCGATTTTTCAATCGCGCGGCGGGGTTCGTCTCCGCGCGTCGGGAGTTGGATTAGCCGCGACGCGGTAAGGATATTGAAGCTTTATGGGTTTTAACGCTCAGAATTCACCGTTTTTATGTTTTGCTTCAAGACACCGATTCTCAAATGGTCTATGGTGAACGTTGGAGGTTTTTCAGCCGAGGTAAGTGCACGTTTCATTGAAGTGCATTTCGTTTTCTTTGGATACGATCGAAGACCATGCTTCTACTAAAAGCGTTCAAATCTCGAAAAAGTGAGTTGTTTTCCTGGGACTCATACAAAAAGACCTACCAGAAAGACCCCAGCTGAGACTCTTATAACTTCTTTGCTCTCCGATCCCTGACCCCCAGGATTCTACTGCGAAAATGGTCTTAATAACAGAGTTAGAACGCGTGCAAAGAAGAGCTGCCAGGTATGTGAAAGGTCGTTACGATAGTCTTGTTAGTGTAACTGACCTCTTAGATAAACTCGGATGGGAATCTCTGTCGGACCGTAGATTGAAAAATAGACTAAACCTTTTAGATAAATTCAAGAGCAGTGTCTTTTCTGACGAAGTTAACCATATCTAGCGGACGCCAACGTACTGTGGAAGATCAGATCATATAAATAAAATAAGAGAGATAGATTGTAGAACAGACAGATTCCGAATGTCATTTATTCCACGATCAATAAGATATTATAACGGCAGCAATAGAACTCGTAAATAGATTGCATGACTTGTAGTGTAGCCTACTAACCTATGTAAAAATTAATTCATGTTTCTTAATTCAATTATTATTTCTAACAGCATATAGTAGTATAGTTTGTTAGTATACGGGACGTTTTGTGGACGGTGTGGTGTGCATGTGGGAGTCGAAATGCATGCTGCATGCTGGTGATTGGTCACCCCCTGCGAAACACCCTAGAGGTGGCTCGCAGGGTATTATGTAGATGTAGATGTTTGGTGGAAAGTGGTTTTAGTGCAGTCACTCATCTTAATTCCAAGCAGAGAAACAGACTTAAGGTTTGCAAACGCGGCGATTTAAGACTGCTAAGTGAAATTAAACCGAACGTTGGAAATTTTGTATCATATCCTCAAGCACATCCTTTCCATTTACATTTTTTTTCATGGAAATA